>NC_057867.1:59053491-59684491 GCF_019393635.1 Dromiciops gliroides | reverse complement strand
GGAGGAGAAAGGGAGAGAGAAGAAAACTCCCTGTTTTCTTTTCTCCTATATGATCCTCTTTCTTCCCCAAAACATTCTTAGTCACCTTTTCCTTTTGCCTCAGAGTTATTTTGTTCTTTGTCCTTTGATAATAAGTACAATTGCCATTTCAAAGTCTCTCTTAACAGCACTGAAATTCTCATGTTTGCTTAGACTATAACTCTTCCATCAAGTGGTCCCATGCCATTGGGTCATCCCAGAACTCACATAGCTGGCCATACCTGGGATTTCCCCTGGCTGATGGGCCACTCCTTCATAGGATGTGGGTGACCATCCTGAGGATTTCCCCCAATAGAAACTTGTCTCCTGGGCCCAGGGCAGGCATCTAGCATGCTGCCTACCCCTCCCTCCAGGTACATGAGTGACCAGCAGAGGGTTGCCTCCAAGGAAGGCCTCTTTCCCTAAGACCATTTCTTTGTTATCCTACTGACTGGCAATTGTAAGGATGCACACTGTTCAAATGAACAGTGACAAGATAATGGGAGGGCACTGAGATACCAAAGAAAAATGCAGACCATGCCAGTGTAGTTATATAGGTGTAGATTTATTAGGGTTAATTGGGAGAGTTTACTCACAAGACCAGTCCCTGGTGGCAGGAGGACAGTGGTATATCTCTGCACCACCCTTAGGCCAGGTTAGATATAGAAACAAACCAAAAAAGGTATAGTACCAGGAATGGCCCAGGGTCACATGCCAGTTTTCACATGGGATAGTTAGGGCTTCTTGTTCTATTTACATTAAAGGTAGTTTATGTTATCTGTAGAGTCTTAGATCATGTTTTCATACTCTAGCTCCTACCATATACCCCAAAACTCCCACACCAGACTGTCCAGCAGGCAGGACAGGAAGATATAGTATGCCACAACTTTGTGACTTCAGGTGGGATGCACATTGCCAGATGAGCTAGGAAAGATTGTGGCTCTGCTCAGCTGGGCTAATTTATAGTGCATGAGCCAGCTCCTCTGAAATGTGATCCATAACAGCAGGAGGAACCAAATCCCAATTTCCTATTATCTCACAGTCAAGGGGGTTCATGCATGCACTAAACAAGGGTTTGAATTAAGATGATGCCTAAGATCTTTTCCAGATTCTAAGACTTTAGGATAATTGGTTCAGCATTTATTTATAAACTGAAAGTCTTTGGTCTCTAATTGAGATTTTCTCTACGTGTCTCTTTTTTCATACATCTTGAAGTTAGCAGACTATTGCTCAGACAAAACTGCCCAATCACCTGGGGCAACTTTCAGTACAAGAAAACTTAGGGCTGAAGAAAAATCTTAGTTGGCTGTGATGTTATCTCAGTCTGTTGTAATTCCAGGGAGGGTCTCTATAGATCAACTCTAGTTTTCACTCCAGCCCAATAAACCTTCGGTTTATCTCATTGTTTTCTTATCATGATAACTACAGTGGCTTTTCTGAATCTTTGCCACACTTGCCAAACTCCTTAGTACTTAACTTTCAGTTAACTGCTTGGTTTCCTACCTTACTCACTTAGTCTCCTACTTAAGAAGCCAAATGAAATACCTACGGTGACATTTCATATGCTTTATTGGGTACCCAATGAAACTGAGAGGGTGTGTTTACACGAAACCATTTTGCAGCACCTTCTAACATTGTGGCTATGGTAGTGACTAAGATTCTCATGTTTCCTCCAGATGTTTTTGGTATTATATAGATATGCCTGAAGAGATAACACAGTAGCTATGTAAAAGTCAGCTCACTAGACCTGCACTCTCCTTTTGCCATATGGAATTTGCATAACCTTGCCCTTCTTCTTATCTATCGTCCCCTTCTATCACTCTTCAAATGAGATCTTTCTAAAGCACTTAGAGTGACTGGCACATAGTATGCCCTTCATAAAATGCTTGTCCCCTTTCGTCCTTATGCTGTGCAGGCATCGATTTTACTACACATAGATTCAAAGAAAAAATCTAAGAGTGTTTAGGTGATTTTAGTCTCCAATCTAAACAGACACTCACCTAACACATCAAACGCCATATATACACTGTAGGGAAATTGCTATTTGCCTGTTTCAAATATTTTTCCTAAGATCATAAATCTAGAGCTAGGAGGGACCTACTTCTGAGGCCTAAGGAGATTAAATGACTTGCTCAGGGGTCACATAGGAAATAAGTGTCAGAGACCACATTTGAACCCAGGACTTCTGACCCCAGAGCCAGTGCCCATTCCATCATACCATGCTGCCTTATGTGCATTTTAAAGAAAAAAATAATTCAAACAAGTGTGACCTTTTTAAAGAGCAAGTTCACTCGTCAAGGGAAGCTATGGTGGGGTTCAAAGGAAAGCTGTCCCAATGTTCCTATGCTTATCTTCCAAGGGAAAGGAAGAGGATAGAGAAGGGACAAGGGGGATGTGTGGGGGATCCAGCAGTCCTCTCACACAGGACAGACAGCAGGATGGCCCTGGCAGGAGCCTATCAAGTTTGAATTGTTGGGGTAAACCATGAAAAGGAGCAGGGACCAGCAACTCCTGGAATTCTGGTGAGCCACTTGAAGGGTCAGAAACTGGAGCTCCTCTATGTAAGAAATACAGAGGAAGCTGTGTTCTCCAGGCGGTGACGAAAGAAAGAACACTTCATGCCTCTTTGAATTTCAAATCCATTTAAGTAAACCAACATTTATTGTTTGTCATCAATAACTCTTTACATACAGAGGCAAATTTTGGAAACACCCCCGTTCCCTCGAGGGGTTCACAATCCATCGGAGAAATAACATGTAAACACAGAAGTTAAATTACAAGATAACTTGAACAAACAGCAAACACTAATATCTTCTGGGCTTGGGAGAGTTAAAACTAGGGAGATCAGGAAAGGAATCTGATAAGCTGAGGTTAAGGAGGGAGGACATTTTGCGTGTAGGGCAGAGTCTGGATTGAAAGGAAGGTGAGACCAGAAGCAGGGAACTCAATTAAGACACAGTTGCAATGTCCAGTGGAGAGGAGATCAAGCCATAAGCTGGGGTGGTATCCTTATGAGTGGAGAGAAAGGGATCCATGTAAGGGCTTGTAGGAATAGGATCACCAAACTTGACAACTTATTAGATATGGGGTGGGAAGGTAGAAGGAAGAGTGAGCCAGAATTACTGCAGAAGTAGTGGGACACAGAAATAGAGAACTGAGAGGTGGAGGAGGAGACAAAGACAGTGATTTCTCTTGGATAAGGTGAACCTATAGAACCATGTGGATGGGATTTGATTTAGAAAATTTCTTTTCTATCAATGTTACAACAAAGGGAACCTATGTTTATTTCCACTCGTATTCCTATCAGTGAAAGCACCTTCTTCCCTTTTCTTTTTACTTGCTGCATTTTGGCTTTCCATGGGTCAGGATATGAGACTTCAGGTTGGTTGACTGGGCAAACATCTTGGTACATCCATCAAAGGGGCACGCGTAGGGGCGATCTCCAGTGTGGATACGCATGTGCGTACGTAGGTTGAAGTCCAGTGAGAAGCGCTTCTCACAACCTTTGTACATGCACTGAAAGGGCTTTTCTCCAGTATGGACTAATTTATGTCGCTTTAGCTTGGAACTCTCGACGAAAGCTTTTCCACATTCTGCGCAGACGTGACCCTTGGGCCCATGGGTATGCAGATGTTTCCGAAGGGCAGAGTTATCTCTGAACAGCTTGGGGCATTCTTCATGAGGGCAAGGCAGCTTTTTCTCCACTTCATTAGGCGACTTATTTTGATGGATAAATTCAGCCAGTTGTTTGGGATCAGAGAGATTGATGAGAGTCAGTCCTTCCTGCGGGAGCTCCTTTGGAGTCAGATCATCAGGCACCTCCAGAGATAGAGCTTCTTCTGGGAGCTCCTGATCCTCTACCACTGTCTCAGAGACCAGCTTGTTTTCTTCCTCCGTGGCCCACATTGTGATGGCGAATTCTCCCTCCAGGGTCTTGAGGTCCACTTGCTTCTGCTCCCAACTCTGAGCACTTCCCTCTGAGCCATCATCAGAGCCCTGACATCCATCTCCTGCAGTGCTGCCACACCCTTCATCCACTGTGGGTTCACATAAAGAAAAGAAAGCAAGGACAGATTAGGTATCCAAACGCCTTTATGACTCTAGGTCATGACTTGAAGGTTGATGGGAATGGGTTCTGAAGAAGAAAGCTACACCTGTTACTGTTCTAATTTAACCCAATGCAAGAAGCATTTATTAAGCCTTACAGTGTGCCTAGAAGAGCTGCAGTCTAGGGCAAGGGGACTGGAGTTTGGCACAGAGGCAGTGATTTAGAAGACATATTCCTCTCTCCAGCAGTGACAGTACCCCAGGGGTACCTTCTTCTGGTTTAGCCCATACCAGTACTACCAAGTGCCTTCTGGGGTCTGGGATAAAAAGACCAAAAAAGGTAACTAGTCCTTGCCCTCAAGCAGCTTACATTTTGCTACACTGTAAATCAAAAGAAAACAAACAAAAACAATCCCCACTTGTCTGGAAACTTTTTAGAGGAAGCCAAATATGGTGCACAGAAAGCCTTGGAGTAAGATGGGCCTGGGTTCCGACTCTGCCCTACTAGCTGGGAAGTCCCTCATATTCTAATACCCTACTGCAAAGTACCAGTTACCAAGGTAGACTGAAAGTATGTTAGTGCCTTTGTATGAATGGGGGATGAGAGGGGCAGCAGGGAACAGCAACATCCCTTAGTAGTCCACTAGTTCTATTTCTAGTTCAGATTTTGTTCCCTGACAGTTGCCGTAGTTTTCTGTGCCGCTGTGATTATTGGAATGGAGGTTCCCCCTAGAAGAGTTCCATGTTGATGCAGTAAAGGCACAATTGCTCTGATGATGAGAAATATGTTCTAGAACAGCCTGAGAGGGAGGTGCTATTATGATTCCCATTTTACAAATGAGGAAACTGAGGCAGGCAGCAATGACATGACTTGCTTGGGGTCACACAGTGAGAGAGACAGGATTTAAACTCAGATTTCCTAACTCTAGGCACAGTGCTCTATCCAGTACATCACCCAAACACCTTAAAATTTAATGTTCCTTCCTCATAAGGCTTGGGTAGATGTCTTTACATTTGAAAGTTTTGTTCCAAAAGTTTTTCACCTTTTATGGGCCCCTTTGACAGTCTGGTGAAGCCTATGGACACCTCAGAATAATGTCTGACCCAGGCCAATCATACTCTCTTCAAATATGGGGTTGGCCCACTCATGACCTCCTGGACTACCTCTTCCCCAATAGCCTTCTCACCCTGGCAACACCTTTAGCACCACTGCCTCTTCCTTCAGGGGATGAGCTCTTTATTGAATGTCCTTCAGTATTCACGCCAGCCATGCTTGCTTTCTGGACATGAGAGTGAGGAGAGCAGGATGACTCCCAGGTTGTGACTCTGAAGAGACTAGGAGGGTGGTGTGACCCTGGAAAGCAACAGGGAAGGCAGAGGCCTAGGGCTTGGGAGGATAGATCATTCAGTTTGGGATATGTTGAGTTGGAGATGTCTAAAAGGCAGTTGGAGCTATGAGACTAGAGATCAGTGCAGAGTTTGAGGCAGGAAAGGGAGACTGGAAAACCATTTGGTATGGAGAAGATCAAATGAAGTGTAATATGGAGGGAAAAGAGAAGGACGAGGATCCAGCAAAAGAGACAAAAGGAGCCTTTCAGCTTGTGTTGGCACCTTCTGGAGGAAGCCCTCCTCGACCCCTCTGATTCCAGGAGCTTCCCTCTGTTAATTATTTCCTACTTATCCTGTCTGTAGCTTGTTGTCTTCCCCCATTAGATTATACACTCTTTGAAGGCAGGGACTATCTTTTCCCTCTTGTTGTATCCCCAGTGCCTGGCACACAGGAGAAACCCAATATGCGTTTACTGACTGACTAATTAGCAAGAACTTAATGCTTTACCTTTCTGAGCATAAAATATGATTACAAAGGAAACCATTTATATTGAAATACAGTTATCAAATTATTTTGCAAGCAGGTTCATGGACCCTAGGTTAAGAATTGCTGTTCTATAACATATTTCTCATCATCAGAGCAAGAAGCTGTACATTTGAAAGGGGTCCTCCCATTTTACAGATCAGGGAACTGAGGTGCAGAGGAAAACTAACTAGTGCAGAGTCACATAAACAGGAAGCATGGAGTGTGGAGTGTCAGAGGGCTAAATTGAACTAAATTCTGATATGTCTATGTCTTTGCATGTATATGCATGTATTAGAGACGGGGGGGGGGGGAGGGAGGGGGAAGGAGAGAGAGGGAAGGAGAGGGAGGGAAGGGAGCACAGTGGAAAGAACTCTAGGTCTGGAATTAGGAAGAACCCAGTTAAAATCTAACCTCAAGCACTCATTAGTTATGTGACCCTGAGCAAGTCATTTAATTTCTGATTGTGTCAGTTTCCTAACCTGTAAAATGCTTCTGGGGGCAGCTAGGTAGCACAGTGGATAGAGCACTGGCCCTGGATTCAGGAGGACCTGAGTTAAAGTCCTGCCCCAGATACTTCACACTTACTAGCTATGTGACCCTGGGCAAGTCACTTAACCCCCATTGCCCCACAAAACCAAACCAAAACAAAACAAAAATGCTGCTGATAACCTCCTAGGTTATATGGGAATGTGGGAAAGTACCTTCACTACTCTGAGCCTCAGTCTTCTCACCCTTAAAATGGGGATAACAGCTGAAGGCACCTACTCCATGGCATTATTGTGGGGTTCAAATGAGATTCTGTGTGCAAAGTACCTTGTAAACTTTAACAGTCTGTGAATAAATCATAATTAAGGATATGGGGAAACATAAAAAGTGAAAAAAAAAACCAAATTCAGCTTCTGAGATTTCTCATGACTCAGAGTGACTGACGTGATTCTAATTCCTACTTTGTCGGCCAGGAAGAATTCTTCTTTTGAGTAATTGCCTTCTTTTGTATTCCTAGCACTTAGTGCAGTTGCTGGCACCTAATGAGGACTTACTAAGTGCAGTGAGGCTTTCTAGAAATCTGTTATTTCACCTACAGGTGAAGACCAATCAATGTTCTGCCAGCACATAAGGTCAGCTGCTCCACACGCCTACTCCCCATGCTCCCCAAGCCCTTTGGACAAATCATTACCAAGTGCCTTGGAGAGTTCTAGGCACAATTAAGGTGAAAAGTACACAGTGTTCTTGGCTGGAATAGTACAGGCCTTGTGGTTAGGTAGACAAAGAAAGCCAAACTGATAAAGGATAAGGGCGAGATGAAATTCATGCCTTTTGGTTTTACGCAAATGGTGTTTTTCCCCCTTTAATTAAATATCAGGACCATCGTGCTAATGTGAACATTAATTAAAAAAAAAACATTAGGTCAGGGAATGGAAGGGAAAGTAATCAATCCATGTGGATCCCTGTTCTCCTGTTATTTAAAACACTCTAAAAATTAAAAGGGATACCATGTTCATTCCAGAAGGTACTCAAAATTCACCTCAGGAACTAAATGCAGAGGTGCCAGACATCCATCTTCTCTGAAGCATCACATTGCTGTTGCTCATAAAAAAGTGCTGCTGTATTATAAAAACTTCAGTTTGGAAATAAGAACCCCCCCCCAAAGCCTATATGAGAGGGGGAGGGGGAAATGGATCCCTATCTTCTCAAGAATTACTGGGGTTCAAATAAGTATCATAGAATTGTAGACACACATCTGAAAGGTATCTTGGCAAGTCAGTTCAGTAAACAGTTATTGCCTACTATGTGGCAGGCACCGTGCTAAGTACTGGGTATACAAAAAGAGCCAAAAGACAGTTCCTGCCCTCAAAGAGCTTATTTATAATCTAATGGGGGAGAGACAAGATGCAAACAAATATATACAAAACAAGCCATATATGGGATAAAAAGGAAATAATTAAAAGAGGGAAAACATTGAATTAAGAGGGGTAAGGGAAGGCTTCCTGTACCTCCTTGTTTTGCAGATGAAGAAAAACTGACACCCACAGAGAGTGACTTGCCCAAGGTCACACGGATAATAAGTGACAAAGGGAAGAGTCAAACCCAAATCATTTGTCTCCAAATCCAGGGTGCTTACCATACCCCATGAAAATGATGAGTAGGGGCTTGAACCTCTCCCACAGCCTCAGTTTCTTCATCTGTATAATGAAATTACACTAGTGGTGGTATCCGCCTCTCTGGGTTACTGTAAGGCTCTCAGTGAATGGATGGAAATTAGTGCTAAGATGTCAACTAATATAAGAGTCATGAAGATACAAGTTCAAATTTGACAATTACAGGCTGTTTGATTGTGAGAAAGTTATTTAATCTCTGTTTGACCCAGTTTTCCCAACTGTAAAACAGGGCAGCTAGGTGACCCAATGAATAGAGTGCCAGGCCTGGCATCAACACGACTCATCTTCCTTCCTGAGTTCAGAGACAGCCTCAGAGTTTACTAGCTGTGTGACCCTGGACAAGCCACTTCACTCTGTCTCAGTTTCCTTATCTATAAAATCGTCTGGAGAAGGAAATGGCCAACCACTCCAGTGTTTTTGCCAAGAAAATCCCAAGTGGGTCATGAAGAGTTGGATATGACTGAAAAATGATTCCACAACAAAAGTAAAATTGGGATAAGAATAGCACCTACCTCCCAGGGTGGCTGTGAAAATCAAATGAGATATTTGCAAATGTGGGTAATCCTCCCTCCCTTCCTCCCTTTCTCCCTTCCATTTCTCCCCTCTATTAGAGGCTACGTGATCACTCCTTAAGTATATTGTAGGAAAATTCATTTGGGGTGTGGGTCAGACTAGCTGGTAGCTGAGCTTCTTTCCAACTCTCAAATTCTGTGATTCATCACACCTGCAATATACTAGGCATGTATACCTGTAGCAGCCCAGTCTCTAGCCCATCCCCAGCCTTGCTGGTAGTGGCAGTGGTGGTAGTTGTAATAGTAAATGATAATCTTGATTGCAGACTTGGTTATAAGGTTTGAAAGTTAGCAAACGGTTTTGCATATAAGGGAGTTAACTTGTTTCTCCTAGTCTATGTGTCAGGAAGAGTCTGGGGTGGGGAAGCAGAGAACTGGTACTGGAATCCCATATGACTGTAGGCCAGTCATTTCCTTCCCTGTGAAAATAAAGGACTAGACAAGATGGTTGTGAAGATCAAGCCAGAAGGAGAAAAAGAGGTGAAGGCTGCCAGTCAAGGCTCGAGAGACCAAGGGGTCAATCATGGAGGCAGGTAGTAGTGAGCTAACTGGAAATGGCCTTCAACTTCTGGCCTTTGTAGTGGTTTGACCTGACTGGGTCCTGGCTTGTAACCTTGCGTTTTTCTTAGACTATTCCTTCCTCACCTCTTCTGTCTATTCAGTTACCAGGTCCTTGTGCTCCCACTTCACATCAATTCTCCTTCCTCAGCAGCAATCCTAATTAATGTGGGCCTCATTTCCACCAACCCAGGATATTAATTAGTACTCAAGTAGTTGTCCCTGACTTTCTCCAATCCAGCCTTAATAGATACACTTTCCAGACACATTTACTTATTCATGGATCAGGTCAGCTTACTCCTTTGCTCAAAAATCTTTAGTGGCTCCCTGTTGGCTAGACAGTAAAATTCAAACCATTTTGGCTCATTTTAGGCCATCTGGCACTATTCTACTGTTATAATCTGGTATCTCTAATCAGCTCAGGTAATACTCTATATTATAGCTACTTATGCAGTTGTCTTGTTCTTATGCTATATCCTACAGACCACTTGAAAGCAGAGATGGTCTAAGTTAATTTTTTTCTCCAAAGCCTGGCCCAGTAGCTCTGTACACAGTAGTTATTTAATAAATGCAAGAGAATACATGTTTATAGCTGGAAGGGACTTTTGAGATCCAACCCCTTCTTTTTACAAGTGAAGTAACTGAGGCATAGAGAGGTTGTAATGATTTGCCCAAGGTCACACAGGTGACAAATGGCAGAAGAGGGATTTGAACTTGGAGGGGCCTTGATTCCGAATCCATTTTCCTCATGTTTGTTGTCCAAGTGGGAAATAAGAGAATTTTTGATATGGCCATTGATTATTAGAGCTGGAATGTCCCAAAGATTTTCTGTGCCCACCTATGAAGTGGAAGAAGACTGTATCCAGACAGCCCCATCCTCATTTAGACAGGGAAGCCCATGGCTCTGGATGGCTCTGGAAGGTTATTTACAACAAATTTTTTAAAGTAATTATTATGTAGCTGATGCTGGTGCGTGTCTAGATCATGCCTCATTGGGGGGCCGTTTTTCTACATGGGTTGGCAGACAGATTTTTGGAGGCGTCTGGCTAATTTCTATTCACTACGATACATTTTTTATCAAAGGAATTGACTGCCCTGGAGAGAAGTGCTGCAGTCAGGTCTGGGGCAGAGATGTGCTCTGCAAAGCAGATGCGCAGCTGGAGCCCTCCTTCTAGAGAAGAGAATGGGTTCTGCCAGGCACTTCAGTGGCAAAGGGGGTCAATCAAGAAATAATTGGCCCTAATTAGCACTCCCACAAGCTGCTTCATTTCTTTACCTGCAGTTGAGTGACACCGGGGAAAGGTGGAAGAAAAATCTTCCCTGTTATTAAAAGCACCAAAGGAAACCAGATAAATATCTCCCAATCCACTGGCAGTCTACTGGAAATGAGAATAAACATAGTGGCCCCAGTGGCCCGAGTCCTTTGAAAAGTTATATTTGATGCAAAGAGCTGATTACGGACTTAGGAGATCAGAAGACTTGGCTTTGGGAGGCCACAGAAGGCAGGGAAGTGCATCTTAATTCACTTTTGTTGGCAAGGCTGCAAGTTTGGATTTCAGACAGGCTTGAATAGAATTTGATCAAAGGTGATTCTCTTTATTTCTAAGATATATTTTAAGTTTGGCTCCCAAGTAGCAGGCTGGGCTTTTTTTCCTGACATGCAATACATAAAGACTATCAAACTACTCAAAATTACCAGAAAGATGTGTCCAACATCTGATTCCTCTGAGAACAAATGCAAACAGAAGTGATTAGCAAAGAAGGGGCATACTAGAGCCAGCATGAATAGGTTCCCAGGAGCCAACTGCTGACTTTTCAGTGTGAGCACTTGCATGTCAGGAACTGGCAAATGCCACAAATCAGGGCTTGGTCTATTATTCTGTGGATTGTCTGGACTTAAGAAAGAGATGGAGAAAATAGTAAAGCAAATTAAACCTAGAAATGTGTTGTATGGGGCAGCTAGGTGGCACAGTGGATAGAGCACGGGGCCTGGAGTCAGGAGATACTGAATCCAGATCTAGCCTCAGATACTAGCTGTGTGACCCTGGGCAAGTCACTTGACCCAGACTGCCTAGATTGTTGTTGTTTGTCTTCCTTCATTGACTTGTAGTGAATTGAACTTAAGTGAGGGAGGGCTGTTCAAAGTCACCAGCCTCACTTTCTCTGCCAGAGTCCTGCAGGTCCAATGGCAAGATATACATTAGGATGACTGGAGGTGGCTCAGATGCAGTGGGAAGAAAGCTTTGGCCTTGTTAAGCTAAGGGCTTTACTAGGTCTCAGTTTGCATGAGGCAATGCCCATTCTGTGATTAAGGCTACCTAAGGAATGAGGCAAAGAATGGCCTCTTTCCCCAGGTCAAACAGTCAAATAAATAAGTAGAAGAAAAAAGAAAAAAAGGAAGTAAGGCAGGCAGTTGTTGTGTGTACCCCCTCCAATCAGGGTTGGTTGGTAAACTTTTTTCAGAATACTGCTGAGAGTATGACATGTAATGAGAGTATCCGATTACTTACTAATCAAGGCCCTGAAGTGAGTGTTGAATTTTCTTCCCTTATTTGCTCACAGGATCCTTCTCTCTTCCCCACCTCAATGACTCCCCCAGGCCCTAGCTCCTCTTCATCCTACTCCCATGTTCAGAAGACCTTGCCTCTTAGACAGTAAAAATGGAAGCTATTTGGTGTGGTTCACTGTCTTTATCTGTTTTTTTCTTGAGCTCTACATCTCCCTCTTTCTTGCGAAAGCAAGACATCCATTACCTCCCTTCCTGCCTTGCCTCCTGAAAGACTTTAGCTCATCCTCCATTCCTATTGGACCTCCTGTGTCCCTTCAGTAAAAGGAATTAGGTTTCTTGAAGCAGGTGGGGTGTTAGCTAGGTCTTGAAGCCAGAGGTGAAAATGAGGAGGGAGAACATTCCAGGCATAAGGTATGTGGCCATTGAAAATGCCTAGAGTTGGGAGGTGTGGAGTCTCTCGCTTGAGACCAATGTCACTGGATCATAGAATACATGAAGGGGAGTAAAGGAAGTATAAGAAAACTGGAAAGGGAGGAAGGGTTCAGGTTATGAAGGCATTTTGAAGGAGCATGAAAGGTTTGGAAAAGCTACTGAGGTGAATAGGATTGTGAATCCATTACGGAGATATCAAAGGATTGCCTTGACATAGTGAAGGCCCATTTCAGATCATATAACATAAATTGTGGTGGACTCATTTGCTCTCTAGCTTTGTTCAGAAGAACCCAAATAGGGTAATCCAAGGCTGGGGTTTGGCCAAGCAAGATCAATGACAGGATAAGGGGACAAGGGACTGGATTAGGCTAAGTATAGAGCTGAACTGCTTCCCAAGGTCCTCTTCCAACATGAACTTCTAGCCCTTCACTGAATATTCTTTTCTTTTCTTTTTTGTGTTTTTTTTTTGGTGGTGGGAGGAAAACAAAGGTGAAGTGACTTTCTTAGAGTCACACAACTAGTAAAGTGTCTGAGGTTGGATTTGAACTCGTGTCCTACTGACTCCAGGCTCTGTGTTCTATCCACTGTGCCACCTAGCTGTCCCACTGGACTTTCTCTCAGTGCCACATTTAGAGAGGTGTCAGTATTTATTGCTACTAATATTCTCAAACAAGAGTTGCCAGTCTGCACTGGGGGAGAGAGTTTGCTTACTGAATATTCACTATATAAATGAAATCATAGTTCTGCATAAAAAGAAACTTATGCAAGATGGTTTTCAAAATTACCATTTTCCCCATTATTATAGTAATAGTAAATTGCTGTTTTCTGGCATGTTTAAGGCTCATTATTCTGGCTAACGAGAATCCAGCTGTAGTGACATTCTAATTCACAAAGATTTCGGGAATGTGATACAATCTCCTTAGTAACACCTTTCTTCCCCAACCCCCCATTCCTCTCCTCTTTTATGCATTCCTCTGCCCACCCTACTTTCACAGCCCCTACTCCTTCTTCTCCATTCTCTCATAGAAACAATACTCTTCTCTTTAGAAGAGTTTTTTTTTTTAAAAGTCAGACATCTTGAAATTGAACTTAAAGTCTTTCATTATACATGGATGTTCACATGCCTTGAGGCCAAATAGCGTAGAATGTAATTATGAAAACTTATTAAATAAAACTAATGCCATCTCTATTAGTAATTGGGAACCAGAAAGCTCTAGTCCCTGGAGGGCTTTACCAAAAATACTCTAGAGACCACAGACTTTTATTTTTAGTTTAAGTCAAAAATGGAGGGAGCAGCTGGCCCAGATGGGTATCCTGAAGTCTTACAAATCCCTATGATTAGTCCACGCCTGTCTTTCCTCCTTTCAAAAGGAAACACTTTTTAATGAGTGAGATGGCATTTGAAAGAAAAAAGACATAGATTAAATATTTCTTTGTAAGGGACAATGAATATGTTTCCCAGAATGTCATGTCACAGAGCAATCCCAGCCTTGCTCATCTACTGCAATTTCTTGGTGTTAATTGGTGTCTGTAGAGCTAGGCTGGTAATCTCATTTTCATTAATGACACTAATGCCATCTGTCAGGACCCCAATAACTGTAACTCTGGGTAATGGATATGGATCACGGTAACTGGTAAAGACTTTTCATGAACTAATTAAATGGTGCTTATTGCACTTTCCTTTATATGCAATTTTCCCCTTTTGACCCAAATACTGTAAGGGGACCTCCTGAACTAGAAACATGAACTGAGAATGAAGAGTGACTGGTTTCCTTATTTTCATGACAGGGTAAGAAACAAACATCTGTGGGGGTTTTGTCCAGTTGACATCACCTTAACCATCACTTACAGTTGGCCTTTCACTATTCAGACTCCCACTGAGAACTGAGGATTTCACACAATTGGGAAGAAGGCAAGATCCATTTCTTGTGCCCAGGCCTCAGGCAGGACTCTAAATAGGGCAGGGCACAGGGGGTCAAAATTTAGAGAGTACCAGAAGTCCTTGAAAGGCAGTGTGATAGAGAGTAAAGAATACTGGCTCTAGAGCTGCATTCAAAGCCCACCTCTGATGTGTACTACCTGTGTGACCTTGGACACATCACTTAGCCTTTCTGGGCCTCAGTGTCTTCACCTGTAAAATGAGGGGGTTGGACTAGGTAGCCTCTGAGGTCCCTTCCAGCTCTAAGGCTATGATATTGTGTGAACTGACCTTAGTACCCAGTTAAGATGAATTAGATACACTATGATGCTACCAAATGGCTTCTTTCCCTAGGCAGACTCCAGTTGAGCTCCTTCCCTGCCTGGCTCTTCACTGATCGCTCTTCCACCTTGAAGTATCTTGGGGTTGATTTATACCCCACCCCCAAACACAGGTCATTGTCCTAAGTTATCTGTCCATCCCCCTCAACTGCCTTTGTCTCAAAGTTGATTTCAGGCCTGTTTTATGCTGCTTACCTCAGGCATGCTTTGTGCTACCCACATCACCCAAGTTGCTAGGAATGGCTTTGCTTCTGTGTCTCTGTAAGTACTACAAGGAGTGACCAGGCGGTAGCTCCCCTTGTAGTTATGTAGCCTGAAGTGTGGTAAAAGCCAGGGGCTAAAGTCTGTCCTTTTAGAAGCTCTGTAGGGATTAGGAAATTGTCAACCAAAGTATACAACCACCTGGCTGGCAGATGGTGTGGAACCAAAGGGCCTATTGAAGCCAAGAGCTCAAACCATTGGGGGTGGAAAGGGGAAACTCCATGATCTTTTACAGGCATTACGAACTAATTAGTACCTTATTTAGGAGATCTTATTCAGGTCACACTTGCATTATGGCCCCTGAGGCTCTTACTCTGATTAAAGGCTGTAACTCAAAGTGGCCAGTTGATAGATTTGTGGACCATTCGGTCTAGAAAAGGCAAGTAGATTTGCCAAAGGACAGAGGGTGATGGAACACAGAATCTTTGAGTTTGAAAGACCTTGAGAAGTCTTCTAGGTAGGCCTACTCATTACAATACAAGTCCCTTCTCTAGAAGTAGGCTTGTCATGAGCATAAAAATGCTCATGAGAAAAGATGGTTACATAAAGGATATTTAGCCCTGAAGCTGAACATTTCAAAGAGCAAGAGTCAAACATAGTCTCTCTGTTCAGTTTACAGAGAAGCTAGGTGGCTTAGTGTATGAAACTCTGGAATTAGAATCAATAAGACTTGACTACAGACAGTCAGATGTGTGACCCTGGGCAAGTCACTTAACGTGTCTGCCCTAGGTTCATCACCTGAAATGGGGATAATAATAGCACCTACCTCCCAGAATTGATGTGAGGATAAAATGAGACAGTATCCATAAAATGCTTAACACAGTTCCTTTGGCTCAGTCCCTGCCAATATTTTAGTACTGAGAAATACTGAGAGGGAAGAAGGAAAAAGGGAGGGGGAAGAGGGAAGAACAATGGAGGGAGGTGGAGAGCAAAGAAGGATGGAGGAAGGCAGAAAAAGATTCATAAAAATAGAGGAAGGGGGGGCAGCTAGATGGCGCAGTGGATAGAGCACCGGCCCTGGAGTCAGGAGTACCTGAGTTCAAATCCGGCCTCAGACACTTAACACTTACTAGCTGTGTGACCCTGGGCAAGTCACTTAACCCCAATTGCCTCACTAAAAAAAATTAGAGGAAGGGGAAGAGTGAAGAATGAAGGAGGAAGAAAGATGAAAGTAAGGGAGGGGGAAGAGACAAGAAGAAGAATGGAGGCAGAGGGGGAGAGAAGGAATGAGAAAAAAGCATGCAGGGAGAGTTAGGGCAGCTAGCTACTATTGAGAAAAATTTTGAAGAAATTAAAAAGGAAATTGTCCTTTTCTTTTCTTGTCTCCTCTTCTTTTTCCACTCTCTTTTTTCCTTTTGCCCCCTTTTTTGTGAGATTTTTTTTTTGGCCGGGCTAAGTGGAGCAGCTGGCTTTGGCAAGCAGCCTGAGTCCCAGGAGAAATCCTGAAAAGAGGCCTGCCTTGAATATTTTCTGTGTCTTAGGTTGTAATGGAAACCTTGTAAAATGGTTCTAACGAATTTTTTTCTTTTAGGAAAGTCTTAGCTGTTTTTGTTTCACATTATAGGCGAGCACTTGATTTAGTAAACCTGTACAGCAAAATTATATGAATGATGATGTTCAGTTTTTAGGAAAAAAACTCCTTTCCTATTAAGGGTTTAAGTAGCCTTTTAAGTACAGCCACAGGTCTTTCTTCTGTAGAATGTCCTAAGATCATTTTCATACAGAAACTCAATGAAGATCATGGCCAACCTAGGCCAGTCTCCCCCCCCCCCCCCGCCCCATTTCAGGCCTAAGAGATTTTACTAAAGTGTTGTTTGTGTGTCAAGAGGGCAGAATTAAGAGCATTGTATGTAAGCATTTGTTCAGTCTGTGGTAGGGGGATTGCTATTCATTTATGGATAGTGGTGCCCATCTCTGAATTTCTATGATCATACACCCTTGTGAGTAAAACATTTTAAGCATGTATCCCATATATCTATAAATTGTATTCATATATAATTATGTACATTATGATAATGTACAAAAATAGAAAATGAAAAGGGATGACATGAAAAATAGTTAAGATTTTTTATCTTATTAACAGTATGAAATCATTGTTCTCATAAAAGCATAATTAATAATTTTTCATGAAAACAATGGGCCTGAATCAGCTTCATTATTTTTGAAAATCTTGACTGAATGCCTTCTGATAGAATGATTCAAAGGTCTGGTTCTAACTTCAGTTCATTGACTGCGATTATTTGATTTTAATGGTAGTCAGAATTTATAAAGATAAGTCAACAGAGAAGTGGGCATTCCAAAGGAAAAAGCACATCCTGGTATGTGCTTACTAAATCATGACACTTATTTTTTTAGTTCCATCCACCAAGTATACAAAGGTTGCACTGAAATTTGGCTAGCAGATTTTCATCTTGCAGTTGTTATTGCAAACTGATCAGAAAGTGTTACATTAGTCAATCAACAATTATTTATCATGTGCTTATCATTTAAGTGTCAGAGGTACAAAGCAAAAGGGAAAACAGTTGCTGCCCTTAAGTGGTTTATATTCTAATGGAAGAGACATGTACATAAATAAGTATATACAAGATAGATATGGAACAGGTAAAGTTCACTGGAGAGGGGATGGCAGATGGAGAGTCTGTCATTGACCTCATTTGGAATGTGGTTTTTGAGCCAACCCTTGAAGGAAGCTAAGAGGTAAGGAAGGGGAAGCATTGCAGGTATTGAGGGACAGCCAATGCAAAGATGGGGAGATGGATGATGAAACGTGTGAGGAATGACAAGCAGGCTAGTGTGGCTAGATCATAGAGAGTGATAGAGGGAAGTAGGGTAGAAAAGATTGGAAAGATAAGGGGGTCAGGGTGGGAAGATCTTTTAAGGACAGAGGAGTTTCTGTCTAATCTTGAAGGTGCTAGGGACCCCCTGGAGTTTGAGTAGTAGAGAAACATGATTAGATTTGCATGTTGGTAAATTCACTTTGGCAGCTGGGTGGGAGGATGGATTGGAGAGAGAAGAGTCTGGGGGGAGGAAAACAGAAAGCTACTGCAGAAGTCTAGGAGGGAACTGATGAGGTTATGAATGAGGATGGTGGATCTGTGAGCAGAGAGAAGTGGAAGGAATGACAAGGTCTGACAACTATTGGTCATCTTTCCAATCTCCCAATGTGGCCATTGAGTGGTTTATAGAAGGGTCAACTGTTTTTTTCTTTTTGCACACCTTTGATCACATTATTAGTATTGTCTTCAATCTATGGTTTTGGTTTTGGTTTTTGGGGGGGGTTTTGCAGGGATCTATCGGATGAGAGAGTGAAGAGTTGAGGGTGAAGCTGACACAGAAGTGCTGGGAATGGGGGATTTCAGTGCCCTTGACAGTGACTGAAAGGTATGGAAGAAGCGTGGGCTTGATGAAAAAGTTAAGATGTTCTGTTTGGGACCTTTTGAGTTTGAGATGCCTATGGTATATGCAGGTTAAAGTATTCAGTAGGTATTATAGGACTGGAGTTCAAGATGAGAGACTAGAGTTGCATGGTATACATATACATCTGG
This sequence comes from Dromiciops gliroides, assembly GCF_019393635.1. Taxonomy (NCBI): domain Eukaryota; kingdom Metazoa; phylum Chordata; class Mammalia; order Microbiotheria; family Microbiotheriidae; genus Dromiciops; species Dromiciops gliroides. The sequence goes on along the minus strand of NC_057867.1, from coordinate 59,666,276 downwards.
GATACATCTCCATGACCAGCTTACCAAGTGAGAGACTATAGAGAACAGAGGGCCAAGAACAGAGCATTGGGGGCACAAGTACAGTTATCGGTTAGCTGCCATTGACAAAGATCCAGCAAATGAGATTGAGATGGAGTGGGCAGATAGGAGGAAAATGAGGAAAGAGCCAAAGTCATGAAAACCCAGAAATGAGGGGAACAAGGAAGTGTTGACTGGCAGTTTCAGATGCTACAAATGGGTCAAGAAAGATGAGGGTTGAGAAAAAGGCCATTAGATTTTCTAATCAAGAGCGCACTGGTAACATTGGAGAGAACAGTTTCAATTGAATGATGACATAGGAAGTCAGACTTCAGAGGGTTTATAGAAAAGAGTGAGAGAAAAAATGAATACTATCATTAGCTGATATCTCTAAATACAATAGACAAGTAAGGTGAAGTTCCCTGTGACCAAAAGTGGTTGTAAATCCCTTTTGTGAATCTTGATCATTTTGAACGTTTTTTCACCAACTTCTTGCCAAATCTTGTTATCATCATTTTAATCTCACAGTGTGGCCAATGAGTGGCTTATACTAGGTAAAGAAGGGTCAATTCTGATTTCTTCTTTTTGCTTACGTTATTAATATTACCTTCAATCTATGATTTCTAAGCAGTAATCTTTTCAAGTCATTTGTCCCTTTTGTGACAGTTAGTTTAGGATATTTTGGAGTAAATTTTTAACACTATCTTTTTTTTTTTACGTCACCTATATCCCCTATTATATGTCTCGCAAAAAGCTATCCATAATAACAAAGAGAGAAAACAGCATTTCAACAAATTTAGCCAACACCTTGTCCAAATCTTGGCATTGTCAGTAGTGTTTCAAGTCCATACTTCTTCACCTATGTAAAAGATGCCTTTTGTATTTCTTCTTTGGGACAAAGGTTAGGGATTACAACATAGCATCATTCAGTTAAAATTTTTGTTTCCATTTATGTTGTTGTAGTCATTGTTTTATGGCATCCTTGGTTCTGTTTATTTCACTTTATATTAGTTCATATAAGTCTTCCCATGTTTTCCTGTACTTATCTTGTCATGAACTTTCTTGGGGTATATGCCTAGCAGGGGAATTTTTAGTAATAATAGTAATATGGTAATAATGCTCTATACATTGGTGTGCCTGGCTTTCCACAACCTTCTTAACATTGACTATTTTCATTTTTTGTTATCTTTGTTGACTTGCTGGGTGTGAGATGAAACCTCAGAGTTGCTTAGATTTGCATTTCTCTCATAATTAGCGATTTGGAGCATTCTTTCTTATGGTTGGTACTAGTCTGTAATCCTTTTGAAAAATGATTGTTCACATTCATGGACCACTTAGTGCTAGTTGAGCTAAAACTATCCAATATCATCCATAAATCCACTGTCAACCCCTCTGCATTGTGGAACCCTCATGATATCTCCTATGACCTGTGACAAATACTGGCACTTTGGGGTACTTAAAGTGCCAGTGTCAATTTGTTAAATATCAATAAGGTGTAATTTTACTTATTTTTTTCCTGGGCAATTGGGGTTAAGTGACTTGCCCAGGGTCACACAGCTAGTAAGTGTTAAGTGTCTGAGGCCAGATTTGAACTCGGGTCCTCCTGAATCCAGGGCCGGTGCTCTATCCACTGTGCCACCTAGCTGCCCCTAATTTTACTAATTTTTAAGAAAAATAGAAATAAAAGTTCTAATATTTTCTTTCCACCTTCCCTAATATGTAACACATCCACCTTAGAGACCATTAGACTGAATGGCTTACGAAGTTCCCTCCAGCTCTGTGATTTTGTGGCTTCTGACCGTAACATCAGAAATGAAAAAAAAATGACAAATGTTCCCAATAAATGACTTTTAAGAGGACAAGACAACCTCATTAATGTTCCCTGGAGTCTTAGTTTCTGACTGTGGTTTGGCCACTTATGAAAAGTTGCCAAGTTGAGCATGTCCATTGATGAGACTGCTTTCAGATCATCTGTTCTTCAGAACATAGCAGATGTGGTATCATCAAGAGTATAGTGAACATTGAATGTAATCCTCCTTTAAGCACCTCTACTCTATGCAAGACACTATGCTAGGCACTGGGCACCCAAAGACAAAAAATAATCCTCTCTCTTCAAGGCATTTATTCTGTTGGGGCAGGCCAAGATTTATAGACATAAGTAAATCAAAGGTAAGTCATGGATGGGGGTGGGCAAAGGTCACCAAAGTCTCATGGAAGAAGTAGTATGTATATTCCATCAGTACTGGAGGGAGATAAAGAACTGAGGTCATTTAGCCCAAGAAAGAGAAAGCTTAGGGGGCAAGCAGTAATTGCCTTTAAGTATTTGAAGGGAAAAGTATTTGAAGAGAAAAGCCATCCGTCTGCTTGGCCTTGGAGGGCAGAGTTAGGTGCAGAGAGGCAAACAGGCTCACAGGAAGGTAAAACATCCTGATAATTACAGCCAACTGTAACAGCTGCCTCAGAAGGCCTTGGGTTCCCCATCACTAGACAACTCTGTGCAACGGCCAGATGGCCACTGGTTAGGATTCTTGGAGAAGAAATTTTCGCTCAGGTATAGGTCACGTTAGCTGCCCTCTGAAATCCCTTTCCAACTCTGAGATTCTGTTGTGTTGGATTGAAATATGGAGTCCCCATGGCCTAGAATGCTCTCTGCTACTGGCTTACGTGAACTAAGGGCAGTTTATGAGAAATCACATCAAGGAATGTATTTTACAGTGACTCTCATTCTTTGCAATGTGTCCTTGGAGTTTGTAGATTAATGATTCAACATCTAAACGTTTCTTCTTTGGAGCTTCTGTTAGGAAAGATAATGAGCCGACTTTTCCTTTGCCTCTCTGACCCCTCCCCCATCCCCCCACCACTCCCCTACTCCATACCTAGGCTGAGAACAAATTCACTGGATAGAAAGATAATCAATACATACTTGAGCTAGGGGTCAGAAAATATATTACAGCCATATTGTATATGAAAAAGCTCGAGAATGTTCTGTACCTAGTCTCGGACACAAGACCCATGTCCAGCCATGCTAATACACAGGTCTTTGAGCCACTAGCTCATTCTCCCTACCCCAGACGAAGAGGAGGAGGGGGGAGATTTTCTTCCCTTTCTAATAAAATTATCATATATCATCACCAGCAGCAGCAGCAGCATCACCAACTAGCACTTCAAGGTTTCCAGTGTTTTACATGTATTATCTCATTTCAACTTCACAACCCTATGAAAGAGGGGCCCCCCAGGTAGTACTTTTGCAGAAATGGAAAGTGAGGCTCAGAGAGTTTGTGACTTTGCTTATTATAGTCACATGGCTAGGATGTGTCAGGGTGACATTTGAACCAAGATCTTGGTGACTGCACATCCAAGTCTTTAGTCATCATGTCATCTTGCCTTCTCCTTTAAAGGGATAATCTGGGTGAACATGCTTATAGCATCATTAGGTACACTCCCCAGGCAGTGGCTGCCCATGCAATTGGGATACTTCCAAAAGGCACTAGACTGAATTAAAACATTCAGAAAAATTCCAGGGACTTAATGAAGAAATGCTCACCCATACACAGGGTCTCAGTGTCTTGGTCTTCAGTTATTTGTAATGGTTCAGTAGAGAAGAAAGACATAAAGGTACTTGTAACTGGAGAAGGAAAAACAGAAGAGAATGTCATTGGATAAAATGGTGTCCCTGTCTCAAATCTCAGCCCACCCCAGCCCATCTTCCCCCACACAGCTGCCCAAGGGATGTTCCTATAGTGTGCGTTTGACTGTGTCACTCCTCAAAAAACTCCAGGCGTTCCCTATCACTCTATTATTAAGCATTTCAAACCTTTTACAATCTCCTGACCAACCTTTCTAGCTTTTCTTATGCATTACTGCCCCATACATATTATGTGATCCAGTCAATCTAGCCTTACTATGACTTCTAAGTGGTCTTCAATTGCCTTTCTTTGTACCTTTGAATGGACTGGCCTCCATGCCGGAAAACACACCCTTCCTCTCACCTCCAGCTGTTAGATTCAGCCTGAACATCACTTGACAAGAAGCCTTTCTTGATTCCCCCCTAGCTGCCAGCCCTGCCCTTCCATTTTGTATGTATTTATATATCACCATTTGGTACTTGTTGTCTTCCCAGTCACAACTTAAGCTCCTTGAGGGTGGGGCCTGCTTTACTTTTGTGTTTGTGTCTCCTATACCTGTCATAATGCTGGGTACAGAACAGATACCTTTAAACATTCTGATGGATCAAATGATGGATCGCTGGAGCGATCCTGGTGTTGGGCGACTTGCCCTTTGTATTTGGCATCAAATATATGTTCTTTCCTTGTAGAACAAGGAGCAGTGTGGGCTTGTAGGATCAGTTTAGTTAGGAGGGAGGGTATTCAGGTGCTTCTGTATATTCTCCAGGGGCTGGAAGGGCTTTTAATTTAGCAATGAGCATTAAGTGTGGTAGTTCACTTGAAGTTTACCACGTGCCTGGGCTAATTGCAGACCTTATCCCCATCTTACAAATGAGGGAACTGAAGCTGAGAGAGGGAAGTTGACTTCATTGTTATCATATAGCTAGTAAGTGTCAAAAGTCTTTTTTCACCCCAGAGAAAGGTCTCCTTGCCTTCTAATACTGGGCTGATACCTTATCTCTATCCAAAGCTTTTGTCACTCTCTGGTAAAACCTATTCAGTGGACACATTCTTCTGGGCAGATGTAGTCATATTTCCCACATACATGGTGTGTCTCTCTGTAACTTGAGGATGGCGCATGCTAACCTTGATCCATGACACAAAAGTTAGAAATCTGGGCTTCACAGTCTGCCTACTTCAAGAATCATAACGGTGTATGTCACTTGAGTTTGACAACATCCTTCTAAACTAGGTGCTTCAAATACTACCCTCATTTTATAGGTGGGGAAACTGAATCTCAGACTGTGACTCACTCATGGTCTCAAAACTAGAGTATCATAAGTTCAATTTGTACCCAGGTCTTTCTAACTCCATGCCCAGCATTCTATCCATATGTTTGGGTCACTCTCCTCATTCAGTGATCACTGATGCCATTCAAATGATGCCCATGTACAACAAAGCTATGAAGCAAAACCCTCAGGGAGAAGAATTCAAAAGACTCAATGAAGAAAAGTTCTCGTACCATCTTGTGGGTTGTCACTGTCTTCTAAAGCTTGTACTGGTTCAAGAGCAAATATCGGTGGGCATGTTTCTGTTGGAAGAGGGGAGAAAGGGGATCATTACACAGGCACCGCTGACACAATCGTAGACAAGAGTTTTGTCTCCCAGCAGGAGCTATGGGCATGTGGGGAGGTCATACCTTCTGCACAGTCTGGAGTGGTAAAATCTTGACACTCACTCATTGTGGTTCCAGGATCAGGCTGGCTTATTGAATCAAGGGGGGCTGGGGTATCAGAAGAGAGAGAAAAAGAACCTCAATAAACAAATTCACAGGCTCAGCCTACTCAAATAGAGGCAAATGAAAGGCGTTCAGTACTTTTCACGAGATAGCATGATAACAGTGGAAAGTAAGAGAGCTGGCCTAGAGGTGGCTTCTGAGCTACTTCAGCCAGAGCTGGAATGGAATCATTGAATTCGAGATTAGATTGTACCTCTGGTACAGTTCATCGTGTCTAACCTCCTTGCTTCACAGAGGAGCAGACTGAAGCCCAGGGAGATGATGAAGTGAGTTGCCAACACTGCAAAGGGCCTCATCGTTTCTTGCCTGAATGATTGCAGTGGCCTCCCAATTGGTGTCTCAACCTGATCTCTCCCCTTTCCAACCCATCCTCCACATAGCTGCCAAATTAACATTCAAAAAACCCAAATCTGACCTTTGGAGTGGTTTCCCAACCAAGAACGTTCAGTGGTTCCCTATTGCCTCCAGGATAAAATACAAACTCTTCACTTTGTCATTTAAAGCCCTCCACAATCTGGTTGGGGCAGCATGGTGGCACTGCAGTAGATAGAGAGCTGGGCCTGGAGTCAGAAATACCCAAGTTTAAATCCAGCCTCAGACACTTACTAGCTGTGGGACCCTGGACTTCACCCTGTTTGCTTCAGTTTCCTCATTTGTAAAATGAACCAGAGAAGAAAATGGCAAACCACTTCAGGGTCTCTGCCAAGAAAATCTTAAATGGGGACATGGAGAGTAGGACACATCTTAAAGACAACTACAATAACAACAACAGGAACAACAACATTCTGATTCATATATATATATATATATATTTCTTGTCTCATTTTCTTTGCTTCTCTATGTCTTATACTTCCCCCCACATTCTAAGCAGCTTGCCACCTGTTCCCTGACATATCCTGTCCTGTCTGAGGACCTTTGTAGAAGTGGCCTCCCACTATTCCATGCACTCTCACACCTTCATAGAACCCCTTCCAAGGATAGCTTGGGGTACATTCAATAGTATCATGGATAGCAAGTTGGAAATGGACTTCAAAAACCATCTAGTTCAACCACTTCATTTTACAGAGGAGGAAACTGAGGCCCCGGGAAACTGAAGTGACTTGTCCAAGGTCACGCATAGGATCCTAGATCTTTTGCTTGAAAAGTTCTTGAGAGTCCAACTAAATCTAACCCCCTCAACTTTCCCGTTCGCAAAAAACACTGGATTCTCTTCACTATTATCCTCTAACATGACTGACAGAATCAATATTTTTGTGGATGATTTTCTAGCAACTGTCTTTACCATCCTCTCTTTCCTCCTCCCCAATGAAATAAGGCAGATGACGATATGGAGACCCAGCTCAGTGAAGTTAGTTGCCCAAGGACTCACAGTTCATAAGCATCAGAGGTGGAATTCCACGTTCTGGGATTCCTTTTGGTACTCTTTCCAGTGCATCATGCTGCCTCCCATGCTCTTTTGCAAATCTCTTGGTCCCTTTCCAGTTTCAGCCCATAAGCCAGCTTGTTATACTATTATGCATTTCCAATAACTCCCTTATTGCATCAAAAACCCAGGCAAGAAACATCTGAGAGGCTCAGTAATAAGAAGCTCACCTTCAGGAAGTTCTTGCAAAGAATTTGTTTGCACTGTGCCAAGAGAATATATGGGTATATATGAGGCTGTCAGAAGACAAGGGACAAGAAGCATGAGCAGTCAATCAACAAACATTTGTTAAGCCCCTATTATATTCGAGGCACTGTATGCAAAAGAGAATCTCATGTTGGATGGGTTGATGTGGCCCCAAACAAGGAACTTTGCTGTACAGGAGGAATTACAGACGTTTGAGCTCATGACCTTTAAAAAAAAATCAGTTTTATTGATACATTTCTGTTTTATACAACATGTCCCAAAAGTCTTAGTGCAATTTTTGGCTTTAATGGCTTAAAATTGCACTAAGATTTTGGGGATACCCTGCATTACTTGGTTCTGGATCTTTCTCCTCCTTTACCTCCTAAATGCAAAAGTTTCTTGAGTTCAGGCACTGCTGGGTTTTTTGTCTTGGTGTTCCCAGATGCTTAAGATGTGCTTGTCAGTTAAGTAAAAAACAAAAACAAAACCCCTAGTAACCACATGTGGCTTTGTAGGCAACATTCTGCTCTTGAAGTTCCTTCCCTCTCTGCTACCTGTTCTTCAGGACCATTATTGGTGTTTGAATTACTTAGAATCCAGTTTCCATTCAGTGATGTTTTATTTGTGTTATTATGGTTTATATGCGTGTGTGTTTATGTGTTTATACAGTCTTCTGCCTTTTTCGCTGTTTCTCTATCAGTTCATAGAAATGTTTCTATGCAGATCCATGTCATATTTCTACAAGGTACTTTCTCATTTCCCAGTAGTTCTTGTCAAAAAAAGAGCCCTTCCCCTAGGAATTTTCTGTTCTTGAGTTTATCAGATGCTAACCTGGTATTTTCATTTGGATCTGGTTTTTGTGGATCTATTGATTAACTCCATTGATCTACTTAGGCATTTTGTTTAAATAACTACTAAATGGTTTTGGTTATTACGACTTCATAATATATTTTGATGTCTGTTAATGTAATGCCCCTTCATTCCTCCCCCTTTTTTCTGATTTCTAAATTCTAGACCTTTTGTTTCTATGAATAAATTGTTATTTTGTCCAATTCCAAAAAGTATTTCCTTGGTCATTTTATTACTATGTTATTAAATTTATAAATTAATTTGGGTAACATTTTTATTGTATTTTCACAGCCTAATCATGGCATTTAATACCTCTTTGTCTATTCATTTGCCTTTATTTCTGCAGTCTTTTGTAGTTACTAATGGAGAGCATGTGTGTCATTAAATAAAGCTTTAAGTTCCTTGAGGGTAGAGGCTATTCCTATTTGTCTTGACAGACATAGGAACATAGTAGGCATTTAATAAATGCTTATTGATTTGTGTTTGCAGGAGGTTAACTCTCAGATAATTTATACATTCTGTAGTTACTATGAACATAATTTCTTTGATTGCTTGCTCTTTGGTTTTGTTAGTGGTACATGGAAACACTGGTGATTTTTATGAATTTAACATATTTTACAAGCATACTAAATCCGTCCTCAAAATACTTTTGTCTTTGTCTCTTGGCTGACATTTATGCCTTTGTTTTCATTCACATGTCTTACTGCTATTGGCAGCATTTCTAGAATTATGACAGAGGAATGAAGATGAGGATATTTTCTAGTTTTTCTGCAGTACAAATTAATACTACCATTTGGTTTTAGATATGTTTTTGATTGCATTAAAGAAGGTCCATCCCTTTTGCATAGTTTTGTGTATTTATGCTCCCTTGTTGTGAGACCAGGATCATTTGGCCTTAGTGTATTTCTTGGGTGGTAAAGAAGGGAATTTAAAGAAGGGAGATGAGAAGGGAGAAGGAGTCATTGTTAAACTTATTAACAAAAATATAATATCCTTCCTGGGGTAGAAGATAAAGGGTATCAACCGAGTGGTGGTCACCGTGGGTCAGTGTCCTAAGCATAGAAGGAGAAGAGACTAATAAGAACATTTGAAAGTCCACAAAGAGCCTTAGACACAATAACCCTGGAAGAGAAGTATTAACAGGCATTATTATCCTCATATTACAGATGAGGAAACTGAGGGTTAGCGAAGTTAAAGGGTTTTGCCCAGAGCCACATAGTATTACAGGTGAGATCTGAAATAATGCCTTCCTAACTTTGATTGGCATTCTCCCCACTGGTCCCCCATTACCTTCCCATTTAGAGGGCAGTTCTAGATGAACACGTTTCCAACATAACTGGGCCATCTTCTACATGCAAGAGTTGTCAGTGCAATTCAGAGAATTGAGGCTATGAATCCAAACTTCAAGAGTAAAATACTCACCAACAGGTTGATTGTCCTTCTCTTGAGGAGTCTGTGTTTCCATTGTCCCAAGTGAGTATAAGGGTGCGTAGGAGGAGCCTTTTAAAGAAAAGAGAATCCCCTTAGATAGATCATTGTCCAGCCTCCCTCTGTTTTAGCTTGAATCGAGAGCTTTAGCCCACAGAAAGAGTTGGAGACATTTGTGCCCATACCTTTTGGAGGGCTTTGGGAGGCTTGGTATTTTTGCCTAAGGTTTATATTCAGTCATGGACCCAGAGTCATTCTGGCTTCTTGTATTATGGGATATGTATAGTGGGTGTAGTTAGAGAAGTGAGATGGGAGAGCCGGTTGTTGGAACATATTAGTAAACATAGACTTATAGTAATGAATAAAGACTATGATTGCCAGGGTAGAGAATGAAGATGATATAATGTCAGTGCTTATAAGCATTGGCAGGTTTTTATCCATGTACTCCATGGGTTGGAATGGTGGGACAATAATAACTGGCATTCATATAGGACTTTAAAATTTACAAAAAAAGAAGTTACCTATATATATTGTCTCATTTGAGCCTCATAATAGCCCTATGAGGTAGGTACTATGGGTCATATCCCCATTCCACAGGTGTAGATAGTGGGACTCAGAGAGGTTTAGTGACTTGCTCCTGGTCATAGGTAGGAAAGTGTCAGAGGACAGATTTTTACCTAGGTCTTTCTGACTCCATGTCCAGCCTTCTATCCACAATACCAGGCTGTCTCCTCACTTAGGGCGCCCTTTAAAATGCTTGGAGAATGTGGAGAATGGGCCGTATGCAGTGGTTATACTGTGATTCACATGATTTCTGTGCACTGCTAGGTCATTAATCAAAACGCTTAAAGAGAAGTCCGGTGGCTCAGTAAGGGATTCCTTACCTGTATGCAGAACGTCTTTTCCCTGCAAAGTATATGCTTGTATTGGGTCAGTGGTATATATAGGTACATATGTGGCTGTAAACAGAGAAAGAAAAGCCCATGGAAAAGAGGTTTACGTGGCACAGGGGACTGGCCCAGCCTCTCATCTTCTATGTGGACTAGAAGCTGCATCTTCCTTTGGTTTTTGCATCAAATTGATAGTATTTCATTTGGGACCCAAGAGCAAGTCTCACTCACTGCACTGTGGAAAGGAGGAGTTGGAGAAGGTACTACAGGACTGTACCAGAGGGAAAGTAAATGCTATCTTTATTTTCCAAGGTTAGAGGACAGAGTCTTCAAAGTATAATCCCATAGGCTTGACTTTGCCAGAAAATTCTAAACCATGTTATTAAAGGGATGGTTAATGAATCTCTTGAAAAGAAAACAGTGATCACAAAAAAACAAACCATTATGACTTCATCAAGAATAGGTCACAGCTGGCTAAATTTATTTCTTAGACATGATTACTAATATGGTAAAGAATGAAAATTTTCCAGAATATAGTTTGCCTAGATTTGAGCAAAGTGTTTGAAACTACATCTCAGGTTATTCTGCTAGAGAAGATGGTGAGATGTGGGCTTGTATAGTACAGTTAGATTCACACTGATTGCCGGAGTAGTCTTTAGTGTTTCAACATCGACTTGGAAGATCCTTGGTAGTATGGCCCAGTGAGCTGTGTTTAGCCCCATGGTATTTTATATATTTTTGTCAGTGACTTATTGAAAGGCACAGGTGGAGTATGACACAAAGTTAGAAGGGAGACAGACCTAGCACGAGGGATGGCAGACTCAGGATGCCTGTCAAAATTTGTCTCTGGGCTAGCAGAATGAATGAATCATAGCAATGGACATTTCTATGGTATTTGAAAGTCTAAAAAAGCTTTGACTCATTTGAGGATCCTAAGGACCCCTGTGAGGTCAGTCCTAGGAGTCCTATTAACCTCATTTTACAAATTAGGACACTGAGGCTAAGAAAAATTAGGTGACTTGTCCATGGTCATAACTAGGAAGTATCAGAGGACAGATTGGTACTCAGGTCTCCCTGGCTCAGTGTCCAGTATTCTCTCTGCCATGCCATGTTACTTCCTCTTTTAGGACATCTTTCCATCATGATGGAGCCACTATATACATGTAGTGGCCATAGACATAAGTCACATGATTTCCATAGGTTTGAATCAAAATCCTTAGAACTGAGGTTTTTCACTTTGGGTTCTATGATCTTGTGTTTTTTTAATGTTTCAATGATGACTTTAATATATTTGGTTTCCGTTGCAATTGCACATATTTTATTTTAAGAATAGCATTTTGATAAAGGGTCCTTCACCTGTCTACCAACAGCACAACAAATGTAAAGAGTCCTTACTTCCAAGAGAAGAATTCTAGTGGCTCAATGACAAAATCCTCACCTGTCTGCAGACTGTCCTTGTCTTGAATAGTAAATGTTTGCACTGGGTCAGTAGTAAATAAAGGTATGTATGTGGCTGTAAAAAGAGACAGAGAAGAAAAGGCATGTGGGAAGGATGCTCACATTCCAGGGGCCAGACACAAAAAGCTTCATCCCACAACAGAAGTGGAGGGCTGTAGCCTTTGGATTTGGCACTATCTAGATGGTCACTCAGAGCAGTCTGGCTCATGGGATCATGCAGGGGATGAAGGTGTTAGAGAAGAGAGAAGGGCTGGCTCAGAAATGTGAATCCCCAAACAAAAACAGAAATTCCAGCTTCTGGGGTTGGAACTGTTATGATGCAAATACAGAAACTATTCATCTGCTAGGGTCCAGGAAGATAACCCAATAACACTCTTTTACCTGCTGCTTTAAAGTTTGCCAAGGCTTTGTTTGTCATCACAATTTCAGACCCATGAGTTCTCAAATGTTTTGTGTTTAGCACCTTCTATACCAAGGCCAGGTAAGCACCACAGGTTTTATCATTCTCATTTTAGAGTTGAGGAAATTGAGACTCCGAGTTTAAGGGACTTGCCCAGGGTCACAACCCAAGGCTCTCTTCCAAATCTGGCTCTAGCCTCTCTTTCCATACTGATTTCCCATTACATCCAGATCTCAATGTAAATGGACCATTCCTGTACACCTCCCCCTCCCCTTGAGGGTCTCCTCATGGCTGACTGCTCAGAGGACCCTGGCTTGGGGCTTCTGGGAGCCAGAGCAGGAGCCAAATTTGCATAATACATAAAGCGAGAACTATGGTACTCCCTGTCCTGCACTCTGTTTTGGCCAAAGTGGCCTGCTTTGTGCTCGCATGTATGACCTTTCATCTCCATGCACAAACTGTCCCTCATTGCTGACTGCATCTGGAAACTCCTCTGCATTTATTTTACATATGCTTGGTATGTGTTTCGATGTTTCCATTTGTGCACATGGGACATAGGAGGCACTAAAATGATTGTTGAAGTGAATGTGATTATTTCATGCAGTTATACAGCTAATAAATTTTGGACCTGAGATTGGACCCCAAGTTTTCCAGAATCCAGGTCCAGTACTCTAGGCACCTCCCCATGAAGCAAAACCCTTTGAGAGAAAACTCACAGTTATGTTCTCAAGATCCACTCACCTACACTCTGATTGTCTTTGTCTTCATAAGGCTGGAGGTCCATGGTGCTGAAGGAATTGACAGGTGCCTCTGCACCTGTGTCTAGGGGAAAGCGAGAGACTCATAAACCAAAGAACATCTCCTTATGGATCACCAGAAGAGGTCTCCCCATATCACCCATCAGGACTGGGAGACGTTTGGGGGCATGTCCCTTTTCAGATGATAGGAAGTCAGAGATTTTCTCCCTCCGTGGGCCAATTTCCAAGCACATTCTCCAAGGTCTGGCAATGACAAGAACTGGCTTTTCTATGTAGAGTGCTTTAAAGATGGCAAAGAGCATTACATAGGTCACCTTGTTTGAGCTTCACAAACCACTTGGGAGGTAGTTACTTGTAGGCATTATCCCCATGTTACAGATTAGTAAAGAGAGGCTAAAAGGCATAGCTATCATCACACTACTAGGAAGTGTCCGAGGCTGGATCCCAACTCAGCTCTTCCTGCTTCTGAGACCAACATTTCATCTGCTATACCAAACTGCCAGCCTGAGGTCATTTTCTGCACAGGAAAACCTGTTTATCAGACACCTTGCTCTTAGCAGATGAAATTGTGTACATGTGCTCAGATAACAGCTGGTCCGTACAGTGGATAGAATGCTAGGCCTGAAATCAGGGAGACTCATCTTCCTGAGTTAAAATCTGGCCTCAGACACTTACTAGCTGGGTGACCCTGGACAAGTCACAGGGATAAAAAACAGGGTTAACCCTGTTTGCCTCAGTTCCTCATCTGTAAACGAGCTGGAGGCCAACCACTCCAGTATCTTTGCCAAGAAAACCCCCAAAGGGGTCACAGAGTTGGGCATGACCAAACAATACCACTCAGACAACACAGGTGCCATCCTCAACCAGTAGCCCAGATGTTGTAAAAGTACCTTTATCTTCACAAGTTCAAAAGTAATTTTTTAATTAAAAAAGTTCAAATAAAATAAAATTTACTTCAAAAGTTCAAAACTTACTGGCTGAGGTTCTGGTTAAAGCTGCTCCTGTGAGGAAGATGGGGCGGAGTCTCTTAGCCTCAGGGAATCTAGCAAAACTGAGATCAACTCAGGCCACTAGAGGGCCAAGATTCAGTGAGGAATTCTGCTGCTAGGAATGGAGTGAGGTCACCTGAGGGTTTAAGTGGCTACATCAGGAAACCTAATGAATTGCTGTGCTTCAGAACTGTTCAACATGGTGTTAATATTCGTTTTAATATTTTATTTTAATATTGGCTTAAATCCTGCTTTTGCTAATTAAAAATTGTATGCCCCATGGCACATAACAGCCCCTTTAGACCTCAGTTTCTTCCTCCGAAAAATGGGGACAATCATAACTTCGGTATTGTAGGCTGCTTGGCATAATGCATTCAAAGCAAACCACAGAAAGACCTGGGCAAGTCTTACCCTTGGTACATTCTCTATGACTTTGGGAAAATCACTCCAGAACAGTTGGATCAGTTCAAAACTAAATGAATATATATTCTTATAGATGCCAATTGTAAATGAGGAGAGACAGAAAGCATCTCTCTTGGACCAGCATCATAATAGTGAGTGCCAGTGTTCTTATCCTATCAGACTTCCCAAAGCTTTTGTGCCAAGTAACTTTTCCAGCAAACACGTCACTCTTCTGAGGCCTCAAAGGCTGTGTAACCTAGATGCTAACCTCGAATGGGAGGGAGGATTTGCAATTTTGCAATAATGTCAGGTTTAGCATGAGGAAGGGGGTCAAGTGCCTGCATAAGTAAAATTGAGGTTTGCAGGTCACAGCAGCAGAACTCACCTTTGAGGCAAATTTATGAAGCCTCAAAGCTTCTCTGGTTTCCAGTGCTGTCAATGAGAGGATGGAGGTGGGGGAAGGAGAGGATGCCACAGGATAGCCAGAAACTATCCACGATCTTTAAAAGTATTCACTTTAAGGGGCAGCTAGGTGGCGTAGTAGATAAAGCACCAGCCCTGGATTCAGGAGGACCTAAGGTCAAATCCGGCCTCAGACACTTGACACGTACTAGCTGTGTGACCCTGGGCAAGTCACTTAACCCTCACTGCCCCGCAAAATGAAAAAAAAAGTATTCACTTTGGCTAATCTAATGGATTTTTGCCAGCTCCCCCCCCCCCAACTGCCACAGGGACATTTGTAAGCTTCTTTCCATGTAAAAGCATAGACTTTGGTTTTAGAAAAATCACAGCATTGTGGATATTTCTATACACATGGTCAGACCTATTACTAGTCTGTCAAATACAGAGAATGATTGGCCCTGGAATGGTAATCTGGCATTATGGGGAAAGCATTAGACAAAGAGCTGAAATGTAGATGTCCGAGTCCTAGGTTAATGCTACTTACTGTCCCTATCCTTTGGGCCTCAGTTTTCTCATCTCTGAAGTCGGGGTAGGGGTGGTACAGGCTAAAGTATTTCTAAGGGGGCAAAGGTGTCAAACACACTGCCTATGAGGGCATGTGGCCCACCAAACTCCCAAGTATGGCAGAATTAAATTAAAAGATAGTTGGGGGGACAGCTAGGGGGCACAGTGGATAGATCACCAGCCCTGGAGTCAGGAGGACCTGAGTTCAAATACAGCCTCAGACACTTGACGCTAGCTGTGTGACCCTGGGCAAGTAACTTAACCCTCATTGCCTCACTAAAAAAAAGACAGTTGGGAGGGGCAGCTAGGTGGCACGATAGATAAAGCAGTGGCCTTGGATACAGGAGGACCTGAGTTCAAATTTGACCTCAGACACTTGACGCTAGCCGTGTGACCCTGGGCAAGTCACTTAACCCCCTTTGCTGCCCCCTCAAGAAAACCCAAAACAACCAAAAAACAAGCAAACAAAAAAAAAGATAGTTGGGAAATATTTAACAAAACAAAAATACAAGGAAAGGTGGTTTTCTGAGTAAATAAGCAGGATAACAGGATCCTTATGTATCAATAACTCCTTTCTTTTTAAATTGGATGCCATCGTCACGACTAAACCTCCAGAGAGCATTGCTCCCCTCCTTAGGGGAGTTAATCTACCCACCTTTTGAATTCTGCCCTGGAGGTAAGCTTTCCTAACCCACCACAAGAAGCTGTCCCCAGACCTTGCTTCACATATCTCCACCCCAGGCATCTTGCCATCCATCCTCCTGCTTTCCAAATGAATCTGCTTGCCCACCTCCTCCCCCTTTTTAATGTGTTGTTCTGGAAACAGTAATGAAATCTCTGTATTTAACAGACCACTAATAGGTCTGAGCATGTATATAGAAATATCCACAATGCTGTGATTCTTCTAAAACCAAGGTCTATGTTTTTACATAGGAAGTAGCTTACAAATGTCCCTGTGGCAGTGGGGGGGGGGGACCTGGCAAAAATCCATTAGATGAGCCAAAGTGAATGCTTTCAAAGATCATGGATAGTTTCTGACTATCCTGTCCCCACCCCCATCCTCTCAGGGACAGCACTGGAAACCAGAGAAGCTTTGAGGCTTCTTAAATTTGCCTTAAAGGTGATTTCTGCTGCTGTGACCTCCAAGTCAGCAGCTCCAACTGTTGACCCAAACTTCTTCCCTTGCCGTCAGCTCCCCTATAGCATGGTCCTCCCCCATTAAAACATAAGCCCCTTGGAGGGGGGACTATGACCCATTCATACTTGTATTTCTGATACCTGGTACAGTGCCTGGCATAGCTTTGTCTAATCCCAAATTCCAACTGTTCAAAATCAAAGATGATGAAAAGACCACAAGCTGTGAGCAGTGTCACTAAGTCCTCGCCACATCCAACAGTTGTCATGGTGACATCTAGACACCAAATGTGGCCCAATGATGTAGCAGACAGCCTTACTCTGGCCTGGATGGTGGCATTCTTCTCCCACCCCCACCCCTGCCCATCCCAGTGTAAATCTTTCGTATTTCTTGGGAGCCCTTAGAGCACCTACCTGAAAAGCAGTCCAGGTTGGAGATGTTGTTCTTCCCTGCTGCTCCCCTGAACTGTTTTGGACTCTGAAAGGATGAATTCATAGAACACAGAATGTGAGTTTCAAAGGTACATAGTAACAACTGCTGAAATGCTCCCCACCCCTACCCCTGTTGTTCCAGGTGAGAAAACTCCCTTCACCAGGGTCAATGAGCCACTTGCCTTCCGGGTCACATAAGGAGCAAGAAGAACTGAAACTCCAAGTAGGACTTTCTGATCCCAAGCCCAATGTTCTTAATGGAGGGCCACACTGCCCTCCACACTAACACCTGTCTCTTATAGGGAACACACACAGATAGCGGGCTAGAAAGTATCCAAGAGGCCAGCTAGTTCAAAGATTCTTAAACTTTGGGTCATAACCCCATATGGGGTGGCCTAACTGAATGTGGGGGTTGCAAAAAATTTGGCAGTAAATGTTTGATTTGTATACCGATTTTATATACCTATATACCTGGGGTGGCGTAAAAATTTCTCAGTGAAAAGAGATCACTAGTGGAAGAAATCTAGGCAGCTCTGACCTACTCCAAATCCCAGGCCCAGAGATGTTAAGGGACTTGAATAAGTCACCAAGGCATCATGTAATAGAACCTAGGGCTTCTGGTTCAAAACACATTTTCTATTGTACTATAAGTCAAAATCAGTCCCGCACTGGAATAGGCCCTAACACCATCTTTGTGCCAAGCAATGTACTAGGTACTTAAATAGTCTTTGCCCTTGAGGAGTTTGCATTGGGCTGAGGGGTACAGAAGGTTGAATTTGTGAAATGATAAGGAAGTACAGGGTGATTTTGTAAGATATGGAATGTTAACTAGAGAATCAGGAAAGGCTTCCCATAGGAGGTATCACCTGAGTTAAAACTTGAAGGAAGCTAAGGATTCTAAGAGGCTGAATTAGAAATGAGGGGTACATTTTTTTTTCTATTTTGAGGTTTTGCATCACTGCTCTGATTTTTTCTCTTGTAACAGGATTAATGCAGAAATAGGATTAATGTTATTATGTGTATATATATGTGTGTGTATATATCTATATCTATATGTATAGAGATATATAGACATAACCTATATCAGATTGCCTGCTGTCTAGGGGAGGGGGGAGGGAGGGAGAAAAATCTGAAATTGTAAAGCTTGTATAAACAAAAGTTGAGAACTATCTTTACATGTAACGGAAAAAATAAAATACCTTATACATTAAAAATTAAAAAAAAATTTTTAAAAATTAAAAAAAAAGAAATGAGGGGTACGGCGTATACAAAGCATAGGGTGGGAGACAGGATATCCTGAAGTGGGAATGACAAGTGGGCCAGTTAACTGGAATATGGAGTATTTCAGGGGAAGTAATTTCATCCTTGTACCTGGAATATATTCCTTTCACTCTCTTCCTGTGTTTGTCTGTTGGAATCCCCCCCCACCTCTCTCTCAAAAAAATTAAGACCCAAAACCCACTGCCACCAACAGAGGTTCTACCTTCTGCATGAGGCTTTTCTTATCCTTACCCCTGAAGGAAACATTTTGGAGTTAAGTGTCTCTCTTGACATTTCACCTGGACATCTTTATTGCATTTACCACTCTTTGTCTTTCATCATGGTTTTTTGCATGCTTTTCTTTCTCTTCCACCCACCTACCCATCCAGCTTCAGTTAAATTGTAAGCTTCTTAAGAGCCCATGGAAGTTTGCATTTGCCTGGATCAGCTAGGTTCTATGTAATTCCTGTGCCAAATACTTCCTCGATGTCTATGAGCAGCAAGTGTTAGCTCTTTGAGCAGCCCTCTAAGATTATAAGGTGTAGAGGAGGTGCTGGCCTATAATCATAGAATGAGCTTCCTCATTAAGGAAATTCTCTGTACCATTGAAATCATTGGTCCAATTTTTGTTTCTATCTATCAGGTGAAGTAAAAACAGCATTTTCTGAGTCTTGGTTGTGGGCTTTTTGAGACTCTGTGGCCTTATGAGGAAGTTCAAGCCCCTTCAAATGAAGAGCTATTGGGGTAAACTTCTCCCAAAGCTCAAAGCCTAATCCAAGAACTAATGAAAGGAGAAAAGCACGAGAGAAAGCCTTGGGTCTCATCATGAAAGTAAGGAAATAGAGACAATGGAAAGAAGGTTGGGCCTGTCACTTACCTGAGCAAGTCTCAACAGTCTCTTCAGCAACAAAATGATAGTGTTGGAACTCCACAGTCCCTCAGGTCACTTCTGGTTTTAGATCTGTGACCCTGTGAAAGGTTCACTTCAAAGAACCAAAACAACAAGCTGAGGTAACAATCCTGGAAAAAGACCAGCTCTCGTTGTGGTGACAACAGCTGATGAAAAAGTGCCAATGATTGTTAAGGAAGGCAAGAGCAGGGGTGCTGGGTGGGGTAGGGTGGAGAAGGGGGATCATCAACAAGGGAGGAGATGGAAAGGCCAACTGTGAAGTCCAAGAGCACTCCTCTGGCTCTCATGAAGTCAAGTGTGGCTCCAGGGGTGAACCTGAGCCACCTCCACTTCCCCATCCTTCCTGTCCCCTGATTGGAGAAGCCTCTCCCCACCAGGGAGGTTGTTGCTCTTGTTCCCTGGGACACTCTGTCCCACCTTTGACAGTTCATCTCCCCCTCCCACTTTGGCACCTGGCCTCCACCTGGAGGGGCCTGACAGACATTCAGCAGCAGAGCAAGGACGGGGATTTGAAGTGTATCAAAATTCATAATAGTAATGATAACTAGCACTAACACCTGCTGTGGGCCGGGCACTACAGTAAGTGCTTTAGAAATATTATCTCATTTTTATCCTCTATATAACTCGGGGAGGTAGGTCATCTAGTCCAATGCTTTCTTTTGTCTCCTCTGTAATCTAGATGCCCAACCCCCTCATTTTTCAAAGGAGGAAAACAAGCCCAAAGAGAGGAAGAAGCTTCTATACAACCACCTATTAGTGGCAGAGGCAGAATTAGAAAGCGAGGTCTCCTGCAATCCAATGCAGTGTACTACTGTGCTCTCCTCTCCCTCATTGGAATTTTTCTTTTTTTAGTGAGGCAATTGGGGTTAAGTGACTTGCCCAGGGTCACACAGCTAGTAATTGTCAAGTGTCTGAGGCTGGATTTGAACTCAGGTACTCCTGACTCCAGGGCCAGTGCTCTATCCACTGTGCCACCTAGCTGCCCCTCCCTCACTGGAATTTACAATGTTTGCAAAACACGATTCCTTATCTCATTGCTTGCCATAAGCCTGTAAGATAGATATTATTCTTATGCCCATTTTACAGATGAAGAAACTGAGGCCTAGGGAGAGGCAGCATGGTACTCCTTCCTTAGATCTCAATTGACCTTGACAAATCACAAAAACTCTGTCTCAGTTTCCTCATTTCTAAAACAAGGATTAAAAATACTTCTCACCTTGCATAGTTGTCAAAAGGACGAAATGATATAAGAAACATAAAGTGCTTTGGAAACTTTAAAACACTGGACTGTGAACTGCTATTTCCTTAAGATAACCTAGAACCAAGATCTGAAGGCAAGTCTACCTAATTCAAATCCAATACATTTATCACTTGTGTTATTAGCATGAAATAATAACAAGAATACAACAAGCTATCCATTCTCTCTTTAGCCAACCCCTCTTGCCCCTGAATACACATGGATCTGTGCCAAGACTGTGCATGCTCTTTCACTTTCTTACAGACCCTTTATCACCTTGCCTTCACACCTGGCTGTACTGGAAATTGTTTCGTGAATTCCAGTAAGAGAAAACATGGTAGTGCATTATACTGGATTTCAAAAGTTCCTTGATTCTAATCCTAGTTTTGCCCTTAACAATATGATCTTCTAGAAGTACCCCCTTTCTGTAAAATAAGGAAGCTGAGCATCTAGACTACAAAAGGGAAGGGACCAAGCAGGTCTCATCATCATTTCTTTGCCTACCACACCAAAATATGAGAGACTAGAGTTGGACCCAAACAAAAAGTTCCAATCCAGAAGCTGATACTGGAAATATAAGTGGACAGAAGAAAACACTAAATAGAAGAAAGAAATACTATGCCTTGGAGGTAAATCCAGAAGAAGTTGGTAACTCCCCAACACATTCAAGTATAACTTCAAATAAAAAAATGGCTTAGCCCCAAGGGATTCCAAGTGTATCTAGAAAAAAATGAAGTAAGATATTAAAAAATTAAATGTGTTCTGCAGGGGAAAATGAAAAGGAATTAACAGAATAGAAGATGGAAAACTTTATAAAATAGTGAATACCCTAAAAAAATTAGATAGGAGCAATCAGAATTCAATAACTCCATGAGACAATAAAAATATTAAAATAATATCAAAAGGTCAAAAAATTTAAAGAAAAACATAAGGTCCTTTTTGTCAAAAAGAACTGACCTTGGGGCAGCTAGGTGGTGCAGTGGATAAAGCACCAGCCCTGGATTCAGGAGGACCTGAGTTCAAATCCGGGCTCAGACACTTGACACTTACTAGCTGTGTGGCCCTGGGCAAGTCATTTAACCCTCATTGCCCACAAAAACAAACAAAACAAAACCACAAAATTTGAAAAAAAGAACTCACCTAGAAAACAAGTCTAGGAGACATCCATATTTCAAAGAATTACAGATGAATACTGCCCAAGCCTATCAGAACTAGAGGGCAAAATGAAAACCTATAGAGTGGAGTGCTTACCTCCTAAAAGAAACCCCCAATTGAAAATAATCAGTTATATCATAGCCCCAAAACCTGAGCTTCCACTTTAAAACAAAGCAAAAATAATCCACACCCTATGCAGCCAGGAAGAAACCATCAGAAAGACTGTGAAACAACTAGTATAAATGAAGAATATCAAGGCTTACAGCTAAGAATAACTTGGCTTGCAAAGCTTAATCCAACAGGGTAAGAAAAATGCACTTCTAACAGAAGAGGATTTTCAAGCATTTCTGATTAGAAGATCAGGGCTGGAGAGGATCCATAAATGTAAACTCAGGAGACAACAGAAACCTGGAGAGTAAATTTGTTTTGCTTGATTATATTAATTTGATTCAAGGGTTTGCTTTTATTAGAAGAGGAGGGAATTGGGGAGCTGAGAATAGGAAATAGTGATGATGCAAAAAAAAAGAAATGAAAGAAAAATTTCCATGAAACACAAAAAAATTACAAAGAAAGCCAAAAGAAATTTAGAAGAAGACACAGAGAAGGATACCACTGGTTATATTGTAAAAAATTACCTATGATAGAGTTATGATTTCAGATGCAATTCCCTTTTTCTGTGCTACTTTGTATATGGAAACATCCATATTTGTGAACCACTGCCAAGCTCATAATAAAAATAAAGAAATAAAATTTAGAGGGTTAGACTTCAGATTCCCTGAAGTCTCTACCAGCTCCAACAACTCAATGCTATCACAGTAACAGTTCAGACAGAAATTATTCATGTGGCTCCCTGGATGCATCAGAAGTCTAAGCAGGATGGACCATTCTACCTATGACTTCAGAGGCAAAAATCACCTCAAAATCATCTAAAATTAGAGGGGAAAAAGAGAAACTATTTACAGCAAGTTTCTCTGCCAAGGGTCTTATATCCAAAAAGTGTAAGAAAGTGATTCAAATTTATAAAACTAATAGCTGTTCCCCAGTAGATAAATGGATAAAGGATATGAACAAGAAGTTTTTAAATGAAGAGACCCAAGCAAACTATCAACACTCAGAAGGGAAAAAAGTTCTAAGTCAGTAATAATCAGAGAAATGCAAATTCAAGCAACTCAGGTTCCACCTAATATCCATCACATAGTCAAAGATGACCAAAAAGGGACAATGACTAATGTTGGAGAGATTTTGAGTTAACAGGTAAATTAATGCACTTTTGGTAGATTTAGGAATTGGTCCAGCCATTTTAGAAACCTATTTGGAATTATGCCCCCAAATGATATGCCCCATTCCTTTTGCCCGAGCAATTATGACTACTAGGCATATACTCTGAAGAGCTCAAAAAAAGAAGAAAAGGACCTGTATGTACTAAATACTAAATAATTTTCAGTGGCAAAGAACTGGAAACTGAAGCGATACCCATCAATTAGAGAATGTTTGAACAAATGATCATATGTATGTACTAGAGTACTAGTTGTGCTACAAGAAATGATGAAAGGGCAGTTTCAGAGAAAACTGGGAAGACTTGTATGAACTGATACAGAGTGAAGTTAGTAGAATAAGGAGAGTAATTTTATATAATAACAATATTGTAGGGACAGCTAGGTGGATCAGGAGGACCTGAGTTCAAATACAGCCTCAAACACTTGACACTTAATAGCTGTGTGACCCTGGGCAAGTCACTTAACCCTCATTGCCCCACAAAAAACAAAACAAAACAAAAACCAAAACCAATATTGTAAAGACAAACAGCTTTGAACCACTTAAGAATGCTGATCAATGCAATGACCAATGATGACTTTAGAGGAACTATGATGATTCATGTTACCCATTTCTTGACAGAGGCAAATAGACTCAGAGACATTGAGACATATTATTTTGGATATGGACAATGTGAGAAATTTTTTTTGTTTGACTTTACATATTCATTATAAATTAGTTGTTTTTCTTTTTTTCAATGGGGGGAGGTGAGAGGGAGAGGAGATAGATAACAAAGATATGGCATGAGAGGACAGAATACTTCTCAGTCTCTTATTTCTCTTTTGATTTCCTCTTTAAAGAGGAAAGGATATTGTTTTGGGGTAGGTAGCCTTTTGTAGTTTTCTAATTGACAACTAATCAACCCTTTCTTCTCTGTTATGGGGTTTCCCTCCATTCATATTGATCTCAGCTAGGCTCTGAAAGCTCTTAGCCCTGTAAAAGGCATCATCTTGCAGCCCAGCTGCTGAGGACACTCCGCACTTAATTGGGTTGTTCTTAGACCAGAAGCAATCAGCCCCTTCACTGGCTATAGACAATGCTTTTCCAGCTTAGAACCTGCCAGAGATTGTAAGCCATTAACATTGCCTTTTAATCTCCCTGTCCTTATGGGGCATCAGAGGAGAATGTAAGTAACTCATAGAGGGTTTCATGGGCACCAGCAAGAATTTCCTCACTCTCTTCAGGGAGAGAATTCCCAATTCACAAGGGGAGGCCTTCAGGAAAAAAGAAAAAAGCTCTAAGGGACTTTTCACCTAACCAGTCCAATTTTCTCACTGACTTTGACATTTGGCAATTAATATTGGTGGATTATCTGAGATCAAGGGATTTAAGAATTAGAAAACATGGAGGGGTCCTTAGTTTAATCTCCTACCACATAGAGAAATCACTCCTGTTGCATTTAGGCCTGATAAGCATCTGCTCTATGTTTGAGTATCTCACTTGTCTCATTAGGAGACCTTTTGCATTGTTTAAAAAGCTCTGGTTGTTAGATATGTTGCACTGAACTTTCCTCACAGAACCTATATCTGCCCCATGAAATGTTGATAAGATTACCCCATTTTCTCTACCTTTTCATCTGTAAAAAATTCAAGAAACGTAGTGCTCTCCTTCCCCCCCTCCCAAGTGTCTGGAATGAGGATGAGAAAGCACATAGACTTTGGGGTGGACAATCTATTAAAGAACCTGGAAGAAGGATGGATATTTAATAAATTCTACACCTGCACACAGCCTGTTACCAGAGGTGACCTTTACAGGAAACCATAACTCCACGGACCTGCTAAATTTGCCAGAACCCTTTCCAGTGAGGGACCAATTGGGGCAGTGGCCTAGCAGGCTACATTCAGCTTAATGGATCACATACGTTGCCTTTTAAGCATGGTATAGTTATCTGTTTACCTTTCACTGTGACTTTTTAATCTTTTTGTCTAATAGTATGATTCCATCTCCTGCTTTTTGGAATAATCTGTTGTTGAGTATATTTTGTTCCAACCTCTCATTTGTCTTGTGTGCATTTTTGGTTTTTTAGTTTTTAAAATAA
This sequence comes from Dromiciops gliroides, assembly GCF_019393635.1. Classification (NCBI taxonomy): domain Eukaryota; kingdom Metazoa; phylum Chordata; class Mammalia; order Microbiotheria; family Microbiotheriidae; genus Dromiciops; species Dromiciops gliroides. Next base: position 59,641,626 of record NC_057867.1, on the reverse strand, counting down.
AGTTGGATTGATATCGTTTGTTTTATATAGCCTCTATATTTTCCTCCAAACATCCCTACCCCTCCCAGGGAAACATCCCTCATAATAAAAAAGACAAAAGGAAGAAACAAAGTTCAGCAAATCAAGATATCCAAAAAATCTGATGTTGTATATAATGTGTCATATCCATGATGTTCTTCCTTCTCATCTCTCCTTCACTCAAGTCCTAGCTAAAATGCTGCCTTCTACAGGAAGCCTTTCCTGACCCTCTTTAATTACAGTGCCTTCTCTCTGTTGATTATCTACAATTCACCCTCTATTTTTCTCGTTTTACATAATTGTTTGCATGTTGCCTCCTGTATTAAACCATGAGATCTTTCATAACAGGGACTGTATCCCCAGTGCTTAGCACAGGTGCTTGACACTTAGGCACGTATTAGCACAGTAGAAGTATAATGTTTATTGCCTAAATTAGGGAGAGGTGTCTTTTCATATCTCTTCTCTTGGGGTCAAGTTTAGTCGTCATCTTTTTTTGGTTTTTTTGCAGCTTCCACTTTCTATTGTTTCTACTTTTTATTGTTCTTTTCCTTTATATTATAATAGTAATTGTGTATATTGTTTTCCTGGTTCTGCTTACTTCCCTTTGCATCAGTTCATATTGGTCTTTCCATGTTTCTCTGTATTCAACATATTTATCATCAAATGAGGTAATATTTATTAATATGCTTACCACTGTAACTGGCAACATAGGAGGGACTTTGATACTTATTCCATTCCCTTCATCACTGCATGCAGTAGTATTTAATAAATATTACTATATATTATATATCATATGTAATATAATATTCCACTATATCTCTGTGCCACAATTTGCTAGGCATTCCTCAGTCACTGGGCATCTACTTTGTTTCCAGTTTTTGGTTACTACAAAAAGTACTACTATAAATAATTTGGTATGTATGAACCATTAGATCACATACTTTGACCACTTATCTCTTGGGAACAGTTTTTGGTCCTGTATACTTTGGTTCTTTGTTTATGTCTCCTGGATATCAGGCTGTTATCAGAGATATTTAATACAAAGATTCTTTTCCCAGTTGATTCTTTAACCTCTTATCCTCATTCCAATAATTTTGCTTACATGAAGGATTTTTAATTTTTTGAAATATTTATCCTTTTCATCTTTTGCAATCACTACTATTCCTTATTTAGTTAAGTCACCACCTACTAATATATGAGACATATAATCTGATTCCCTTCTGACTTTTTAATGGTCTGATCTTTAATATTTTGAGCATATGTTCATTTTGAATTTATTCTGATATTTGATCTAAAATGTTTGTCTAAATCTAATTAATCCCAGACTGCTTCTCGTTTTTTTTTCCTTGAAGTGCTTGTCAAATCTGGACTCCTTTCCTAGGTAATTTTTTTATTCAGATGTATAGAACATTGTGTTGTTGAGTTAAATTTGTTAGTGATTCATCCTTGTCTGATCTGTTCCATTGATCTATTCTTTTTTTACCCATTACGAAATTGTGTTGATGACTAATGCTTTATAAGTTCCGTTTTGAAAGAGTTATTTCCTCTTCATTCATACTGCTTTTCCATTATTCCACTTGATAATGGAGATCCTTTTTCCAAATGAATTTTGTTATTATTTTATCTAGCAGTGTTATTTTTATCTAGCTCTTTGGTACTGTGATGGGTGTAGAACTAATATAAATAAAATGAGTTTTGGTAGTATTGTTACTTTTATTATATTTTAATGGCCAAACCATGATCATGAAATATTTTTCCTATTACCTGTTTTATTATTTCTTTAAGGAACGTTTTATAATTGTATCTTATGCAGGTATTGAGTATGATTTCATAGATTGACTCCTAGATATTTTATGCATTTTTCATTATTTTGAATACCTTTTTATTATTGGTTCCTGTGTTTGGTTTTTGCTATATAAAAATGCTGTTGATTGAAGGGGGTGTTATTTTATAGCTTGGGATCTTACTGAAGCTCTCATTTATTTCAATTAGTTTTGTTGCTGATCGCCTAGGATTTTCTAAGTAAGCTGTCACATCAGCAACATGTAGGGATAGTACTATCTATCCTTTACACCTTGAATTTTTTATCTTGTCATATTGCTATTGCTGACATTTCTAGAACGATGTCAGGGAAAGAGGGCATCCTTGCTTTACTCTTTTATTTATTGGAAATGATTCTGGTGTTTCCCCATTGATTTTGGATACTTTTAACTTTCTGTCTATATCTTTTTTTCTATATAAATGTTTTATTTTCCAAAGGTTTTTTTCTGCATTATGTTTTTGGACATTTTATAACTTTACTTAAACAAAGTTAATGTAGTTTTCATCCATGTGGATGGTGTTGCAAGTATGGGTAGCCAAGTAGTACAATGAATAGAATGCTGAACCTGAAGTCAAGACCTGAGTTCCAATGTGACCACAGACACTGTGTGTGCCTCCCTGGGCAAGTCACTTAATCTTTCACAGCCTTAGTTTCCTCATCTGTAAAATGTGGATAATAATAGAACCTACTTCCATGGTTGTTGTGAGGATCGAATGAGAACATATGTAAAGCATTTTGCAAACCTTACATCACCATATAAAGTCTAGATATTATTATCTATTGATATGATCATAGCTGGAAGGGATCTTAGAAATTATTCAGTGCAACCTTATCATTTTTGAGGAAATATTCAAGCATAGAAGCATTAAGAATCCCACAGCTGCTAGTAGGTACCTAACGTGGGATTTGAACCCAGGTCGTTGAATCCAAGTCCCCTGCCTTGTCCTCAGTGCCATGTGGTTTGGGATGTTCTGTTTTAATATGGTTATGTTTATTATTTTTCTTTATGTTGAACCAGCCTTGCATTCAAACTGATTATACTGAGTGATTTTTTGGATTATTTGTCATCATTTTGGCCAGAATTTTATGTAAAGTTTTTGAATGGGTATTCTTAATTTTAAAATTTTTTTTGGGGGGGGGGGCTGGGCAATGAGGGTTAAGTGACTTGCCCAGGGTCACACAGCTAGTAAGTGTCAAGTGTATCCACTGCGCCACCTACCTGCCCCCAATGGGTATTCTTTAATGAATGTGTTGTATAATTCTCATTCTTTGCTTTATTCTTGCCTAGTTTAGGTAATAGAACTATATCTGTCTCATAAAAAAAGAGTTTGGCTAGGTTCTTTCCTTTTCAATTTTGAGAATAATTTGAATAGTGTTAAGTATTGTTCTTTAAAAGTTTGATGAATTTTTTTTCTGCAAATCAATCTGTACCTGTGATTTTCCCCCTTCCTGTTGTTCTCTAATGACTAGTAACTTTTCTTCTCTGAGACTGGATTATTTAAGATTTCTCTCTAGTATTGCTAATTTTGGTATTTTATATTTTTGTAAACCATCACCTCTTTTTGAATTCTCAGTTTTGTTGGCATGACTGTAGATAATAGGTTCTGATAATTGTTTTTATTTTATCTGAGTTCATGGTGATTTTACTGCCTTTATTAATTTTATTTTTCTCTTCATTTTAATTTTGCTAAAAGTTTTAGAAATTCTTTTACTATTTTCAAATAAGCTTTTAGCTTTATTTTTCAATTTTATAGCCCATTTGAATTCCACTTTATCTACTTCTTTTCCATTGTTCAAGAATTCCTTTTACGTCTATCTTAGTTTTCCTGATTTAATATGTATTGTTTTCTGTACTTTTTTTTCTCAGAAGAGTTTCTTCCCTCTGTTCCCTTCATTAGTTTTCTTCCTTTTTTCTCTTTTCTCAAATCTTCCTTTCTGAGTTATAGTCTATATACTTAGTCTGTCTTTAATCTCTGTGTTCCTCATGGAGCTAAAGCTTCTGAAGTGTTCCTAGTAACCAGTTTCAGCTAAGGCTTCCATAGATCTTGTCCCATTGCCCTCCTTTTTTGTTGCTGTCCATTATCTTAGATGTATCAAAGCATAAAAGAATCTGGAAAGGAAAAGTGTCCCATGGTAGAAATTAGCCTGTGATCAAATCATTTAATCCAATTCTCCCCACACTGCCCGCCTCACAATTTTTTTTCCCTAATGAACCAACTCTCTCCATATTAAACCCATGATGAGGTCCCCATCTCCCATTTTAGGCACATACTTCCACCCACCCCACTTAGCTTGAAATCTTTTTTTATTCTCCCAATTTAAATCTCTCTCCCCTTCTCTCATTCTCCTGCATTCACTTTTTGCTAAGAGATTACTCTTGAATGGTCATTTTTATGATTCTCTATGACACCTTTGATTTAAATTTTCTCTGCACATCCTGTCTTTGATGGAAATAGCCAGGATAAGTGGCTATACTAGACCTGAAGGAAAAAGGAATGAAACCCAACTGGGGCTCATCCTATCTATGCAGAGGATAATACCATCATGACCAAGGTCAGTGAAAACAATCCCCTAACAGAGAAAAGGCAGAGGAAGCCTAGCACTCTAGCCACAAGGGCGTGCACATACATCAGCACCAGAGTGGTAGCCAAAAAGTGAGTGATGTGGAAATAAAGGGCTAAAATGAAACATTTCAGGAAGAAATAACAATAAAAGCCAACAGTACAGACAGATAAATAAAGAGTAAGGTTCTTCAAACTAGGCTTTTAAGCTCATTACCTTTTGATTCTCTCATTCCAAATCTTCTTCCACCTAACTATTTTCATGTGCCAAATCTGTTCTTCTCTCTTTTTGCCTTTTTGGAGAAACTCTACACTGGGGATTCAAGTTTTTTAGTTTGTTAAATGGCTTTTAAAATTGCTGCACTTAGAGCTATTATTTAACACATATTCATTCCTAATTTCTTCTCTTATGGGTTTTGTTTTTCTTCTTAACCATTCTCGTTTCTTTATGTTGTTCCAATGTTTTTCTCTACAAGATTCTATGTTTCGGGCATTGGTTCACTTTCTTTTTCCTTTTAACCTATTAGATATTTTAATAGTCATTCTTTTTCCTAGTCTGGGTACATTCTCTCACTACTTACAATATTTATTCTGATAGTACTTATAATACTAGATAATACAAGTACTTAAAATATGGATTGGGTTAGTGGGTTTAAACTTAGAGGATAGTAATAATGAGGTACACACAGAGAATATGTGTGGCAAATACACCTCACAATTCATCTCGTTTCGGTCCCATAGATATAATGATATGGGCCAATGGGGAACACCTATACCTTCTGGTACAAGCGTAATGGATCTTCTTCCATAACTGCCTCCAACATTCAAACTTGAACTTTTCAGCTGCTGGGTGGCTTGCTTCTTTTATCTGTAACTCATTTAGCTAGTCTTGAGATTTTGCCTGTAATGGTCTCAGTTGTCCTCATTGCATGATCCAGGTCCTGTAATCCTCTCAGGCTCATTAAGGAATTTATCCACCTATCGTTGCAGGTTCGGAGGAAAGCTCCTTAACACCTCTTTTATACCTTGTAGTTACATTCTACCGGGGCAGCTAGGTGGCACAGTGGATAGAGCTCCAGGCCTAGAGTCAGGAAGACCTAAGTTCAAATCTGGCCTCAGACACTGGCTGTGTGACCCCGGACAAGTCACTTAACCCCACTTGCCTCATCTGTAAAATAGAGAAGGAAATTACAAACCACTCCAGTATCTTTGCCAAAAAAAAAAAAAAAAAAAAAAAAAAAACCCAAACCCCAAATGGGGTCACAAAGATTCAGACACGACTGAAATGACTGAACAACAACAACAAAGGTTACATTTGAGGACTTTTGTAACCATACCAACTGAGGTGGAGAAGGGAATTCACTTCCTAATAAATCCCTGCCTTCCTCAGTTCTTTCCCAATGCTGTTCTTCTCTTGAGTCTGTGCTACATTTTTACTCGAAGCTAGGTGGCACAGTGGATAATAGAGCACTGGTCCTGAAGTTGGGAGGATCTGAGTTCAAATCTTATCTCAGACATTTACTAGTTGGTTATATGACCTTGGGCAAGTCACAACCCCAATTGTCTTAAACATTTAGGCCAATCTCTAGTCGTCCTAATATGTATCTTACCACTGGACCCAGATGGCTGTGGAGGAGACAGTGAGGTTGGTGACTATGCACGGCCCTGCCTCGCTTCAGTCCAATTTACTGCAAATCATGACGTCACCTCCCAATGTCATGGTCCTCTTGGAGAGCGAAGGACAAAACAACAAAAACATTTCTACTCTCACTAGGTTTGTTCATTCCTGTGTAGCTGGGTTTTGGCCACAGTCACAGGAGAAATGACCTTCAGGTCTCCTCTTCTCCCCACTCTGAACCAAGACATGAGGAAGTATTCTACATTCATGGTTGCTCTTTCTCTGCACCTTCCATCCCTAGCCTTATCTGTCAGTTCCTCTAACCTTTTTTAGGTCTTCCTGTCAATCTCACTGCCTCCATCCCTGGGTCTATCAGCCACTTCTTTGACTGCTCCCCCCTTTCACCGATGTATGATGGTATTATGGTTTGCTCTTCAGTTGTGTCTGCGTCTTTGTGACCCTACTTGGAGTTTTCTTGGCAGAGATACTGGAGTAGTTTGCCGTTTCTTTCTCCAGCTCATTGTACAGATCAGGAACTGAGGGAAACAGGGTGAAGTGACTTGACCAGGGTCACACAGCTAGGAAGTGTCTGAGGCCCAATTTGAACTCTGGAAGATGAATGCATATTCCTGATTCCAGGCTCTGCTCTATATCCACTGCCCCTTGGTGTTATGGTACTAGAGCAATACAGCTCTACGAAGCTGTCTCACCAACTGGCTGGTTGGTCTAAGAAAACTTTGCCCTAAGAGACTCACCAACCAGAGAAGTGGTTGTTGTTGCACATCATCCCTTCCTTCCCTGCTTCTAGCTATGGTATGTTTCCCTTGCCCCTCCTTCTATCACTGGAATTGTTTTCTGTCCTCCTTTCACATCCATGTGAACATCCATTCCATGGTTTGAACTTAGCTTCTTCCTTCCCTTTCTCTATCCCAGGGGCTGTCTATATGTCTGTCCTTCCCTCCCATCCTTCCTCAATCTGTCTGTCTATCCTTTCTTCACTTTGGTCCTCTTAGCTTACTTTCTCGTTACTGTCTGTTGGTCTCTCCCTCCTTGACCCTCTTTCCTCTCCCACATTTCCTAGTTCTGTCCGTTCTTAGGTTTTTACATCTCTCTCTCTCCCTTTCCCCCGTGGCCTTGGCTTTTTATATCACATCCTCCAACCCTTGATGAAAAATATGATGGCTCGCCTTTCTTCCCTCTCTGCATCTTTCAGTCCTTTCCTTTGTCCCTATTTCAGTCCATTCACAGATCTCTACCACCTTTCATCTATTTCTGGCCCTGGCTGACCTTTCCTGGATATTCATTTCTGTCTGGGTGTCTCTGTAGGTCTTTCCCTCTCTGCAGCTGTCCATCTCTGACTTTTCCACCTTGTGTCTCTGAGGAGTATTCTGTCACTACTGCCCTCCCTGGGTCAATTCATCCCTCCTTCCTTCCCTGAGCCTGTCCATCCATGCCTCCCTCCTTCCCTGGGTCTAATTTTTTCCTTTCTTCTTTTAACCCTCCTTGGATATGTCTGTCAATATGACTTTTTCTCCCTCATATCCCAGGGGTTGTCTGGCTGCTATTAGTCCTTCTTTCTCTATTTGGGTCTGTCCACTTCTTGATCAGTGCCTAGTATGTTCTATCTGTTCCTCTGTTTCTTAGTTGTTCCTCTATTTCCCTATCTATCCCTCTTGATGTACTTCTCTGGAGCTGCATGTCAGTCCTTCCATCTCTCCCGTCTCCTTTCAGTGTGTGCCAATTTATTTATTTCCCTCAGTGTCCCTGGATGTATTCATAGCTCCCTCCCAGACCTCCTGTCTATCCTTCTCTCTGTACTGGTAATTTTGACTGTCTCCCTTCATTTTGTGGCCTGTTTGTCTTTTAGTTGCCCTTCATTTTTTGGACTTGTTTCTTCCATCTCATCTCCCTCCATTTCTACGTCAGTTGTGTATCTATCCCTTTATCCCTTCCTGGGTCCATCTCCCTCATTATCTCCTTGCCTGCTATGCTGGTCCTCAGCAGACTGACCCTCTGCCCCTGGGCTCCAACTATATGCTGTTTCTACTTGGTAAGAACTGTCCGAGCTTGTATTCTATTATCATAGCTATCAAAAGTCCACATAGACACCATGATGAGGAATCAGAAGACCTGGGAAGAAGTAGAGAGACTATAAATTATTAATTCTTCATGAGAAAACTGATATAGTACAAGAGATGGGTCTAGAAATCATGAAATGTTCAGGCTAGAAAGTGGCCTTAAGAGATGGCATGGTCTAATATAGCCATTGGATAGATGGAGCAACTAAGGCCCAGAGAAGGGGAAATGTCTTGCCCAAAGCCATTTAACGGGACAGCAGCTTATTATTCACGGGACGCATCTTCATGTTTTAGATGCATAGTTGCTGCTATCTTACAAAGATCATGACGAATTACTAATTAGTGTGCATTCTTTTAGTCCAAATACTGAGTTCCAGAGAAATCAAATTAGAAACTGACAGGGCAGATTTGGGGACATAAATTATCCTCATTATTCAGGTAGGGTCTATCTTATGGTAAGTGGCTGTTTTGTGGCTTGTGGCTTGTGGCTTCTGACTTGCTTTTTCCAAATTAATTCAATGTTATTAAATACTCCCTATTGCCAGGTACTGTGCTTGGTGCTAAAGATTCATGAACAGAATTGATTCCTGCCCTACTGTTGTTGATACTTGGGAGGGGAGGGGAGGAGGTTACCTGCTATACACAGATAAGTCCAAGACTACTGGACCAGGGAAGAGAATATTAAAAATTGTGGAGATCAGGAAAGGCCCGAGATGGCACCTGAGTTGAGCCTTGACTAAAGTTTTGGCAGAGGGAAGAAGACAGAACTTGACAGCCTATGCAAAGACATAAAGGTAGGAAGTAGAAAGCAGTCTCGGGGGAACAGCAACTGAGGCAGTTTGGCTGGAACACGGTATGTGAAAGTGAGTAATGTGAGGTCAGTCTGGAGCCAAGGTTGGGCAGAGCCTTGAATATCTGGTGCGGTTTTCACTCTGTCCTAGAAGCAATAGGGAGGTACAAGCAAACAAGTGACATGATCACATTTGGGCTAAAGTAGACGCCTTGGACAACTGTGTGGAGAATGGATTGGAGAGAGCAAGAGACTAGAAGCAGAAAGACCAACTAGGAGACTATGGGTATTGTCCAGGTGAGAGACTGACGACTTATATTAGGGAGGTGGTGGTCTGAAGGGAGAGAAGGCGATGGATATGAGAGATATTATGAAGGTAGCATTGAGAAGTTGACTTGGTAACTGTTTGGTTCTTGGGAGTTTCTTGATCATCTCAACTCTCCCAAGTCTTCCTTTCCTGCAGGATCCAATCAGCACCTATCCCCAGGAACAATGAGTCAAATCACTGTGCTTTTGAAGTTCATATCCTACTCATCACTTCAGCACAAATAGACAAAATGGGCTCTGCAATCAGTCTCTTCCTGCCCTACACCTTTATAAGCACTTAGCTCTTAACTGAGTTGTCATCAAAGAATCCTAATAAAAAAGCTTTTTACTGCAGGACTGATTCCTGCATCCAAGTTCTCTTCAGAGGGAAATCAATAGACCCATTTGAAATGGTGAATTTTTTCAATAATGTTACTATTCTTTGAACATCTAAAATCAGGGTTTGAATTGATTTTTTTAAACCCTCTGAGTCATTTCTCCCCCTGCCCCACTTAAGTGGGTAGATCAGTTTTCACTGTCACCAAGTCTGCTTCCTGGGGAAGGGTTAGCCCTAGCATCTTCCTGGGGGAAAAGCGATAGCAGTTGTGTCGATGTGAATGTGTCCACCAGTGATATCCAGCTTCTCAGGAGCAGGACTGTAGTATTTCATTTGCTTGACTTGAGCAGGAGAAACAAATGACCTTCAGTACAATAGGGCCAGGATTACTAGGTCACTGATCTCTGTTGGACAAAAGTTTTCAGAATGTAAATCAAATGTAATTTCCTTCCATTTTCAGTGTACATACTTATATAAAGTGCACTTTGAGAGCCTTAAAGTGCTGTATGAATACCAGCTGTCATCACAATGAAAGAAGCTTTGGACATCCAGCCGCAGATGCTTACTAGGTCTGTGACCCTGGGCAAATTGCTTAACCTCTCTTAGCCTCAGTTTCCTCATCTGTAATACAGAGATAATGGGGGCCAGCTAGGTAGTGCAGTGGATAAAGCACTGGCCCTGGATTCAGGAGGACCTGAGTTCAAATCCAGTCTCAGACACTTGACCCTTACTAGGTGTGTGACCCTGGGCAAGTCACTTAACCCTCATTGCCCCACAAAAAACAAACAAAAACCACAGAGATGATGATAGCACCTACTTCCCTGGGTTGTTATGAAGATAAAAGGAGATAATGTTTGTAAAGCTCTTTGTAAGCCTTAAAGTGTTATATAAATGCTAGTCATTGTTATCACACAGTGATAATATTGTAATACACTACTAATAATCACATGCATTGTAAAGCACACAACATGTAAACATTTTAAAAGGATTAGATGGGGATGATATAATAATACTAGCTCCTGTTGTCAGTAGAGAGCCACTGGAATTTATTCCGTATGGGAGTGACATGGTCAGATCTACATTTTAAGGAAATAACTTTTTTGGCTCTGTGGAAAATGAAGGAGACAGATGTGAGAAATGCTATGGAGATAGAAATGAGAAGCTTGGACAACTGATTAGATGTTCAAGGTGAGGAAGAATGAGAAGTCATAGCTAAGACCAAGATTGTGAACCCAGGTGACAGGAAGGATGATGATGAAATCCTTGACAATAAATAAAGAAATTTGGAAAGAGGATGAAGCTAGGGATAATGTAATGAAATCTGCAGTACACAACCCATCCATGCCTTGTCATTTTGTCTAATTTTTTCTACCCCAAGCAAAAGAAGGGGGTGGGGAAGGCTGGCCTATGGCTTACTGGTCATACCCTAGAACACAGACTCCAAACTCTGAGAGGCACCTGCTACATCTTTGAGGTCACTGGGGGCAGGTATTCTGGAGGAGGGGGCTATATTTTCTCAATGATACCAATGCAGCAGCTACTGCTACTACTACTGATGCTGCTGCTGCTGCAGGTGCACAGAGGGAAAGAACCTCTGGACTTAGGAGGAGTGAGGTTGGGAACAGATATAGCTGAGGAAGGGAGGACACGCCACATGATTGGCTAGCATGAGAGAACCTGATGGGACCCATATTCCTACCTTCTGATTGGTTGAGTATGTAGTACCCTCTCTCTCTATCTTCTTGGAGTCAGGCCACAACCCTCACTGGACCAGTGTTTCCAAAATTCCTGATCAATTTTCTTGTATGTTTGTCTGAAATATGGTATTTACTCCTTGAATTTCATTGTTTTACTGGAAGACCTATAATTTTAAGATGATTTTTCCTTGTTCTATCTTTAGGGTCAATTACCTGGCCTCATAGAAGTCTAAGATGTTTTAAAATGTATTGTTTGATTTTGTTCTCACGATATTTTTTCCATCTCTGCTTTTTTTGTTTTTCAAATCTGCCTTCCTCTTTTATATAATGTACTTTTTAGGAGACAATTTCTATCATTTTCCATATTTGTCTAGAACTAAGTTTTCCCATCATCATGTCCTAATTTGTACATGTACATTCAATAAGATAGGATAACCACAGAGGGTATCTGTTGGAGTGCAAAGAGTAGATATTAATAACTTTGTGATAACAGATGAATAATATAGTTACTGAAATGTTTTAGTCCTATGTATTTTTAGACCAACTAGTACAATTAACCTTAATGTGAACATAATTTAAAATAGTTTGAAGTAAAACTTAATCATGGTCTCACAACACAAAATCATAAGCATATATTGTACATAGTAGTGAAAACAAATAATCATTTTCAAGGTTTTCAATAAGAAAATGCCAACTCCGTGGCATTCTTATTCAAAGATGAATTTTGTTTTAGCTAAATGTTCTCATTAAACACTGACCTTGTAATCACAAGATTAACTTGGATTTAATGTGGAAATGTCAAGCTTCATAGTTTGATACTATTTCCTTACTGTTCCAGGGATTTGATCTCAAAATGGGGTTAAAAGAAAATTCCTTTTAAAAGTTGGCTTTTTTATTGATATCTTCTGTTTTAACATCATCTAGATGTTACTGTACTGCTCCTCTTCCCCCTTCCCAGAGAGCCCGCATTTATGACATTTTTAATGTAAGAAAAAAGAAAGAGGAAGATAAAAAATATTCAGTTAAATTGATCAATACATAAATCTGACATTATATTCAATATTTTACATACAGCCTCTCCCCTCCCCCACCCTCAACTCTGCCAAGGACTTGTGGAAAGGTGTTTGCTCATATCTCTTCTTTGGGGCCAAGATTTTTCTTTGTAAATTTGGAAAATTAATTTTTATGGTTTGGTGATTGTTCTTTCCATTTACTCATTTTAGTCACTGTGTGTACTATTTCTGCATTCTAATTACTTCACTTTGCATCAGTTCAGTAAGTCCTTCCATGCTTCTCTGTAATATTTGTTATTTCTTATAACTTAGTAGTATTCCATTAAATTCATGTATCACAATGTGTTCATCTATTTCCCAACTGATAGGTATCTACCTTTTTTCCAGTTCTTTGCTACCAGAAAAAGTGCTGTTGTGAATATTTTTTATATAGAGAACCCTTCTTTTTGTCAATGACCTGTGTGGAGTGCTTTCCTAGTAGTGAAATCTGCAGGTAAAAGAGTATGAGTAAAAGAGTAGTACAGCCACATTGTTTCTACAATTCCAAATTACATTCCCAAATTGTACTAATTCAGAGTTCTCTGAACAATGCATAGGTGTGCCTGTCTTCCCCATCTTTTGTCATGTTTATCAGTTTATTGAGTGTGATATAAAACCAAAGGGTTGCTTTGATTTGTATTTGTCTTATTAGAAATTTGTAACATTCTTTAATATGATTGCTAATAGTTGCTGATGCTTTTAAGAACTTTTTTTGTATTCTTTGACCACATATCCATTGGGGAATGACTTTTTGCCTCACATAGTACTGTTAGTTGTAATATAATAATAGCGAATATTTATGTAGTACTTGAAGGCTGCAAAGGTCTTTACAAATATTCTCATTTGATCCCTCAACAACCTAGGTATTGGCTTCATTTTACAGAAAAGGAAGCTGAAGGAGGCAGAGGTGAAGGGACTTGACCAGGATCACACAGCTAGTGGGCATTTGAGGCAGAATTTGAACTTGAGTCTTTCTGACTCCAGGTCCAGCACTCTAGCCACTGTGCTGCTGCCCACCTGATAGCTAGTTTTATATATCTTGGATAGCAAACCCTTATGTAAAAAAATTTGATACAAAGCTTTCCCTCCTAGTCATCTGTTTCATTGACTTGTTTTTGCAAGAGCTTTTAAATTTTTTTAAAAATCACAGTTATCTACTGTATCTTTTGTAATTGCCTCCATTGCTTGTCTGATTAAGAATTCACCTCCCACCCACCTATCCTTGGGAAAAGTTGTGGAATATAACGTAAGATGTTGGCCTAAACATCTTAGCAAATAGGAAATTATTTTCTAAGTAATTTATTTTGGAGGTTTATCAAACATTGTTACTGAGTTCCATTATTTATGATTCTCCCTCATCTAGTCTCATCCATTGATTGACTTTCCCATTTCTTAATGAAATGGTTTCAATGGTTGCTGCTATATCATATATCTCAGGTCTGCAAATGCTTTTCTCCCCTCATTCCTACCTCATTCTATCATTTCCCTAGATACTGTAGATAATGTTGTTCTTCCAAATGAATTGTTACTATTTTTTTCTATCTATGTAAAGTATCCTTTGATACAGAGCAGCTAGGTGGTACAATGGATAATGTTGAGCCTGGAGTCAGGAAAACTCTTCCTGAGTTCAAATCCGGCCTCAGACACTTAAGAGCTATGTCACCCTGGGCAAGTCATTTAACCTTGTTTGCCTCAGTTTCCTAGTCTGTAAAATGAGCTGGAGAAGGAAATAGCAAACTACTCCAATATCTTTGCCAAGAAAACCCCAAATGGGGTCACAAAGAGTTGGACTAAAACAACTGAACAACAACAATCCTTTGATATTTAAGTTCTTTGTTTCTTTAAGGAGCATCTTGCAATCTTATCTATGTAAGCATTCAGCATTCTTTGGAAAGCCAACTCCCAAATGTGTTATTTTACACTTACTTTGATTAGGATTTCCCTTTCTCTTATTTTCTCTTAGATTTGTTTATTATGTAGACATTTTTACATTTTTATGGGTTTGTTTTATAGCCTAAAAATGTTGAAGCTATTGTCTCGATTAGTTTCATTGTTGAGTAAGCAGAAGTTTCTAAGTCATGTCACCACAGATAGAAATGGTTTTGTCTCCTCCTTGCCTATCCTTAAACTTTTTTTATTTCTTTCTCTTGTCTTACTGCTATTTCTATAATTTCTACAAATATACTAAATAATAGTGGAAGAAATAGGCATTCATGTGTTTTCACTGTATTTGCTGGGAAAACTTCTAGTGTATCCCTATTGCGCACGATGCTTTAATTTGTTTTTAGATAGATACTTATATGATATTAAAAATATACTTGGTGGAGCTTTTAGCATGAATGAGTGTTATCTCTTTGTTTTTAAATATTTATATAAGAATTTATTATTTCTTCCTCCCCTTGCCCTCCACCAATAGAATAATTACAACAGAACACAAAATATAAAAGCCTCATAACACATATGCATAGTCCAGAAAAACAAATCACCACATTGGCCATGTATAAAAACATAGGCCTCCTTCTGTATCTTAAGTCAATCATCTATCTAGAAAGAGGTAGGTGGCATGATTCATCTTCATTCCTTTGGATTCATGGTTTCTTATTGAATTAATCAGAGTTCTAAAATATTTTAAAATTCTTTTTCTCTATAATTTTGTTGTCACTGTATAAACTGTTTTAGTTTTGCTCATTTAATTATGCATCATTTTTATAGAGATCTTCCAGGATCCTCTGAAGCTGTCCATTTCGTTTTGTCTTATGGCACAATATTATTCCATTAGCTTCATATCCCACAATTTGTTCAGCCATTTCTCAGTAGGTTCCTTCATACAGCTTCCTTCATTTCCAGTTTGGGGCTAATATTCCAAGAGTTGCTACAAATAATTTTATACTTATAGGTCCTTTTCCTCTGTGATCCCTTGGGGGGTAAAAGTCTAGTGGTAGTATTCAAATACATAGTTAAATAACTTTTGGGGCAGAGTTCCAAATAACTTTTCATAATGATTGGACCAATTGACAGCTCCACCAAGAGTGGACAAATGTGCCTGTTTTCCCACAGCCACTCCAGCCTTTGTCATTTTTTTCTTTTGTTATCTTTGCCAATATTATGAGTATAAGTTGGAACAGCAGAGTTGCTTTTATTTGCCTTTATGTACTTATTAGTGATTGGGAGCAGTCTTTCATATCGTTACTAATAGCTCAGATTTCTTCCTCTGAAAACTGCCTTTGACCATTTATCAAGAGAGGCATGGCTTTTGAATTAATGTCTTATCAATTTCAGTCCTTTCCTTATATATCTTGCATATGAAACCTTTATCAAAGAATATTACCACAAAAATTTTACATAGTTACTTGCTTCCCATATAATTTCAACTGCATTAGATTTGTTTGTACAAAAACTTTTAGGTTTTATGTAGTTAAAATTATCTTCTGTCATCCTTTCTACTACTTGTTTAGTCATGAACTCTTTTCCTATCCATAGATCAGAAAAGTAAGTCCTTCGTTGCTCCCCTACTTTGTTCATGATGTCACATTTCATTTCTGAATCATGTATACATTTAGAATTTATCTTGGTGAATGGTGTCAGATATTGGTCTATGCCCAAACTACTTTCAGGTTTTCTGGAAAGATTCTGTCATGTAACAAGTCCTTACCCCCGTAACTGGTATCTTTCCATTCACTGAACACTATACCACTGTGTTCATTTGCTTCTCCAAGTTGCCTATCTTATCTGTTCCATTAGGTTGTAAGCTCCTTGAGGACAGGGACTGTCTTTTGCCTCTTCACTTTTTCTATCCCCAGTGCTTAATACAGTGCCTGACACATAATAGATGCTTAATAAACGTTTATTGATTGATCTCTCTTTTTTAACCAGTACTAAAATGTTTTCATGATAATTGCTTTATAGTATAGTTTTGGTTCTGGTACTGATAGACCCCCTTCCTTCCCACTTTTTTTCCCATTGTTACTCTTAAGAATCTTTACCTTTCATTTTTCCAGGTGAATTTCAGGATTATTTTTCTATTTCTATAAAATATTCCTTTGGGTAGTTTTATTCATATGTCACTGAGTAAGTAAATTAATTTCAGTAGTAAATTTCAACAATTAATTTGACCTACCCACAAACAACATTTCTCCAATTATTTAGGTTTCTTTTCATTTCTGCAAAATGTTTTCTTTTGGACTCACATTGTTCTTGAGTATATCTTGGTAGAAATACTCCCAAGTAGTTTTTATTTTCTGTAGTTATTTTGAATGGAATTTCTCTTCCTAACTCTTCTGCTGGATTTTGTTGGTACTATACCAAGAATTCTGATGATTTAAGTATATTTATTTTTATATGGTGTAACTCTGCTGAATTTATCAGCTATTTAAGCTTTTTTGGTTATCTCTTTAGGGTTTTGTACGTAAATCATCATATCACCTATAAAAGTTGCTAATTTTGTTTATCCTTTGCCTGTGCTTATTCCTTTGATTTCTCTTTCTTGTCTTATTGCTAAGCAAGCATTTGTAGGACTAAATTAAATAGCAGCGATGAGAATAGGCATGCTTTCTTTAGCTTTGATCTTACTGAAAAGGCCTGTAACTTTCTCAGGATTTCTCCTTTGTGTTTTATTTGGGGTTTTAATTTGATAAATATTTTTAGTTCCATGTCTACTTTATTGACAAAAGTAATATATAAACGTTCTTTATATATTGCTTTAGGTGCGCTTTTGGTAAATTATCTCATCGTAATTTTCTTTGATTTTTCTTTGACCTGGGAATTCTTTAGGATTAATTTATTTAGTCTCTATTTAGTTTTTAATGCATTTTTTAAAGCCTCCTATTGGATATATTTTTATTGCGTTGAAGTAAGTAAAGAATTAGTATATCTGCTTTTCTGAACTTTTTGTTCATGGTCAGGTTCTGTAAAGCTGCCATGCATAGATGAGAATTACATAAATTCCTTTCTATTTCTATTCAGTAATCTCTGGAGATGTCATCTCTATTTTCCTAAAGTTCTTTTTGGGTACTTCTTATCTTTTTGTTATGTTTGTTTAGATCTGAAATATGTATGCTGAAGTTCCCCATATAATGAGTTTGTCTAATTCTTCCTGTAATTTGATTGTTTTCCTTTAAATACTTAGATGCTATGCTGTTCAATGCATATGTGTATATTTGTATTAAGTTTTATTGTTGCTTCATTACATTATGCTTAAAGGCATCCCAGATAATCTCCCTGTTTATCTCTTTTGTCTGAAATAATTTTTTGGTTAATTATAGTTTTCACATGATACTTTAAAAAGTTTGTGAAATATTTTACATATGATCGAATTTGATTCTCACAGCATCTTTGTGATGAAAGTGCTACAATTTGTTCCATTTTATAAGATGAACAAACTGAGACTAAAATGTTAGAAACTGCAACCCTAGCCAAGTTACTTAAGTGACTTAATAAGTATTTGAGCTGGGGTTTTCTTGATTCTCAGTTCACTACACCACCTAGCTTACCTGAAGCATAATATGATTCTCTTTTAGTTCCTTATTTAAACTCTATCAATCTTTGTGTTTCTTGTTTTAAAAAAAGTTTGATTCTACTTCCTTTTTCCATTTTGTGTGTAAGGTCATACCGCTTAACATTCATGCTTAAAATTGTTAATTATAGATTTCCCTCCATCTTGTCTTCTTGTACTTTTCCCTCTTATATCTACCTCCTCCCTTACAAAGAAGGATATGGGGAGAGGAATTATTTGACTGAAATCTGTAATCTATAATTGAAGCATTCTGTTATTTCCCTGTCCCTGATCACAACTGTTTACTCTTTTCCCCTTTTAATCCTCCCTTCAGGTTCCCTTCTCCTTATTTCCCACTTGAGATGAATTTATTTCTACAGTATGGTCTTGGTGGGTCTGTGTTGAACCTTTGTTCAGGCCAGAGGGTAGCGTGAATGATGTGGTTGTATATTCATATGTGATGTACTAATCTCCCTCCTCTCCATTATAGGCACTTTGGTCAGGTAAGGTAGTCAAATGGTTTTCTCTCTGACATTTTTAGGTTGGTTTCTTTATGCTATACCTTATGTCTTCAGGGTTTAATTTTTTTGGTTTTTGGTATTCTTTGTTTTCTCATGGAGTCAGTATTTTTTCTTTACCCATTTTTTTAGATTTGAGGGAATTTAAGATGATTAAACATTAAGAATTTCGCATTCTTCTTCCCCCCACAATCCCTCTGTTGTTTCCTTGAGCATTTTATTTTCCATCTCTTGTTTCACTTTTTTCCAGTTTCTCTTGTCATTAGTCTAAACAGGGAATGCTTTTTTTTTTCTGAGACTCTACTCGTGGTGTTACTTTCTTGTTCTGTGGTTACTCCTTGGTATAGTCAGTTTAAAATAATTCTTCATTTTTTCTGATGATTTCTCTTGTTTATTTATATCTCTAGCCTCAATTTCTTGATTGAAAATTTGTGTTTGGGGAAGGCCGCTTTCCCTACCTAAGCTCCACATTCTGTAGAAATTATTTGGCTTTGTATTTCTACTGACTAGTGCTCAGGGAGACCCTGTTCTGACCTTGGCAAGGCCTGCGGGCCTCCTAAGTGATATTTTAAAGAAACCTGACTGGGATTTTTGTCTTCTTCCCCTCCTTGTTCCCCATTGTAAGGTAACCTGACATTCTTTCATAGTTGTACTCAAGATAGTACCTGAACAAGCTATCTGCCCTCTTATTGGTGACTCCAAGGTTAATGAATGTATGCTAAGGCCAGCCCTATTTACCCATATGTGTCTCTCTCTCTATTCCCAAACCTTCAAGTCCTCATTGTGATGTCAAAAGCCAGATTATCTGGCACCTTGCTAATTTAATTGTGTGGTCAGACCAGCCATGCTTTATCTTTCAGTAACCCCCACTTAGCTAAGTTACATGATAGGCCTTCCTTTCTTAGGGATGTGGTAGTAGCACCCCCCCACCACCACCTAAGCCATCTATTTAGACAACATTTGCTCAGAAGCACTGAGGATAAGAATAGAAAAGTGAGACAGTCTCTGCTCTCAAGCAGCTCCCATTTTAATGGGGGAGATCCCATAGTCTTTAGGGCCTGCAGAAGTAAAGCAGATGCTAATGCCTTGACTTTAATGTCATCTCTAGTGATAAGCTCACATCCATTTCTGAGGTTAATACATTGGACAGCAACAAAGACTTTGGGGGCAAGAACTTTCTTTGCTGAGGCTGTAGGCCCTGCAGGAGCCAGGCTGTATCTCCACAGGGGTTCCTTCCCAAGATGATGGCTGGGGGCACCAGACTGGAAGCATTACTCTTGGGCTAAGAGTTCTGGGCTCTCTCCATTAGTGTCTGCGGGAAGATGGTGGTGGTTGGACTTGCCCAGCACCTGCTGCAATAACTGGCATCACTCCTAGGGCTCCTGTCCTTATCTGCATGTTGGTGGGAGGTGGTCAGCAGTTGTTGGTAGTAGTGATGAAGTAGGTGGGCTCTTTCTCCACCATGATTTCTCCCCTCAATGATGACTGTGGGGGCTAGGCTAGAAGCAGGTCTGATAGTTTGGGGGGGCACTGCTATTCCCAAGGCGCTTGGGTTCAGGGTCCTGGGCTGTCTCCATCAGGATTCAAGGGGAGAGTGTGATCAAGGTGGTTTGACTTGCTTCTCCTTCCCTTGAATAGAGGAAAAACAACTGAGGATAGGATGACTTGGTAGTAATTTATTCCCCCCAGTCTCTCCATCTGAGGGTAGCTCGAAATTGTTCTCTGTATATATTTCCATCTCTCTTGACAAAGCACTACATTACTCTTTCTAGAGCTGTCTCTATACCACTCTCTCTCTCTCTCTCTCTCTCTCTCTCTCTCTCTCTCTCTCTCTCTCTCTCTCTCTCTCTCTCTCTCTCTCTGTTACTCTCTCATTGTTTGGGATTATTTGGCTGCTGTGACCCAGATCACGGTCCAACATGCCATTGGTGTATGTATTTCCCCCCTTCTCCCTCACCCTGGGAATGTCACAAAGCAATTCTGTAAAGATGTTTTCAATTCCATGTTTCCCCAGATAGAAGGGAAGCTTCCTAAGGCAAGAAATTCTTTTATTTCTATTGTAGTATCCTTATTGCCTAGAATCCTGCCTGATAAACAGTTGGCACTTAATAAATGTTGACTGATGGACAAAGCTCCTGTGTAGGATTAGATCCCTGGAGGTCACATAATTGACTTAGAAAACCAGGCCTGATTTATGTTGTCTTTATCGCATTTTCACTCATTTTGTAAAACGTTTCCAAATTGCATTTTAATCTGGTTCTCATTGTGCCTGCCTAACGTGGTCTGCTGAGAGTTTGACCCCTCTGCCTTAAGGGATGCAGAAATCTCAATTGTGAGCCCTTCTTTGGCAGGTGTTTGTTCCACTTGGCCGCGGCAGGTTAGGAATGAATAGATTTCTTTGACATGTAGATGCTTATAGCTTCATCTGTGGCAACAGATTTATGTTTGTTCCCCCCTCCCCACAAACAGCAGCTTTTGCAAGAAGCTCAACTAGGCACCTTCCTCCCCTGTAACTCTGAGATACTGCTGGCTTCTCCCTAGGCGGTTCTCAGGCTTGAACGCGTTGGACTCTCCATCCCCTTGATTTGCTAGCTCTTTCCCAAGCTTACTGGATCTATACCATTTTGAGCCCAATGGTGAGAAATGTTCACTATACTCCCCCTTCCCTATCTATGTGATAGCACTGAATCTGTGGCAAGGCTAGATTCTGAATGGGGAATTGGCTAAGTGGCAACAGGAGTTCTTTCTTTTCAGGCTCCAACAAAGCTTGCCCTCCACAGCCATAGGAGGGCATGGCCCTTAAAGATCCATTCCTAAAAAGAGAAGAATGTTTTGGGACTCATGCGGCTAGGCTTCGGGAAGCTGTTGTCCAAGTAAGGGTAATAAATAAGTCAGTCTAAAGTTTGAGATCTTTGAGATCTCTAGGACACCCTGTCTCCAAGCCTTATGTTCTGTAGGACTGCAAGCCAAGGTCTTAGGGACTCAGAGAGTGTGTCTGCCTGAAGATTTCTGGAACTATAAGGCTAAGCAGCACCTCTAACCCTAACATCACAATCCAAGATACATTTAGATACATAACTTCTAAATAGTGTATTTGTATGTATTTTGTTTAAATTTTCCCCATTACGTTTTCCTTTGGGCTGTAGTGTTAGACCCCTCTGACCTAGAGAAGAGGCTAGGTCTCCCAGTGTTCTGGTTTGATGTTTTCTTTTTCTTTTTTTTTGGTGAGGCAATTGGGGTTAAGTGACTTGCCCAGGGTCACACAGCTAGTAAGTGTTAAGTGTCCCAGGCTGGATTTGAACTCAGGTCCTCCTGAATCCAGGGCCAGTGCTCTAGCCACTACACCACCTAGCTGCCCCCTGATTTGCTGTTTTCTAAGTCTTGAGATCAAGCTTTTAATTGAGGGTCCTCCATGTGTACACTTATAATCTGAGGACCAGCAAGACCTAGATTTTGAGTCTTAGATACTTAAGGAGAGCTCAGGATTAGGTCTCCACGACTCGAGGCTCCAAAGCCTTAAGACCATTATTTTGGAAATCTAATTAGCAGACCCAAGAGACTGAGGAATGGAAGTCAAGGGACTTCAATTCTGAAGCCTTGACAGCTAAGAATCATTTACATCTAAATCTCCATTTCAGAGACCCTAAGACCCAGGCTTTGCCGCATAACCCTACCTTTTGATGGAGGTTTTATTGAAGAGTTGTTTTGCCCCAAACTGTATCTGCTTCTGATATTCCTCACAAGCCAGCAACGGATCTTGAGAGAGAGAGAGAGAGTCCCACTTCAAAGCAATGCTTGTGGAGACTCGAGCTTTGAGATTACTGTTGGATACATGCACATGAGCTGCTGGTAAGATGAGATGTTATAGGGGCCAGTTTCTCATAACTGAAGTTACATTTAATCACTTGGGGAGATGGTCTACATACTATTCAAAGAATGGCTGTGGAAGAAGGAGGCTCCCTTTATCTTCTAATACAGAATGTGGTATACAGGAAGTCCAGTCAAGCTTCTTGCACAAGTTTCACAGGAATAAAAAGGTAACCAATACCCTAAATTATAGTTCTGCAAACTGAGACTATAAGTTGGTACATTTTCAAGAAAACGTATCTTTGATTATATAAGCAAAAAAATCCCCACAGCCCCTATTTAATAGTTTTCTAACACATAACAGGGGAATCTTCCCCAAAGGCTTTGCAGTAATAATTAGTATTACTATATAATTCTTCTTTTTTATCAAAGGAACCAGTCCATCAACAAGCATTATTAAGTGTTTCTCTTGTTTCACCCTTTTGCCAGGCACTCAGGATACAAAAACCAAACAGGCCTTTGACTTTGAGGACGGGAGAGAGGCATGAGAGCCGGAGCACCTCTAATCCTGAGCTGGATCTCAGCAGTCACTGAATTCCCGGGCCAACCAGAACAGTGGGAGAGTGGAAGGTCCATACAGATAAGTACATGTGTTTCATATGTGATAGATGCATAATTTTAAGAGTGGAACAAACAAGAGTAGAGAAAGCTACATGGAAATAGAGAAATACAAGAATTGGATACATGGAGACAGCTCTGAAAAGAGGAGAGTCAGAAGAGAGGGACAAAGAACTAGAGTTCGAGTCACAGATAGCTAGAGACTGAAAGACCTAGATCCATGGGGGACTTACCCAACCAAATTAGGGGACTAAATCCCAAGAGTCAGGTGCAGACCTACAGACTTAAGGAACTAAATTGCTGGAGTTAGTAACATAGAAACCAAACAATTCTAAGTGCAACCTTATATACCTAGAGAACAAAATCTATAGACTTGGGACAGATTAAACAGGTACTAAGTGTTAAGGGAGGGCAGTAGGCATGCAGTGGCAGGAAATGGGGGCTAGGAATGGTGTGAAGGCCTTGCTTCATGCAAGGTAAGAGAAGGTTCATCCATCAGAGCCTGGCCTCTCTCAGAGAGAATCCGAGGTTCTGTTAAGGTGGGGTGAGGGTGAGGATGATAGCACAGACAGCCTCCTTTGGAAATGGTGGTCTGCAAGTGAATTAAATTCAAAGCCCTGGGCTCAAAGACTTGGGGACCTAAGCCCCAGAGTTAGAGACCCTAGGACAAAATATATGTAGACCAAGTAAACTAAATCCTAATACTTAGAGCCAGTGAGAGCTAAGGAATCAACCCCCTTACACTTTGAGAGGGGGACCCCATGCATAATTTAGACTCCAAGAGCTGCTGAGGTCCATAACACTCACAATCTGTAATTCTGTGACTCCAGTCTATATCCTAGTCTCTAATCATCTAAAACAGAAGGAAAGACATAATGAGGGGCTACATGGTGGAAGTTACTGGCACAGTGTAAAAAGAGAGGATGAGAGCACTTACCTATGGCAAGAGGAGTTAGTAGAGGCTGTAGCCTTGTTGGGCAGCTCCCCAGATGATAGAGAAAGGCTCCACAAGATGACTGCTGACATTCCTCCCAGATCAGTGGTAAGTCTTGATATCCCATCAACTCCCTTGTTTTCAGTGAGCAAGTGCTAAATCTTCAGCATTTGAGCCTAAGAAAAAAGGAGAAAAACGTTCATTCTTCTTGTCACTTGTCAGCAAATTAATGTTTCCCACTGTGGCCTTGAAGGTTTAGGAATCCTGCTTATTACATGTGCTCGAGCTGGCAGACAGTCGCTTTGTTGTTTTGGGCACCACAATCTTGGCACATTCAGCAACGTTGAGAGGCAGCTGATGTCAAGGGTTAGACAGTCTGCCTAGGGTGGGTACTGTACTGACAACCACCTTAGAAGAAGGGGGAAGAAACACACAGAAAGCTGGGAAAAATAATAACTGTTAAAGGACCAGAAAATATGGAGGAAGCAGTAAAGCCCAGCTCCCCAAGAAAGATCTAGAAAGATTGCCAGACTGAGTAGTGATTGCAAAATCAAAGGAAGAACCAGAATGAGTCATTTTTCCAGCCCAAGAGAACACAGGCAATCCACATTCAAATGCTTATGGCAGGCACTACAGCAGAGCTGCATCACAGATTCTGTTCCTCTGCTTAGGTAAACTGTCTATAGAAGCTCCACACAGGAGTAAATCTGGAGTTGTGTTGCCTACACACAAACAGGGGTCTGGTGCCTGCAAAGTCCATAAGGGCAGAGAGCATCCAATATTCAACCCCAGAAAGCTAAAGTATCCATCTCACCAGCCCAAGTGACCCTTTTGTTCCTTCAAGGAAGAGAGGGACAAAGCCTAAAATCCTTGGAAATTAACGATTTAATGCTATGTGAAATAAGACAGTTAGAAAGACAAAGGAATAAAAAAAATAAAGGAAGGTATCTCATAAAAAAAAAGATCAAGGAGAGAGATCTTAAGTATTCCTAAACCTTCAAGGCCAGATCGTGAAATGATAAGTTGTTGATAAATGAGAACAGGAGTGGATTTTTTTCCTCTCAGGCTCAAATTGCACTCAGCTGAAGATCAGTCTACTAAAGATACAGTGCTACCTTCCCCTTGCAAACATAAGAACTAATGGGACAAATATTCATCGGTGATCTGGAAGGATTATCAGCAGCCTGCTCTATCATATAGATACCTGTTCAGCTGTGCAATTGCAGTGGACTGACCCCAAAAGGAGCATTCTAGCCCAAATCTAGAACTTCAGGCCAAAGGGAAAAAAGGCTTCAAGTACCCAGAAAGAATAAAAACACCAAGGAGCCACTGTCAAAATCACACAAGATCTAGCAACTACCACATCAAGCTCCAGAGAGTGCTGAATACGATATTCTACAAGGCAAAGATCTAGGATAACCACCAAGAAAATCTTACCCCCCAAAACCCCGAGTATGATGGTATAGGTGAGAAATTGGTGACTTCCAAGCATTCCTGATAGAAAGATCAAAACTGCAAATACAAGTTAGGGAAGAAAAGGGACCATATAAGGATGATGTGTTTCCAGTCTAATGTGAAGCAATGATAAATGTGTCCCACATAATTCTGCTGTCAGGGGTCTCAGAGGGAGTGAAGACACAAGCCCTGGAAGTGCTTTTGCTGTTTTGATAACCTTGAAAAGAGGAGAGAGAGATACCCCAGGGTGGAAAGGAAAGGAAAGGTGGGGAAATTTGTCATTTAATCAGAGCATGCAAGTACAAGTCTATACAAAGAGGAAAAGGTAGGCATCACTTGAATCTCACTTACATCTGAATTTGTCAAAGTTGAGTAGGTAGAATATACACAGACATTTTGAAGTGCATTCATCAAGAAGAAAACAGGGAAGGGAGTAGTCACAAAGAAAAGAAATTTAACCCCAGAGGGTAGATTGTGAGGTGCCATTTAGAAGGGAAGAAGGAACTGGAAGCAAATCTACCTTGAATTAATAAAAAAAAACGAGGAGTTAATTTTGGAAAGGAAAACAAAATAGATAAAAGCGTACAAAGTTAGACCAAATAAAGGAGGAATGTTGTCAACAAAGAGAGATGCTGGGAAAATTATTCTCTAACAATTTCTA
The DNA here is from genome assembly GCF_019393635.1 of Dromiciops gliroides. Taxonomy (NCBI): domain Eukaryota; kingdom Metazoa; phylum Chordata; class Mammalia; order Microbiotheria; family Microbiotheriidae; genus Dromiciops; species Dromiciops gliroides. The sequence continues at coordinate 59,615,863 of NC_057867.1, read as the reverse complement.
AGTAAAATGGATGCATACTTACAAAAATATAAAACATCCAGACTTGACAGACTTTAAGCAACCTAATATCAGGAAAAGTTAGACAAACCATAGGACTAGATGGATTTACAAGAAAATTGTATTCAACATTCACTGAACAATTAATTCAAATTATGCACACAGTTTGCAAAAAAAATAGGAAAAGAAGGTTTTCTACCAAATTCTTTCTATTATACAGATCTGTTTTTCACACCTAAATGAGAGAGAAAAATAGAAAAGGAAACTATCCATAAATATCCTACAAAAAGACTAAAGCAAAAAATTTAAACAAAATATTAGCAAAGAGGCTACAGGAACAAATCACAAAGATAATGCACGACCAGGTTGGTTCATACCAGGCCCACTACAAACAAATACCATATAAATAACAAGAACAATAAAAACATAAATTTATATCAACAGATTTAGAAAAGGCCCATATGAAATACAAAACCCAATTCTGGGTTAAAAATAAAACACTAGAAAACAGAGATAAATGGACCTTTCCTTAATGATGATAATTCCTATCAATCTAAAACCAAGGGGAGTATTGTATATAATGGCATTAAACTAAGGACCTTTCCAATTGTTGTTGTTTGTCCTTCATTCTCACAGAGGACCACGACATCAGGGTGATGTCATGACTCGCAGCGAATTGGATTTAAGTGAGGGAGGGCTATGCAAAGTCACTAACCTCACTCTCTCCTCCAGAGCCATCTGGGTCCAGTGGGAAGATATACATCAGGGCTCCTAGAGATGGCCCCAGATGTTTGAGGCAATCAGGGGTAAATGACTTGCCCAGAGTCACGTAGCTAGGAAGTGTCTGAGACCTGATTTGAACTCAGGTCCTCCTGACTCCAGGGTCAGTACATATAAGAACTAGATGAATCCAAGTATAAATCTCTCTTGCAGCAATATTCATTGCTCATAGATACATAATGACAAAACTACTCAAATTCCTTACTCATAGCGAAAGCTCTATAAAACTAGGGGAAAAAGTGAAAAGGAAGGGGCCTAACAGTCATTGATCTCTAACTATACTATGAAGCAGTAATCATCAAAATAAGTCAATACTGGTTTAGAGATAGGCCCCTCAAAAGGTTGAAAGTAAGCAAACATGATAGTAGCCTAGTGTTTGAGAAACCCCAAAACCTTAGAAACTAGGCATATTACTTAGACATAAAGTATGGGTAACATAATAAATTAGAGGAGGAAAGAAGAAATTACCCTACTGTGAGAATCAGGGTGCCATCCCCTGCTGAGAAAGACATTGTGAGAACCAGGGCAGCTCCGCCCTGAGGAGAAAGCATGTGACTTGGTGTCCGGAAGTTACATCTATAGAACCGCCTGTAGTCATGTTGATCAAAACTACCAGCCAATTAGCTTGGAGCTGTGTGTGTGGACGGCCCTTCTTCCTGTTTCACAGAGGAATTTCTGGGAGAAGCCACTGAGGATCTCTTTTTGTCTGGGACTTCGGTGTGGTGGCAGAACTTCACATGTTAGGTAAAGGGAGGTTTTCTCTCTGACTATCCTGCATAGATCTAAGCTAGCGTTTTTCATTCTATAAGAGATCTGTTCTCACCCTCTCTATCTCTTTACTAACTTCTAATACACTTTAATAAATACTTAAAAGCCTAAACTCTTGCTGAATTTATTAGTAATCTTAGCCATTTTCCCCCCAAGATGGGGGGGCAGGTAAGGACCCACATTAGATTTTAAACATCACACTACAAACTATGGATAGGGGAAGAATTCATAACTGAACAAAGCATAATTTCTATGACAAAATTTAAAAGATTTTTCAATAAATAAACCTATGCAGTTAAGACTATAAGGAAAACAGTTATCTGGGGGATAATCATTGCAGCAAATTTCTCTGCTAAAGGTTTATATGTAAGTCAAATAAGAAACAAATGTAAAAGAAGAATAATCATTTCCTGAAGGATAAATGGGCAAAGGAAATGAACAGGCCATTCTCAAGGGAAGAAATCCAACCTATCAACAGCCACATTTTTAAATGCTCCAATTCACTAATAATTAAATAGAAATAAAAACAATTCCAGCAAGGTTACCAGAGGAGGTGCTGTGGGAAAACAGGAATATTAATACCCAATTGCTACAGCTATGAAACGGGCTGGCCATGATAGAAAGCAATTTGGATTTCTACCTTAAAAACAAACTGTGCATATTCTTTACCCAGCAATATCACTACTAGGCCTAGACTCTAAGAAAGGCAAAGAAAGGGACCCATATGTACAAAGAATATTTGTATAACCTCTTTTTTTGTGGCAGCAAACAACTAGAAGTTAAGGGAGTGACTGTCAATCAAGGAATAAATGAACAAATTATGGCATATAAAGGGAATGGAATTCTACAGTGAATGGTTCCAGAGATAACTGGGAAGACTTAAGAACTCCAATCAATTACAACCACCAACCACGTCAGAGGGCCAATGCTCCCCACCTCCTGATTGACTAAAAATGCCGCATAAGACACACATTTTTTGACAAGGTAAATATGGTATTTTTTGCTTTACTGTGTATTTATTCCAAGAATGTTGCCTTTCTTTTATAAATAAAATTTTATTTAAAAAGAAAACTAGCATAACTTACATACCAAAAGTTTGAGTTGAGTGGTTATACTTCAAAGAAAACTATTAACTTAGCATGCAAGAAAACTACAGATTCTCTATTATTTTGAAACCTTACTTCTACTTGGGAAAAAAAATTCTCCCCAAATGTGGACTGCACTTGTAGTTTCATAATACATTAAATGATAGACTCTGATACCTGGGGAACTCTAATGCTTGAGACTTAAGTCCAATCATGGAAAGAAGCCCTGGAGAGATGAAGGGACACATCTCACACAGAGAGAGAGAGAGGGTTAAATATGACATCGATATGCATGCACACATACTGACTTTTATACACACAGACATTTAGGGAGACAAATAGTGATAGAGATGAGAACTATACCATTGAAAGATACAAAAGTATACATAAAGAGAGATCTCTATGAAGCTATTGCTTCATGGAGTTAGGAGGATATAGAGGAAGGTAGATGGAGAGAGAGAAAATTAAGACGAAGGAAAATAAGAGGCATAAGGAGAAAGATAGAGAGTTGGAACCATCTCTCTATCTCTGTCTATTTGTCTTTCTATCTCTATCTCAATCTACCTTTATCTATCTCTATGTGTGTGTGTGTATATATATATATCTTTCTGTCTATCGCTATCACTCTCTGTCTATCTCTATCTCTACCTCTCTCTCCCTCTATCTGTATGTATCTCTATCTCTATCTATACCTCTCTCCATCTCTAAATCTCAAAAATCTGTCTCTATGTCTACCTATATCTATTTATCTATCTCTCCTTCTACCTCTGTATCTATCTCTATCCCTCTCTTAATCTCTCTCTGTCTATGTCTATCTCTAAATCTATCTCACTCTCTGTATATCTCTCCCTCTCTATGTCTATCTCTCTCTATATATATATCTCTATATCCATCTCTCTTTCTCTCTAGCTATTTATCTATGTCTATCCATATCCATCTCTATCCCTCTCTCAGTTCCTTTCTATCTCTATCACTCTAGGTCTCTCTATGTCCCTTTCTATCTCTCTTTAGCTATCTCTGTCTATGTATCTGTCCCTATCTTTCTATCTCTACCTCACTCTCACTATCTCTCTTTATTTCTAACCCTCTCTATATCTTTCTATGTATCTTTCTAGTGTAAGGGGCTAAAATTTTAGCTAAACTATCTAAAATCTCTAATGAGTGGTCGCCAATAAATCATAAGCTTTAGCAAGAGTTAGACTTTTAAGCATTTATTAAGGAGAATAGGAATTTGGTCAAGAGAGAGAGAAAGGCCTAGAATCATCTATCTATTAAAGAGAGAGCGCATTTCTAGCTTCCTTCTCCACCAGAGTCCTCAGGAAAGAGAGCGAGTCAGAGCGCCAGCCTCCCCTTCTTTCTCCCACAAGGTAACATCACTTCCTGACACGTAAGAAAAACCGCATGGTCTTGCCCTCAGAGGCCCTCTCCTCATATTGGAGCGTTCCTACAGTAAGTCTCCAGCAGGTGGCATCATTCCAATCGTTACACTAGGTATCTCTGTGTCTCTCTACCTATCCCTCCCTATGTATCTCTATGTCTAACTCTCTCTAGCTCTCTATCTCTCCATATATCTCCATCACTCTCTCTATGTCTATCTCTGTCCATCTATCTCTATTTCTCTATCTCTCTCCGTATCTCTCTACCTACCTCTCTGTCTATATATTTCTATCTGCCTATATATATATCCCTCTTTTTCTCTAGCTATCTCTATATCTCTCTCTAAGTCTATATCTTTCTATCTATCCATCTTTCTGTTTCTCTCTCATCTCTATCTCTATATATCTCAATCTATCCCTCCAGCTCTCTATGTATCTTTCCAGCTATCTCTCTCTCTCTCTCTAGGTATCCCTATCTATCTGTGTCTATGTCTATCTATCCCTCTTTCTGTCTGTTTCTATCTCTCTCTAGCTATTTCTCTTTCTATCTCTATCTACATCTCTTTCTATATATATATATATATATATATATATATATATATATATAAAATCTCACTATCTCTCCGTCTATCTCCATCTAGTTATCTCTTTCCAGGTCTATGTCTAGCTATCTCTATCTATGCCTGTCTATCTATCTATATCTCTTGTTCTGTAGCTATCTCTATCTTGGTCTATCTCTCTCTAGTTATCTCTATCTATCTATCCCTATGTAGTTATCTCTTTCTATGTCTCTCTCTCTTTAGCTATCTCTCACTATCTCTATTTCTCTATGTATCTTTCTAGCTATCTCTCTCCCTCCCTCTCTGTCTACCTCTCACTATCTATCTCTATTTCTCTATGTATCTTTCTAGCTATCTCTATATCTCTCTCACTACGTATCCCTATCTATCTCTGTGTCTATGTCCATCTATCCTTCTTTCTGTCTGTTTCTATCTCTATTTCTCTCTAGGTATCTCTATGTCTAACTCTCTCTCTCTCTCTCTCTCTCTCTCTCTCTCTCTCTATATATATATATATATATATATATATATATATATATATATATATCTTTTTCTCTAGCTATCTCCACTTATATCTCTCTCTACGTCTATCTCTCACTACGTATCCCTATCTATCCCTCTTTCTGTTTCTATCTCTCTTTTTCTCTAGCTATCTCTAACTCTCTCTCTATCTCTCTATATATATCACTCTATCTCTCTCTATGTCTAACTCTCTATCTCTATCCATATATATATATATATATATATATCACTATCTATCTCTATTTCTCTATGTATCTTTGTAGCTATCTCTCTCCCTCCCCCTCTATCTTTCTATCTGTCTCTGTCTATCTCTTTCTAGGTATCTCTATGTCTAGCTATCTCTGCCTATCTCTAGTTATATCTCTCTACCTATGTCTATTTCTCTCTGTCTCTCTCTCTTTATCTTTCTCTCTCTATATATATTTCTCTATCTCTCTCTCTATCCCTCTTTTTAGCTATCTCTGTCTATAGCTATCTCTCTCCCTTTCTATCTATATCTCTTGTTCTCTAGCTATCTCTCTCTCTCTCTCTATATATATATATATCTCTAACTATCTCTATCTATGTCTCTGTCTCTCTCTGTCTATAGCTCTATCCCTATATCTATTTCTCTATGTATCTTTGTAGCTATCTCTCTATATCTCTGTCTCTATCTTTCTCCATCTCTCTATATATCTATGACTCTCTCTACATCTATGTCTATCTCTATCTATCTCTATTTCTTTGTATCTATGTAGCTATCTGTCTCTGTCTGTCTGTCTCTCTACATCTAGCTCTCTATCCGTCTCTCTATGTATATATCCCTCTTTTTCTATAGCTTTCTCTTTCTATGTCTATAACTTTCTGTCTCTCTCTCTCTCTCTCTATATATATATATGTCTATAGCTCTCTGTATCACTATCTCCCTCTGTATCTCTCTCTATGTCTGTATCTTTCTCTCTCTCTCTCTCTCTCTCTCTCTCTCCATATATATATATATATATATATCTTTTTCTCTAGCTATCTCCACCTATATCTCTCTCACTAGGTATCCCTATTTATCTCTGTGTCTATGTATCTCTCTCTCTCTCTCTTTTTCTCTAGCTATTTAACTCTCTATGTCTATCCATATCCATCTCTATCCCTCCCTCTCTGTCTCTCTATCTCCGTCTCTACCTATCTATATTTTTCTGTATCTTTCTAGTGTAAGGGGCTAAAATTTTAGCTAAACTATCTAAAATCTCTAATGAGTGGTCGCCAATAAATCATAAGCTTTAGCAAGAGTTAGACTTTTAAGCATTTATTAAGGAGAATAGGAATTTGGTCAAGAGAGAGAGAAAGGCCTAGAATCATCTATCTATTAAAGAGAGAGCGCATTTCTAGCTTCCTTCTCCACCAGAGTCCTCAGGAAAGAGAGCGAGTCAGAGCGCCAGCCTCCCCTTCTTTCTCCCACAAGGTAACATCACTTCCTGACACGTAAGAAAAACCGCATGGTCTTGCCCTCAGAGGCCCTCTCCTCATATTGGAGCGTTCCTACAGTAAGTCTCCAGCAGGTGGCATCATTCCAATCGTTACACTAGGTATCTCTGTGTCTCTCTACCTATCCCTCCCTATGTATCTCTATGTCTAACTCTCTCTAGCTCTCCATATATCTCCATCACTCTCTCTATGTCTATCTCTGTCCATCTATCTCTATTTCTCTATCTCTCTCCGTATCTCTCTACCTACCTCTCTGTCTATATATTTCTATCTGCCTATATATATCCCTCTTTTTCTCTATATCTCTAAGTCTATATCTTTCTATCTATCCATCTTTCTGTTTCTCTCTCATCTCTATCTCTAACTATCTATGTCTATCTCTCTATATATATCTCAATCTATCCCTCCCTTTCTATCTGTCTCTATCTCTATCCCTCTAGCTCTCTATGTATCTTTCCAGCTATCTCTCTCTCTAGGTATCCCTATCTATCTGTGTCTATGTCTATCTATCTACATCTCTTTCTATATATATATATATATAATCTCACTATCTCTCCGTCTATCTCCATCTAGTTATCTCTTTCCAGGTCTATGTCTAGCTATCTCTATCTATGCCTGTCTATCTATCTATATCTCTTGTTCTGTAGCTATCTCTATCTTGGTCTATCTCTCTCTAGTTAGCTCTCACTATCTCTATTTCTCTATGTATCTTTCTAGCTATCTCTCTCCCTCCCTCTCTTTCTGTCTCTGTCTACCTCTCACTATCTATCTCTATTTCTCTATGTATCTTTCTATCTCTCTCTCTCTATATTTTTTTTCTCTAGCTATCTCCACCTATATCTCTCTCACTACGTATCCCTATCTATCTCTGTGTCTATGTCCATCTATCCTTCTTTCTGTCTGTTTCTATCTCTATTTCTCTCTAGGTATCTCTATCAATGTCTAACTCTCTCTCTCTCTCTCTCTCTCTCTCTCTCTCTCTCTCTATATATATATATATATATATATATATCTTTTTCTCTAGCTATCTCCACCTATATCTCTCTCTATGTCTATCTCTCACTACGTATCCCTATCTATCCCTCTTTCTGTTTCTATCTCTCTTTTTCTCTAGCTATCTCTAACTCTCTATCTCTATCCATATATATATATATATATATATATATATATATATATCACTATCTATCTCTATTTCTCTATGTATCTTTGTAGCTATCTCTCTCCCTCCCCCTCTATCTTTCTATCTGTCTCTGTCTATCTCTTTCTAGGTATCTCTATGTCTATCTTTATCTATGTCTAGCTATCTCTGCCTATCTCTCTACCTATGTCTATTTCTCTCTGTCTCTCTCTCTTTATCTTTCTCTCTATATATATATTTCTCTATCTCTCTCTCTATCCCTCTTTTTAGCTATCTCTGTCTATAGCTATCTCTCTCTATATATATATATCTCTAACTATCTCTATCTATGTCTCTCTCTGTCTATAGCTCTATCCCTATATCTATTTCTCTATGTATCTTTGTCCATCTCTCTATATATCTATGACTCTCTCTACATCTATGTCTATCTCTATCTATCTCTATTTCTTTGTATCTATGTAGCTATCTGTCTCTGTCTGTCTGTCTCTCTACATCTAGCTCTCTATCCGGCTCTCTATGTATATATCCCTCTTTTTCTATAGCTTTCTCTTTCTATGTCTATAACTTTCTGTCTCTCTCTCTCTCTCTCTCTCTCTCTCTCTCTCTATATATATATATATATATATGTCTATAGCTCTCTGTATCACTATCTCCCTCTGTATCTCTCTCTATGTCTGTATCTTTCTCTCTCTCTCTCTCTCTATATATATATATATATCTTTTTCTCTAGCTATCTCCACCTATATCTCTCTCACTAGGTATCCCTATTTATCTCTGTGTCTATGTATCTCTCTCTCTCTCTCTTTTTCTCTAGCTATTTAACTCTCTATGTCTATCCATATCCATCTCTATCCCTCCCTCTCTGTCTCTCTATCTCCATCTCTACCTATCTATATTTTTCTGTATCTTTCTAGTGTAAGGGGCTAAAATTTTAGCTAAACTATCTAAAATCTCTAATGAGTGGTCGCCAATAAATCATAAGCTTTAGCAAGAGTTAGACTTTTAAGCATTTATTAAGGAGAATAGGAATTTGGTCAAGAGAGAGAGAAAGGCCTAGAATCATCTATCTATTAAAGGGAGAGCACATTTCTAGCTTCCTTCTCCACCAGAGTCCTCAGGAAAGAGAGCGAGTCAGAGTGCCAGCCTCCCCTTCTTCCTCCCACAAGGTAACATCACTTCCTGACACATAAGAAAAACTGCATGGTCCTGCCCTCAGAGGCCCTCTCCTCATGTTGGAGCTTTCCTACAGTAAGTCTCCAGCAGGTGGCGTCATTCCAATCGTTACACTAGGTATCTCTATCTGTGTCTCTCCATCCCTCTGCTATGTCTAACTCTCTCTAGCTATCTCTCTCTATATATCTCGCTATCTCTCCCTCTGTCTAGTTATCTCTCTCTCTATCCCTATATATGTCTCTCTCACTATCTATATCCATTTCTCTGTGTATCTTTGTAGCTATCTGTCTCTGTCTGTCTCTCTCTCTATCCCTCTATCTATCTCTCTCCATCTATATCTAGTTATCTCTATCACTGTCCATCTCTCTCTATATATATCTCTATGTCTATCTATCGCTGTTTCTCTCTCACTAGGTATCCATGTCTAGCTATCTCTCTCTATATATATATACATATATATATATATATCTTTATCTCTACCTCTCTCTAGTTATCTCTATCTACATCTAATTCTCTAGCTATCTCTATGTATCTCTCTCTCTTTATCTATATATATCTCTATGTATCTTTCTACATCTCTCTCTATATATATATATATATACACACACACGTATCTTTCTAGCTATCTCTATCTGTCTATAACTATCTCTCTCCATCTATCGCTATCTGTTTCTCTCTCACTAGGTATCCATATCTATCTATCTATCTCTATGTCTAGCTATCTCTATCTTTATCTCTCTACGTCTATATCCATACCTCTATATGTCTCTCTAACTCTCTCTCTCTATCTCTGTATTTTTATAGCTATCTCTGGCTCTCTATGTATCTTTCTCTCTCTCTCTCTCTCTCTCTCTCTCTCTCTCTCTCTATATATATATATATATATATATATATCTATAGCTGTATCTGTCTCTCTATCTTTATCTATATCTCTCTCTATATATATCTCTATGTCTGTCTATCTTTCTACATCTCTCTCTATATATATATACACACACACACACACACACACGTATCTTTCTAGCTATCTCTATCTGTCTATAACTATCTCTCTCCATCTATGTCTATCTGTCTCTCACTACGTATCCCTATCTATCCCTCTTTCTCTCTCTCTCTCTCTCTCTATATATATATATATATATTTCACTATCTATCTCTATGTCTAACTCTCTCTATCTTTCTCTACATCTAGCTATCACTTACTATCTATCTCTACATATATTAGTCTATGTCTAGCTATCTCTCTACCTATCTCTATCTCTCCCTATATATAAATCTCTCTGTCTATAGCTCTATGTCTATCTCTCTCTATATATCACTCTATCTCTATCTCTTTACGCCTGTCTATCTTTCTCCATCTAGCTCTCTGTCTCTCTATGTATATATATCCCTCTTTTTCTATAGCTATCTCTTTCTACGTCTATAACTTTGTCTCTCTCTCACTAGGTATCCCTATCTGTGTCTATGTCTAACTATCTCTAGTTATCTCTATCTATCTCTATCCCTATATATATATCTCCCTTTCTATCTGTCTCTGACTCTCTCTCTCACTAGGTATCCATATCTATCTCTGTCTCTCTATATATCTCTCACTGTCTCTCTCTCCCTCTCTCTCTCTCTCTATATATATATATATATACAGAGAGAGAGAGAGAGATCTTTTTCTCTAGCTATCTCCACCTATATATCTCTCTATCTATATCTAGGTATCTCTATCTTTGTCTAACTCTATGTATATGTCTCTCTCTATATATATCTATATCTCTTTCTAGTTCTCTCTCTCTATATATATAATCTGTCTATATCTTTCTGTCTCTATTCCTCTCTCTACATCTATCTCTATCTCTCTATACCTCTCTCTAGCTATCTCTATGTCTCTGTCTCTCTGTCTATATATATATTAAAAATCTACCTATCTCTCACTATCTATCTCTCTCTAGGTATCTCTCACTAACTCTCTATATCTATCTATGTCTATCTATCCCTCTTTCTATCTGTTTCTCTCTCTATATATATATATATATAGAGAGAGAGAGAGAGAGATGAAGGCCTAGCATCCTACACTTAGGAGAAAATGTTCTTCTATAACTGGGTGACTGACTATTTAGTAAGTGTTCCTACCACATCAGGAAAACAATCTTAGAAAAGAATAACATAACTTACCTATCCAAATGGGATATATTGAAGGATTTAACATGACATGCCAGGCCCCAAGATGATAAGGAAGGGCATGTGCACTTGACTAACTCCAACATTCCTCCCATGGAAGGGATGATGGATCTTTACGTCCTGGAAATCCCTAAGACTGTGGAGGACAAGCTGCAAGGAAACTTCAGAAGCATGGTCTTCAGCAGCATAAACCTTTAGGTAAAGGACAATGAGAATCTGAGAAAGAAAGAAAGAAAAAAATCACTTTTGTTGTCACTTATCAAATTTTGACTTTCCAATCTGGCCCTAAAGGTACAAACCTATCTTTCCCTCCCCTTTCCCTCCAGGGGATAAAAAAATTAAAAGAAAACTTATTAAAAAATTAGTATTGAAATTTGGTTAAAATAAGAGCATTCAAAGAAGAAATTAAGACAAACAACACCAACCAACTTTTATCCTTTGGAGGATGATCCAAGTAGTGGGGAAGAAGCAGGCTCTGAAATAGGGGAAACGCAATAACAATACTCTGCACAGCAGAGATGATCCAGGGATTGCATAAAAGTTTAGAATGATGTTTGCCCAAGGAGGGAGTTGCAGGTGTCCTCCCCCCTACCCCATACTAAAGAAACATGTCCCAAAATGTGGGCACCCTAAAGCAAAGTCCTGTTTGCCCTGTGTTGGTTATGGCAACATAGAATGGTGTTCTTATTGAGCACAACTTCAGAACTTTTTTTTTTCTTTTTTGCAGGGCAATGAGGATTAAGTGACTTGCCCAGGATCACACAGCTAGTAAGTGTCTGAACCCGGATTTAAACTCACGTCCTCCTGAATCCAGGCCCGGTGCTTTATCTACTCTGACACCTAGCTTCCCCCCAACTTCAGAACATTTAACTAAATAAATCAGTCCCTGGAGTTAACAAAATTGCATTTGAAATACTTTCATAGAGGGAATAAACCTAAGTGTCATGAACAATAAAATGGAGAACTAGATATTTTTTTCTGATCCTCTCAACTTCTCAAAGCTCTCCAAAGGAGAAATCACACACCAAAGATAAAGCAACTACAACTGACCCCCCAAACCATGAATAGAGCTCACTTGGCAAGGACCGAGTGACTGTGTGTGTGTGTGTGAGAGAGAGAGAGAGAGATTGAGATTACAACACTGAAGGGTACATAAAAAGGGAAGGGTAGAAGGAGCATATAGAGGAATGTGTGATGTGTCAGGGTCAAATCAAGGGATAGCAATGGGGGAAAAGAACCCTTAGATCTTGGAATCTACAGGGCAGTGAGTGAGAAGGATGGAAGAAAGGATAGAAAAAGGGAGGAATTGCACCAACTGCACTGGTGGTGGAAGGGGCTTCCACTGATGAAAGCTCCTATGGGTAAAAAAAGTGGTATGTGTAACTTGGTCCTTGAAAAATCTACTTGTCCTATCTGAGTTGAAGGGGAGGTAGGAGTTGGAACTCCTAGAGGTATCTGGCACCCCCTCACCATCTGGGGAAGTGGGAAAACATGGATTCAGGGAGGAGACTTTAAAGCAAATGAGGAAAAGAAAGGTAACCATGGGAGGGTATGGATAAGTGATAAGCTGCATAGTCAGGGACATAATGAGGGAGGGACCCTAGCATAGAGCAGCCTCCTCTTTGACACCTATAATAATTAGCATTATTTTGGGAGTGAGGCACAAAGGAAAAAAAGAAATCCACTGGGTAAGCTCTGTAAGGCAGTGGCAGAAACCACCCGAAGCAGAGAGCCTTAAATGGGGAAGTTTTGATTACATGAGTAATACAGAGAAAAGAAAGCAACCATATAAATAATAAAGGTCATGAATCAGAGAATAAGGGTCTAGAATAGAAAGAATATAGGGTGCATAATGAAGGGAGTGTAAGAAATCTTTTTTTCAAAATGAACCCAAGAACAAATGAAATTTTAAAAACTAATGAACAGAACTATTTGAAGGGGAAGAGAGAAAGAATCTACCTAACAGAAGAAAAGAAGGAAGAATTAGATAACCAGATAAAAGCAGGAGAGAAAAAGGAATAAATTAAACCCCAATGAGAAATGGGTAACAAACAAGAGGAAGGGATCAGGGGTGAGGAAAAGTAACCAAGTGGGAAAAAGGCCACCTTAAAAAAATGAGGTATAATAATTGAAGGAACAGTAGAAGAGGGGGAACATCATATTTTGATTAAAAAGCCTTAATAAAGGCAAACATAAACCTCAGTTTCATAACTCTAAATGTGAATGAATTAAATAATCCAATAAGGCAAAAGGTAACACTGGATTAGAAAACAAAACCCTACAGTTCTTTGCTTACAAAATACACATTTAAACAACAAAGGCATGCACAAAATAAAAATCAAGGTATGGATTTTTTTTTTACTGTTCATCAAGTGAATCCAAAAAAGCAAGAGTTTCAATTGTGATGACAAAACAAAAATGAACACTCAAAATGTTTAACTGCATAAGCAAAGAAAGTTATATTATGCTGAAAGGACTCAGAAACAACAAAACAATATCAGTAATAAACTTATATGCTTCAACGGCCTTAGAATACAAATTCATAAAGGAAACACTAGACAGGAAAACAATAGTAACAAGAAACTTCAGTATCCCTCTATAAATTTGGAATAAATCTAGAAGAAAGATAAACAAAAGGGAAAATATGAAACTGAACCAATTCCTAAAGAAACCTGAGTTAAAAGACTTATGGAATCTTCTAAATGGGACAGCAAAAGAATATACACATTTCTCAGCACCACATGGAAATTTTGCAAAAATTGGCCATGAGCTACGACACAGAGATATTGCAAACAAATGTAAAAAGGCAAAATAGTTAATACATCCTTTATGTCATAACACATTAAAAATGTATGATTTCTTCTCGTCTTTCATTATTTGGGATTTGATTATTCAGTATTCATTTGGGTATCTAAATAATGAGTGGGTTAAAGAACAAACCATAGAAACAATGACTACGTAAAAGAAAATGATAATGATGAAACAATATTAGAAAGATGAGATGCAGCTAAAGCAGTCCTCAGAGAAAAAATTCTATCCTTATAAACATACACTAACAAAGTAGGAAAAGAGAAGATTGATGAAATAAATATGCATTTTTAAAAAATAGAAAGTCAACAAATAAACCTAAATAATCACAAAAGAGGAGGCACTAAAATTAGAAAGGAATAAACAAATTGGAAACAAAAGAAAATGTAGAAATGATAAAATCTCCTAAAGGGAAATATATCTAGCTGTATGGGAATTACCCAAGAAAACACTCATGGTCCTGATGGAAATTTGAAAGAACAGTTAGCACTCACATGTCACAAAATATTCTCAGAAATTGAGGAAGAAAGCATCGCATTAGACTCCTTTTTATAAGACAAATATAGTCCTGATACCTAAATCAGGGAAACATAAAACACAGAATAATACTACAGGCTAACGTCATTAATGAATTAACTCAAATATTTTAAACGAAATTTTGTCAGATTATGTTGATTTGTCCAAGAAATCATTCATTATAATTAAATAGGATTCAAGCACAGTTCAACATTAGGAAAACAACCAGAATAATTAAAAATCCAAACATCCAAATCCACATGATCATATCAAAAGATGCAGAAAAGGCCTTTGGTGAAGCACGAGATTATTTTCATGCTAACAACCCTACAATGTGTAGGCACAGAAGAACCTTTCTTCAACATCATAAAAATCACCTATCTGAAACAAAAAACAAGCATCATATGCTAAGGAATACGCTAAAAACCATTCCCAATAAATGTGAGAGGGGTGGAGGCAAGATAGCGGATTAGAGGCAGCAACACAGCCAAACTCTCCCAACATTACCCTCCAACTTTAAAATGTTGGAGCAGCAGAGCCAACAAAAGGTCAGGGCAAGGCATTTTCCCAGCCTAAAACAATTTAGGAGATTGGCTAGAGAGGTCTGTGACACTGGGGTGGCGGCCAATTTGGAACTATGCCCAAAGGGCAATCAAACTGCACACCTTTTGACCCAGCAACATCACTACTAGGTCTGTAACCCAAAGAAATCACAAAAAAGGGAAAGGACAGAACTAATTAATTCTGAGTGCAAACTGAACTAGAGTTTTCTCACTTTTTTTCTTGCTTTTTTTGCAATATGGCTAATGTGGAAATATGTTTTGCATGATTTCACAAGTATAATTGGTCATATTGCTTGTCTTAGTGGGTGGGGGAGAGAGGGGAATAATTTGGAACTCAAAAAAATTTTAACATTGAAAACAAATAATTTTAAAACATCCAATAAAGATGGAAGTAAAGCAAGGATGCTCCCTATCTCCATTATTATTTGATAATCTTTCTGGAGATGCTAGTAATAGCAATAAGATAAAAGAAATTAAAGGTATAAAGATAGCTATAGAAGAGATAAAACTATCCCAAATGCTTGATGATATAAGTTTACTTGGAAAATTCTAGGGAATCATCAAAAATACTAAGTGAGACAATAGTTTAATCAAAGTTGCAGGCGACAAAAAATCCTCAAAAATAAACAGCATTTCTATATGATAGTAACAAGAGAAACAATAATAGAAACTGAAATCTCATTTCAAATAAGTGCAAAATGCATAAAACACCTGGGGATTGACCTACCAAACACAGTTTTAATTGCACAATGTTCCCCAAAGAAATAAAGAAAATGTAAACAGTTGCAATACTATTCAATGTTTGTGGATAGACTGAGCCCTTTAGTAAAAATGACAATATTACCAAAGTTAATTTACACTTTTAATGCTATACCTGTTGGTATGACTCGAAAAATTAATAATAAAATTATTTGGAGAAACAAAAGATATAGACTATCCAGGAAAATGGTAAAAAGAAGTAGAGCCAAAGGGGCAAAATGGCACTTTCAGACCTGAAACTATATCACAAAGCAGCAAACAACAAAACAATCTGATATCAGTAAAAGAGAGAAACAAAGATAGATTAATGCAATCGTTTAGACAGGGGAGAATGAGAACCAATATGACTTGATAACCCAGTATTATTGGAAAACAAAATACCTAGGGAAAACCTTTTTCTATAAAAAACTTCTGAGAAAACTGGAAAACATTTTGGCAAAAATTAGACTTAGACCAATACCTTATACCATATCTCACAATACATTCTAAATGGATGCATCACCTTAATATCAAAGATCATACTATAAAGAAATTCGAAAAGAAAAAGATCATATATGCTTCACAGCTAGTGGTATGAAATATATTTAAACCAAAGTATAGAGACAATTCAAAAGATAAAACAGATAACTTTGATTACATGAAACTGAAATTCTTCTGTGTAGACAAAATTAATGCACCTAGGATAAAAAAGGAAGTGGTCAAATGGGGAAAAAATCTTTGTACTGAATGCCTCTGATAAACATTTGGCATCCAAGATATAATAATAGCCATTTCCCCAATAGATGTCATCAAAGGATGTCTGAAAAAATTACCAAAAATTCTCAATCACAAGAAAGAATGCTCTAAATCACTAATAATAAGAGAAATTCAAATCAAAACAACTCTGAGGTTTCACCTCACACCTATAAACTGGCAAAAATGACCCCAAACTGGCAATAGTCAGTGTTGGAGGGGTTGTAGGATACAGACACACTAGTATGTTTTTGGTGGAGCTGTGACATAGTACAACCAATCTGGAAAAGCAATTTGAAATTATGCAAATAAAGTGACTAAAATGTCCATACCCTTTAAATCAGAGATTCCATTACTGAGCTTATTCCCCAAGGAAGCCATCAATATGAAGAAAGTCCCCATACACTTCAAAATATTTATAGCAGCACTTTTGTGATATCAAGGAATTGAAAAAGAGATGCCCATCAATTGAGGAATGGCTAAATATACTGTGGTACCTGAATGTAATGGAATATTTGTGTGCTATAAGAAGTGATGTTTATGATGAATACAGAGAAGTATGGAAAGATCTATATGAACTAATGCAAAGTGAAGTAAGCAAAGAAATAAGCTAATGAAACTATATACACTGGGGCAGCTAGGTGGCACAGTGGATAAAGCACAGGCCCTAGATTCAGAAGGACCTGAGTTCAAATCCAGTCTCAGACACTTGACACTTATTAGCTGTGTGACCCTGGGCAAGTCACTTAACCCTCATTGCCCTGCCCAAAAAACAAACAAAAAACTTTAAAAAACTAGATACACAATAAGTACAATATAAATGGAAAAACTACACAACAAAAATAAAGTAAAAATTAAAAAGTAAATATAATGAAATTACAAGATATGAGAAAACACCCCAACCCACACTTTCATAGATGTTACACATTGCACATGTTTTTAGACTTGTACTGAATTTTTTATCTCTCTAAAAAGATACTGCTTGTTCTATAGGATGGCTCTCTGGAAGGGGAAATGGAAGAATACTTTAGATACCGCTGATGATGGAAAAGAATAAGATAACAACAAAAATTATCTTTAAAAAATAATGAATATTAGATTTGGCGTCTAAGGTCCCAAGTTTAAATCCCATCTCTGTTACTTATTAACTGTATGTAATCTGGGCAAGTCACTTTCCCTCGTGTCTCAGTTTATTCATCTATAAAATAAAGAATTTGGGATAGTGGTGAACCTCTAGAAAAGGAAATAGTAATCACCAGGAATTAGCATGGCTTCATCAAGGAAAGATCATCAAATGATTACCTTGTTTCCTTCTTTTGATGATCTACCAAAGTGGTAGATCAGGGGGAATATTCTAGTTATAGTTTACCTAGACTTTATCAAATCATTTTAAAGTCCCTCTCTTTCTAAAGATGTGGATTAGATGATAGTTCAATAACATTGATTCAGAATGAGATGAATGCCTAAGCCTAAACTGTTGGATGCCATCTTGGAGTAGGGTTTCCAGCACAATGAACCAAAGATTTGTGCTTGAACCAGTGCTCTTTACTGGGATAAGTGAAAGAGCATTGAGTTGAGTTGAATAAGATGAAATTTAATAGGGACTAATGTATAGTTTCTACCTGGGTTAAAAATACAACCACCTGGGGCAGCTAGGTGGCACAGTGGATAGAGCACTGGCCCTGGATTCAGGAGGACCTGAGTTCAAACCTGGCCTCAGACATTTAACACTTACTAGCTGTGTGACCCTGGGCAAGTCACTTAACTCTAATTGCCTCACCAAAAAAGCCCCAAAAAACACACAAAAAAAACCCCAAACCACCTCAGATACACACAAAAAACGGAAGTGTGGCCAAACAGCAGTGTATCTGAACAAGGTATGGAGGTTTTAGTAACCTCTCAACTCACTGCAACTCAACATTATGGTATAGTAGCCAGGGAAGCTATTGCAATATTAGGTTGTATAATGGCCTCAACCAAGAGGTGATCGATCATCTTATCACACTGTGCCCAGGTTAAACCATATATGGAATACTATGTTCAGCTTTATGGGTCACATTTTATTAACAATATTGAGTATAAAGAAGTTAATAACCAAGTTGGTTCAACTCCTCAGTTTATATACATCAAGATCAGCTAGAGAATTTGGGGATGTTAAAATTAGTGACCAAAAATTATCAACAGTGCTCAAAAGAAACCTTGCCAAGTATTCACAGCCACATGAAAGAATTCTCTAAATCGCCAATAATAAGGAAAATGCAAATCAAAACAACCATGAGGTTTCACCTCAAACCCTGCAAATTGGCAAAAATGACCAAAAGTGGCAATAGTTGGTATTTTAGTGGTTGTGGGATGGTAGGTGCACTCATGCATTATTGTTTGAGCTATGAAATGGTACAACCATTTTGGAAAGCAATTTGGAATGATGCAAACAAAATTACTATAACATTTTAACATATAACCCTTTAAACTAGAGACTATTCTGGGCACATACACCTAAAAGGCCACTGATAAAAATCAAGTAGTCATACACAGCAAAATATTCAGAGTAGCACTTTTATATGATGGCTAAGAATTGGAAACAAAGTATATGACCTTCAACTGAAGAATAGGTAAACAAACTGTATTACCTGAATGTAGTAGAATATTAGTGTGCAGTAAGAAATGACAAATACAGTGAAGAGAAGCATAAAAATATTTATGTGAACTAATATAGAGTAAAGTAAGCAGAGCCAAGAAAACAATAAAAACAACTTAAATGGAAAGAACCGCCACCCACCAAAACAAAAAGCAAAAGTGAATTTTATCAAATATGAGTCAAGCATGCTTTGAATGAGGAGAGATGACAGCACATTCCCAATCCACCCTTTCCTTCATGGAAGTACCAAATCCACAGTTGTTCCACACTTCCTATATTTTTGGAAGTTTTTCAATGTATTGATTAGTTCTGCTAATTTTCTCTCCTTTTCTGTTTTTTTTTTAAAAAACTAATTGTTATATGGAAGAGCTCTCTAAAGACAGTAGGGGGAGAGATTACGGGGGAAACTAACATAAACATAAGATATCAATAAAAACATTTAAAATAAAATTTAAAATAAAAACATTTAAAAGGAAAAAAATATTAATTTTCTCCTCAAATTTTTCTCAATATGATCACAGAATAATAGATATAGCATGGCCCTTTGTGGTCACCTACTCTAACTCCTTTTTACAGATGAGGGAATTAAGGCCCATAGAGTAGCATGTTGCTCAGACTTATGAGGGCAGTAAGGAATAGATCTGGGGGTTTTGAACCCCAGTCCAGAGTTCTCTCTACTGGAACATACTGACCACCACACACTTAAAAACAACAACAAAACAGCCTTTCATATCCCTTGAATTGAGCACATTTGAGCCATATCTCCACAAAAGAGACTTCCTGTTTGTTGGCAAATGTAATTTGAGTGAAAGGTCCTAGGGCTGATAAGGGTGTCTTTTAAGGAAATTGACATGAGGTGTTTTTTTTCTATTTCCTACTTCTTTTATCTTGCTGTAAAATAGATGGAAATTGCATAATTCAGCTACCTTTTCAATCTTTTCCTAAGGTCACGATGTGGTCTATAAAATGCCAAAGTAATTGCCTGATTTGATTAGTTTTTTTAAGTCTCAGTTAAACTATTGGTCTGTTATTTTCCCTGCAAGATTAACGAGCTATTTGAATGAATGGACTGAGGTAGCACATTGACACATTGGTCCCCATCAGGTCAAGATGACATGCATCACCTCAATCTATGTACCCAAAGCCCAGAGAGCTATGGTATACTAACAAACAGAACAACTTTTTCCAAATTATCCCCAATCAGAGAGCTTGGATTTTATTTTCTACAAAAAATGAATAGGTTCATTGACTCAGAGCAGGGAAGGAAAGCAGAGACAATCTGGACCAATCCTCTCTTTTTTTCAGTTAAGGAAATTGAAATCTCATGACTTGCTCAAGGTCATTAGAACCCAGGCCTTCTGACTCCAGATCCAGCTGGTTCTTTCTACAGTTAAAATTGGATTCATTTGAATTCCCAGAATGCCTGTTGTATCAACTTCTTATGCTGCTCCCTGGATTGACTCAGTATCCTGCCTAATAGAGAGTTCTCTACTTGTCACAAGAGCCCACAGATAACAGTTTGTTGTGGGAGAATTTTCTAAAGCCTGACCTTCAAGAAAGGTGAGCCAAGCCGACACTTTGGTGCATCTGGGGGCGGGGGGGCAGGGAGCATTTCAGTAGTAGCAATTGCTACTGTGTGTAGACCACAAAACCAGTGCTACTTTGAACCTTAAAACTCGTTACTACATTTCAAAATATTAATAATAAGCAAAAGAAGCAAAAAGTATTTCTTTGCGAATCCTTAGGAATCCCCCAAATTTGGGGAAATAAATATCTTTCCTTTTCAGTCAGCAACATTATCCTTTTCTAAGTTATGATATTAATAAATTTATGGGGTATTGGAAAGAAAATAAAGATTAATGAACATATTTTGCTCATGTATTTGCTAATCTAAATAAGAAGAGACTGAAGCACAGCAGAATGTGGAACACTATGCTGGAATTCAAGACACCTAAATTTTAATCCCAGCTCTGTCCTCAAACTCAGGTAAATTAATTCACTCACCTTCTCTGGCTTCTAAGGCCTCTGCAAAATGAGGGGGGTGGGTCTAGACAATCTCTAAGGTCCCTTCCAGCTCTGACATTCTCAGATTCTTTTTTTAAATGGAAAATGTGAAAACAGTTTTACGACCTGTTTTGTCTGAACCCCTGAGGATAACTGAGGTACGATATTCTGAAAGACAAAATATGGCCAGGGCCTTCACCTCCAAAGTGAGAGATATACACCAGTCAGGGTTGGGTTTTTTATGAGTTGTACCAAAATGTCAGCTTCAGATGGATTAAGTTGACTTGCAAAGGACAAGACTGTTATATTTATTCTCTTCAAACAAAGCACCGTAAATCCCTTTCCATGCAATCTGGAAGAAGGATTACCATAAATGAGAATTTTGCAGAAAGACTCTGTGGAAATCTACAAAGCCATCCTTTATCTTCCAAAAAGTCCAGTGGCAAGAAACGCAATATGAGTGGAAGCACAGGACCTTGAAATAAAAATAAACCATTTGTGCAACATAAAAGGACACACTCAGATACCTGAAAGAATTAGCTGCATTTCCTTAAATTATCATGAAATTCATAAAATGCCAATCTTAGAAGAGGGGTATAGTCTAAGTCATTCCATAAGAACTCCCCAGCTGGGGAGAAAAATTAGCCCCCTCGCTGCATTCATTTCAGTTCCTGAACACAAAGCAGCCTCAGAAAAATGTCATTCAAATCAGAGATTTCGATTTTAATCAGCGGTGCCATGGCTACGGCTTTCATGTTCACTCAACAGATAACCATGGGAACCGTGGTTATTCCTACCACATCTGGGAGACTGGGCTGCAAAACCTTAAGCCAGATAAAAATCAGGAAAGGTTTTCATCCAACATGGTCACAGGGTGTTTCTGGGGCTTTGGGTTTGGATCTGTAGATTGGTCTGTGGACCCTGAGAGTTGTCTCTTCTTCCTGTGAAAGCTCTATTTGCCTAAAGCAGTTGTCTCCAAACTTCTTTGATCATCAATTCCTTCACATTTATAAATTATATATCTGTGCCTGTACAATAGCACTTAGGGAGCCACTGGGGTTTATGGGCTAAGGGGAATGACACGAGCAGACTAGTGCTTTGAGAAAGTCATTTTCAAGCTATGTGGAAGAGGGATTGGAAAGGGGAGAGACTTGAGACAAGCAGACCAATTTCAAGGTTACTGTAACAGTCCAGGAGAAAGTTGATAAGGGCCTATGTCAGGGAAATGACTATGTGAGTTGAGAGAAGGGAACACATGCAAGAGATGCTGTCATGCAGTTTCTATACGATTCCATTAACTGACTGGACATGTGGAGTCAAAGATGAATCTGAGGTTACTAACTTGGGGGACTAGAAGGCTGCTGGTGAATGTTGGTATCCTCAACAGAAACAGGGAAATTTGAAAGAGACATGGGTTTGGGAGGGGAGACAATAAAGCACTAACATCTGTGATGAAAAGTATAACTTGTTCCACGTGCCTGCACTTCCTATGTAACTCACTGTCACATTCATAAGGGAAAAGGGAGGCTCTTACTACCACTCCCCTAGAGCACAGAGCCAACCTGAAGTGTGCCTGACATAGCCAAAAATTGGTAGGAAAGTGCTATACTTATTGAACATGTATAACCTATACTGATTGCTTTCAATCTCGGGGAGGGGGGAGGGGAGGGAGGGAGGGAATGAGAGAAGAATAGAATTTGGAACTCAAAACTTTAAATAAATAAATAAGGAAGTGCTATACTTGTTATTTCATTTGATCCTCAGGACCACCCTTTAAAGTTGGTACTGTATAATGGAAAATGGAAGTAACTCCATTTTACACATGAGGAAACTGAGGCAGAAAGAAATTAAATGACTTGCCCAGAGTCTCACAGTTAGTATCTGATTGAAACCCAGGTCTTCCTGACATCAAGTCCAGCGCTCTTATCAACTATGCAACTTAAGAGTATACCCAAGTGTCCTGACTCCCAAATGATCCCAGATTGCCTAAACAGTTCTTCCAAAGGGGCCCCTGACCCCTTTGTAATTGAGCATCACAATTGGCAAAAAACCTGGATCTGCTTTCCCTACAAGGATACATATTTATGAGCAGAATATGGCTGAAACCCTGGCTCTTACCTGGAGACTTTCTTTTCTACTGAAGAACAGTGGCTCATATGAAAAAAAATCAATGAATACAAATGCAAAAAAAACCCCATCAATTTAAATTTCTTCAAATAACAAATCGAAAAATTAGACAAAAAATGTCTGGTTTTTAAAGAAGAAACATAAAAGCTTCAGGTTTTGAAGGAGAGGTTCTAGGGATAGATATAGCCCTACAGAGAAATAGAATTAAACCTTTAAGAGATTATAAGGTTAAGATAGTATATAGAAAGAAAAGAGCCCTGGACAGAGTTTAGATAGACACTCAAATACTTAAGAAATACAATAGATATTTTTAAAAAATTTAATTTTCCACTATGGCTAATTGAAAAGACAGAAAAGAAGCCAAAAAGGTAAGTTAGAAAGAAATGGAAGGGTATGGGGCAAGAAACTGGTTCCTTTCCTGCTACATATAAACACTCCTAAGTCTTTCCCATGTGTTAACAAGAATAAAAACCCTTAAGTGGAGACCATCAACCACTCAAGCATTCTTCCTATAACTCTCCTTTTCTTGGTCCAAATCCTATGAAAAGCTGTCTACTCTTGTTGCCTCCATTTCTCTCTCATCACTTTTCTCACTAACTTCTGGAGTCTGGCTTCCCACTTCATCATTCAAATAAAACTGCATCAAATAATTGTCAAATGCAATAACCTTTTCTCATTCCTCATCCTTCTCAACCTCTCTTCACGCTTTGACACTGCTGACCTTTGACCCTGTTGACCACCCTTTCCCCATGGATACATGCTCCTCTTATACATGGCTCTTATGTGACCCAGCTCTCTCTTGGTTCTCTTGACTCAAGTTTTGATTGCCCTTTCTTAGTTTTCTGGGCTAGATCATCATACATCTTATATCTATTCATTTCCAGTGTTTCCCAAAGCTATGTCCAGGGCCCTTCCTCTATATTCTCCCAACCATTTCAGCAACCAAGGGTTTGATTATCATTTCTATTCAGCTGGTTATCAGATCTCTATATCCAGCCCTAATCCCTCTTCTGAGATCCATTCCTGAATCACCCACTGCCTCAATGGTTGTCTCATGCATCTCAAACTTAACACATCTAAAATGGAACTCTTTATCTTTACCTCCAAATGCTGCTTTCCAACTCCCATATTTCTATGGAGGGAGCTACCATCCTTCTTGTCTCCCAGGTTTAAAACTTCAGTACCTTCCTCGACTCCTTATTCTCCCTCACCCAACATGGCAACTTAGCTGCTAAATTGGGCTGTTTCTACCACCACCACATCTTTTGCAACCATCTCTGGGTCTCTACTCACACAGTCACAACCCTAGGCTCTCGCCACTTATTGTCTGGACTATTCCGGTAGCCTCCTAATTGGTTTCCCCGCCTGAAGTACATGTCTGTCTGTCTGTCTGTCCAATTCATCCTCCATGCCTTACACATCCAAGTGATTTCCTTAAATACAGTTTGACCACATCACTCTCCCATTCAAACTCTAGTGGCTCTATATTACCTCTAAGATAAAAGATGGACTCCTCTGGCATCTAAAGCTTCAACTGCTTTCTAGTTATAAAATACATCACTCCCTTCCACACATTCTTTGTCCAGTCAACACTTTGGGGGGGGGGCAATGAGGATTAAGTGACTTGCCCAAGGTCACACAGCTAGTAAGTGTCGAAGAGTTTGGGTCAGGATTTGAACTCAGATCCTCCTGAATTCGGGGCTGGTGCTTTATCCACTGCACCACCTAGCTGCCCCCCAAGCAAAAACTTTCTTACTGGACCTTTACTATAGCTTGACAATCCTTCCACTGGAAAGCCTAGCTAATCTCCCACAGAAACTATTCCAACTCTTTTCTATCTTCTACCTGTCTTCCATCCAGTGTCACCCCATATCCTATGCTTAAAGAAAATGACCTAGTCTCCTACTTTCAATTTATTAATTGTTTATGTGAAGGACACTGGAGATACAAAGAGAAAAAAACAAAATGGTTCTTGTCATCAGGGAGCATACGTTCCACTGAACGGAATGAATATATTCAAAAAATAAGTATTGCAAATACCAAATATATATATAAAGTTAATACGTGGAAGAGAGAGACACTAAAAACCATAGGGCTGAAGAAAGGCCTAAAAATGAAAGAGATTGCATTTGAAGGGAGCCATAACAAGAGGCAGAAGTGAGGAAGGATAATTACCAACTGCCTACTGGACCTTTCTCAATGGAAGTTTCATAGGCATCTTAAACTAAATATGTACAAAATGGAACTTATCTTTCTCTCCAAACCCTGATTTCAAACTTGCTTATTTCTATGGAGGGAGCTGCCATTTTGGAAAGACAGTCTGTGCAAAAGGTACAGGGGCAGGAGATAGAGCATTGTGCCCAGAGAATAGCAAGTAGGCAGTAAGTGACTCTAACCCAAAGCACTCTTCTTAGTTCTAGACCTATATCGAGCTTCTAGCATGTGCTCACTTGTCAAATCTCTCTCTCTAATTCCTATTTCCAGAGTTCTACTTTTTAACTATGCACACAGTTTACCATTGGCCTTTGTCAGTTTACTTACTTCTCAGTCTCTTCTTAAAATGTTTTCTTTCATTTTCAAATTCTCTCCCTCCCTCCCTCCACCCCCTTCCTTGAGAAGGCAAGAAACACAACACTTATTATCCATATGAAGTTTTGAAAAACATTTCACATTTAGCCATGTTCTAAAAAAAAGAAATAGGAAAAAAATAATGCTTCAACCTGCACCCTAGCCTATCAGTTCTCTCTCTGGAGATGGATAGCAGTTTAAATCATTAGTACTTTGGAATTGTGATGGATTATTCTACTGAGGAGAATTATGAAGTCTTTCATAGTTAACTACTATTACAAAATTGCTGCTACAGTGTAAATTGCTCTCCTGGTTCTGATCGCTTCGCTTTGCATCAGTTCCCATATTTTTCTGAAACCATCCCCCTTCATCATTTCTTACAGCACAGCAGCATCCCATCACATTCATTTGCCATAACCCAATTGATGGACATCCCCTCCATTTCCAATTCTTTGTTATCACTAAAAGAGCTACTATAAACATTCCTGTAAATACAAGTCCTTTCCCTTTTTAAGCCTGTTTTTCTAAAGCTTTTAAACTTATTTTAAAAAATTGACTACTTGAAAATCTATCAGAACATAGCAAACAGTATACTAAACTCAGAGAGCAATTATTTCCCTATACAAGCTGTTGTGGTGTCTCAGAGCTGGTGAATTCAGGGTCCTTGTTTTTCAAAGTTTCTTTACGCTGAGAAAATTCATTATAGACTTCAACAATGACTAGAAAGTGGGAATCTTTCTACAGAAGGGTAATTTTTCCTTTTTTACCCACTGCTAGTGTGAAATTAAAATAGTAATTATTCAAGAGCTGATTCCAAACATGGAATCAGGAATAACAAAAGTTAAACCAAACAATTTTGATGACCGTATATATGACATAAAAGATTTTGCACAAACAGAACCAATGCAACTAAAATTAGAAGGGAAACCATTAACTGGGGGAAAATACCCTGTAGCAAATTTCTCTGATAAAGGTCTCATTTCCAAGACACATGAGCTGATTCAAATGGATAAGAGTAAGAACCATTCCCTGAAATATGGTCAAAGGATATGAATAGGCAGTTCTCAAGGGAAGGAATCCACACTATCAACATGTATATAAAATTGTTCTCACTAAAAATTACAGAAATTCAAATTAAAGCACCTTTGAAGTTTTATGTCACACCCATCAGTTTCGCAAATATGACAAAAGAGAGAAATTATGATTATGGGAGGAAATATGGGGAAATAAACACATGTAATTACTGTTAATGTCACTGTGAATTGATCCAGTCATTTGAGAAAGCAATTTGAAACTATAAACACTCATCAATTGGAAAAGCAATTTGAAACCACCACCACCCAATCACTAAAATACACATTTTCTTTGCCTCAGGTATAACTCTATGTAGGTCTGTATCCCAAAGAGATCAAAGAAAGTAGAAAAGAGGCCATATGTTTTTTAAGTACTTATAGCAGATCTTTTTGTGGAGGTAAAGACCTGGAAACTAAGTAGGTACCCATCAATTACAGAATGCCTGAACAAATTATGGTATAGAATGCAATATAATACTATTGTGCCATATGAAATGATGAATGGGACAGTTCCAGAAAAAACCTAGAAAGATTGGAATGAAATGATACAGAGTGAAGTGAGTGGAACCAGGAGAAGACTATATACTATAACACTGTAACACTGAAGAACTTTGTAAGACTTAAGAACAATGATGATTCATAACTCTCCAGGACTAATGATAAAGAATGTTACCTCCTGTGCTCACTTCGGCAGCACATATACTAAAATTGGAACGATACAGAGAAGATTAGCATGGCCCCTGCGCAAGGATGACACGCAAATTCGTGAAGCGTTCTATATTTTTTATATGTAAAAAAAAATTAAAGCATGAAAAAAAAAGAATGTTACCTCCTGACAAAGAATGACATATACATTTTTTTAACATGACTAATAGGGGAAGTGTTTTTGCTTGACTATGCATATTTATAATAAAGGTTTTGTGGGTTTGTTTCCCTTTTTTCATCATGAGGAGAAAAAAAATGCTTTTTAGTTGAAAAAATTTCTTTAAAAACATTCTGCTTACATTTCAGAGACCTGGCAATTACGTTGGAGGTTGTCTAATCATATACCCTCATTTCATAAAGGAGATAACAGAGGCCCAGAGAAGTTAAGAGAGTTGCCCAAATTTCTACAGCAAAATGGTAGTAGATCCCAGACTTTAATCCAGACTCCTTGACTCAAAACTCAACAAAAGGTTGTGTTACAGTTCTGACCCTGCATTAATTGACTGTGCGTCCTTTCAAAGTCTCTTTCCCTCTCTGATCCTTAATTTTCTCCTCTGTAAAATGGGCAGGTCTCTTTCAGTTCCAAAACTGGATGAGGATTTGTTTCATATGAGGCTAAGAGCAGCCCTGATGAGTGCCCAATGTGAAAAAATGCCAAGAAACAATCACATTGTCCATCTTAAAGGTTCTCTAGTTAGTTTCATTTTCAGGCACATGGGCAAACCATCAGCCATGAGGACCATTTTCCATGAAGAATGCTCTTCGAGAGTATTAAAGACAGCCTTTCTGCCAGAGTGACAAAAGCCACAAGACACTGTGTTAGTTTGCTCTGTGTTGTCAGCCTCTCTCCCCAGTAAACATTCCCTAGTGCCCTTTGAGAAGACAGTGATGCTACTCTGCCATAGCGCTTCAATGCCAACTCTGTGGGTGTTCAGAGGGGCTCCAGGAATTAACCAAGTTCCTTTCTACCATCTCCTGTGGTCTTCCCTTCCCCCACTATTTTCCTCTCTCTCAAATGAAGACGATCAATAATCCCTGGCCTGCTTACCACACTGGCTTGGTGAAGTGTCAAATGAGATCATGTACATAAAATTCTTGGCAAAATATAAAGTTCTGTTCACATAAAAAGGTGTTATTATTGAGACCTTTGAGATTATCTAGTCCAATTATCTAAGTGATGAAAACTGAGGCCCTGAAAGTGGGAAGTTAATTATTGCCCAAGATTATAAAGGCAGTATGGTGAAGAGCTGGATTTGGCCCCATTTCCTCTGACATCAAATCTACTGGTCTTTCCACTACATTAGTTTCCCCTGGGTGGAAATCAAGGCCTTAAGAGCATGGGCCATGTTCTTTTCATCTCTGTTTCCCCAGGGCCTCCTACAGAGTCTACTAATAATCACCTAATAAATTTTTGCTGAATTGAATCAAGTTGAATAGAATTGTCAAAAATATTGTCTTAATTAAACTGTAAGCTTCATGGGCAGAGACTAAGTCCCTTTTTTTCCCAGAATACCTGGTAGGACCTAGCACCTTGTTACTCATGTACCATTCACTTATAAATGTATGCTGAATGAAGAGCAAACAATTTCCATAAGATCTACCTTATGAGACAAGTAGGGGCATCTCTCTGGGGTTATTACTGGGGATCTGCACCAGTCCAACATCTTGTCAAAGCTATGTTTCTTTTCCTCTAGCCAGGTATCTTTATCCCAGTGTTTGAGAGGAGTAGTGGCTAGCCACATCCCTGAAAACCTCTGTCAATAGGGGAGCAAATTATCCATTAACAGCCTTCCAAAAAGGAATGCACTCCATCACCCATTGGCTTAACAACCATTTACAAGTTTTTCTAAATAAAATTGCTTCAGGTGGGATGCAATACTATGTGTGAAAAATGTCAGATTACATATAACACCTTTGAGGCTTCCATGAGATAACTAACTTCAATCTAACAAAGAGAAGAATTCGGAGTGAGGACAAGGTGGGGTGGGAAATCTATTAGATGAAAGGGTCATTCTAGGCCATTTCAGTACATAATAAATCATTATTTCAGGCTGGTAATAAGGAATAAGGAGATTGAGAAGAATAAGACTGAAAAGTCATTATCCTGACTTTTTCATATCTTGTATCACTAGGTATTAAGAAGAGATGAGAATGGTAGCCTCAGCCAAGACTCGGTTAAGAGCTAGGAGAGGCAAGTGAAGTCTGGATTTTCTCTTTTTTTCCTTTTGTAATTTTATAAATTTGTTCCAATTCTTTGCTGCCAGTTAACTTAGATCACAGGATTAAGACATTGCTGATGATGTAGCTCAAAGCCCTGGCTGTACAGAGGAGGGCATGTAAAGTATTTTACTTGTGGTCCAGAAGACCAAAGCTCAAAAGCCACCTAGGATTCTAGCTATGGATCTCTGGAAGGGTCACTTCTCTTCTCCTGAGCCACTGTTAAGTGGAGAGACTAACCCAGCACCTACTTCACCGGATGGATATGAGGTTGAAATATGACAATGAATGCAATGAACCCTGTAAACCTTAACTCACTATGGTCACTAACAACAAGTATTTCAGGTCAGAAAACAGGCCCAGAGAAGCAGGTGCCTTGCCCAAGGTACCAAAGCAATTTAGCAATTCTAGTGAACCACCTATTTTGCCCTTGTAAAGACAGTACTCACATGGGCAAAAAAAGGTTAAAATCACTAAAAATAAGTGAAATGCAAATTAAGCAAGTGTTAGGTTCCACTTCACACTCATCAACTTGAAGAGGAACATGACAATTGTTGGAAAGGCTATGGAGGAGCTGTGAACTGGTACAAGCATTCTGGAGAGTAATTTAGAACTATGTCCCTAACGTGACTAAACTACCCATACTCTTTGACCCAGCAGTGCCAGTACTAGGTATTCCCTAAAGAGGAAAAGGACCCATATGTTCCATAATATCTATAGTAGCACTGGAAAAACTGGAAAGAAATTAGATGCCCTTTGGTTGGGGAATGGCTGAACAACCTGGGGTTCAGGAATAAAACTGCATCATAAGAAATGATAAGTATGACAGACTCAGAGAAACTTGGGAAAACTTGCGCAAAATGATACAGGGTGAAACGAGAACCACGAGGACACAATGACCACAGTAACAGAGTTGAAAACAACTCGGAAAGACTTCTGAACTCTGATCAAAGCAGTGACTCATCTCTGGAGCTCAGATAAGTGATGATGACTCAGGCTTCCGGCCTCCTGACAGAGAGGTGCAGATGAGAAATACATTTTCAGACATAGCCAATGTGCTGATGTGATCTGCTTGACTCTACTTGTTAGAAGGAAGGGCTTCTATTTGTGTGGGAAGCAGGGAAGGGTGAGTTAAATAGTGGTGAGAGCTGCAAGGGGAAAAAAAATCCTCAAGAAAACATTTTAAAACAAGGAAGAAAATACAAGGAAATTAGGGAGGGGACCCAAATAGGGCAATTTTGTTAAATTTAATTTATACTTAAAAATCCATTGTATATAATATAAATATACAGGCTCAAATACTCATTTTTTTTGTTCTCTGCAAATTGAAATGTTTGTTTTTGCTGATGACTGGTAAGTTCACCATTTGAAAAAGAAAAGGGAAAAGAAAAAGAATGAAGGTTAGAACACTTCCAACTTAATCTAACAGACCAACTGTTTCTGTGAATCCTAGCATCAGTCTTAACATCAAACCTGATTCTTTCATTTTACAGATGAGGAAACTAAGACCCTGAAAGGTTCACCAATTTATTGAAGGACACACAGTATTTTTTTTTCATTCATCGCCAGAGCCAGGATTCAAAACCAAGACTTCTGACTTCAGGGGCAGCATTCTTTCCAACTCACCAC
The DNA here is from genome assembly GCF_019393635.1 of Dromiciops gliroides. NCBI lineage: Eukaryota > Metazoa > Chordata > Mammalia > Microbiotheria > Microbiotheriidae > Dromiciops > Dromiciops gliroides. Next base: position 59,584,498 of record NC_057867.1, on the reverse strand, counting down.
ACAGGAATTCTGACCCCTTGAGAACAGAAACCCTTCATGGTCCTTTACAACAGTTTAAAAACCAGCAAATGATTTGAAAGTTTCTTATCCCAGGGCTCCACAACAAATGTAGATTGTATTTGCTACTTTGATTTCTCTTGCTTAGGAGTGCTTGGATCCCATCTGTTCCTTACAAGCTTCCTATTTCAGTGGCTTCAGTGCCAATCCTTTCTACGTACATCATTCATTCTCATTATTTCCACTCCCCTTTTTGCCTCTCCTTATTCTACTTTGCCTTAATAGCTGGCCCCCATTACTGTCCCATTACTTTAAATGAGTCGTCTTTTAATTTCAGCCTCCCTGTTTCTCTCAGCACCGATACTTAAGTCACAGACATATATGAGAAACACTATGTTTTGCCTGCCTCCCCCGATTTCTGGAATTTTAGACAGCTTTCCTCTTCCCACGGGATGTCCCGCTATTTCACCTGCTTCCTCCTCTCGCTGTGTGCCTTTATTATACAACCTCTCTTTGTACCTGAGGCCTTTGGTCATGTAAATTATCCAATTTGCTCCATTCTCCCGGCCAGAACTGCGGAGGTATCAAAGATGGGGTCCTAGGCACACAGCACCGCGCCCCGCACCAAGACCCCTCAGGCCATTTTCTTTTAGAGATTCCCAAGTAGGAAGGTTAATGAGCTGCAGCCACAGCCCTCTCAGAGCTCAGCCACTATACTCCTGGCATTTGCTGCTTTTGAAGGTTCAGCTCCCCTGGTTTCCATGACAATCATTCTAGCTCTTTTAGACCCTTAGTTAAAGACTGACTCCCACCATCCAAATCGCCCCCACATTCTACTCACCTACTACTGCTTTGGTCGATTATCAGGCCAAGATAACTCCCTTTTTGTGGGCTGGACAAATTCAAAATAGGAAGAGTCTCCCAGGGCAACCTGGACACTGTTCTCTATTCCCACCCCCCAAATGGGGATTCTGTGCAAATGTTTCATTGCCTTCTGGGATCGCCCAACCTTCCGGGTGTTCAGGAGACTTGAATCAGCTGGGTCATCAGCTGCAAGGTCATGATTGGAAGATAAACAACCCCCTTGCTTGCTGGCTATTACGGGCCGAGGAGGAAAGATACCCTTTTGTAAATACAGTCTGATGGGCTGAATTCACCCATGTGGGAACAAAGAAGCTTTAGCAAGTTTCTTTAGTGCCAAACCACCTGACAGAGTTTCCAGGGATGCCACTGGCTTCTGCTATCTTCTCTGCATCCTCCAAAAGTGGGAAAGGTAACAAAGCACAAGGAACAAGAAGAACCATTGCCTTGGGGGTAAGATGGACCAAAATGAATCGTCCTTCAAACCTCCAAGCTCAAGCAGAGAATGAGAGAAGGACTTCCTAGGAAAGCTTTTGTCCTTCTCGTCTTCGGTGTAATCAAACAGAAAAGGGAAATGATTCCTTCCTACAGGGTTAGAGAATGCTCTGGGAATATGGACCCCTTCAGAAAACAAAAACAAAAACACAAAACCACAAAAGATAACCAGGGTTAGAATTGTAAGTGACCTTACAGATGATCCAGTCCAGGGGTTCTTAACCTGGGGTCTCTGAACTTTTAAAAAGAATTTTGTGGAAAATGGACAATTTTGATTACATTAAATTAAAAAGCCTCTGTACAAACAAAACCAACATAACCAAGATTAGATGGAAAACAGAAAGCTGGGAAACCATTTTTATAGCCAGTGTTTTTTGATAAAGGCCTCATATCTCAAATATATAGAGAACTGAGTCAAATTTATGAGACTCCAAGTCATCCCCCAATTGATAAATAGTCAAAGGATATGAACAGGCAGTTTTCAGATGAAGGAATTAAATCTATCTATAGTCACATGAAAAAATTCTCTAAATCACTACTGATTAAAATGCAAATCAAAGTAACTCTGAAGTACCACCTGACACCTATCAGATTGGCTAATATGACAGAAAAGGAAAATGTTGGATGTTGGAGAGAATGTGGGAAAATTGGAACACTGATGCATTGTTGGTGGAGTTGTGAACTGATCCAACCATTCTGCAGAACAATTGGGAACTATGCCCAAAGGGATATAAAACTGTGCATACCCTTTGATCCAGAATACCACAACTAGGTCTGTATCCCAAAGAGATCTGAAAAGAGGAGAGGGACCCACATGTACAAAAATATTTATAGCTGCTCTTTTTGTGGTGGCAAAGAATTGGAAACTAAGGGGATGCCTGCCCATCAATTGGGGAATGGCTAAACAAGTTGTGGTATATGAATGTAATGAAATACTATTGTTCTATAAGAAATGATGAGCAGGCTGATTTCAGTAAAACCTGGAAAGTCTTACATGAATTGATGCTGAATAAAGTGAGCAGAACCAGGAGAACACTGTACACAGTAACAGCAACATTGTGTGATGATCAGCTGTGATAGACTTAGCTCTTCTCAGCAAAACAGCGATCTAAAACAATTCCAAAGGACTCATGATGGAAAATTCTCTCCACATCCAGAGAAAGAACTACGGAGTCTGAATGAACATTGAGGCATACTATTTTCACTTTTTGTTGTGTTCTTTTCTTTCTAGTGACTTTTCCTTTTTGTTTTGATTCTTCTTTCACAACATGAATATGTGGAAATTGGTTTAACATGATTGTACTGTATAACCCATATTGGATTGCTTGTTGTCTTAGAAAAGGGGGAGGGGAGGGAGGGAGAAAAATTTAGAACTCAAAATCTTATAAAAATAGATGTTGAAAACTATCTTTACATGTTTTGTGTTGTTTTGTTTGATGGGGCAATGAGGGCTGTGACTTGCCCAGGGTCACACAGCTAGCAAGTGCTGAATGTCTGAGGCCAGATTTGAACTCAGGTCCTCCTGAATCCAGGGCCAGTGCTTTATCCACTGTGCCACCTAGCTGCCCCCAACTATCTTTACATGTAAATGGAAGAAAATAAAATTCTATTAAGTAAGAAAATTGTTAACTGTTTTTTAATACAACTGATTTCCTTCGATAATCACACAAATATATGTATATGTATATATATATATATATGTAATTTTATGGATTTAGAACTATTAATATGAGAATGGATCTGTAAACTTCACCAGACACACACAAGTTAGGTAGGTATCCCTGATCTAATTTGATCTCTATGTAACAGAGGAAGAAACTGAGAATCAGAGAGGGGAAAGGAAATGCTCAAGGTCACACAAGTAGCAAGTGACAGAGCTAGTATTTGAATTCAGGTCCTTGGACTCTAGAAATTCTTCCTACTGTACCTGCTCTGCTTCCAACTTCTATCCCTTGATCTTGTTTCAGTGCCTGGTTCAGTCTTTCTACCCTAACTCCTTTCCTCATTCTAAGAGATTTAAATATCGATGGTGGTGTTCCTTCAGATGTTCTACCTTCTCAAGTTTCTCAATCTACTCAAAACCCACTATCTAGCCCTCTAATACACCGGGACTACACAGAGGGATGGTCACAACTTTGATCTTGCATCATGTACAAGTGTTCCATTTCCACACTCAGGAACTCCAAAATTCCTTCATAAAATAATGTTTTATCTTTCTTTTTCTCCTCATCCTAAACTTTTCCTACACCTATTTCTTCATCTTTGTCCTCTAATTTTTCCATCTCTCATCCCCATCCCAGGCCCTTACTTCTGCTCAGGCCACACTTCCCCCTGCTGAGTCCATCCAACTCCACACTTGTCTCTCCTCTGGAATCCCTCATTCCCCTGTCTTAGCACAAATTAAGCCTTGCTAAACCTCAACCCTGGATTCTCCCACCATATGCCTTCTGTAGAAAATGACAAAACCATGCTGAACTGAATCGGCCATAAATTTATGGCAGCTAACCTCAAGCACTAGACAATCTTAGTCCATCTCCAGAATTGATACCCTAGCCTACTCACTATGGTGGCTATTCTAAACCTTCTCTTCTTTCCTCAAGACTTCCAAGTCACCCCCTTCTCCCACTAGCTCATCTGAATAATTCAGCTCATACTTCACTAAAAAATGAAGCTATTCACTGAGATCTTTCCCTTCTCCCCTCTTCCTTTTCTCACATCTCTGTGATGTTATCCCCAACCTATTTACTGGTCTCTGATGAGGAGGTAGCCCTTCCCACCAAATACAACCTCTCAATAGAGAGGCTTCCCTTCCACATCTTCCAGTAGACTGCCCCTGCTATCATCCCTACCTCTTGTCGTTCAGTCGTTTCAGTTTTATCCAACTCTTCGTGACCCCATTTGGGGTTTGTTGGCAGAGATACTGGAGTGGTTTGCCATTTCCTTCTCCAGCTGATTTTGCATATGAGGAAATTGGGCAAACAGGGTGAAGTGACTTGCTCAGGATCACCCAGCTAGTAAGTGTCTGAGGTCACATTTGAACTCAGGAAGTCTTCCTGACTCAGGCCCAGCACTCTATACATTATGGCGCCACCTAGCTGCCCCACACTCTTGCTGAATTGCAAACTATCTTTCGGATCCTTTCTTGGTGCCTACAAAGATGTCCAAGTTCTTCCTTCCTTAAAAACCATCTCCTTCCAGATACTAACAAGCTCACCAGTTAACTCCCATATCTCTCCTCTCCTTCTCAGCTGAACTCCTTGAAAATAAGCTGTCTGCAGAAATATGTTTAATGATATATATATATATATATGGAATGGGGGAGAGAGGGAGAAAAATCTGAAATTGGAAAGCTTGTATAAACAAAAGTTGAGAACTATCTTTACATGTAACGGGAAAAAATAAATAAATAAAATACTTTATTAAAAAAGAAAATAAGCTGTCTACATTTGGTGCCTCAATGTCCTCTCTTCTCACTTTTAAACCCTCTTTACTCATACTACCACTAGGTTTATATCCCAAAGATATATCCCAAAGAGAAAAAAGACCTATTTGGGGTTTTTTTTTTGGGGGGTTGTTTGTTTTTTTTAATTTTACATATAAGGTATTTTATTTTTTCCATTACATGTAAAGATAGTTCTCAACTTTTGTTTATACAAGCTGTCCAATTTCAGATTTTTCTCCCTCCCTCCCCTCCCTCCCACCTCCCCTAGACAGCAGGTAACCTGATATAGGTTATATCTATATATCTCTCTATATATACATATACATATAGATATACACACAATAACATTAATCCTATTTCTGCATTAGTCCTATTATAAGAGAAAAAATCAGAGCAATGATGAAAAACCTCAAAATAGAAAAAAAAAAACCACACCAGTACCAAAAACAAAAGAAATTGTATGGTTCATTCAGCATCTATACTCCACAGTTCTTTTTTTTCCTTGGATTTGGAAATCCTCTTCTATCATGAGTTCCCTGGAACTCTTCTGTACCAGTGCATTGGTGAGAAGAATATAGTCCATCACAGTAGATCAACACTCAATGTTGATGATACTGTGTACAATGTTCTTCTGGTTCTGCTCATCTCACTCATCATCAGCTCACGTAAGACCCTCCAGGTTTCTCTGAACTCCTCCTGCTCATCGTTTCTTACAGCACAATAGTATTCCATTGTATTCATATACCACAACTTGTCTAGCCATTCCCCAATTGATGGGCGCCCCCTCAACTTCCAATTCCTTGCTACCAAGTAAAGAGCAGCTATAAATATTTTTGTACATGTGGGTCCCTTTCCCCTTTCCATGATCTCTTTGGGAAAAAGACCCAAAAGTGGAATTGCTGGTTCAAAGGGTATGCACAGCTTTATCGCCCTTTGGGCATAATTCCAAATTGCTCTCCAGAATGGTTGGATCAGCTCACAGCTCCACCAACAATGAATTAGTGTTCCAATTTTCCCACAGTTTCTCCAACATTTATTATTTTCCTTTTTTGTCATTTTAGCCAATCTGATAGGTGTCAGGTGGTACCTCAGAGTTGTTTTAATTTGCATCTCTCTAATCATTAGAGATTTAGAGCATTTTTTCATATGGGAATAGATAGCTTTGGTTTCTTCATCAGAAAACTGCCTGTTCATATCCTTTGACCATTTCTCAATTGGGGAATGACTTGGATTCAAATAAATTTGATTTAGTTCCCTATATATTTTAGACATGAGGCCTTTATCAGAAGTACTGGCCTCAAAAATTGTTTCCCAGCTTTCTGCCTCCCTTCCAATTTTGGATGCATTGCTTCTGTTTGTACAAAAATTTTTTAATTTAATGTAATCAAAATCATCCATTTTACATTTTATAATATACTCTATCTCTTGTTTGGTCATAAACTGTTTTCCTTTCCAAAGATCTGATAAGTAAACTATTCCTTTCTCTTCTAATTTACCTATGGTATCACCTCTTATGTCTAAATCATGTACCAATTTTGACCTTATTTTAGTATAAGGTGTCAGATGTTGGTCTATGCCTAATTTCTGCCATACTATCTTCCAGTTTTCCCAGCAGTTTTTGTCAAATACTGAGTTCCTATCCTAGAAGCTGGAGTCTTTGGGTTTATCAAACACTACATTACTAGTGTCATTTACTACTGCATTTCCTGAGCCTAGCCTATTCCATTGATCTACCACTCTATTTTTTAGCCAGTACCAGATAGTTTTGATGACTGCCGCTTTATAGTAAAGCTCCAGGTTTGGTACCGCTAACCCCCCTTCCTGTGAATTTTTTTTCATTATTTCCCTGGATATTCTTGATTTTTTGTTTTTCCAGATGAATTTTGTTATTATTTTTTCTAGCTCTATAAAATAATTTTTAGGTAGTCTGATTGGTATGGTACTGAATAAGTAAATTAATTTAGGCAGTATTGTCATTTTTACTCTATTAGCTCTGCCTATCCATGAGCAATTGATATCTTTCCAATTATTTAGATCTGATTTGATTTGTGAGAAGAGTGTTTGGTAGTTGTGTTCATAGAGTTCCTGGGTTTGAAAAAGACCTATTTGTAAAAAAAAAATATTTCTAGCAGCTCTTTTTGTGGTGGCTAAGAATTGGAAATCAAAGGAATGCCCATCAATTGGAGAATAGCTAAACAAACTGTGGTATATGATGGTGATGGAATATTATTATGCTATAAGAAATGATACACAGGATGATTTCAGAAAGTCCTGGAAAGCTATGTATGAACTGATGTACAGTGAAGTGAGCATAACCAAGAGAACATTGCGCAGAGAGACAGCAATACTGTTTGATGAAGAACCGTGAATGACTTGACTAATCTCAACAATACGACGATCCAAGACAATCCCAAAGGACTACTGAAACATACTGTCCACCTCCAAAGACAGAACTGATATTGATGGGACAGACTGAAGCATGCCATTTTTCACTTTCTTTCATTTTTTTCTTTTATTCAAGTTTCATTGTACAAAATTACTAATATGGTAATGTTTTATATAATCAAACATGTATGACCCATATCTGATTGCTTAGTGCCTCATGGAGGAGGGAGGGGAGGGAAAGAAGGAGGGATAAAATTTAGAACCCCAAACTATAAATAAGAATGTTTATTACTTTAAAAAAATCCTCTGTAGTCTATCTACTAACTGCAACTGCTGTGTCCCCAATGGCTGATGAAACTCAGTCTCCAAACCTAAGGACCCTTTCTCAGTCCTCATCCTTCTTGTGCTATCTCTAGCATTTAAGAGTGTAGAATGCCGGGGGCGGCTAGGTGGCGCAGTGAATAAAGCACCGGCCCTGGATTCAGGAGTACCTGAGTTCAAATCCGGCCTCAGACACTTGACACTTACTAGCTGTGTGACCCTGGGCAAGTCACTTAACCCCCATTGCCCCGCAAAAAAAAAAAAAAAAAAAAAAAAAGAGTGTAGAATGCCTTCTTTCCCTAGAGACGCTGGTATCTGTGTTTTGGGGAAACTGTCCACTCTTGGTCCTTCTACCCTTTCCAACAACTTCTTGGTCATTCAAATCACAGTTCTGAACCATAGGCACCCCTAAGAATCTAGCTCTTTTCACTTACTTATCGGCTTATTAGCTCTCATGGCTTTGATTATCATCTCTATACACATGATTCTCTCATCTATGGATCCAGCCCTAGTCACTCTCCAGAGGCCCAGTTCTGAATCATCAACTGCCTAGTGGACATTTCCAACTGGATATCCTGTAGAACCTCAAATTTAGTATGTCCCAAACTTAGCTATGACTATGAAGGGCAACCCCATCCTTCCTATGATCTAAGTTCACAGCTTTGGTGTCACCTTCAACTCTTTTTTTCTTGTTTGCCCCACAAATTGCATCAGTTTCCAAATCTTGTCATTTCTTTCTCTGTAACATCTCTCTGGCTCATTTTCTTTTCTCCATTCCCATAGCTATTGTGATAGTTCAGGCCCTCCCCAAATGTCACCTGGGCTATTTTTATAGTTTTCTAATTGGATTTCCTGTGTCAAGTCTCTTCTCACTCAAATACATTTTCCATAGAGCTTACAAAGTGATCTTCAGCAGAAGTCTTATCTGACCATATCACTTCCCCCCAACTCAATCAACTCTAATGACTCCCTATTACCTCTTGATTCACTTTATATATTTATAGATCTATCTATCTATCTATCTATCTATCTATCTATCTAATTCCTATGTCTACAGTCTTTTTGCACTGCCTGTTCCTCATTGCCCAGAATATTCTCCCTCCTAACATCAGAATCTTAGAATCCCTTTCTTTCCTTAAGACTCACCTTGAGAACAAAGAACTGACGACAGCAACAACAACAAAGTCCCACCTCCTACAGGTGGCCTTTCTCAGTCCTACAGTTGTCGGCAACTTGTAAATCTATCTTCTATCTACTCTGTATTTGATCTGTATTGATAAATCAATATGTATCAATATTGCATCAACAGTATCAATTGACACATATCAATTTATGTATCTGTTGTCTCATTTATTAGAATGTAAGCTATCTGAGGGCAGGAAAAGTTTGTTTTTGTTTTTGCTTTGTATCTCCAGTGACTAGCACAGTCCCTAACACATTAAGTTAGGACTTAATAAATGCTTATTTTTTTGATTGATGAACCCACCTGAGTTCAAATCTGGCCTCAGACACTCACTATGTGACCCTGGACAAATTGCTTCACCCTGTTTGCCTCAGTCTCCTCATCTATAAAATGAACTGGAGAAGGAAATGGCAAACCACTCCAGTATCTTTGGCAAGAAAATTCCAAATGGGGTCATGGGGAATCAGACATGACTGAAATGAATGTTAAAACAAGTGACTGGGCTGCAAGTCATGTTCCCTCAGGCCAAGATACTTAGTCAGTAGACTAGGTCTATGATGAATAAGCAAAAGACTGAGGAGGCCCTATAGCCAGTCAACTAATCTGTCAACGATCATTTATTAAGTGCTTACTATGTACAAAGAACTATGTTCATCGATGGAAATACAAAGAAAGAAAATATAGTGGCTAGGGGAGAGGGGGACATGGTAAAAGAAAGGGCCCTTTTTCATAGGATCAGATATCCAGAAATAACAAAGGGCAAGAAGGACTTTGGGGAAATGCATGTTGGGAGATTCAGAACCGAAAATGATGCTTATTTATGAGTTTCTTACAACCCTATGGCCTCATGCCATTGGGCATTCAGATATCCCCCATTTGCAAATGCCAAGGTAAAATTGTATCTCTTGATGCTCCCTATACTTCTAAATGTGTAATATCTACTAGTAGCCTGAGTCATTCATTGGGATGATAAGAACAAGGTCAAGTAAACATTAAAAATATTAACTGTCTCAGAAAGTGCCTAAAAATACAAATCTGAAGATAAAGCCTTCAGTTGGACCATGAATCATGAGGTTTTGTTTTTTAAAGCCCTTCTGTACTAGGCTAATATCTGAAACAAAACCCATCTTCTGCTTTGTGCTGGCCAACCTTTGACATCATTTCATAGGCCCTTGGAGATCCACTCCATCTAGATATATTACCCTAGCCAGATGCTTGTAGCAGTTACCTACTAGCCCCCAAGACATCCTTCCTCATTTCTTAAGGAGTTTAATATGGTATGCAGTCTTCTTCTCTATACTCCCTACCCCTGCCCTTATACACAGGGCCCTTGTCCAAGGTGGTACAGTGGCTAGAACACTGGACTTGGAGTTATGAAGACTTGAGTTAAAATTCTGGCTTGGACACTTAATAGCTGTGTGACTCTGATCAAGTCACTTCACATGTGTCTGCCTCAATTTCTTCAACTGTAAGATAGGGGTAAGAGTAGCACCTACCTCACAAAGTTGTTCTGAGGATCAAATGAGATGATATATGTAAAGCACGTTGCAAACCTTGAAACATTATATACATGTTGGCTATCATCACCATCATCCCCAAGTAGGACATTCTTATCATCATCATCATTCCCTACAATTCTATCTCCTTGATTCAAACCTCTGAAATTCCTTCATCTTACCACAACCTCATATCCTCTCATCTCTCTTCATTTTCACCTAGTATAACACAGTATAAATGGTAATCACTTAATAAGTGCTTGATGGACTTAATAAGTCCATTATTTTAAGTCAGTCTATAGTGTTGCCTGTGTACCTACAATGTCATGTGTATGAATGGGAGGGGTACAAGAGACTTGTCCAGTCTCTATTGCTTTGAGTAGTTTTCGATGACCCCCACCTTTCCAAAGCTCATCAGAAGCCCCATTATAGGCTCAGAGAAAGTAAGGTTGGAAGGAACCTTAGAGATCATCAGGTTCAACCCCCTTGTGTTACAGATGAGGAAAATGGGAGCCCAGGGAAGGCAAGTGACTTGCTCAAGGTCACACAGATAAATAAGTAACAGGATGCCAGTGATCAGGGCTTCGACCCAGGTCCTCTGCCTTGCAATCCATTGGACTTTGCCACCATGCCAAGCTACTCCTAACCAATCTTCTTTCCCTCTACCATCTGTCATACTTGCACATTTCCCTTTCTCGTATTTTTATTTTCTGTTCTCATTCATAATAAGGGTATGAGGATTAATACAACCTAGCCCACACCCCCGAAATGGGATCCATCTGTAGTCAATCAAATTTAATATGCACCTCCTATGTGCCAAGCACTGTGCTAGGCACTGGGGATTAAAATACAAAAGAAAAAATTACAAATATGTCTATACTAGACTAGGACATTGATTCACAAGCCACTTTCAGATTTCATACAAGCCAAATTTGCAAGAGGAAAAGCATAACCTACATTCAGACCAAAAAGAGTATTTCCCTGGCATAGTTTTCCCTACACTGATTTATCTACTGCCAAGATAGTCTAAAAGAAACATGAGCTGTCCTTTGCAGGGCAGACAGAGTAGCATTATAAAGGAAAGTCAGTTGCTTGCCACTGATAAAACTTTTCTCCCTCCACCCTTACCAAGATGCTTCTTTTCTCCCGCTTTCCCTATCTCTACTGAGCTGGGAGGACAACCCCCCCCCCAAAAGGCCTGAAAAACAAAGAGGCGATACAAGCAGGGAGTTGGGACTGATGAAGCTGTCTGATCCTTTTTCAAGAACAAAATGCAAAGTGTTTGGGCAAAGCCCAAATGTGAAAGGAATGGGAGTCTGAAACGTGAATATGAACTCAGAATCATGTTTTCCCCCTCCTCTTTTACAAAGACAGGAAGGCTTCACTGACTGCTACAGACAAGCAATTCCATGGATTCCCTCCCCAGAAGCTTCTTTTCAAATAATTGAAGGGGATGCTCAATTTCGGTGAGAGGTTACTAAAAAGAAAGATGTCATCTTCCCCATCTAAATTCACAGACCCCCTAAAATCTATCCATAGACCATAAATTAAGAATCCCCACTTTAAGAAATCTTCAAAAATAGAGAAGAAACAAGAAGGCATCAACATTCCAATGAACTTTGCCATCAAATGATGTGACTCTAAGGTCATTGTTCATTAATAAACAAGAATAAGGAATTCAAAGATGGATGAAGGTTCCTGAAGGTGGCAGGCTACCAGGCATTAAAATTTTATTATTTCTCCTTTCTCCTATCCCCATTTCATATATTCACTAGGAAAATCACTTTGGCATCCGAGTGAAGGATGGAGTAGAGTAGAGAAGGATTTGAGGCAGGGACACCAATTAGCTTCTATTGCACTAGCCTAGTTGTGAGGTGATGAGGGTCTGTGGCAGGGTGGGAGCAATGGCAGAGGAGAGAGAACAGGGGAGAAAGCAGAGATGTTATGAAGCCAAAATCCACAGGACTTTGCAAGTGATTGGATATAGGGGTGAGAGAGAACAAGGAGTTGAGCATGATGCCTAGCTTGCCTGCCTGGATGACAAGTCATTAATCTTCAAGAAGAGCCTTGAATACTTTCAGATGGTACTTTGACATGCAATAAATCCAATTTCAATTGACTGGCTTACTTCTAGGCATGATAACATGTAGCTTCTTTCCTTCTAATGATTTTATAGTTTTATTTATTTACATTTCTCACCTAACCCGTGACATATATCAAACATTCAGGTACTCAAAGGCAATTAGCATTTAGGTGTATTAGAGGTTAAAAACTGTCATGCTTAGTGCTTTCGCGCTCTCTCTCTCGCTCTCGCTCTCTCTCTCTCTCTCTTTTCCTTTCTTCCCTCCCTCTCTTCCTTTTTCTTTTGTCTTCCCTGTTCCCTCCTTCCCTCTCTTCTTCCTCCCTCCCTCCCTCTCTCTCTCCTTCCTTCCTCCCTTCCTTCCTTCTACCCCACCCAAGCCTGTGATGTCAATGCTTTAAGGAATTTCCAGTGAGAAAATTCTCCTAACAATGCAAAATGGCAACTGATGGAATTGCTAATCTTATCATATTACCCTGCAGCCCTTCAAAGTTTCATTTAGGGTCAAACCCACACAGCTAGGATGTGTCAGAGCTAGGGTTTTGGACCCTTCCTGACTGAGGCAGATTTATTATCCACATGGCTATGCTGCCTTTTATTTCATGGAAGCCTTCCAGTTGGACATCTATTAAAATATTGTTCTTGTTAGAGCACATGTGTAATTGATTTGAAGTGAAACCAGAAAACTTTCAAGGGCTCACCACTAATGCCATCTGGCCCCTCCCTTATGCCAGTCAATTAACACCATGTCCCCCTCCCTCCGAGGCCAAAATGTGAACTATGTGAAATAAAATCAGAAGCCCAGCTCTTCTCTGAGCTATTTCAAAAGATATGGGAGGACCCTTTGACCCAGCAATACCACTTTGGGGTCTTTTTCCCAAAGAGATCATAAAAAAGGGAAAAGGACCCACATGTACAAAAATATTTATAGCAACTCTTTTTGTGGTAGCAAGGAATTGGACATTGAAGGGCTGCCCATCAATTGGGGAATGGCTGAACAAGTTGTGGTATATGAATGTTATGGAATGCTATTGTGCTGTAATAAATGATAAGCAGATGGAGTTCAGAAAAAACTGGAAAGACTTAGATGAATTGATACTGAGTGAAATGAGTAGAACCAAGAGAACATTATACACAGTATCATCAACATTATGTGTTGATCAACTGTGATAGACTTGATTCTTCTCAACAATACAACTGTAAAAGATAGTTCCAAAGGACTCATGATGGAAAAGGCTCTCCAAATCCAGAAAAAAAAAAGAACTGTGGAATATGGATGCAGATTGAACCATACTATTACTTTTGTTTTTGGTGCTGTTTTTCTTTTTTGAGGTTTTTCCTTTTTGCTCTGATTCTTCTCTTATGACTAATGCAGAAATATGTTTAATGTTATTGTACATATATAACCTATATCAGATTACTTGCTGTCTTGTAGAGGCGGGGGAGGGAGGGAGAAAAATTTGAAACTAGAAATCTTATAAAAACAAATGTTGAGGGGCAGCTAGGTGGCGCAGTGGATAGACCACCAGCCCTGGAGTCAGGAGGACCTGAGTTCAAATCCGGCCTCAGACACTTAACACGTACTAGCTGTGTGACCCTGGGCAAGTCACTTAACCCCAATTGCCTCACCAAAAAAACAAACAAAAAAAAACCCACCAACAAATGTTGAAAACTATCTCTACATGTAACTGGAAAATAATAAAATACTTTTATAATTAAAAAAAAAGATATGGTTAGATTCTTCTCACCAATCCAACGGAACAAGAATGTTCCAAAGGACTCATGATGAAAAGGCTCTCCAAATCCAGGGGGAAAAAAGGAACTGTGGGATATAGATGCTGATTGGACCATACTATTTCTTTTGGTTTTGATGCTGTTGATTTTCTGACTTCAGGTTTTTCCTTTGTGCTCTGATCCTTCTCATATAACATGACTAATGCAGAAATATGTTTCATGTTATTATGTATATTTAACCTATATCAGATTGCCTGCTGTCTAGGGGAGGCGGGGGAGGGAAGGGAGGGAGGGAGAAAAATTTGAAATTGGAAATCTTATATAAACAAATCTTGAAAACTATTTCTACATATAACTGGAAAACAATAAAATACTTTTATTTAAAAAAAGATTAAAAAAAGATATGGGAGGATCAGAAAAGAAACTAACACTTCATCTGCACAGAATATGATTTTGACCCCAGCAGTGATTTTTCTATATCACCCAGAGACCTGATTCTATCAACAGAGGTTCAAGAACTGGAAGAAGAAATACAAAGGGAAGGAAAACATAGTGATATGGAATTCCTAGTAATTTATCTAATAAATCTAGAATAATCTGAGGGGAGGAAAAAGGCCTCATCTATTCAATGAGTTCAGCCAACCCCACATTTCTCTTTTGCACAAAATGCCATTCATTGATGCCAAATGGGGTCTAGCATCTAATAGCAGGATAATCGTTCCCAATTTGGCATATTAAGAATACCAGCTAGCTAATATTAAACACTTGAAGTGACATGACTTGAAGTGACAGTCTGGTTTTGATCATTTTCCCAGGGTTTAATTAATTCGATTGAGAAATAAATCTTCTGAAAGTCTAAAACTATATGAATCAGAAAAATGTAAAATGAGCTAATATACTTTTAGCAAGTATGAAAATGTACATGATCATTGTACGGTGTCCTATTCTACTAGAGATTTCATTCAAAAGTTGGTCAAATCAGGTCCTCTCTAGCCATGGTAATGTGGCTTGTCTGTCCATGTCTTGCTGTCTATGGCACACATAGGTCTTGTGGACAGGAGAAGGCCATATTTGTTAAACCCAAACATCCCCAGCTTTTGGGCCACAGACATGTGGAGATACACTTCACAACCTTCTCTTACACCATTCTTAAATACAAAGTAACTGGCAGAACATAAGAAGGGAATGGCCAAGGGCCCTTACTGTTGCATCTTTCTGGCCTGCCTGCTCGTATACTCTGTACTCACTTGCAACTCAACAACCTGAAGGGTGGCTGGCTTCATCTAAGATACATAAATGTTTTTCATGCTGTCTTCTTTCCTTAAACATCCTGGGCTACACCACTGAGTCAAGGAAGGGCCAGCATAATCAGCTGGCCTCTGCCCATTTGCTCCTGAGAGTCCTTGTTATGGTGTCACACTTGCAGGCCAGCATCAAGATAATCCAATTTGGAATTGTCAGAGAAAAAAAAAATTAATTTGCCACTGCTTCTGGGGTTATTCTTTTCCCACCTACCCTCTGCTATGCAGATCCTCTCTTGCTAGAACTACTGCCCTGGGGAAAAAGCTGTAACCCAAATGTATGACAACAAAATCAGCAGTCAGTTTGGGCCATATGTTGGCCGTATCTCTAAGAATATAATGCAGTACATAATGGAGATCCAATGAATGACAGGAAAATCATGTGTATACCACAGAGTGAAATAAATTGTAACCAACATTGGGCCCATCTTATGACAACCTCATGGAAAGATATGAAAGTCACATGGGATGTGCAGGCATGGATGGCATGTGATCTACACCAGTGAAGGGGAATGACATCATGAAGGTCAAAGATCTATTGGGGGAGGGGTATGTGAACCTATTAGAGAGTACGTGTAAGACATATGGACATTGAGGACTTTGTTGATAGGACTTCGAAAGACAGAGAAAAACTTAACTTCCCTATAGCTGTGGATATCTCATGGTTAGACCAATCATGATGAGAGCTCACTTCTCCAGCATAATTTATAAACACCAAATACTCTCCTATCCTACTAACCAAACACCATGACAACTCCACGAGCTAGCTAGTGCAGGCATTATTAAGACTCTTTTACAAATGAAGAAACTGAGAGAGGTTAAGAAGTTTGTCTAAGGCCCAAGTAAACTTGGTAAAGGCATGACTAGTGATAGATCCAACCTTCTTTCAAAATATTTCAAAGTAGGCGCCGTGGATAGAGTACTGGTCGGGGAGTCAGGAAGACTGGAGTTCAAATCTGTCCTCAGACACTTACTAGCTCTGTGACTATGGGCAAGTCACTTAACCCTGATTTCCCTCCCACCAAATACCAAACAAACAAAATGTATTGAAGTGGCAGTCGGCTTGGAATGGGCCTGTGAATTTGGAGTCTTATCAATTGGTGAAGGGGCAGGTTTCTGCATGTGGGACATACTGAAACAACTAGAAGAGTATGAGAGGCCATATAGGATTTAAGAGTACAGGAACTAGAGGTGAACTTGGGTTCCAGGTTTGCCTCTGCCACTTCTTCCTGTATGACCTTGTACAAATCAATTTCATTTATCTGGGGCCTATTTTCTTAATCTATAAAATTAGGTGGACGGATGGGATGCCCTGTTGTGTTTCTTCCAGCCCTTAATGGATGATTCTATAAGAGATACAATGGAGACCACTCAAATGTTATAAGCTTCTCAAATATTCTTTGTTTAGATGAGAAAGCTGACCACTTTCAGTATCACTGTAGAAATAAGGGGACCTGGGGCAGCTAGGTGGGGCAGTGGATAGGGCACTGGCCCTGGATTCAGGAGGACCTGAGTTCAAATGTGGCCTCAGACACTTGACACTTACTAGCTGTGCGACCCTGGGCAAGTCACTTAACCCTCACTGCCCCCCCCCAAAAAAATCTGGTTGTTCTACCATTTGGGGCATATATGTTTTGGCTTTAGACATTTGACAATTACCGGTTGTGTGACCCTAGGCAAGTCACTTAACCCCAATTGCCTCAGCAAAAACAAAAAACAAAACAAAACAAACAAAAAGAAATAAGGAGACTTGGGTTCCAGGTCAAGATTTGCCACTCACTAACTGCGACCTTGAGCCAATCGACTCTCTGAAATGATAGCTACCTCATCTGCAAAACAGATCATCTCGAAGCTATGATTCTGATAAAAGAAGTCCAAGAAAATTGCACATATTTGCAGTCCCAAATCATTGACATCTTATACCCTCGCTATACAATTTGTCTGAGCTCCATCCAAACAGGACCACTCTTTGTTCCCTGATCTTACCCCGCACTCCCCAACTCCTAAATGCATACATTAATGTAGGTCTATTGCCAATTGCTCAAATATACTCTTTCCTCTACCTCTTGCAATACTCTTCTTTCAAGGCCTAGTTTAAGTCCCATGAAACCTTCTCTTCAATCTCCTCCATTTCCTAATGGTGGTGGGCTAGGTTCCCACCTCCACTCTACAGAGTAGACATAATATCTTCACACCATTTGCATGACCAGTTATAATACAGATAAGATGGAGGATGACCCAATATGACTAATGCAGAAATACATTTAATGTGATTGTACACATATAACCTATATCATATTGCTTTCTATCTTGGGGAGGGGGGAGGGAAGGAGAAAAATTTGCAACTCAAAATCTTATAAAAACAAATGTTGACAACTATCTTTACATGTAACTGGAAAATAATAAAATACTTTTATGATTTAAAAAAAGATGAAGGATGACCACCTGTTCTGCTATGACCTCATGAAATTCTCTGGGTCTCCATATACTCCCAGGTTCTTTTCTGACTTTCCAATGAACTCGAAAGAGCCCTGGGCCTTGCTACCCACCGTACCCATAAACCCTCAGGACTTCCAGACAGGTACCAAAACCAACTACCTATTTGCCTTATCAGAGAGTGGCATTATAATAATACTCATTCTAATTTATTTTCTAATCTTTGATCCTTTAATGCAGAAGGTTCCAGAGGATTTTTTCTTATGAATCATGAGCTATACTTTATTATTGGTCATTCAGTCACTTTGGTCATTTGAGACTCTACATAACACAAGTGGGAGTCTTCTTGGCAAAGATACTGGAGTGGTTTGCCATTTCCTTCTTCAGCTCATTGGACAGATGAGGAAACTGAGGCAGACAGGGTGAATGACTTGCCCAGGGTCAGCTCTTTAGTATATGAGGCCATATTTGAACTCAGATCCTCCTGACTCTAGGGGCTGGTACTCTATCCAATGCAGCACCTAGTTGCCCTTTATTGCTGGTGATGGGGTTAATTTTTTACATTAAAATCTGAAGAATCAATCAATATGAACAATATGAGCATATTATTTTTTAGCTGGACCAGTTGTTGTTCATCCTTCATTCTTGAAGAAGACCGACATTACAAGGGTGATGTCTTTCTTGACTTGCACATGAATTGCATTTAAGTGAGGCAGAGGTATACAGGCCACAATGCTCAGGTGGCCTGAATTGTCATTTTGTGACCTGTGTCTCCCAAGTGGACCCACTTAATTATTCACAGGTCATGGACGTCAGGATGCTTCCCAAATGCAAACCAAAGACCACAATGTGGTACAGGAAAAAGGCTGCTGGGATTGGAAATCAGATGACCTGGCTCTGAATCCTGACTCAGCTTCTTGCTACCTCTGTGACCTTGGACAAGTCACTTCCCTTAATCTGGACGGTGGATTCATCATCTCCAAAATGAGGGAGCTGGATGAAATGATCCCCAAGGTCCCTTTCAGTCATACATCTATGATTCTGTGACAGAGGGTTAATGTTTCCATCTAAATGATCTTGCCACTGATTGGACACAACCTACATCTGCTTTCACAAGGCAAAAGACTGAGGGGAGGAGGGTGGGGATGGGGTAAGAGTGGAAGTGCCTTTTTTCATGGATCTGTGATTTCATTGGGATAAAGACTTCCCACTAAGGAAACTCCCTCTACCAATACAGATTAGCAACTACTCTGACTTAAAATCTTAGACAATTTATCAACTGATTTATACTGATAAAAACCTAGAATCTTATTTCATATTACCTCCTTCCACATACTCTATGATGTGGTAAACCATTCTACTCTCTCCCTTTTCCCTCTCCCCAAGTGCTCTGTATTCTCCTCCCACCATGCTTTTGCTAACACCATTGCCTTTGCCTAGGATGCCTTCCTTTCTCCCCTTCAATTCTTGAATTCCTATCCATCCTTCCAACAGCAACTGAAATGTCACTTCTTTTCTGCTCCCTCCATCCTCCCCCAAGGGAAGAACAGCCTTCCCACTTGGACTTCTTATGGAACTTTGTTTGCACCTCTTTAACATACTTATGTAATGGTGCATATTCTAGGTACCAGGTCTTAATACTTCAAACTGGTACACAGTACAAAGAACACTCGATTTGGAATCAAGACAAACCAGGAATCATGGAATATAGGTCTAAATCCTATCTCTGCCACTTACTATCACTGTGACCATGGGCAAACCACTTCCTTCTTGGCCTCAGTCTCCTTATCTGTGAAATCAAATGGATATATTAATGACCTCTATGGTCTGTTCTAGCTTGAATCTCTGTTCCTCTGACTCCCTAACTAGACTGAGCTCCAAGAGGGCAGGGGCCAAGTCTCATCTGAAATTTGTAACTTCCCCTAGTACCTCATGCAACACTCTGCCTCCATCCCTAGGCTATGACATTCACTATATGCGGCCTTGTCGAGCAGTGGAACGAGCATTGGATTTGGTTGAAGAGGACGTGGGTTCAGGTCCCAGCTCTGTGCCTTTGGGCAAATTATTTAATGTCTCCATCTCTCGATTTCCTCATATGAAAACACAGGGGGTTGGAGTAGAGGGCCTCGCAGTTTCCTTTCAGCTCTAAATCTACAATATTATAAACCCATAAAGTTTCTTAGTGCTACAAAAGGACCTTAGAAAAGCTTGTCCAACTCTCATTTTCCAGATGAAAGCAGAGCTGTGTGTGAGCTGACTTCACTGGGGCTGAGTTTCCTCATTTATAAAATAAGCAGATCATACTGGATGCTCTCTAAGTCCCCTTCCACTTCTCAAATTCTATGAGGTCCACAGAAAGTGAAGCTACTGGCCCTAGGTGTCATAGCTGTTCAATGATCCCTCATGTGACCCTCTTTCTACTCTGAGGACTGGCCAGCTCTATCCTCGATCCTCACAATAGTGCCCCTGGCACGAATATAATTTTATTCTGACAAGGAGAATGGGACTAACCCAGAACTACCTTCCAGATGATAGCATCTGAACCTTAACCAATGCCTAGATTTTACCCACGGGGGCTCCTGAGTGTAATAGACCAATATATACTCTGCAACACTAAAGGAAATGAGCACAGAGGCCTTTTGCAGGGAAATCACAGGATTCGAGATTTAGAGATGAAGGGAAAAGTGGATATTATCTTGTCAACTCCTCTTATTTTATGCATGAGGAAAAAGAGGCCTGGAGAGGGTGACTGGCCCAATATCACACTATTATTAAATAGCATGATTGGACAGGACTATAAGTAGGAATATTTTCAGCTGGGGCAAACACAATTGTGTGTGTGGATAAGAGCAGGGAGAAGTGTGGTCGTAACAGAGGAGAGTTTAACCACAGAGGCAGTCACATGAGGGTGGTCCTACTTACACCCCTTTGGAGGCCCTGGGAAAGAAAGGCCACGGTGCTGCAGGCACCCTGGGGAAACTGCCCTGGGGACAAGGGGCAGTCACACCTTAAAGGAGTCCATGCCGGCACAGGCATGGGAAACAAAGCAAGGGAATGGAGTTCGGCACAGACAAGAAACTGCAGCTGCCTCCCTCCCCAGAAAGAGTACATGCCCCTTAGATATTGACATCCTAGAGTTAAACCCCATTTGACCAATGCTGGTTACATCTCTGTAGCCAGGATGTACAATCGGGACCTTGCTTCCCCAAATCAGGAACCCATTTTGCCATGCAGTGTTCAAAGACAGAGGACTACATGTCCTCGGCAAAAGCCCACATACAGAGGGCTGCTTTAGCAGAGCTCAAAGCAAATCAGGCAGAAAAGCAAGAGCGACAGCTTTGGCCTCCAGGAAACACAGATAACATTCATTTAGTTGGAAATAGATTCCTTCGTAGCAACTCCTGCACCTTTAGGGAACAAGCTGCATTCCCCCCCCCCCTTAGATAAACGCTAAATAATTAATGTGCTCACACAAGCCACCACACTGCTTTTTATGCAATAGAAACAAGCTAGTTCATTGCCATTTATAAACAAGATAAATAGGTGAACAAACAACACCTTACAACATTTAGTCAATTTCAGCACTGACCAGACACAATTCATTAGTCCCAAATAAAAGAGAATAGAATTTGTTTTCAAGGTCTCAGAAAAGGAACACACTCGTGTGGAAAGGACATGATTTCAGCTTTAGGTTACCTCTGGAATAGCTAGGTATGGCATGGGCACATGTCCCAGCCATGCCTGCAGCTTCTAAAGTTAGAGCAAGGCAGCCAAGAAACTCGTCTTGGAATTCCAGCCAAAGGCCCCGATCCTGCTTCCCAAGAGAGACAAAGGTGAACAAATTAGTAGGGCATTTGGATGCTTGGGATCTGCATTATTGAACAAGCTAAAGCTGCATGGAGGCAGGACCATTGCCTAATGGCCTATTCCTTTCCCAGTTTTAAGGGCTCTTTTGTTTGGGACTTAAGGGAACCTTTTTTACCAATCAGTTTAAAGAAAAAAAGTCATTTCACCTGCAAGGCTTCTACTAGGCAGAGCCCCAAAGTGGGACGATTCTTGCTGAATGAGCTTGCTTTGGATGGTCACGTGCCAACACCATGCCTTCCCCTCCTAGCAATTCCTTTCTTCCCACTTCCTTCCTTCCTTCTACTTCCTCCATGAAGACACAAGGCTCTGCCTGCAAATGCCGTAAGCAGAGAACCGCCCTCCCCCTCCAGATTCCCATGGAAACAGGAAGGAGCAGCAGAGACAAACACCCTTCGATCCTTCGGATGATCTGCTATACTTCCCTGATGTGGGCACCCCCTCCCTGGAAGCCAATCACCACTCCCTCCATGGCTTAGCTGACAGTTTTGTGAGTTGCTCTGCCCCCAGAAAAACAAGAAAAAGCGTCGCCTGGTGGCCAACCTGCTGGTAATGAGCCCCTCTGAATCTGCTCCTTAGAGGAAAGGCAGGCTCTCCATCCCTCAGCCTGCACTTAGGAGATGCTATCAGAGCTTGGGCTCTACTGCCAGAACCTTTAAGAAGCCAGGGTCATCTCCATGACAGGAGGAGGCACCAGAGTTACACTTGAGCTGAATGCATCTCTATCTTTGTGCGTGCATATAGGTAATATACAGATGCACAATATAGCCATAGATCTTGATGTATGTCATTTCTTTGTGAAGATCAGTCATCAGATGATATATATATATATACACACACATACATATCTGCATATATACAAATACATGTGTGTATACATATATGTATATACATGCACATGCAGAGACGTATATAGTTCAGGAATTTGTATTCATTCCCTTTAAGTCTGTTATTTTTTTCAGCCCTAGGTGTATGATGACTTGCTTATTTCCATGTCTGATGCAGAACAAAAGGATATCATCTCCCCAAATATGCCTAAATGGCTGAAGGCTTCCAAACTTACAGTCAGCAAGGACTTCCATTCTGGGGAACAGGCGACTCAATGGACACAGGAAAGGAATAGGACACAGAGGGGTATACTGGGAAGTCCAGGAGACCGAGTCACAGAGTCTGACTTGGTGAACCTACACTTGAAGAAGAATCCTCTGTAAAGTGAGTGCTCATCCAGCCCCTAGCCTACAAATGTCCACCGAGGTGCCCCCCCTTTGAGGCAGCCTGTCCATTTCAAGCCAGCTCTAATGGTTAGGACATTCAGCCTGTTTGCTCTTTGCACCAGCTCCATCACTCCTGGCTCTGCCCCCGAAGCCAAACAAGGCAAGTCTTGTCCATTTCCCCCATGATGGCACTTCAAAGGCTTGAGGACAGCCCCCAACCCCACCCAGTTGGCTCTTCTCCAAGCCAAACATCCCCAGCTCCTTCCATTGAGCTCTATTTGACTTGGACTCGAGGCCCTTCTTTGGATGCTTAGCAATCCCCTTCCTGCCTGGAAGTGCCCAGAACGAGCACATTCCCTCCAGTTAGGCGCTGACCAGGGCAGAGTAGGGAGGAGCTATCACCTTCTTACTTGTTTTTAGCTGCCACAGCAAGAGACCTGAGGTCTGCCACTGACTGCTATGAAGTAGCTCGTATAACTTTATGCAAGTTACTTTCTATCTCTGGGTCTCGGTATCTATTCTAAAAGCGTAAGACATTTGGGCTAGATGATCGCAAAGTTCCTTTCTGACCCTGACTTTCTGGAATTCTATGATTAATGAATCATCCACGCTACCCTTGCAGACTACAGCAAGCTCATTAAATCTGGACTGGGTGCTGAGGCTCAGATTTCGTATGAAATAATGGTATAAATAGATTAGCAGTGACATCCCCCCCTCCCAATTCGACTCCAAGAGAGCCTATCATCTCTACCTGCATTCCACTAGGTCGTATGCTGGATGGATAGATAGATGGCTTGCTACACATAAATGCCTACACACAAGAATGCACACACATATACACACAAACACACACAGAACCCCTGCTGAAAATGCCCTTTTCTTCAGTTTCCTTGCCTTTGGGGTGGGGGCATGTTGGTAACGGTGAGATAAAGAATATGATACCTACAGTCTTTATGTTATAAATTCTGCATCCCTCCAAGCACTCAGCCCAACGTTAATTAAGTGTGTCATATCTATCTATCTATCTATCCTCAGTGTGGAAAGAATTAGCAGCTCGACCAAATCCACTCTCTTACTTAACTCAAATTAATACAATAGGAGCTAGAGAGGTTAGCCACATAGCCAAGAACTCACAGAGAGATGCTCAGCTTGAGAAAAAATGTGCAATAATAAAGCAAGAGGATAATTAGCCAGGTCTGGTTATATAACTGCAAGGAAAGCAGCAATGCTACTAAAAGCCGAAGGGTGGCAATAGAGAGCCGATTATATCTCAGTTTGTGCAGAAAACAGCCAAGAAGAGGAGGGGAAATGGAGATGGGGCTTTTGAAACATACGACATTTCAGAAACCAAGCATCAGGCCTCGGCCTCCTTTCAATAGTTAATGACAGCAGAATCCTCATTTTAGATGTGACTGAGAGCTAGATCGCTATGAATGTTGAGAACTCTCCTACCAATCCAAGCCTTACAGACTAGCTAATGTCTTCGCCATCATACAATATGGAGCAGTTAAAGCTCTATTATATTACTCCTGGGATAGGCCCATGAGGTAGGTGGAACAGTGGATATGGGAAGGCACCTAACTATGGGAGAAAAGAGAAATTATTCCATCAACTCAAAAATCACTCTAGTATCTCATGGGCTATCTGGAAACAAAGGAAATTGTCATTTGAACAAAAATTTCTTCCACCTCCCAATCTGACAGGTGGAATTGTCTTTTGAAGAAACAGAAGGATACCTATCTGGCTTTTTCTGGGAGATAACTGTTTTATTAGCAGCAAAGAATAACAAGGGCCCAAATGACAACAGTTGCAAATGAAATGGAATGGCAAATCATTTAGGGGAAAGGGAATACACATTCACGTAGTACCTACTAAGTGCCAGGCACTGGGTTAAGGGATTTACAAATATTTCAGTTGATACTCACCCTAACCTTGTGAGGCAGGTGCTGTTTTTATCGCCATTTGACAAATGAGGAAACAGAGGCAGACAGGGACAAAAGCCCAGTAGTTCTTAGGGCCTGGAGGCAAGGAGAACACCAAAGCCCAGGAATGCTTAGAGTACAATGGCAGGTTGGTTGGTAATCTCAGGGGGTCTGGAGGGCACAGAAGCAGGAACATGGTAAAGTTTAGGATTCCACCATTTTGCTGGAAGGTTTATTGTAGTTAATGCCTGCTTATTCATACAAGAAATGTCAACAGCCATGTCCTCAACAAACAGCTGTTGAGAAGGGGGTAGTAGGTCTGACGATCCAAGTGGAACAGGCTTTTGAATTGATTACCCCCAAAGGAGCTGGGGAAGTATGGAGGGGGTGGAGAAAGATGGGCAGCATCCAGCCAAGATACAGTGTTCAACACATGATGGAGACTGGGCAATAGGGAAGAGATCCCTGTGGCCTGTTCCTTCTGGGTTCTCAAGTTCCTCTTAAGATCTGGACAGTTACGAATGGACTAGAGCCCTTGTGATAATAACCAGGGTACCTCTAACTGAGCTCTCAGGCGACCTGGTAAGATCTGGGTGATTACAGGTAGGATGGGGCAGGGGAGGGCAAACTCCCCCAACTTTCCCAGGCAAACTCAGCAATGACATAGAAACAAGTATTGAAGAGGTGAGCATTTCAATATGGTTGATATCCAGTCACTCACTGCTTCTCAACAGACAGATACAGCACTCAAACAAAGAGGTCAGTGTGTAGGACAGGCTGGGCACATACTGGCTTTTATAATTGTCAAGTCACCCTTCCTAAGAAAATCACAAAGCTAGGCAACATGATTTCTCAGCTCAGCAATGCTGCAATTTCCCTCATATAACAGATTTTAGACTTAAAAGAAGGCCATTATATGCTCCACTTTCATTATCTATCACTTATTGAGCACAATATACCCTATCCTTTTTTAAACCACGAGGAAAAGAGAGAACCTCCAGATTTATGAGGCAGAAAAGACTGAGTAATTCAAGAAGAGCACCAGATCCTGGATTAGTCCAGCAGAACCCTATTTGCTCACCCTTTCCTCTCCCTTCTCTCCTACTTTCCTATTCTACCCTTCTCCCATCTCTCCTTTCCTTCCTTCCCCCTTTTAAAACTCCGTTCCTTCAACTCACTTTTCCTGGAACAAAAGTCTTCTGGCCTTGGATTTTTCTGAAAGGAGAAGGGAGGAGAGGGGTAGGGCACAAAGGACAGGAGCAGAAGCAATTAAGACAATCCTGCCATCTCCACCAGCCCTGATCAAAAGCATGCCTAAGTGGGGCAGGAGTAGCTGGAATTTCACCCCACCGTGCTGAATCTGGAAGGTGCTGCTCACAGCAGGCCAGAAACAATACCTAGTTGGCAACAGTAATTCCTTAAAATCAAAAGCACCCCTCCTATCCTGTCCCTGTGTTGTTGGCCTTCCCTTAAGCAGTGTTGGGCCAGTGGCCCAGGATCTCTATCTAGTGAAGGTCCGCTCAAAAGTGAAAACTTTGTGCTGTTCATCCCAGATATAATTTGTTCCCAGATGAAGCTGATTTGTCTATTGTCTCATTCACAAACCTCTAAATTTACAATAATTACAAACTAACTCCTTTAACCAAGACCATACTTGGCCTTCTCCTTACCTCCAGTTGCTCCTCCTCAGCCTTTTCTATATTTGGGACAGGATTTCTTTGTGTTCTCTCCTGGGGCAGCAGGGCTTAAAAGGAAGTAACTTATTCCTCTCTTTTCTCTCTCTGAAAAAAATTTGAAGCAAACACATCGACAACCGAGTCAAATTTATTAAAATAAGAGCTATTCCCCAACTGATAAATGATAAAAAGCTATAAAGAGTTTTCAGATGAAATAATCAAAGCTAGAATCTATAGTCATAACAAAAAATGCTCTCACTATTGATAAGAGAGATGCAAGTCAAAACAACTCATACCTACTGGATTAAATAATAGGACAGCAGAGAAAATGACAAATGTTGTAGGGGATATGGGGAAAAGAAGATATTAATGCACTGTTGGTGGAGTTGGAAACTGATTCAAACATTTTGTAGAGCAATTTGGAACTATGCCCAAAGGGTCATAAACCATGCATACCCTTTCACCTGGTAACACCACTACTAGGTTGGTATTCAAAAGAGATAAAAATATTTATGGCTGTCCTTTTCTGGTGCAAAGAATTTGAAATTGAGGGGATGCCCATCACTTGGAGAATGGCTGAACAAATTGTGGGATGAGATTATGATGTAACATTATTGTGCTATAAGAAATAATGAGCAGGATGCTTTCAGAAAAACCTGGAAAGACTTACATGAGCTGGTGCAAAGTGAAATATACCATATACAAATAACAGCAGGATTATAAGGTGACCAGCTGTGAATTACTCAGCCATTCTCAGCAACAGTGATCCAAGACAACTCTAAAAGACTTATGAAAAATGTGATCCATCTCCAGAGAAAGAACTGATGGTGTCTGAATACAGATTGAAGCATAATTTCTTTTTAGTTTATTTTTCTTAAGTTTTTTTGTCTGTTTTCTTTTACAACCTGACTAATATAGAAATGTTTTGCATGACTACACATGTATAACTTATATTTAATTGCTTGAGTTCTTAAGCGGGAGGTAAAGAGGGAGGAGGAAGAGAATTTGGAACACAAAGATTTAAAAATTGACATTAAAATTGTTTTGACATGTAATTGGGGAAAATAAAATTCTAAATAAATGGGAAAAATAACACGCAAAAAGAATAAGAATTGGGCAGATGGAAGCTAATTACTCAATGAGACAACAGGAAGAAGTAAAGCGGAAAAAATATAAAAGTAAAAGAAAATGTAAAATAGCTCTTCAGAAAAACAAAAGACCTGAAAAATAGATCCAGGAGGGACAATTTAAGAATAGTTGGACTACCTGAGGACCATGATCAAAAAAAGAGCCTGGACAGCATATTTCATGACATCATCGAGAACTGCCCTAATGTCTTAAAACCAGAGGAAAAAAATAGTCATTTAAATTATCCTCTAATCACCTCCTGAAAGAGACACCAAAAGGAAAACTTCAAGGAATATTGCAGCCAAATTCCAGAATTATCACATAAAGGAGAAAATAGTGTAAGCAGCCAGAAAGAAACAATTTAAATATCAAGGAGCAACAATCAGGATCACACAGGACCTAACAGCTTCAACATTAAAGGATTGGAGGGCTTGGAATATGATATTCTGGCGGGCAAAGGAACTTGGATAACAGCCAAGAATGTAATACCCCACAAAATTAAGCATAATTTTTCAGGGAGAAAGAAATAGGACACTTTAAAACTTTCCTAGTGAAAAGTCCAGAACCGAACAAAAAATTCAATCTACAAATATAAGACACAAAAGAAGCATAAAAAGGTAAAATTGGGGGAGCACGTTATTCAATAAGGTTTAAATGTTTATGTCCCTACACCAAAATAAGATACTTGTAACTCTTGAGAATTGTATATCTATTAAGGCAGATGGGAGGAGTACACATAGAAGGTGTGGGTATAAGTTGATTCTGATGTGATGATATTAAGAAAAAAAACCTTAAGGGGTGCCAAAAAGATTATACTGGGAGAATAGGAAAGGGTCACATGAAAAGACACAAAAGACCTATTACAATAGAGGGAAAGAGGGCAGCTAGATGGCGCAGTGGATAAAGCACCAGCCCTGGATTCTGGAGGACCTGAGTTCAAATCCAGCCTCAGACACTTGACACTTGCTAGCTGTGTGACCCTGGGCAAGTCACTTAACCCCAAATGTCTCACCAAAAACAAAAAAAAAAAAATAGAGGGAAAGAAGGGAAGGGTGAGCATTGTTTTGACCTTACTGTCATCTGATTTGGCTCAGAGAGAATAACACATACACTCAGTTGGTTTATCTTACTCTATAGGAAAGTAAGAGGAGAAAGGGGAAAGAAAAGGGTGGGGTGCTGACAGAAGGGAAGGTAAAACTAGGAGGCAAAAGGGGGAAGAGGAAGGGAGGTGGGGCTGATAGAAGGGAGGGCAAAACTAGGAGACAAAAGGGGAGAGGGCATAAAGGGAGGTGGGACTGATAAAAGGGGGAGTACTCTGAAGGAAGTGGTGGTCAGAAGGAAAACACTGGTGAAAAGGGACGGGGGAAAGGGAAGAGAAAAGTATAAACAAGGGAGAAAATAGGATGCAGGGAAATACACAGTTAGTAATCATAAATGTGAATGTGCATGAAATGAACTCTCCCATAAAACAGAAGTGGATAGCAAAGTGAATTTAAAAACAGAATCCTGGGGCAGCTAGGTGGCGCAGTGGATAAAGCACCAGCCCTGGATTCAGGAGGACCTGAGTTCAAATCTGGCCTCAGACACTTGACTCTTACTAGCTGTGTGACCCTGGGCAAGTCACTTTATCCTCATTGCCCCACCAAAAACAAAAAACAAACAAACAAAAACAGGATCCTACAAAATGATGTTTACAAGAAACACATTTGAAACATAGAGATACATACAAAGTGAAGGTAAAAGGCTGAAGCCGACTATAGGCTTCAACTGAAGTAAAAAAAAAGCAGAGGTATCAAGCCTTATCTCAGACAAAGCAAAAGCAAAAATAGACCTAATTAAAAGAGATAAGAAAGGAAACTACATCTTACTAAAAGGTACCATAGACAATGAAGTATTATCAATACTAAACATATACACACCAAGTGGTACAAATTCTTAGAGAAGAAGTGAGCTACAGGAAGAAATAGACAGTGAAACTATATTAGTGGGAAACCTCAACCTCCACATAAATCTAACCACAAGATTAATAAGAAAGAAGTTAAGAAGGTGAAAAGAATTTTAGAAAAAAATAAATATTATAGACTCTGACAAAAACTGAATGGAGATAGAAAGGAATATACCTTTTTTTTCAGTG
Organism: Dromiciops gliroides; assembly: GCF_019393635.1. NCBI lineage: Eukaryota > Metazoa > Chordata > Mammalia > Microbiotheria > Microbiotheriidae > Dromiciops > Dromiciops gliroides. The sequence goes on along the minus strand of NC_057867.1, from coordinate 59,554,829 downwards.
GTACATGGGACCCACACAAAAAATGACCATGTATTAGGGCATAAAAACCTCACAGTCAAATGCAGAAAGGCAAAAATAGTAAATGCATCAATTTTTTTTTTTAGTGAGGCAATTGGGGTTAAGTGACTTGCCCAAGGTCACACAGCTAGTAAGTGTTAAGTGTCTGAGGCCAGCTTTGAACTCAGGTCCTCCTGACTCCAGGGCCACTGCGCCACCTAGCTGCCCCTATTTTTTTTTAAATGCATCATTTTCAGATCATAATACAATCAAAATCATATGTAATAAACTAAATAATCTCATCCTAAAGAATGAGTGGGTCAAATAATAAACTACAGAAATAATCAATAATTTCATAAAAGGGAATGACAACAATGAGACAATATACCAAAACTGATGCAGCCAAAGCAATTCTTAGGGGAAATTTCATATCTCTAAATGCCTACATGAATAAAATAAAGAAAGAAGAGATCACTGAATTGAGCATGCAACTAAAAAAGCTAGAAAAACAAACTAAACATCCCCAGATATACACCAAATTAGAAATTCTGAAAATTAAAGGACAGATTAATAAAAGTGAAAGTAAGAAAATTAGAGAATTAATAAATAAAACTAAGAGCTGTTTCTATGAAAAAACACAATAAAATAGATAAACCTTTGGTTAATTTGATTTTAAAAAAGAAAGAAGAAAACCAAATTACCCATATCAACAATGAAAAGGGTGAATTCACCACCAATGTGGAGGAAATTAAATCAATGATTAGGAGCTATTTTATCCAACTATATGCCAATACATTTGACAATCTAAACTAAATGGGTGAATATTTACAAAAGTCTAAATTTCCCAAATTAACAGAAGTGGAAATAAAATCCTTAAATAAGCCCATTTTAGAAAAAGAAATAGAACAAGCCATGAAAGAGCTTTCCTTAAGATGATAAGCAGTATGGGGACAGGTAGGTGGCACAGTGGATAAAGCACCAGCCCTAAATTCAGGAGGTCCTGAGTTTAAATCTGGCCTCAGACACTTGACACTTACTAGCTGCATGACCCTGGGCAAATGACTTAACCCTCACGGTGAAGGTGAAGGAAAAGAAGAAGAAGAGAGATGATAAGCAGTATCATCTAAAACCATCAGGAAGCATTAAATGTAATGGGGATAAGTTAGGGGCATTCCCAATAAGAACAGGGGTGAAACAAGGATATCCATTATCACCACTATTGTTCAATATTGTACTAGAAATGTTAGCCTTCTCAGTAAGAGAAAAAAAAGAAATTGGAGGAATTAGATTAGGCAAGGAGTAAACAAAACTATCACTTTTTTGCAGATGATATGATGATATACTTAGAGAATCCTAAAGAATCAACTAAAAAACTACTTGAAGCAATGAACAATTTTAGCAAAATTGCAGCATATAAAATAAACCTACATAAAGCATCAGCATTTCTATATATGACCAACAAAGCACAGCAGCAAGAGATAGAGAAATTCCATTTAAAATAATTGTATACAATATAAAATATTTGGGAGTCTACCTGCCAAGGCAAACCCAGGAACTCTATGAACACAATTACAAAACACTTTTCACACGAATAAAATAGAATCTAAACAAATGGAAAAATATCAATTGCTCATGGGTAGGCCATACTAATATAATAAAAATGACAATTCTACCTAAATAAATTTAGTTATTTAGTGCCATACCAATCAAACTACCGAAAATATTTCATAAAGCTAGAAAAGATAATAACAAAATTAATCTGGAAGAACAAAAGATCAAGAATATCAAGGGAATCAATGAAAAAAAACTGCAAAGGAAGGTGGCCTAGTTGTACCTGATCTAAAACTATATTATAAAGAAGCAATCATCGAAACTATTTGATACTGGCTAATAAATAGAAAGGTGAATCAGTGGAATATGTCAGGCACACAAAACACAGCAATAAATCAATATAGCAATCTCCTGTTTGATAAACCCAAAGACTCTAGCTTCCAGGATAAGACTCACTATTTGACAAACCTTCTGGGAAAACTGGAAAACAGTATGGCAGAAACTAGACATGGACCCACATCTTACACCATACACCAAAGTCAAGTCAAAATGGGTACATAATCTAGACATAAAGGGTGATACCATAGGCAAATTTTAAAAGGACAGAATAATTTACTTGTCAGATCGATGGCAAGGGAAAAAATTTATGACCAAAGATGAGAAAGAGAATAATGAATTGCAAGATGGATCATTTTGATTACATTAAATTAAAAGGTTTTGCACAAACAAAACCAATGCAAACAAGATTAGAAGGAAAGTAGAAAGTTGGGAAACAATTTTCACCACCAGTATCTCTGATAAAGACCTCATATCTAAAATATATAGAGAACTGAATCAAATATAAGAATACAAATCACTCTCCAATTAAGAAATGGCCAAGGGGCGGAGCCAAGATGGCAGAGAGGAAGCAGCAAGCTGCCTGAGCTCTCCTTCTGTTCCCTCAAAAAGAACATTAAATCAAGCCTCTGGATGGATTCTGAAACTATAGAACCTGCAAAGAGACAGAGAGACACAGTCTTCCAATCAGAGATAATTTAGAAGACTACAGGAAAAGGTCAGTCTGACTCGGGCAAAAGGGAGGCCCAGCGAAGGGCAATAACCCAGTGCCGAGGGGGTCAGGGCAAGTCAGTAGGAGCTGCGGGCCACAGCCAAACAACTGAGGCCCCTGGAACCTGGTTCAAAAATCTGGTGGCCAAGAAGGACAGTGGAAAAACCTACCTGCACCGGCCAGGAGGGCAGGTTGCCAACTGTAGGGCCACGAACGGGACAGACGGGATCGGGCGCCTGGCCGAGTACACTAAGACAGGAAGTGCAGGGGGGCGAACTGCACACACTATAAAGGCCTCAGAGTAAAAAGCCGGTCACACAGCACCTATACCCCTGCACAAGAAGCCCAAAACAGGGACCCTGGTGCCCCCAGAGCAGACCTCAACTTAAAAAAATAAATAAATAAGCTGCAATAATGAGTAAGAAGCAAAAAAGAGCCCTCTCCATTGAGAGCTTCTGTATCAATAGGGAAGAAGCCAATGCAAACTCAGATGAGGACAATACCCTCAAATTGCCTACATGTGAAGCCTCACGAGGGAAGGTGAATTGGTCTCAAGAACAAAAAGCCTTCCTGGAAGAGCTCAAAAAGGATTTTAAAAATCAATTGCGAGAGGTAGAAGAAAAAATGGGGAGAGAAATGAAAGCAAAACAAGAAAACTATGAAAAAAGAATCAGCAGCTTGGAAAAGGAAGCACAAAGATTGACTGGCCAAATGAAAAAAAAAAGTGCATAATTTCACTGAAGAAAACAATGCCTTAAAAAATTCATTTGGCCAAATGGAAAAAAAGGTGTATAAATCTCTTTGACGAAAACAATGCCTTAAAAAATTCACTTGGCCAAATGGAGAAAAAAAGGTGCATAATCTCACTGAAGAAAACAATGCTTTAAAAATTAAAATTGGACAGTTGGAAGATAAGGAATCCATGAGATACCAGGAATCAGTCAAGCAGAATCAAAAGAATGAAAAAATAGAAGAAAATGTGAAATACCTCATTGGAAAGACAACTGATCTGGAAAACAGATCGAGGAGAGACAATTTGAGAATCATTGGACTGCCTGAAAGCCATGACCAGAAAAAGAATCTAGACACCATATTCCAGGAAATTATTAAGGAGAACTGCCCTGATATCATAGAATCAGAGGATAAAATCATCATTGAAAGAATCCACCGATCACCTCCTGAAAGAGACCCCAAAAGGAAAACTCCAAGGAATATTGTAGCCAAATTCCAGAATTATCAGGTGAAGGAGAAAATACTCCAAGCAGCCAGAAAGAAGCAATTTAAATATCAGGGAGCCACAGTCAGGATTGCTCAGGACCTGGCAGCTTCAATATTAAAGGACCGCAAGGCTTGGAATATGATATTCCAGAAGGCAAAAGAGCTTGGATTGCAGCCAAGAATGTATTACCCAGCAAAAATGTGCATTCTCTTTCAGGGGAAAAGATGGACATTTAATGACATTGGGGACTTTCAATCTTTCCTGAAGAAAAGACCAGAACTGAATAGAAAATTCAATTTAACATACAAGACTCAAGAGAAGTATAAAAAGGTAAACAGAGGGGAAAAAAGGTTACTCAATTAGGTTAAACTGTTTATATCCCTACACGGGAAGATAATACTCATAAATCTTAAGAACTGTAAATGTATTAGGGCAGAGAGAAGGACTTTACATAGAGGGTATAAATATAAATTGTCTTTGATGTGATGATATAAAAAAATTAAGGGGTTAAAAAGGGAGTCTATGGGGAGGAGAGGAAAGGGGAGGTGGAATGGGATGAATTATATCATATGAAGACATGAAAAAAAACCTATTACAATAGAGGGAAAGAAAGGAGGGGTGAACATTGTTCCAATCCTACTCTCATTAGATTTGATTCAAAGAGGGAATAACATATACGTTCATTGGGGTAAGCAAAAGGGGAAGGGAAAGGGGGGACTGATAGAGGGGAGGGCAAAAGCAAGGGAGAAAAGGGTAAAGAAAAGAGAGGGGGTGATAAAAAGGGAGGGCAGATTGGGGGAGGCAGGGGTAAGAAGTAAAATGTCGATGAGGAGGAATAGGGTGAAAGAAGGAGGGAAAAGTACAAAGGGGGTAAATAGAATGGAGGTGAATAGACAGTCAGTAATAATAACTGTGAATGTGAATGGGATGAACTCTGCTATTAAACGGAAATGAATTGCAGAGTGGATTAAAAACCAAAATACTATAATATGCTGTTTACAAGAAACACATTTGAAGCAGAGAGATACACACAGAGTAAAGGTAAAAGGCTGGAGCAGAATATATTATGCTTCAGCTAAAGTAAAAAAAAGCAGGGGTAGCAATCCTTGTCTCAGACAAAGTGCAGGCAAAAATAGATCTCATTAAAAGAGATAAGGAAAGAAATTACATCTTGCTAAAAGGTACTATAGATAATGAAGTAATATCAATATTAAATATGTATGCGCCAAGTAGTATAGCATCCAAGTTCTTAGAGGAGAAGTTAAATGAGTTACAAGAGGAATTAGACAGTAATACTATACTAGTGGGGGATCTGAATCTCCCCCTCTCAGAATTAGATAAATCTAGCCAAAAAATAAATAAGAAAGAAGTGAAAGAGGTGAATAGATTACTAGAAAAGTTAGACATGATAGATGTCTGGAGAAAATTGAATGGGGACAGAAAGGAATATACCTTTTTCTCAGCAGTACATGGCACATTTTCAAAAACTGACCATGTATTAGGGCACAAAAACATCACAGTCAAATGTAGAAAGGCAGAAATAGTAAATGCATCCTTCTCAGATCATGATGCAATAAAAATTACATGTAAGAAAGAGCCAGGGAAAAGTAGAATGAAAATCAATTCGAAACTAAATAATATCATTCTAAAGAATGAATGGGCCAAACAACAAATCATAGAAACAATCAATAACTATATCCAAGAGAATGACAATAATGAGACAACATACCAAAATCTATGGGATGCAGCCAAAGCAGTGCTTAGGGGAAAATTTACAGCTCTAAATGCTTACATGAATAAAAAAGAGAAAGAGGAGATTAATGAATTTGGCATGCAACTTAAAAAGCTAGAAAAAGAACAAATTAGAAATCCCCAATTAGATACTAAACTAGAGATCCTGAAAATTAAAGGAGAAATTAATAAGATTGAAAGCAAAAAAACTATAGAATTAATCAATAAAACTAAGAGCTGGTTTTATGAAAAAACCAATAAAATAGATAAAATATTGGTTAATTTTATTAAAAAAAAGAAAGAAAACCAAATTACCAGTATCAAAAATGAAAAGGGTGATATTACCACCAATGAAGTGAAAATTAAATCAATAATTAGGAAATATTTTGCCCAACTGTATGCCAATAAATTTGACAATCTAAATGAAATGGATGAATATTTACAAAAATACAAACTGCCCAGGTTAACTGAAGAGGAAATAAAATCCTTAAATAAACCCATATTAGAGAAAGAAATTGAACAAGCCATTAATGAACTCCCTAAGAAAAAAGCCCCAGGGCCAGATGGGTTTATGGGTAAATTTTACCAAACATTTAAAGAACAATTAATTCCAATATTATACAAATTATTTGGAAAAATAGGTGAAGAAGGAGTTCTACCAAATTCATTTTATGACACAAATATGGTGGTGATACCAAAACCAAGCAAAACAAAAACAGAGAAAGAAAATTATAGACCAATTTCCCTAATGAATATTCATGCTAAAATCTTAAATAAGATATTAGCAAGGAGATTACAGCAAGTGATCACCAGGATAATACACTATGACCAGGTGGGATTTATACCAGGAATGCAGGGTTGGTTCAACATTAGGAAAACTATTAACATAATCAGCACATCAATAAGAAAACCAACCAAAATCATATGATTATCTCAATAGATGCAGAGAAAGCTTTTGACAAAATACAACACCCATTCCTAATAAAAACACTGGAGAGTTTAGGAATACAGGGAGCTTTCCTTAAAATAATAAAAAGTATCTACCTAAAGCTTTCAGCAAGTATTATATGCAATAGAGATAAATTAGAGGCCTTGCCAATAAAGATCAGGGTTGAAACAGGGATGTCCATTGTCACCCCTATTATTTAATATTGTACTAGAAATGTTAGCTTTAGCAATCAGAGAAGAGAAAGCAATTAAAGGAATTAGAATAGGCAAGGAGGAAACAAAACTATCCCTCTTTGCAGATGATATGATGGTATACTTAAGGAATCCTAGAGAATCAACTCAAAAATTACTTGAAACAATTAACAACTTTAGCAAAGTAGCAGGATATAAAATAAATCCACATAAATCATCAGCATTTCTATACATGACCAACAAAGTCCAGCAGCAAGAGATAGAAAGAGAAATTCCATTTAAAGTAACGGTAGATAATATAAAATACTTGGGAGTCTACTTGCCAAAACAAACCCAGGAACTCTATGAACACAACTACCAAACACTCTTCACAAAAATCAAATCAGATCTAAATAATTGGAAAGATATCAATTGCTCATGGATAGGCAGAGCTAATATAGTAAAAATGACAATACTACCCAAATTAATTTACTTATTCAGTGCCATATCAATCATACTACCTAAAAATTATTTTATAGAGCTAGAAAAAATAATAACAAAATTCATCTGGAAAAACAAAAAATCAAGAATATCCAGGGAAATAATGAAACAAAATTCACAGGAAGGTGGGTTAGCGGTACCAAACCTGGAGCTTTACTATAAAGCGGCAGTCATCAAAACTATCTGGTACTGGCTCAGAAATAGAGTGGAGGATCAATGGAATAGGCTAGGCTCAGGAAATGCAGTAGTAAATGACACTAGTAATGTAGTGTTTGATAAACCCAAAGACTCCAGCTTCTGGGATAGGAACTCAGTATTTGACAAAAACTGCTGGGAAAACTGGAAGATAGTATGGCAGAAATTAGGCATAGACCAACATCTTACACCTTATACTAAAATAAGGTCAAAATGGGTACATGATTTAGACATAAGAGGTGATACCATAGGTATATTAGGAGAAGAAGGAATAGCTTACCTATCAGATCGTTGGAAAGGAAAACAGTTTATGACCAAACAAGAGATAGAGTATATTATAAAATGTAAAATGGATGATTTTGATTACATTAAATTTAAAAAATTTTGTACAAACAGAAACAATGCGTCCAAAATTAGAAGGGAGGCAGAAAGCTGGGAAACAATTTTTGAGGCCAGTACTTCTGATAAAGGCCTCATGTCTAAAATATATAGGGAACTAAATCAAATTTATAAGAATCCAAGTCATTCCCCAATTGAGAAATGGTCAAAGGATATGAACAGGCAGTTTTCTGATGAAGAAACCAAAGCTATCTATTCCCATATGAAAAAATGCTCTAAATCTCCAGTGATTAGAGAGATGCAAATTAAAACAACTCTGAGGTACCACCTGACACCTATCAGATTGGCTAAAATGACAAAAAAGGAAAATAATAAATGTTGGAGAAGCTGTAGAAAAATTGGAACACTAATGCATTTTTGGTGGAGCTGTGAACTGATCCAACCATTCTGGAGAGCAATTTGGAATTATGCCCAAAGGGCGATAAAGCTGTGCATACCCTTTGAACCAGCAATTCCACTTTTGGGTCTTTTTCCCAAAGAGATCATGGAAAGGGGAAAGGGACCCACATGTCCAAAAATATTTATAGCTCCTCTTTATGTGGTGGCAAGGAATTGGAAGTTGAGGGGATGCCCATCAATTGGGGAATGGCTGGACAAGTTGTGGTATATGAATACAATGGAATACTATTGTTCTGTAAGAAACGATGAGCAGGAGGAGTTCAGAGAAACCTGGAGGGTCTTGCGTGGGCTGATGATGAATGAGATGAGCAGAACCAGAAGAACATTGTACACAGTATCATCAACATTGAGTGTTGATCTACTGTGATGGACTATATTCTTCTCACCAATGCAATGGTACAGAAGAGTTCCAGGGAACTCATGATAGAAGAGGATCTCCAAATCCAGGGAAAAAAAAAGAACTGTGGAGTAGATTCTGAATGAACCATACTATTTCTTTTGTTTTTGGTGCTAATGTTTTTCTATTTTGAGGTTTTTCGTCATTGCTCTGATTTTTCTCTTATAACATGACTAATGCAGAAATAGGATTAATGTTATTGTGTGTGTGTGTGTGTGTGTGTGTGTGTGTGTGTGTATAACCTATATCAGATTACCTGCTGTCTAGGGGAGAGGGGAGGGAGGAGGGAGGGGAGGGAGGGAGAAAAATCTGAAATTGGACAGCTTGTATAAACAGAAGTTGAGAACTATCTTTACATGTAACGGGAAAAAAATAAAATACTTTATTAATTAAAACAAAGAAATAGCCAAAGGATATGAACAGGCAATTTTCAGATAAAGAAATTAAAACTATACCCAACCATATCAAAAAATGTTCTCAATCACTATTGATTAGAGAAATACAAATTAAGACCACTCTGAGGTACTACTTCACACCTATCCAATTGATTAATATGACAAAAAGAGAAATGATAAATGTTGGAGTAGAAGTGGGAAAATTGGAACACTAATGCACTGTTGGTGGAGTTGTGAACTGATCCAACCATTCTGGAAAGCAATTTGGAACCATGCCCAAAAAGCTATAAAGCTGTGCATACCCTTTGACCCAGCAATACCACTATTAGGTCTATATCCCACAGAGATCATTTAAAAAGGGAAAAGGACCCATACGTACAAAAGTATACATAGCTGCTCTTTTTGTTGTGGCAAAGAACTGGAAATTGAGGGGATGCCCATCAACTGGGGAATGACTAAACAAGCTGCGGTATATGAATGTGATGGAATACTATTGTGCTGTAAGAAACGATGAGCAGGCAGATTTCAGAAAAGCCTGGAAAGAGTTACATGAATTGATGCTGAACGAAATGAGTAGAACCAAGATTACATTTTACACCATATCAACGACATTGTGTGATGATCAACTGTGATAGACTTAGCTCTTCTCAGCAATACAATGATCCAAGACAATGCCAAGAGACTCATGATGGAAAATGCTCTCCACATCCAGAAAAAGAACTATGGAATCTGAATGCAGATTGAAGCATACTATTTTCATTTTTGTTGTTTCTTCGTTGTGTTTTTTTTCCTTTTGTTCTGACTCTTCTCTTACAACATGACTAATGTGGAAATACGTTTAACATGATTGTAATGCATAACCTATATCACATTGCTAGCTGGCTTCGGGAAGGGGGAGGGAAAGGTGGGTGGGAGAAAAATTTGAAACTCAAAATCTTACAAAAGTGAACGTTGAAAACTATCTTTACATGTAATTTGAAAAAAATAAAGGTCAGGTAAAATGAAGGAAAAAATAAAAATAAAATAAGAGCACAAATTTAGAAGGAAAAAGATTGGACCTTAGATGTCATTTAGTTCAATGCCATGCCCTCCCTTGTTTTATAGAGAAGGAAATTAAAACCCAAAGCAGTTATGTGACTTGTCAAACATCGCACTGGCTGCAAAGGACAGTGCTGGAATTCTAATTCAGGTCCTTTGACTCCAGCTCCAGCTCCAGAATTCTTCTATCTCAACACATTCCTGACCTCCTAAAACAGGGTATCTACCTTTTTGTTGGGTCCCAGATCCCTTGGGCAGTCAGTCTATTGAAGTCTATGGACCACTTCTCAGAGCCACATTTTTAAATGCAAAAGTAAAATACAGGAAATTACAAACATTCCAAAAGATAGTGAAAAGATGTATTTTTTTACCTCTCCAAGGTATAACTGACATGGACACCGGGTAAAGAATCCAGGGGCTTGGCTAGGTTTCTACAAAAGCTCAAACCCCAGGCTAAATACTGGAGGGGAAGGATCAGTCTTTACCCATAGTCATCCTCCTGTGGGCCTTCAGACTTGGTCTACTCTTTTTTATTCTTAGTATTTTATTTTTTCCCCAATTCCACCACTACCTTTGAAAGTAGCTCCTCAGGGTCTAGAGGCTGTCAGTTTTTCACTTGCAGCCTCATCTCTTAGCATAATCATTGACACATTTAAAGATAACAAATGCTTTTTTTTTTCAGATGACACTGAATGATTCTGAATAAATGTCTTTTCCTTCATTCATCTATCCTCCCATCCATTCAATCATCTGCTCCATTGGACTAGCACATGTCACCCTACATTATTTACTAGATATATACTATGGGCTCATAGTACACTAAGTACAACTGGAGAATATAAAGTAAATAGGGGCATGGGTCCTTCAACTGGAGAGATAGATTGTAATGAAAAAGCTACAAAACAATTCCTTGGAAACATGGTTGGAAGAAGCACCAGCTCTAACATCAGAGGACCTGGGTATGTATATCTTATTTTTTTTTCTTTTTCTTTTGCGGGTCAATGAGGGTTAAGTGACTTGCCCAAGGTCACACAGCTAGTAAGTGTCAAGTGTCTGAGGCCGGATTTGAACTCAGGTCCTCCTGAATCCAGGGCCAGTGCTCTATCCACTGCGCCATCTAGCTGCCCCAATGTATCTTGCCTTAGATGAAAACTTAATCATCTGTGTAGACTTGGGGAAGTGACTCTCACTGAGTTTTAGAGATGAGAGGGCATTAGTTCTAAATCAATGGCCCTTTAAGGACTGGGACTGAGTCTGAGATTTCAGATGAGAAAGCTCCTCTCTCTTACCAATGCAAGGTGAGATCTTCTCTGTAACTTATGTCTTCAGGAGTTTCCTACACCAGTGGTAGCAAACTCAAATAGAAATGGGGGGAGTGGCACCACACCATACCTAAGGATACCTCTGGGGCCCCATATTGCCTTAAACAACCACATATTAACATATCTGTGCTCTGCTGTATTTTTATTGACTTTGTTAAATATTTCCCAGTTACATTTTCATGTGGTTCAGAGAGTGTGGTGGGCAGATTTGCCCATGATTGAAGTCACCCAGCCAGTATTTGTCAGAGGCAAAAATTAAACTCACCTCTGGCCTTCCTGGTGCCAAGCCCAAAACTCTCCTCACTATACAACACTGCCTTGTTTAAAAAAAAATTTTTTATTTTTAGTTCCAAATTCTCTTCCTCCTACCACACCCTTTACAGTGCCTTTCCAGATCCCATAAACCAATAAGAATAACTATGATCTTAAAGACTGAAATAGATAGATAGACAGACAGACAGATCAGAGACAGACAGACAGTGCTGAGTTCTCTCAAATCATAGGCTTCTTGGTGAAGGATTCATGTGGGCATGCCAGGGAGTTTAGAAAATTGGCTCATCTCCTCATTCAATGTTTCCCTAATACCTATAACATTTAGAGATGTGGAGACAGTTTGGGCTGGGCTGGTGGGAAGCAATAAATAGACAAACAGGCAAAGGAAGCACTTTTTGAAGCTTGCTTGGAGCTAGATTAGAGGATCCAGGTCCGTGTCTTGGCTCTGTTAACTGGATGAATTTGGGTAAATCACTTTATTCTCTGGACCTCAGTTTCCCCACATGCGAGGTATGGTCTACACTTGAACAAAGTGATATATAATTGACTTCTCATTTAATGGAATGGGAAAATGCTAAGTTACCACCCCCAAGGGGAAGAGAACGTACTTGGAGTGTCACAGTCGGCAGGTTTGCCAGGGAAAGAAATCTCTCTCCTGACAAAGCTTTGCTAGTTCACCCTTTCCTTATGGATGAGAGTGACAAGGAGCCAAATAACCCTAAAAATGTGTAGTTTCAAGAAATGTATTGAAACCAGGAAGACCAGGTATCCCATCTCTGCTTTCTCTAACCTGCCGTGACAGTCTTCCTGTACAGAACTAAATGAACCGTCTCCCCATCAGAAAAACTAGGGGAATAATAATAATAGCACCTATATCTCATTGTGATACTAATGCTCTGTGAGGTAGGTCCTATATTATTTTGCTTCCACCCACACGTACCCATTTTACAGACAAGGAAACCTAAAGATGAAAGAGTTAATGATGTTTGCTGCTTAAGTTAGTCTGACTTCTACCCTTCTAGGTCACACTTCTAGGGTCCCATATTAGTGCTGTTGTGACATGATAAAAACCTCATTAAAAAAGAAAACACAAATCATGTTTTCTTGAAAAGGACTCAATTTTTGAAACACTGAGAGTGGATCTTAGATGATAGGATGTTTTACAGTCTTGGTCTAGGAGGACACAATAATTTCCTGAAAGATCCCAGAGATAGTTATATTGGGAGAGGCAATCACAATAACAATGTAACTAACATCCAAGGCTTGTAAAAAACTATCTATAGGGCGGCTAGGTGGCGCAGTGGATAAAGCACCGGCCCTGGATTCAGGAGTACCTGAGTTCAAATCCGGCCTCAGACACTTGACACTTACTAGCTGTGTGACCCTGGGCAAGTCACTTAACCCCCATTGCCTCATCCAAAAAAAAAAACTATCTATATACACACACATATATAGATACACTTGTATATGTGCATATATATAAATGTATATTTATTTATTTCATTTGATCTATTCCTAGTCTCCATCTTACAGATGAGAAGAATGAGGTAGATAAAATTAGGATTTTTACTGGGCAAGTATTTTAAGTGAAAGACAATTTTTACAAGCCTTGGTCTTAGGTTACAACAATTCCCCCAAGAGATCTCTGAAACAGTTTGACTGGACTAGTCTATCTTATATTAAGCACTAACATTATTAAATAGTGTTTTATTGTTTGCAATGTACTTTAAATATAATATCTCATTTGATTCTTACAATAAACCTGAAATGTAGATGCTATTATTATCCCTATTTGACAGGTGAGGATACTAAGGCTGAAAGGGGTTAGGTGACTTGACTAAGGTCAAACAGCTAGTATGGGCTTTGAGGCAATATTTGAACTCAAGTTCTCTTGACTCTAAAGCAGCATTCATTCATTATATGAGCCATATGTAGCAGGGGCTACCCATCAATTACAGAATATCTTTCACATGTTTAATCAGACAAGATGAACAGAAAAATAGTTAGAGATGGCATCTGATATATTAATGGGGCTTCTTCCTTCCACTTCTCTCCAGTTGCTGAAAATGGACACAATCTGACCATCCTCTAGAATTCAGAGACTCTTACCAGGTTCCAAGACAAAAAGGACTTTGAAGGGGGCAGCTAGGTGGCGCAGTGGATAAAGCACCAGCCCTGGATTCAGGAGGACCTGAGTTCAAATGCGAACTCAGACACTTGACACGTACAAGCTGTGTGACCCTGGGCAAGTCACTTAACCCCCACTGCCCTGCGCAAAAAAAAAAAAAAAAAAAAAAAAGGACTTTTGAGGGCATCCAAGTCATTCAATCAGCCTGGCTCACAGTCTTTCTTTCCCAATTCCTGCCATCATGACTTAACACAAATATTGATACTCCCTCAAATACTTTAAGGGGTAGCTAGGCTGTGCTGCAATGGATAGAATGCTGGGCCTAGAGTCAAGAAGACTCATCTTCCTGAGTTCAAACATGACCTCAGACACAAGCTGGGAAAATCACTTCCTGTATGCCTCAGTTTCCTCTTCTGTAAAAAGAGCTGGAAAAGGAAATGGCAAACTACTCCAGTATCTCTGCCAAGAAAATCCCAAATGGGATCATGAAGAATCGAAGACAACTGAACAACATAGAGGCCATCTGCCTGGAACTCTCTGTTCTCACCTCCTTATCTCTCATAACCCAGATGCCTTCACCATTGTCTCATATATAGAAGTGGCCCTTCTTCTTGCCAAGTCCAAACTCTCTACATGCATAAGGGAGAAAGTAGTAGTAGTAGTAGTAGTAGTAGTAGTAGCAGCAGCATTAGTAGTGGTAGTGGTAGTAGCAGTAGTAGCAGTAGTAGTAGTAATAATAATAATAATAATAGCATTTGCTTGGTAGCCAATATCTTCCAAACCCCAAATTTTCTGGAATGATTAATATCAATGTTTCATAGACTTCACTTTCTCTTTGACAGGAAATGGAAACGACTCATGATCACTAATAACACTTTAACTGCCAACATCATCAATGTGTGGCATCCATTTGTGAGGTAGGCACGTGCCAATTTTTAATATGTATGGAACAAGATTCAGGCAGCAAATGGCCCCATTGTGGCACACTTGACTCCCTCCCAGATTCCTCCAGCTTTCATCCAGTCCATGACCTCTCTCAACCTTAAAAGTATATTGAGATGAAGAGGATATGGAACACCTAATTCTGTAGATAAAACTTGGAGGCAAGCAAAGCTTGATGCCTCAGGGTAAAGGTTTCCTAAAATCACTTTGCAGGCATGCTGGTACCAATGTGGAATGTGCAATTGATAAAATCACGAGAAATGAATTTCAAAAAGGTTCAGAATTCATGAATATGATAATGACCCATATGGCCTGGTTCTCATCCAAACTACAAAAATGGACAATCTATATTTATTCCACCATGCCTCTTAGGCACTTTCCATTTGAGAGTTTCAACTCATATTTGAGTGTGGACAACCTTTTCCAGAGAAAGTTTTGTCTCTCTGTGGAAAGAGCCAATCTGAAAGAGAAAATATTGGCTGACATCTAGAACATTCCTTTTTTCCTGGCACTGTGTCACCACAAAGAGAAAACATGGCTATCCTGATTAAATCTAGACTAGCACATGTCTCTTGACTATCTCAAAGGCCATGGTACAGCTACAGGCTACCAACGAAGGATAAACTAGACCTGAGGGATTAATCCTGAGATCAACAGTGGCTACAGCACTACCTGAGTAGGGGGAAGTTGGTCCAAAGGTTCTGTCCCTCAGCAGCCCCTCAGCATAGACATGGCTGCTGACAACTCTCACTCACACTTGAGCCTCCCCTCCACCGGCCTGCTCTGTCACCTCATCTGCCCCCTCTGCATGTGGCCCATCAGGTCCAAGGCTGGTCACTGTACCTTGGGGACTGGTGAAGGGTGATGGCACAGGGCACCCTACAGCTTCTGGGAGGTGGAGGTCACCAGAGCCCTCCCCAGCCCCTCCCTCTCAGGACAGAGACCTCAGGCAGAATCTGGCCCCATGATACTCAGACTGCCTCAAAGGCCAGCTCTGGCCCCTTGTAGAGGGTCCTGCAATCCCTGCTTTCCAAGAGGATTTAAATTTTAAAAATCCTCATCAGAGAAGAACCAAAAAGGATGCTTTATTGGTTAGGGACTTCATGGTATCCTGGGCTCCATGGGAAACCTGACATGAACATCTCTGCTCCCAGAGAGATGGTGATAGCACCTGGTGGTCCTCAGAGATAGCCTAGATCAGCATAAAGTAGAGGTGACCAAACAAGAGTTGGGGCTGCCCAGGTGGGCAATAACAGACTGAATCCCAGAGCAAACAGGATTCAGACCCTGGTCTGCCTCATGGCAGCAGGAGGGAGAGGGGGGAGCTCAGCAGATGATGAAGGTGGTGGCGATGAGGGAGTGTTTGGGAATTTTAACAGGACAGATCAGCTCCCTCCTCAATGACAAATCTTCACCTCTTTCTAATTTACCTTCAATGATTGTGATGGAGCCAAGTCTTCTTCTCACCAACAATAAAGTCGGGGAATTTTTAATGCTTTCAATGCTTTATTTGATGGTGTGAAGGGGTCCCTATTGTTTTACTGTAGAATCACAAGCAATACAGACATACTTGCCTCAGCTCATGCCCCAAGGATGGCAGTGTCTGTGACTCTTCCCTAATAAAGTGCTGTTCAGGAGCAGAAACAATTGTCCATAGCCTGTGACAACAGTTGATGAAGCTGATAGAGCACTGGGCTGGGGTCTAGCAAGACCTGATGTTAAATAAAGTCTAATATCCTTAGTAGCAGTGTGACCCTGGCCAAGTCACTTGCCTTCAGTTTCCTCCACTGTAAATTAGGAATAATAGCAGGACCTACCTCCTAGGGCTGTTGTGAAGATCAAATGAGATAATAATTGTAAAGCATTTATTACTGTGGCTGGCACATAGTAGGGACGATGTAAATACTAGTTATTAGGCGCCAAGGGAAGACAAAGTTTTGAGGTTCCTACAGAGGCTAGAGACCTTGTCAATGCCCAGACTTCAATCAACCCTGGCCTCCAGAGCCTCCTGGAGATCTTCCTCAGTCAGCATGATCTTCCCCTCATTACTCAAAAATGTGCTGATATCACAAGACAATGATGTGGGCCCAAGGAAGAAGCTGTAATATAATAACCTAGCTCTGATTTTTGGGGGGTAGAGTGGGATTCTGGTTTTTGGCTAGTTTTTCCCCTCCAATATGAAAGACATTAAGAAAACTATTTGTCTACATTCTATGTTATTGTACAAATAAATTGCTATCAGAAAGATAATTTTCAGGGAAATGACTGAAACAAAAGGGAAAGAAAATATAATTTAAGTTGGAATATATTTAACAAGGGGCAGCTGGGTGGTAGATAGAGGCCCAGACCTAGCATCAGGAAGTCATTTTCCTGAGTTCAAACCTGGCCTTAGATGCTTGCTAGCTGTCTGACCCTGGGCAAGTCACTTCACCCTGTTTGCCTCAGTTTCCTCCTCTGTAAAATGAGCTGGACAAGGAAATGGGAAATCAACCCAGTTACTCTGCCAAGAAAACCCCAAATGGGGTCACAAAGAGTCGGACACAACTAAAAAATGACTGAACCACCACCAATTTTAACCAGACTATGATAACCATGATCTTGAGATTGTCATCCACGAGCCTGTAACATCCATCCCATTTTAAGGAATTCTGGGGTTCCTGGTAGGGTAGGATAAGAGCACTTTCCTTTTTCAGCAAACCAGCCCATTCTTCTGCTCTTCCAGAAAGGGCTTATAAGGTACTGCTGAGCTCAGTCAGGTCTTCCCTGACTGTCTAGGACTTCTCCACCTTCCCCAAACCTCCCTCCCCAAGGAGTCTGCGTTAAGCCTGCAGTGTATCTGTTTCCAGGCAGAGCCCCTGCTGGGCTCAACCCTCCCCTCCCTGATGGAGAACATGAAATTCTCATAGTCTGTCCTGCCCAGGCTGGTGCCACTTCTGGTTCCTGTCCTTAGCATGGTGGAAAGTAGAGCCAAGGGAGGCTTTCTTTAAACAATACAGCCAATGGCAGAATGGTTTGAGGAAAGGCAGACATTTAATTAAGCAGGTTCATGGTCCTAACCCTCAGCTTCCTGTCCCTCATCTGGGTTCATCAGGGACACAAGGGTGGCTAGGAGGGCAGTGGGGCAAAGACACATCAATAATCTTTTCATATGTGAGGCCTTGAAATTCTCCCAGTTTATCTCTGGACTAACCTGGCCTCTATAACAGAAGCACCTGCTGACCACTCTCCGGAAGTCTTCGGTGGATATTGGGGGGCAGTACAAAGGGGGTGGTACTCAGACATTGGGGTGCTGCTGGATTTTATTCTCATTAATCCATTCTGTCAGTGATTCTGTCAGCTCTGTGTGTGTGTGTATGTGTGTGAGAGAAATGAGCCAGGTGGTGATAGAGGGGGTAAGAAGGGGGGGAGGGGGGCCTGGAAGGGGGCCTTGGGGCTAGATGGCACAGGCTCAGGCCAAGGACCAAGGAGGAGCAAGGGTTGGAGACTGTGAATGACAGAAGCCCTCCAGACATCCTGTAATCATACATGCTGCTCATCCTTGACCTAATGCTGCCAGGCCCTGCAAGGAGAGACCAGAAACATTCACTGGATACCCACTATGTGCCACTGCCTCTGCTGGCCGCTAGGGAGGCCAGGAAAGGCAGACTTGGACCCTAGCCTCTGGAAGCTCAGAGTCTAAAGGAAGAGGAGAGAACCAGTTAAAAATAAAACTAGATGCCTATGTGATTGAGGCTGGATGTCAGGGAGGCCACAGCAGAGGGCAAGAAGGCACTAACACCCACAGGGCACCTGGGCAATCCTCTTGCTTCTAGAAGGGGATACATGAACTGAAACATGAAATTAGGGAATGACCCTGTACCTTCCTCCATCCTTGCCATTATATAGCCCACCTCCCATACACTACCCAGGGCTACCCTCCAACTGCACCCACTTGTACTCTGGGGGCTGGGGGCATGGGGGTGCTATAAACACTTTTTTTCCATTGGGAAGTGAGCTTTCCAACACCCAAGGGAGGCTGGTGGGATAGTGAGAAACTACCAGTTAATACAGCACTGCCTGGACTGGGTCCTCTTTAATGGACTTATCTTTTTTTTTTTTTGGGGGGGGGGGTTGTGAGGAAAAGGAAGTGAGAAGAACTGGGCCTAGGAAGTGGGAGACTTAGCACTTCCTTAGAACTTCCAGAACATAATTAACTTTCTGCAAGATCAGAAGAAAAGCCTGGCAAGGAGAACAGGGCCCCAAAGAAAAAGCTCTTCCCCATCTGCCTTCAAGGTCTCTTCACATCACTGGTCCTCAAAGAGGAGGTGAGGCTTGGGAGAGAGTCAGGGCTAGGTCTGACATGGATTTCCATATCATGGGATGGGTTCATTCAAATATTTTCATTCTTAAAATATCTTCCTTTTTCACTTTAATTTTAGCGATTTCCACCAAAATCCTCTGTCTGCTGGCTTTTTTGGGTAACATGAAAGGAGAAACAAAATGGCCTGGATTCCTCCAAATAAGGGGTAAAGAAACCCAAATCAAGCTTGCTCCCCTCCTTTTCCAGAAACTCTACAAAGGGTTTTAAAAGTATGTGGGAAAAGGTTTTGTGTGCGTGTGTGTTTGTGTGTGTGTGCGTGTGTGTGTGTGTGCGTGCGTGTGTGTGTTTTGGCAAAAACCCTTCAATAAATACAATTCACGAAGCCTCTGTTATCAGGCTGACACATCTCTCTGGCGATGCCGTGGATTTTTAGCAAGTCAGGCCATTGTTGGGTAAGGGATGGGTCGAAATTACTAAGGAGTAATTCCAGAGGTGGCTGGAGGAAACTTGTTTGAAGCCTGGACGCCGACAATCCGTGAAATCAGGGCTGCAGGCCTGCCTCCACTCTCGGGAAGCATCCCGAGGACATGGGGCCTTCTGAAACCTGTAGCCCTAGTGATGGACTTTGGATTTTGTAGGGAGGGCTTCAGGCAGTACCAGATCAGAGGCCCTCTATGATAACCTACTTTTCCCTTCTGGGATTCCCTGTGGCTGATTTGAATACAGGTTCTCACTCCCTCTGGTCCATCTTTGAGAACTGTTTCCTAACCTAGAGGTGTACCAATCTGTAGGAACCATAATTACTGCTTGAAGGTCAATATGATCCTGTGCAAGGCGGCCCAAGTCCCCAGACAGTTTGCCTGCCAACCAGTGAGCACAGATGGCTTCCCAGAGACACCTATGAAGAGGGCTCCAGGTGGACATCCCTTGGGGTAAGTAGAGTTTGGACTAATCAGAACCTCAAAAAGGTGGCTCTCATCCCCAGGCTTTTTGGCAGCTCCAAACAGTGAGCAAATATGTTTCCCCTTAGGTACCCATGAAGGGGGCTTCAGAAAACATCCCTTTGGGGCAGCTCCGGGCTCACTACCCTTTCCAAAAGGAAGTCCTGATCCTGAGGTTACTAGTAACTGTCATTCAGATAATGCAGGGCTGCCCCAAATGCCAAGCTTCAAGGGGAAGAGAGCCACGGGCACTGACCTCCTTGGGGCACTTATTAAGACTAGTCGTGTCCATCTACAGCATTCCTCCTGCAGACCTCTAAGAAAGCCCTCTTTATTCAGATCAGCAAATGAGGGGATTGAAATGGCTCAGAGGTTGTATGTATCTTTCTTTTTGGTGAAAGATAAGACCTACCCACTTCTAAGGCAATCCTTAACACAAGAAAGAGGGGCTGGTACCAGCTGGTACTCTTGATCAGACCTGTCCAAAATCCCTCACTCTTCCGCATCCATATCAACCTCATCCCCTGCCACCACACAGGTGAGGACCTGCTCCCACATGGCAGACAAAAGTCCACATCAGGGTACATAGAGATTTCTTCCCTTACTGCAACTTGGTCCATTCTCTTTTTGAGGACAACCAGATGGTACTGCCATCATCCCACCCCAGAGGTAGAGATGTTCCAGTTCAGAGATCCCAGTAGATCCACCAATGCCTAACTTCAAAACTTCTTTCTTTCATTACTTATAAGAAATTTTTTCAGAAAACGAAGTTTGGAATAAAATTTCGATATTGAAGTTCTCCTCTATTCCCCCCCCATCTGAAGCCCAGCTTTAAGGGCCTCCACAGTACATGAAGGGATGAGGAGAGAAGATTTTCACTCAAAAGCAGCACCATCTTCTGCTCTCTCAGGAAATTTGAAGCTCATTTCTCAGATGCAGAAAGTGATCAGAGCCCTCCCCTCTACCCAAGCCCCCAAATGGCCATTGCACTGGCTAGGCACAGTGTGGGAGGGGGAAGTGTGGGGCTTGGCTGGGCTGCATGATGATGAGAAAGGCATAGAGTCATTCCCTGACTTCTTGGTTCTGCTGAGGCCCCACCTTCCTAAAGCAAGAGGACTGTCCAGGTGCCCCTGGAAGTCCAGGTCTTCTCCCCTGAGGTTGCTTCTGCAGCCACCCTGCCTAGCTCAGGTGAGCACTTGGGTATTTCTACATTATCTCCCCTGTCCTTTCCAGCCTGGAAAGGAGGCCCCTTAGTGGAGGGACCAAGTGTTTCAGGTTTTCCTGGGTTTTCCAGCACCCAACACAGGGACTAGCACATCCTGGGAGCCTAATACACATCTATGGTCTCACTGCTTGTGAGTCATGGCACTTTGAACTCAAGGATGGGTAATACCAGGGATTACAGTGGGATTGGGGGTGGGGGAGATGGTGGCCCAGAAAGATGAATGGGGGAAGATGTATTCCTGCGTTCTTTCTCAGTGCTCCACCCTCCCACACCTCCATTCTTCCTAGGCCATTCTGCTCTCCTGAGGGCCCTCAAGCCCCATAACACCTGCCCCACCATAACACCTTCCGGCTGACCAATCCAAACCAATCCTGTACCAGCCCTACCTCCTTCTGAATCCTGCACCTGTCCCACCCCTCCCTGCCATCTCACTCCTGGGCTCAGGCCTCCACCTTCCCAAGAAGCCTTGCACTCTCTCTTCCGAACAATGGAGCTACTCTGCACGTGCACAGGTTGGGGTGAGAACCCTCATACCCCCACCCAGGGGAACAACAAAGCCTTCCCACAATGCCTCACAGAATTAATTCAAGAGTAGCAAAAATTCAGAAACACCCCAGTTGTGGAAGCTCACCCCCAACCCCAAGTAATTCAAGGTGTGCATCCTGCAGAGTGGGTATACATGGGACAGAGGTAACATTAGCCCATAAATCACCAGGCAGAAGGTCAAAGTCTCCCATTCTACACCTACATCAGTAGGGTCCTGTCCACCTATCAGTGTCCTTGATGGTTCCCCCACCTACCACCAACTACAAAGACAGCAAGCTGAGGGGCAGGCCCCCAAGCCTGCATAAAGGTCAGCCCTTCCCCTTACTGTCCTAGGAGAGGCCACATTAAAAAATAAAATAAATACCGGGGGCCTGTATCAACCAAAGGAGAACAACCAGAACTGGGACAAGGCTGGGGAGGAAAGATTAAAAGGGGGGTAGCATGTTCTCATTCAGGGAAGGGGGCTTCCAGTCCACAGTGGTGTGGGGATCGACTATAAAGAAACAAATTCCAGGCTCAATACAAAATTGGTGGGGGCAGGGTGAAGAAAAGAAGTTTTGGGGAGGGGGTAAATCCTCAGCAGATGGCCTAGTTGGGCTCAACACAACCTTGAGACCCCCCAGAACACACTGCTTTCTAAGGGATCAGAAAAAAGGCCTGGTTTGGTGAAAAGAGAAATACCTTTCATTCTCCCCCCCAATCCATAGAAACTCCAGAGACTACAGAAATGCTTAAGAAGCAGTGGAGAAATCTGCTTTGGTGATGGCCATGATCTCTAGATCATGGTTACCATAGGAAAACTCTAGTAAAACAGATTCCAAATTATATGTTCTTTCCCTTTTCTTTTACTCCTTTCCCTAAAAATCCACATTCTCCTGGAATTTCTAAATACTACGATGGAATGAAGACAAATAAAATGTCTAGTAGGTGCACGTCCCATCTCTCACCAACAGTCAGCCAGGGACTCTGGGCACCAGAGACTTAGAAAGAACAGGCCTACCTCCAGATTTCCTTGTTGTACATTGCCCACAGCCATCAAGGAGTGGGGAAACAATGACTGACCTAAGGGGGCTTACCTTCCTCACTTCCAGTAGCCACAAGGACCGACCAACTGTCTTTCCCTCACAACCAGCACTTTATTCTGTTTTCCCACAGTTTAATGCTCATTTCTCACATGCTTAAAGTAATTACAACCTTGCCATTCCCTAGGACCCCTAGTTGCAATTGCAGGGGCCAAGCACTGTGTGTATATAGGGGGGTAAGTGAGGGGCTGCATGATGAGGAGGAAGGTCCACGGTCATTCTCTGACTTCATGGTTCTGCTCAGGCCCCACCTTCCTGAAGCGGGGGGCGGGGGGGGGGAGGAGGGGAGGCTGCCCAACGGCCCCTCGGAGTCCGGGCCTTCTTCTCCCCTGAAATCACCTTTCTTGCCACTTTGTTTAGAACAACTGTGCACCCCGGCATTTATATTACATGGTCCGCCGGCATTCCCTCCATCAGTGTGTGAGTCCCCTTACGGGAGGGACCATCCGTTTCTTGTTTTCCTGGGTTCCCCAGCACCCAACATAGTGACTTGCACATCCTGGGAGCCCAGGACATGCTGGTGGTCTGACCGGTTGCGACACATGGCACCTCCTAGTCAATAATGAAGCCTACCTTTGATTGTGGCAGGAGCTGGCAGGACCGGCAAAGAAGTGGCCGAGGGCAAGATCTATACACGCTTCTTTCTCTCAGCCTCCCTCTCTCCCACCCTCACACCCCGCGCCTTCCTCGACCGTTCTGGTCACGAGACCCTCCCGTCGTTCTCGACACCCACAACACCTGCCCAACAGGCCTCCCCAACCACCTGATTGAGGCTGACCAATCCAAAGGAAGGCCCCGCCCACCCTTCTGAATCCTCCAGCGCCGTGCCTCGCCCCGCCCCGCCCATCCCGCCCACTTCACTGCTGTGCTCTCTGTTGCAACTCCTAGGGCATGGGTCCACTCTTCGGAGCTCGCCACAGAGCTACTCTTCACGTGCTGAGGTGGGGCCAAGGAAGGGCCCCTCCCCACCTCTTCCCCCCCCCCACTTCCCCCGGGGAATAAATTGGACTTCCCACCATTCCTGAGAGAATTAATTCAAGAGGAGAAAACAATCCGGAAATGAACTGATTCTGGCCGCTACCCAAATCTGTGCCCGTCAAACCAAACCAAGTGTTGGGTTCTGCAAAGAGGTTGTCCGGAGCATTAGAGGCAACCTTAGCCCAAAAATCGCTGGGCAGTAATTCAAGGTTTCCCTTTCCATACCCATACCAGGTCAATGGGGCCCTGCCCACCTTCCAGCTGTCCTGGATGGTTCTGCCACCCCCCCACCACCACCAACTGCAGTCACAGCCAGCTGAGGGTCTGCAGCCTGAGCCTGTTGCAATCACAGACTTTCCCTAAGCGTTATATTAAAAAATTAAAAACGTTCCCCGAGGTCGGCTTGCCACCAACGATGGGGAAGGGGCCCAGTCTAGACTAGCAGGAGTCCGCCTACAAAGTGACAAACTTGCAAGCTCAATGGGCACTTGGGGAGTGATGGGGGGAGGAAGAGAGAGATTTTAGGGAGGGTGGTAAAACCTGGGCAGATGATCCAGATGAGCTAAACAAAAGCTTAAGAGCCCCTCAACACATTGCTTTCTGAAGGATCAGAAAAAGGCCTAGTTTGGTGAAAAGAGAAATGCTTTTCATTCTCCCCCACTCCACACACACACACACACACACACACACACACACACACACACACACACACACACACCATAGAAACTCCAAAGACTACAGAAATGCTTAAGCAGCAGTGTGATGTGCCTTGGTGATGGCCATGATCTCCAGATCATGGTTACCATAGGAAAACTCTGGTAAAAGATTCCATATTAATATTTCCCCTTTTCTTTCACTTGTCTCCCTAAAAATCCTCTTTTTCTCGGCATTTTAAATATCATCGCATGTAGACAAATGAAATGTCTGGGATTCTTCCAGCTTGAGGTTACAAAGTATAGGACAGAAAAATGAGCCTGTTATTTAAGAAAACAAAAATCAAAGGAGGATACTTTTTGCAATGATCTTTTAAAGCCTCCTCCTTCAGCCTGGCTTCCCAGCCCAGTGACATCCTGGATCTTACCTAGATGTCACCCACCGCTGGACAGCAGGCAGCAGGTCACAATGAATGAGGTGGGTCTGGAGAGGAGGTCCCATGGAAGGCTTCCTCCTCTGAGACCGAGGCCTCCAGGATGTTCCAGATCACATATCCTGAGTGAAACCTGACCTCTCTCTGCATAGCTACAGGATGGCTGATATACACAAGGGCCCTTCTCTCCTTTTTGAGGCTTGCTCCCCAGGTCAGGGGAGTGGCAACAAAAATGGAGGAAGGCCACAGAATCAGGAGCACTGCCTGAAGGCTTTCTCTTAGGTCTGGGTGCCCACTAGACCTTGTGAAAGATGGCTCTCCTCACAAGGTGTGTTGGAACGTCCAAAGAATGGTCACACGAGTTTGGGGGTTTTGTTCTTTGTCCTTTCATTTTCAAAGAGGACCATGACATCGAGATGTGATGTCATGACTTGCAGTGAATGAGATTTAAGTGAGGGAGGGCGGTGTAAGGTCACCAATCTCACTCTCTACTCCAAAGTCATCTGGGTCCAGTGGCAACATCTACAACAGGATCACTGGAGATGGGCCCAGATGTGTGAAGCAATCAGGGTTGAGTGACTTGCCCAGGATCACACAGCTAGTAGTATGAAGTGTTTGAGGCTGGATTTAAATATGGCTCTCCTGACTCCAGGGCCAGTGCTCTACCCACTGTCACCTAGATGTACCTGGTAACATCCAAGACAGGGGGCCAAACAGGAGTTTGGACTCTGTGGGCCCTAACAAGAAGAGTCCAAATGCAAACACGTACAGGTACTGGTGCAGGACTTGGGATGGGGAAGCTCAGGGGCTTCCTGCTGCTGGAGGGTCAGGCCAGGTCTGATCATGTCCTTTCCTGCTTACACAGCCTCAGCTCATTCTGATCCTGAGCACTCATACTGCTACAGAGGCAGGTCCAGTCTCTCACCAACAGCCAGCCAAGGGCCCTGGACACTTAGATTCAGAAAGAACAGGAGTTGCTCCAGACTTCCTTGTTGTGCACTGCCCATAGCCATGAATGGGTGGAGGGGAGAGACAATCCTTGCAGAAGGGGGCCTACCTTCCTCGCCTCCAGTAGCCATAATTATTGACCAAATGGCTTTCCCTCATAACCAGAATTTACTTCTGCTCTCCCAGAAAGTTCATGCTCATTTCTCACATGCAGAAAATAACCAAAACACCCCCCCTCCAAGATTCCTCAAGTCCCCAAATTGAATTGCACGGACTAGGCAATGCTGTGAGGGGACTGGGGTAGTGTGGCTAGGGTGGGCTGCATGATGATGAGGAAGGTCCAGGGTCATCCTCTGACTTCATGGTTCTGCTCAGGCCCCACCTTCCTGAAGCAGGGGGGCTATCCAGGGGCCCCTGGAAGTCCAGGCCTTCTTCTTCCCCGAGGTCACCTTCCATGCCATTCTGTTTAGATCAATTGTTCATCCCAAGATTTATACTTTATCACCCTCCCTGCATTTCTCCCATTAATGGGTGAGCCCCCAAGTGTTTCTGGTTTTCCCAGGTTCCCCAGCACCCAAAACAGGGACTGGAACCTCCTGGGAGTATAGGACATACTGGTGGTCTCACTAGTTGTAAGACATGGCCCTATCTGGGATTGTGGCAGCAGGTGGGAAAATGGGCAAAGGAGGCAGGGGCCTTGATGTATTCATGCTTTCTTCATCCTCCCTGCCTCCACCTCTCCCATCCTCACACCAGGTTCCTTCCTGGGCCATTCTGCTTTCCTGACCTCCACCCCCACAAAACCTTGCCCAAAGGCCTCCTCCAGCACTTTCAAGCTGACCAATCCAAACCAAGACTGGGATTGTCTCTGCCCCTACTCCGCCTGTATCCTACCCATGCACCACCCTTCCCTGCCTTTGCACACCTGGGCTGGCTTCTCCACCTCCTGAAACAGGTATTCACTCTGGTGCTGGACAACCAAGTCTCCCCACCCAGGGAACAACAAAGCCTTCCCAAAGTTCCTGACAGAATGAATTCAAGAGAAGACAATCCAGAAACACTGATTCTGGAGAGCCAACCTCAATTAATCCAAGTAGTGTGTCCTGCAATATGGGTGTTCCTGGCACAGAGCCAGAGTGAGACCAGAATTCGCCAGGCAGAAATTCAAGGTCTCCTGTTCCACACACACCTCAATAGGGCCCTGCCCACCTGCCAGTCATCCCTGATGGTTCTCCCCCCGCCCCCCAACCAGCTGCAGGGATAAGAAGCTGGGAGTCTGGTCCCTGAGCCTGCTTCCAGATCACCCCTTCCCCTTACTCTCTTACTCTTCTTTTGTTGTTCACTTGTTCAGTTGTCAGACTCTTCATGAGCCAGTGGACCAAAACTTCTCCTTCTGCTGGTGACAAGCAGGTCCCAGGGATTTTCTTGTTACTCTTCTACTAGAGGCTGTATAAAAAGTAAAGCATTAAATTTAATGATTTTTTAAAATTTCTGGGGCCTGCTTGATACTACCCAAAGGAGAATCACCAAAACTGGGGCCAGACTGGGCAGGAAGGATTAAAGGGGGGAGCATGTTCTCCATCAGGGAAGGGAGCTTCCAGCCCAGCAGGGGGTCTGGCTAGACAGACACACACTCCTGGCTCAGTACAGACTCCCAGGGGAATTATGGGGGGAGGGGGAAGAAGGATAAATCCTGGAATACCATCCCCAGAACTCTGCAAAAGCACAAGCAAAGCCTGGTTTGGTTAAAAGGGAAAACCTTTTTATCCCATTCCATTACAAACTAGAAAAATCCTTACAAGATGAAGTAGAAGACAAGGCTGATTATTATAGCAAAAGTCTGGTAAACTATATTGCAACTCAGCTCTATTTTCTTTCCCTTTTCTTTCAGTTTCTTCCTTAAATTTCTTTTTTTGGCATTTTTACAATAAAATGGAAGTTAGACAAAGGACATCTCTTGTATTCTTTCTGCTTGATATCACAAAGTATACAAAATTTTAAAATAGAATCAGCTATTTCACATAAAAAGAAATGTAGTTGGGTTTTTTTTGTTTGTTCATTAAACTGAATAGAGTTGCTGCTGTTCAGTCGTTTCCCACTCTTCATAACCCTGTGGACTACCTGGCCAAGGATACTAGAGTGGTTTGATATTTCCAGTGGATTCAGGAAAAGAGAGGTTAAATGACTTGCCTAGGGTCACACTGCTAGAAAGGGTCTGAGGCCACATTTGAAATCAAGCCTGCCTGACTCCAGGCACAGCATTCATTTGATCCATCTAACTGCTTTACACTCAATATTAGCTTTTTTCCTTTTTTAAAGCCTCATGCTGTACACTGGCACCATAACCCAATGAATTCCTAGATTTTTAGCTAGCCAGGTCCCTTGTTAGATAGGGGTTATGTCACAATGACTCAGGGAGGTCTGAAGAGGAGCCTGGAAGCCAGGATTGTTTGAAGTCTGGACACTAAGGCCAGAAATCAGGACTTCAGGCCTCTAGCCCCTGCAAGCACCCCAAACCTCTGTGTTCCCTTGAAGCCTGAGGCCCTAGGGATGACACCCATATCTTATAATAAAGGCTACATGTTACTCTAGATGAGATCCCCTAATAGAAAATAGACCTCTTCTCCTGTGCTTCTCAGTGGCTGATTTAGATAAGGACCATTCCCCACTTCCCCAACCCCAGGTCCTATTTTGAGCTTTTTTCCCCCCATTAGAGGAGTCTAGCATCAATGGAGGTAGGTCACAGATTCAGAAGTACTGCCTGAAGGCATCATCCTAGGCATGACTGCCAAGGAGACCTGATGAAAAGTGACCCTTGTCCCTAATGTTTTTGGTATGGGCATAGAGGGCTTTCCAAAGGTGCTCAAAGTACCCATCCCTTTGGGCCAACTAGGATCACATCACTGCTTCATAAAAGGCTAGCCAAGCTTTCTGGATGAACAACCAGTGGGGAAAGATGGTTTCACCAAGGAACCAGTGAAAAAGGCTCAGGGAACCCTCCCTTTGAGGCAGCTCAGTGCTAACCAGAACTTCAGAAAGGAGACTGATATACAAGCACCTGGCAGTTGCCATTTTGGGAAAGGAGAACTGACCTGGAAATCTAGGGTTCAAGGGGAAGAGAGAGGGATCCACCTCCCCCCCCCGGCACACTTACTTTTTTGTTTGTTTTGGGGTTTTTTTGGCGAGGCAATTGGGGTTGACTTGCCCAGGGTCACACAACTAGTAAGTGTTGTCAAGTATCTGAGGCTGGATTTGAACTCAGATCCTCCTGAATCCAGGGCCAGTGTTCTATCCACGGTGCCACCTAGCTGCCCCGGCACACTTACTAAGAGAAGTCAAAGAGATTTCTGTATTGCTCAACTTCCTCCAGATCTATCCCAAGGCAGTCCATTCTTCAGCTTATCAAATCAAGTGATTGAAAGGACTGAGAGATGGAAGGATGGAAGGAAGGAAGGAAGGAAGGGAGGGAGGGAGGGAGGGAGGGAGGGAGGGAGGGATTTATTTATTAAACACTTTCCATGTCCAAAGCACTTTGGGTAAGCACTGTGGGTACAGACAGAAAAAGAAGACTGTCCTGGCTCTTAAGGACCTTCAATTCTCATTGTTCAGAAAAAATCTAGGGGCAGTTTTAGCTGGGATTCAGATGGAGATGCCCCCTGGTCCTTGGTGTACAGCAGCAAACAGATGCTAATACCACTTCTTAAATGTCATTTCTACTGATAAAATCATATCCATTTCTGAAGTTGAACCATTTTATATTTGCCTGAGACTTTTAGGTAAGAATTTTCTTTTCTTTGCCTTCAGTAGTTATGTCTGGAGCCACCACAAGACCGTGACCAGGAAGCATCTCCACAGGGCTTCTTTCCCAAAATGATCTCTGGAGACCTTGGGGTGACCCAATTCCTGGGATATCTGCATCAGGGACTGAGGGGAGATGGTGGTTAATGTGATTGTGGAATCTTGACCCTCCTGGCACATGCTGGTCCCTCTCCCCCCAGGGGGCCTTGCTCTTTCAGCTGGGCTGGTTTCTTCTCTGTCCTGTGGGTGGCAGGGTGGGGGGAGGGCTGGGCCATTCTCCAAGGGAGTTATTTCCCTTGATGATGACTGTGAGGGCAGGTCTGGAAGCAGGACATTTGGATATAGTGGTTAATGCCACTCCCAGAGCTTTTCTGTTTATATGCTTGTTGGTGGCACCTTTGTCAGGACTTGGTGGTGGTGGTGAGGAAGGTGGGCTCCATCTCTACAGTCATGTCTCTCCTTAGATGACTATTGGAGTGGCCTAGAAGATCCATGAGAATCAATCAATCAATCAATCAATCAATCAATCAATCTCTCTCTCTCCCTTCCCTCTCTGCCCCCCCCAGACACAAACACACCTCTCACTTCTATACTCACCAGTGATTTGCACATAGAAAGGGTTATGAATAAAGGATTCATTCATTGGTTCATTCATTCAAATAATCTGCTCAGGAAGGGTTTATCTATTTCAAGTCAGTTCCCCCCTGTTTCTCTCCCCAGAATAGAAGCTCACATTCTAAGATGGAGGAAATGGCAGGCTCTCGGTCCATCCTGCTGAGCCTGGTTCCAGTTTTGGTTCCTGTCCTTGGTGTGGTGTGGTAGGCCTTAGGGACCCTATTTTAGAAGTTGACTAAGAAGGAAAGGCAGGGACTTAAACAGGTTCAGGGACAGGGCATGGGGGGGTTGAGGGGGAGGGCTGAGTCATGGAAGACCCAAAGGTGGCTAGAAGGATGGCAAGGTCATCACCCACTGATGTGAAGACAGAATTGGAGACCAGTAACTTTTACCTGGTGGTTTCTGGGGAAACGTGGCCTCTTTCCCACATATGCCCACTGGTCATTGGGGTATTTTGGTTTTTTCTCCTAAATTTATTCTCTCAGGAATTTGGAGAACCCTTTGTTGTTCCATGAGGTGGGAATATGGGGAAAGCAGGCCCCCCCTTGCTATACCCCCATGTGACAGTGAAGAAAAGCCCAGTTGATTTGTAGGAGTGTGGATAGCTGATAAAGGAGAGATAGGGTGAATGGGGAATGGAAGAAATTTGAGGCAGCAGGAAGGGCAGGTTTGGGGGGCAGTAGTGGGAGGACCTGGTCAGCTTGATAGTGCTGGGCAGAAGCACTGTTAGGTGGGGGGCATGGGAGCTCAGGGTCAGGAGGACAGAAGAGCCAAGGACATGTGGAGGCAGTGAGGATTATGAAAGTCTCAATATACCTTGTTCCCCCTTCCTCCCCAACACCTCTCACTGCTGCTCTAGTACCTTTTGCTGCTTATCCTTGAGATCACTCGAATTTACTCAGTGACCAAAATGTGGGGAGCCCCAAAAGCCAGAAAAGCTTGTTCCCTGTCCTCAGGAGCTCATATCCTAAAGGAGGAGGATAAAACTTGTTAAGAACCTGGGTGTATAAGCGATCTTGGCAGGATGCCAAGGGAGGCCTGCTCAGAGTGTACAAGACACTAGCATCTGAGGGTACCTGACAGTTACCAGGATTCTAGAAGATGGTACTTGAGTGGAAATGTGAAGGAAGTTAGGAAATACCATTGTACTTTCTATCATGTCCTCACCCATCCACAACCCCAATGGGGGCAGGCCTATATACTTGGGCTTAGGGGCTTAGGTGGGAAGGGGCTCAAAACACTTCCGACATCTAGTCAAGGTGCTTCTGGCACCTGGAGATGGCAGATGGGGAGACATAAACTATATCCTGGACACAGAATCCCCGGATGAGGCCTTCTTTGCAACATGAAGTGTGTGAGCTCAGGACTTCCTGCAAACAGGATGTAAGTACTGGTCTGACTTCTGAAAGCAGATGGGAAAAGCGGGGACCTCAGGAGATGATGATGGTGGTGTTAGTGGTGATGATATAGCATGAGGATTTGGGAATTTTAACAAGATAGATCAGCCCTCTCCCCAGTAACAAAATCCTCCCATCTCTCTTATCCTTAGCATTAATGACTGTGATGGTGGTTGTGATATGCTTCCCCATGAAGCATCAATAATTCGACTTGCCATCTATTAAAAAATAACCCTAAATGTACTGACATCACCAGGAATAGATGTCTTCCCAGGGATGAAGCTGTAACACAATCCATATTTGATTTTTTAAAGCAGGAGAAGGAGGGTGTGTTTCTGGTGTTGTGGGTTTTTTCCCTCTCCGAGATGGAAAAAATACAAGATATTTCATTTGTCTACATTCTATATTATTGTAAAAAATGAGAGTAGAAAGAGAATTTGGGGGGAAATGACTGAAACAAAAAGGGCAGAACAGATCTTTGAAGTCTGAATATATTTTATCAGCCTTTGCCTATGATACCCATGACCTCCAGCTCAATTTCCTCCCCGAATCGCTGAACTTCACTCCATATTTTAAAGAGTTCTGGAGTCCCTGGTGGGGTGGAATGAAAAGATTTTCCCTTTTCAGAAAACCAGGACTTATTTTTTTTTTGCTTTTCTAGAAAATATAATGGGTTCTGGGGGGTTTATAATACAGAGTTGGGTTCAGTCAGGTTATCTACACAAGAATTACCCACTTCCCCAAAACCTTCCCAAACCCTCCACCACTCACCAAGTCTGTAGTAAGCCTGGACTTTGTTGATCTCCAGTGAGACCCCCTGCTGTGCCGGATGCTGCCCTCCCAGATGGAGAAAAAACCTTACCCGCAATGGTTCCAAATTTGGTTTTTGTTCTTTCTCTTTCTTTGTCTGTCTCTTTCTGTCTTTCCTTTTTGCTTTCTTTGTTTTGCTTGCTTCTTTCCTTTTTCTTTTCCTTCCTTCATTCCTTTATTCCCTTCCTTTCCTTTCCATCCACACGTAGAGCAGGAGAGTAAGAGCAAGGGCAGACTTCCCGTCTCATCTCCTGACCCTCAGCTTCCTATCCCTAGAATGGGGGTGATCATCAGGGCCGCAGATGTGGCCAGTTGGCAGGCAGAGACACCTCCCCCCCCCCCCCCGCAATAAGCA
Source organism: Dromiciops gliroides (assembly GCF_019393635.1). NCBI lineage: Eukaryota > Metazoa > Chordata > Mammalia > Microbiotheria > Microbiotheriidae > Dromiciops > Dromiciops gliroides. Next base: position 59,522,093 of record NC_057867.1, on the reverse strand, counting down.
GGTCTGGCCTCGAGGGAGATTTCTGGCCCTGCCTCGGCCTCCACTTGTCCATGTCCAGAACTGTTCATTTAAAGGGTACAGGCGGTGGGGTGTCCCTGCAGAATGCTGGGATTCTGGATGTTTCTCCTCTTGAATTCATTCTTTCAGGCATAATGGGGAAGATTTCTTGTTACTCTGGGTGGGGAGGCAGGGAAAGGGGCCCTCCTCGCGCCTCTCCCCCATGAGCACGTGCAGAATAAAGCAGGTGCCTCCACCCCGCCCTCTCCAGGCGGGAGTGAAACGGCTTCCCCGGAATCTGGGGCGCGCGGAGGAGGGGAAGCGAGCGAAGTGTTGTGGGCGTTGGGCGTTCGGAACCTGGGGCACGTGGTGGGGGAGTGGGGAGGCGCGAGGGAGGTCGGGCCGGATAGCCAAGCTCGAGGGGTGGGGGAGGATGCCCTGGAGCGGGAGGAAGCCTGAATCCCCCCTGCCCAGACTCCCTCCCTCCCCTCCCACGGTCCCGGGTCCAGCTCCGCCTTGACTTTGAGGTGCCATGTCCTGCAAGCACAGAGACCACACGCAGGTACTGGGGGCTCACGATGTGCCAGTTTCTGTGTTAGTTGCTGGGGCGCCAAGGAAGCGGAGAAAAAGGAGATTCCTGTCCTAAGGAGCACCCAATCTAAAGGGGGAGGGGAGGGGAGGAGGGGAAGCCATGATGTGAAGCAATAGATGGGGCAGCTTTGGATAGAGCACCAGCCCTGGATTCAGGAAGACCTGAATTCGAATCCGACCTCAGACACTTGACACTTACTAGCCGTGTGATCCTGGGCTAGTTACTTAACCCCCATTGCCCTGCAAAGATGATAGACAGACAGATGATAGATGATAAATGATAGATTGATAGATAGATGTGTGTGTGTGTGTGTGTGTGTGTGTATGTAGGTATACCAGATGTGCCTCCAAAGATGGCAGTATGGTGCAGTAAGGTGTGGGGTGAGATCTCTGGGGAGAAGAGAGCACTAATACGCAGGGGCCCCTGGGCAAGCCTCCAGTTTCAAGAAGGTAGGACCCGTGTAGAAACATGAAGGAAGGCAAAGAAAGGCTGTGCAGTTTCCTCCCTCTCATGGACAGAAGCCCAGTCATCTATCCATCCCCTGCCTACCCCCAGTGCCTAGCCCAAGCCAGCAATTTGGGGGACTGGGTAGTGAAAATGCTTTCTGCATCGAAGAATGGAGCATTCAACACTAACTGCATGAGGAGAAGGTGATGAGGGCAAGGCCTCTTTCCTGGCTGTCCCAGGGGTAGTGCGGAGTTCCTGAAAAGCAGCGCTTCAGATGGGAGATAGGGGAGAAGAGCACCCTCGATCTTGTCCTCCCGTCCCATTTCCCCAAGGAACAGGCATGCTTACAAGGATGGGAAGAGGTAAAGAAGGGAGGCTTTTGGATTTGCCATTTCAGGATGTAGTGAAGTCAACCCCACTTGCAAATCTCTGGTCCCACAGAGATGGGATGGCATTAGCACCTGGATGTCCTCAGAGATGCGGGGACCAAACGAGTTTGGATCACGGGTGCAGTAAGAAACAGGAGTCCCAATGTAAACCCAACATAAACACCTAGATCAAACTTGGGTACCAGACTGGGCGTGTGGAGTGAAGGGATGACATCACTTAGGATGGGAATGCAGGGAACTTGGGAATTCTGTCCAGGGCTGATCAGGGCCCTTGCCTTCTAAGAAACCCTCACTCACAGGGATGATTCAGGTCACTGAAACTCTCTTCCCTCCAGGTCTGGCATTGGGGGCAGCTCCGCTTCATGATGACGACAGCTGCCAGTAGCTTAGGCATCTGGGCCTCCTTTTTGAAACTCTTCTTCCAAGGTCATTTAAAGGAAGCAGTCTTTGTCCAGTGGCTCCAGCAGCCAAACAGCCTGGTGACCTACGCCTCCTTTTTTGAAGCTTTGATGGGAACCAAGCTCACCCAAAGGGATGGCCAAGTGGAACCCTCTTCCTGGGCATCTCTGGGGTGCCCTCCATGGCCTCTCCTCTGGTTGATCAGGCTTCCTGGGCTCATTTCGCCTGTAGGAGAAAGCCTTCAGGTAACACAGGCTGCCAGGCCTCTGGATAGACAAACAGCGATCTCAGATGGACCAGGGGAAATGAGAACCTCGATCCAAATAGGTTAACAAGAAACACAGCAGAGGAAGGTGGATTTTCATGCACACTCTGGAGTCCTGAACCACCTGTAGCCATCATTGTCAAAGGGGAAAACCTTCCTGAAGGACCCAGACTTCTAGAAGACCATAGATAGCTTCTTTGGGTGTAGGGGTGGGGGGAGGCCTGCAGCCCTGACCTCTGTGATTGGCCCTGTTTAGCATTAAGTGAAGCTTGTGCTGTGGTCTTCTTGGAGATCTCCCTCAGGAACTGGGACCTGTCCCCTACCTAACAATGGGCCTTAGTCACTAAAACTCCGTGACAACACTGGCCCATGATGTCAGGTCAAGGGAGGAGACTTTAAAAAAATAGTAACCTTTTATTTTATTGTTTTTTTACTGAAATGTTCTCACCCTTGAACAGAAAGAGGCCGGGAAATTTCATTTGTCTCTCTTATTTTTTTAAATAGCAGAAAGAGGATTTTTAGGGAGAGGGCTGAAAGAAAAGGGAAAGGAAATTCAGTTTCAGGTGGAATATATTTTACCAGCCTTTTCCTAAGAGAACCATGATCTCAAGATCACTGTCATCCCCAAATCTCTGAAGACCATTCTATCTTTTTTATTTTTTTATTTTTAAATTTTTTTAGTGAGGCAGTTGGGGTTAAGTGACTTGCCCAGGGTCACACAGCTAGTAAGTGTCAAGTGTCTGAGGTAGGATTTGAACTCAGGTCCTCCCCACTCCAGGGCCGGTGCTCTATCTACTGCACCACCTAGCTGCCCCCACCATTCTATCTTTTAAGGAATTCTGGGCTCCCTGTTGGGGTGGAATGAGAGGCCTTTCCCTTTCCCCCAACCAGACCTTTCTTCTGCCCTTGCAGAAAGTGTAATGGTTTGTGAGGGCTTTACAGGGCAGAGCTGAACTCAGTTGGGCCATCTGCCCAGAAATGACCTACCTCCCCAGAAACTCCTCCAATGGATTCCGTTCCTCTCTTTCCAGTGAGACTCCCTGGACACTGACTGCCCTGATGGAGAAAATGGCTCCTCTTGGGCCACCATGCCCAGCCAGCCTGGTCCCAGGTTCTGGTGTTTTCCCTTGGGGTGTGGTAAGATGGCCCCTGGGAATTGATCCTCCCTCCCCCCTTCCCTCCCCTCTCTACTTCCCTCCCCTGCTCCCCTTCTCCCTTCCCCTTCTTTCCTCCCTGTCCTCCCTCCTTCCTTTCCTCTCTCCCCTTCCTCCCCTCCCCAACCCCTCCCCTTATCCCCTCCTCTCCTTTCCCCTTCCCTCTGCACCCCTCCTCTCCTCTTCCTTTCTTTCCTTTTTTTCTCCCTCTCTCTCTCTCTGTCTCTAGATCTCTTTGTTTTTTGTCCTCCCATCTCTTATTTCTATCTACCCTGCTATCTCAGTGACTGGGGCTAAGCCTCTTCAATCTTATTTCTATATAGTTCATACATCTTATAGTAGGAGAGGAATGAAAAGTCCCCAGATTTAAATAGGGTCAGGATCATAACCCTTGGCTTTCTGTCCTTGGATGGGGGGGGGTGATCATCAAGGACATATGGGTGGTTTACTAGCCAGTCAGAGACCTGCTTAGGTGAGTTTAGCATGTAACCTGGGTAACAATCCCAGATGGACTAGGGAAATGAGAACCTTTGTCCCAATCAGGGAATGAGAATCACAGCAGAGGAAAGTGGATTTTCATCCAGAGGATCTTACCTGGAACCACCTAAAGCCCTTGGTATTAAAGGGAAAGCCCATTGAGAGGAGCAGGGACTTGGAGGGGATAGAAGTTCCATTGGCATTTGGGGAGGTGGATGCCCTCAGCTCTGACTGCTCAGAGTGTGTGTTCAGTTATAAGTCAAGCTTGGGTTGTGGTTTCCTTGGAGATCATCCTCAGGAACTTTGACCTGTGCCCCTACCTAACAATGAGTCTTACTCACTAAAACTCCATGACATCACTGGCCCATGATGTCAGGTCCAAGGAAGAGACTTTTAAAAGAATATTCCCGGGGCAGCTAGGTGGCACAGTGGATGGAGCACCGGCCCTGGAGTCGGGAGGACCTGAGTTCAGATCCGACCTCAGACACTTAACACTTATTGGCTGTGTGACCCTGGGCAAGTCGCTTAACCCCAATTGCCTCACTAAAAAAAAATAAAAATAAAATAAATAAAATAAAAAAGAATATTTCCCTTTGATTTCTTTTGGGAATGAAAAAGGGTTTTTTGTTGGTTTGTTTTGTTTTACTGTGACCTTTTAAGTCCAAACAGAATCCCAGAAATTTCATCTGTCTCCATGATATGTTATTGTACAGAAACATGCACAGAAGGAGGATTTTGGGAAAGGACTAAAACAAAAGGGAAAAGAAATAAAGTATCAGTTTAATTACATTTGACCAGACTTTGCTTTGACACACATGATTTTGAGATCATTGGCATGCCCAAAGCCCATAGCTCTCCTCGTTCCTCTAAGAATTTCTCAGGTCCCTGGTGGGTGCTCTGAGGTGAGGGGCTTTTCCTGTGCCCCAGCCAGGCCATTCTTATTAAAAAAATATAATATGTTCTGGGGTTTATAAGGTAATGCTGAGCACAGTCAGGTCATGTGAGTAGGTCTTTCCCACCTCCCCATAACCTTCCCTCCAGCTTCCATCCCTCCTGGTGGAGTCTGTGTTAAGCTTGGAGTGTGGCTCCTTCCAGGGAGACCCCCTGATGTGCTGGACACTCACCTCCCTCATGGAGGTGTCCCTTAGGCCACCCTGCCCAGCCTGGTCTCACTCATGGTCCTTGTCCTTGGGGTGATGCCAACTGGGACTCAGGGATTCTTCATTGATGGTGATGATTTTAACTAAAGCCTCTGGCAGAAGAGTAAGGCCCATGGCAGAGATTTGAGCAGGTTCAGGGTTTAAGCAGGTTCCCTCTCAGCTTTCTGTCCCTGGGGAGTGAGGTGGGGGATCATCAGAGACACCAGGGGTGGTAGGAGCCAGGCAGGGACCCAGAGAAGTGAGTTGGGCATGTGAGACCTTCAACTTCTTCCTGGTGACTTCTGGGGTAACTTGGATTCTATCCTGGCTACACCCCTTCCTCATATCCAGCCCCCTAGATTAAAAGGGTGATGGGAAGCCTGTTCCTCCAGCATTGGTTGATTTCTGCATTTCTTAGTCTTTTTTAAGGAAGGGGGTAGGGACAGCCCTAAGCCCCCCATGTCCATAAGGAGAGTAGCCCAGGGCCTGGCAGGAGTGTGACTGGGGAAATCTTAGGATGGGCAGGAGGTTGACAGTAACAGAGAACATGGGGAGGCTGGCAGGAATAAGTTGGTGATCACACTTGGGGGGAATTGGGAACCATCCAGTGGCTGCTCAGCCTTAAGCTGCTGGAGGAGGCCAAGGAGCATGGTGTTTGGGGGAGAGAATGGTGGCTGCCTGAATACACCTTGGCCCCTCTTCAATCCTTCCATCTGTCAGTGCTACTACAATGCCAGGTGCTGCTCATCCTTGCCTTTGAGGTGCCATGTGCTGCAAGAAGTGAGGCCCCTAGCATTTTCTGGGCAGCTGAGATGTACCAGTCTCTGTGCTGGGTCTAGAGAACCCAAGGCACCTAGAAAAGCTTGTTCCTTGCTCTCAGGGAGTCGAAAATGTAAAGGAGGAGGACACAACCTCTGACATGTGATTTGGCACTCTCAGAGTGGATAAAGGCACTAGCATCCAGGGGGCACCTGGGCTGTCCTCAGGCTCCTGGAAGGTGATGGTTGAGTGGATGCATGAGATCAGGGAATGCCCTTGTACCTGCCTCAGTCCTCACCATCCTGCAGCCCTAACCCCAACTGGGCCAGGTCTGTACCCATGCACTTTGGGGCCTGGTAGGAGGGACTAGAAACACTTCTTCCATCTTGGAGGGAAGTTTTGAGCCCCTCAAGGTGTCATAATGGAGATGGGAAAACTATACCCTGTTCCCAACTTCTCTAGATTGGACCTTTCAATATTTCTGGGTGTGGGGAAAAACTTAGGAATATTAAGGGGAGAAAAGAACTAGGCCCATGGAGTGGCAACCTTCAGCATGTCCTTCAAACATATTTTATATGAACTCTGTGAAAGCCTAGTAGAAAGGCCTGACAAGGAGAGAAGGCCCCGTAGGGGAAGGACCATGGACCCTTACTCCTCTTAGCACCTTGTACCAACAAATAGGTCGTGGAACCTGAGGTAAGAGGTGGAGTGATCTCCATGTCATAAAGTAGCTTGAATGAAATATATTCACAATAAAATCTTCTTGTTTTTTTTTTTAATTTTTATTGAAGGCATTTTCTACTTTGTTTCTTTTTTGGTGGAAATCAGTGAGTGAACTTTAAAGAGCCTCTTCCTTCCTTGAGGCTGGCATCACTCTGCAATGACATCATGGATTGTTGGCAGCTCAGGCCTATTGTTGGGTAGGGGCAGGTCACAATGACTGGGGGAGATCTCCAGGAGGCTGGAGCCCAGGCTCACTTAGAGCCTGGACACAGACCAGGCAGGAAGTCAGGGCTTCAGCTGTTCTCTCACCCTGACTAATCCCAGCAGCAACTAATGTTCCTGAGAAGCCTGAGACCCCAGGGATAGTAGCTCACCTCAGAGGGAGGTCTGCCCCTTGTGCAGTTCATCAGATCCCGAGGATGAATATCTACCTGCTTCTGCTGTCCTGCTTCTTGGCTGAGTTAGATCCAGCTTCCTGCATCACCAGGTTCAACTTTATGTCTTCTTCCCAGGCCAGAGCCCTGCCAGGGTGTATGCACATGGACCACAGGCCCAGAAGGCATCAAAGACGACTGAGTGAGAAGAGGCTGCAGCAGCCACATCCTGTGGGTGGTCCATCCAGTGGGCACAGAGGATTTCCAGGAGGAGGAGGCCAAGAGGACCCCAATAACTGCCCCTTTTGGGCGGCTCAGTGCTCACCCACACCTTCAGAAAGGAGGCCCCTGACCCTCAGGCTGTCCCTGTGGTGAGCCAGAGCTGCCCATGGGTGCCCAGGTTCAGCTGTGATTGAGCAGCAGTGCCAGTCACCTGGGGAGACCAGCCAAGGCCATTTCTGTATCATGCATCATCCTATAGCTCTGTCACAGGGGCCTCCTTTATTCTGATCATCCAATAAAGTGATTGAAACTTCTCTGCGTGTCTTTAGTCAGTGAAGGAAGGGGTCAACAAAGGAAGGAAGGAAGGGAGGGAGGAAGGAAGGAAAGAAAAGTATTTACTGAAATAGTTTGGTGTGCAAAGTTATGTGTCAGGCACTGGGGTTATCAAGAGATAAGTAAATTGTCTTGGCTCTGAAGAATCTTAAATTTTCATGGTGGACACAAGACTTAGGGGTGGTGGCAGCTACAATTGATGGAGAGATCCCATGGTCATTGGGGTGCAGCAGAGTAGGCACTAAATTAATATCTTCTTTAATGTCATTCAACTGGTAAAATCATATCTGTTTTTGAGGTTGACCCATGTCACAGTGTCAAAGACTTTGGGGTCAGAACTTTCTTTTCTGGGTCTTCAGCAGCTGTGTCTAGAGCCCCTGGCTAGGCTGCTTTTCCACAGCGGTTCTTCCCACAATGATCCCTGGGGACCCTGGGCTGCTCCTGTGACCCATGTCTTGGCCTGTCTCCATCAAGATCTGGGAGGAGATGGTGGGTCAATGTGGTGATGGAAGCTTGACCCTCCTGGCACATGCTGGCCCATCTCTCCCAGCAGGGGGCCTCTTTCAGCTGTGTTGGTTTCTTCTCTGTCCTCTGGGTGGCAGTGGGTGGGCAGGGCTGGGTCCTTCTCCATGCGAGGCATTTCCTTTGGTGGTGAGTGTGAGGACTAATCTGGATGCTTGAGGGAAATCTCGAGGCGGCTGGATCCCAGGCTTACTTAGAGCCTAGACACAGAGGTCCAAAAAAAGTCTTTTGCTCTCAGGGCTTGCTGCCATTCCTCATGGCTCTTCAGTTTTTCTGCTTGTTGGGAGAGTCTTGTTAGGATTTAGAGATGGCGGTGAGCAAGGTGGGCCCCATCTCTACCAGCAGGTCTCCCCTTAATGATGCCTCCTGGCATGGACCAGAATGACCCTTGGAATATCAGTCTTAGTAACTCTGTCTCTGTTTCTGTCTCTTCTGAGTATTTATCTTCTTCCCAACTTCCATCCTCTCCCTTCCTCTGGTTCCTGTCTCTTCTCACTGTCACTTCCAGACCCTCGGCTTTTCCCATTAAATTGACATATTAAAGCATTCCTCATATGACAAACTCTTTACCCTTCCTCCCTATGTCACTCTTGGTTTTGGCTATTGCCCAACAGAAATAAGGAACCTAAAAAGTCACGTACACCTCTGGGCTGTGAATAAGAGACCCCAAGACAGCCAGAAAAAGATTCCTGCCTGCCCCCATGGAGTTCATAGTCTAAAGGAGGAGAAATCCTGTAAAAAATAGTTAGGTACATGTGTCATCTTGGCAGGATGCCAAGGCAGACCCTCTCAGAGGGGCAGAAAGCCCAAGCATCCAGGAGCATCTGGGCAGTACTCAGGCTACTAGAAGGGGCTGCTGGAGAGGAAGCATCAAGGAAGTCAGGGAAAGACCCTGCCCCTTCCTCCAGGCTCACCATGCGCAGCCCCATCCCTATCCCCACATCCCCACACAAACCCTCCAATATGCCCTTGCTCATCTGAAGCGGGTGGAAGGGGGCTAGAAGACCAGAAGGAAGGCCAGGCAGGAAGGGCTGACACCTCTGGGGAAGGACCCTGCTCATAAAAGCCTTTTCTGAGCTTGAGCCCCTATGGAGCGCTTTGGGTTTGGGGTGGGTGGTGGGCAGGACAGTGACCTCCATATTGTCAACATGAGATCTTGTTCCTTTGCCATTTTATTCGTTTTCCTAAAATGCTCTTTCTGCCTTGGTTCTTTTTCATTGTTCTGGTTGGTTCGAGTAAAAATGCCATCACTAATACCCCTTAAATAGCCTCTTCCTTCCTTGAGGCTGGCGTCACTCTGCAATGACATCACAGATTGTTGACAGCTCAGGCCTATTGTCGGGTAGGGGCCTGTCACAATGACTGAGGGGGATCTCCAGGAATCTGGAGGCCAGGCTTACTTAGGACCTGGACATAGACCAGGCCACAAGTCAGGGCTTCAGTCTCCTGCCCACCCCCAAGCCCCAGAACAACATTTCCCTGTGAAGTCCAAATCCCAGACATGGCTTTCTTATTTCATAGTCAAGTCCTTAGGTTGCCCTGCATCCGATGCCCTGGATGAAAACCTCCCTCCCTCTGCCCTGCCCCTTGGTGGCTAATTTAGACCCAGGCTCCTGCTCCTCCTGGTCTGTCTTTAGGCTTCTTTCCCGATCCCAAGCCAGGCAAGCTTCTACGGACATAGGCCACAGACCCAGAAGCAAGGCCTGGAATCCTCCTCCTCCAGGTGAGTGCCTGTGGGTCCCCTGTGGAGTGGAGGCTGTGGCATTCCCTTCTGTGAGTCGTCAATGAGGCTTTCTGAGAGGAGCCAGTGAAGAGGGCTCCAGAAGCCAAAGCACTGGGGCAGCTGGAAGCTCACCACACCTTCAGAAAGGAGGCCCCAATTCACAACCCCATGGAACTGTTGTGGTTGTGAAACTCATTTGGCTCCAAATGCCAGGTTTCAAGTGGAAATGAAGAGAACAGGCAAGGGGCAAGAGGGAAGGGGGATGGGAGAACGGGAAAAGGGTGAGCAGGGAGGGTCAAGGAGAAGGGGAAAAAGGGAAGGGGAAAAGGGGAAAGGGAAAAGGGAAAGGGAGAGGGTTATGGAGCAAGGGGAAAGGGGGGAAGGGAAAAGGAGGAAGGGAGATGGAAGAAGGGGCAAAATGGGAAAAGAGGAGTGGGGATGGTCAAGGATCAAGAGGGAAAGGGCAAAAGGGGGAAGGGGAAGGGGAAAGTGGGATGAGAGAAGGGGGAAAGGGGGAGGGGCAGGGTTAAGGAAAAAGGGGCAAAGGGATTCAAGCAAAAGGCAGGAAGGGGCAATGGGGAAGAAGAAAAGGGAGGGGGCAAGAGGAAGCAGAAAGGGGAAGGGAAAAAGGGGAAAGGGTGAATGGGAATGGGAAAAAGGGGAAAAGAAAATGGGAGGGGACAGGATGAAGGGGGAAAGAAAAAGGGGAAAAGGGAAAAGGGGGAAATAGAAGGGGGAGAAGGAAAGGGGGAAAGGGAATGGGGGAAGGGGAAAGCTGAAGAGGATAGGGGGAAGGGCAAAAGGGGGAAGAGGAAAAGAGGAGGGGCCAAGGAAAAGGGACAACCAGTAAGGGGGAAAGGGGAAAGGGAGAAAAGGGAAAAGGAGGAGGGGAAGGGAGAAAGAGAAAAGTGGAAGAGGGAAGGGGCAAGGAGCAAGGGAGAAAGAGAAGTGTAAAAGGGGGTAAGAGGAAGGGGGAAATGGGGGGAAAGTTAAAAACAGGAAGAAGAAAGGGGAAAGCAGCAAGGGGGAAGGGGAAGGGGAAAGGGGGGCAAGAAAAAAGGGAAAATGGGTGAAGGGGAAGGGGAGAAGGGGAAAAGTAAGAAGAGAAAAGGGGGAAGGAGGGAGTAGACAAGGAGGAAAGACACTTGCTGAGACCAGTCAAGGGTATCTCTGTGTCACTCATCATCCTGCAGCTCTGATCATCAAACTAAGTGGTTGAAAGGCCTAAGAGATTGTGTTTCTTTTTGGTGAAATATAAGAAGTGCTTCTAAAGCAAACCCTCCTGCTTAGGACCACGAACAGGTGAGTGTTTCTTTTCTAAAGGAAATGTCTGATGAGGCAACATTCCTGCCTCCACCTACACACCTCCGTCCTCTTCCTCTTCCTCCTCCTCCTCCTCCTCCTGCTGACACCACACAGGTGAGGACCTGGGCACACGCCACAGGCATGGGGACTCCTCCCCTCATTGGCACTTGGTCTGAACTCGGGGTTGGTGCACTCTGCTCTGTCTTTGAGGACGACCAGGTGGGATCTAGCCCTTTGGGAACAGAGATGTTCAAGTCAGGTTTCAGGCATACCCCAGTGGATCCTGAAATGCCTAAGGCCAAAGCCCCCCTCTCTTTGCTTACTCCCTGATGAGAATTATTTCTTTTTCAGAAAATGTCACTGGGGAGACAATCCTGTGATCACGGTTCTCCCCTACCCGCCCCCCCCAAGCCCAGCTTTAAGGGCATGGTGGGGTGGGGAGAAGGGGCTTTCCTGCCTAATCATTTCTCAGATGCAAAAACCTGTCATGGCCCTCCCCTCTCCCCAAGCCCCCAAACTGCTACTGCACTGGCAAGGCACAGCGGGGGTGGGTGGTAAGTGGGGGCATGATGATGAGGAAGGTACAGAGTCATTCCCTGCTTCCTGGTTCTGCTCAGGCCCCACCTTCCTGGAGAAGAAGGCCTGTCCAGGGGCCTCTGGAAGGCTGGGCCTGCTTCTCCCCTTTCATTGCCTTCCATGCCATGTGGCCTAGCTCAGGTGAGCAAACAGCTCCTTACAGTTTACCTCCCCGCTTTAACCCCATTAGTGGGTGATCCCCCTTAGGGGATTTATTGGATTCTCCAGTGCCCAGCCCAGGGACTGACACATCCTGGGAGCACAACACACATCTGTGGTCTCACTGCTTGCAGGCTCATATTCCAGGGTGGGGGAGTACCTGGGAATATGGAAGCAGTCAGGGAGGGGGAGGGAAAGGGACGGGGCTGAGATGGATCTATATTTCCTTCATCCTCACTGACTGGACCCCTCCCCAGCCATTCTCCTCTCATGACACCCCCCATTGCCTGCCATGGCCATAATACCTGCTCCACAATCCAAACAAAGGCTGTGCCTGATAACCCCGCCCACCCACGTTGTGAATCCTGCACGTGGCCCACTCCTCCCTGCCATCTCACCCCCGGACTTGCTCCTCCACCTTCCAAAGCAGCTGCTCACTCACCCGCTGGACAATGGGGCTACTCTGTACAGGTTGGGGCCAGGAAGGCACCCTCCCCGCTGCTCCCCATCCTGGGGAGCAACAAAGCCTTCCCACAATTCCCCACAATGAATTCAAAAGGAGAAAACAATGTAGAAACATACAGATTATGGAGGGGCCTCCCCACACCAAATTAATCCAAGAGGTGAGGTAACTTTAGCCAAGAAACTGCCAGGCAGGAGGTTATGGTTTCCCTGTCCATGCCCACATCAGTGGGTCCTTGCCCACCTACCAGCCATCCTTGATGGCTCCTGAATCTGTTCCTTCAATGCATCATTCAACGCAGGCACCCACTGTGTCTGAGCCCTTTCAAGCATTCCACGTGAGGAGCAGAGGAAAGGGGGGCCCTATGCCAGATCTGTGGGATGAGGAACTATACAGACCCATCCTTGACTTTTCTCAGGAAGAGTCCCAAGGATGCACATGGCTGAGGCTCCTCCTCTGAAACCTGACATTCGGGGGCAGCTCTGTTTCACCAAAAGGACAAGTGCCAGTAACCTGTGGTTCTGGGCCTCCTATTGTAAGAGAGAGTAAACATGGAGTTGCCCCAAAGGGATGGCTACTGGACCTCTCTTCATGGACAATGTGAGGGCACTAGCTTTGCCCACAGGTTGGATCACTCCAAATGTCTGGGGAACGTACTCTCTTTTTCCAGGACCTGTACCAACAATCAGGATGAGGAGAATGATTTAAGGTGGTACTTCTGGATCCCTGGTCTACAGGCTGCCACACCTCTGGATTGGGAAACTGTCCCCCAAGACCCACCAGCAGAAGGAGGACCCTTGTCCAAATCAGCCACTTCCAAGCACAGCAGAGACATAGCTTTTCATCCAGGGCCTCTGAACAGAAACCTGTAGCCCCTACTATCAAATATGCAAGCCAATATTAGGCCCTCAAACTTCAACAGGATATCATGTTCTGCAGGAGCTGGGGGGCGGGGGCGGGGCTAGAGGCCTTCAGCCCTGCTTTCTGGCCTTCTCAGTACCCAGGCTTAAAACAAGCCTGGCCTCAGTCTCCTCTTTAAATCTCTCCCAGTAATTGTGACCACCACCACCCCACCTAACAGTGGGCCTGATTTGCTCAAAATCTGTAACATCACTGGCCCATGATGTCAGGCTTAAGGATGAGGCCTTAAAATGGCAAAATTCACCAGGTAAAAAAAATAAATATACCTTCTGATTGTGTTATTGATGAAGGAGATGATTGCTTTTCCTGTTAATTGTACTTCACCCAAAGCAGGAAGAATATAAGCTATTTCATTGGCTTCCATCTAATTGTGCAAAAATGCCAACAGAAAGAGGATTTTTAGAGAACTGAGTAAGAGTAAGAAAACATAATTGAAGTGTTGCTATATGGTACCAGACTTGGTCTATTGGAAGTACAGTTTTTAGGTCACTGTCATCCCCAAACCCTTGACCTCCATTCTTCCTTTTATAGAAGTCTCTTGTTCCTTGGATGGGGTGTAGGATGGTGAGAAGCTTTTACATCTCACTAAACCAGGCCTTTCTTCTGATCTTTCAGAAAGTATAATGTGTTCTGGAGATTGCAGGGCAGGACAGAGTTCAACCAGGCCATCTTCCCAGAAATCACCCACCTCCCCTCACTTGCACTGCCATCCACCCCACCCCTGGGAATCTGTGTTAAGCCTGCAGGGTGTCTCATTCTAGGCAGACCCCCTGCTGGGCTGTACCCTCCCTTCTCAGATGGAGAACATGCAATCGTCAAAAGCTGCCCTACCTAGCCTGGTGCCAGTTGTGTTTCTTGCAAGTGGCATGGTGATAAGCATGACATTTCTTTGTTTTAAAAAAATAAATACAGCCTCTGGAATGAGGGTAAGAAGAAGGGCAGAGACCATCATCGTCCCTTGCTACCACACCTGTGAGCATCTGCTCACACAAGCCAGCCCGGTGCCTACATCAGGGCTACATACAGATTCCTTCCCTTATTGGCCCACCTCTACTTCGGGCCACTCTGTCTTGGAGGACAACAACGTGTCACTGCCATCCTAGCACAAGGGGAACAGAAAGATAAAATTCAGACCCCAGTTGATGTGGAAATGCCAAATATCCCAGCTGCTCTGCTAACTGCCTGATGACAATTACTTTGTCAGAAAATTAAGCTGGGCAGAGAATCCTGTGATCAATGTTCTCCCCTATCTCCCACTAGGTACTCAGCTCTTAGGATGCCCACAGTGCAGGGAGGGGTGAGTAGAGAGTGCTTTCCGAATAACCAACATTTTTTCTTCCTCTCAGAAAGTTTACTGCTCATTTCTCAGACAAAGAAAGTAATCACAGGCACCCAAACCACACTCCCAATACCCCCTAATTGCAGTTGCACAGGCTACGCACATGTGGGGGAGCATGAGGAGGAGGTGGCTAGGTGGGGGTGTATGAAGATGAAGGTACAGAGTCATTCCCTAACTTCAGGGTTCTGCACAGGCCCCATTCTCCTAAAGCAGGAGGCCTGCCCAGGTGCCCCTGAATTATAACTCATTCTTCTGCCCTTAGTTTGTCACCCATGCCATGGTGCCAAGCTCAGGTGAGCCCCCAAGTATTTCCACTTTATCTCCCCCAATATTCCCCCATTAGTTGGTGAGCCCCTTAGGTTAAAGCTAAAGTGTTTCTGGTTTTCTTGAGAAAGCCCAAAGCGAGACTGGCACATCTTGAGAGACCAGGACGTGCTTGTGATATGTAAGCTCTTTGAGGGCAGATACAGTCTTACTTTTCTATTTGTATCTTCAGTGCTGAAATCAGTGACTGCACACAGAAAGGATCATAAAGAAAGATTTCATTCATTGGTTCATCTATCTGGGTGAGCTTAGGGATCCTAGATAGTGCTGCTTCAGGAACATAAAGGAAGTCAGAGAATGACTTTGCTCCATCCTCACCATCCTGCAGTCACAGTCTACTACCTACCTCTCCACACACACACACACACACACACACACACACACACACACACACACACACACACACACACACCCCTGTGTTGGGCCTGTACACTTGCACCTGGGAGGTGATAGGCAGGGGCTGGAAACACTTCTTCCATCCCCAAAGGTAGTTTGCAGCCCCCCATGGGGCACACTGGGGAGAGAGACAAGCTACACCCTGGACACAGCTTCCCTGAAGTGGGCTCCCTTTGGATTTCTGTGGGTGGGAAGGGGATTTAGTAAGATCAGGGACAGAGAAGAATGAAACTTTCTGGGGGAGGAGAAAGAAAGTGCTTAGCATGAGGGCAGATCCTCTCTCCCAACTGCTCCATAGACCTTGGAGGTCTGAAGAAGGTGTGTTGTAGGGGAGAGGAATGGGGTAACCCTGGTCATGTGACTGTCGTCCTAGGTAATATTTCTGAAAAAAATCCTCATGCAGAGGTAAGGCTAAAGAATCCCTTTGAGATGAGGCTTTTCAGAACAAATGGGGGTCTCTGTGAAACCTGAGTTGAACATCTCTGTTCCCATAGAGATTAATCTCAGATTAGATGGCCATACTATACCAGTGGGCAACAAGGGAAGTCATCCCCATGTCAACCTCACAGAGACACTGAGCTCCCTTGTGCAACCAGGTGGGCGTGTGCAGTGCAGCCATGATGTCCCCAGTGATGGTGTAGATGAAGGGACTGCTGGAGTATTTTGGACAGGTCAGCTTAGGCCCCTTCCTGGGAACAGACCCTCCCTGCCCTGTGGCCCTAAGCACTGCTGATTGCTGCAGAGAGACATGCTATCTTTCACAACAAGAAAGACATAGTCTCCTCACCCTTTCACTCACTTTATTAGTTGTTCTGATGAACTATACAGTAATAAGTTTGAAGGGAGTTGGCCCCAGTCACAGAGACGACAGTTGTTGATGGTCCTTTCTCCTTTCTACCAGCCATCTGGGGGTAGCTTTTCTCCATGATATTGACAGTTGCCAGTAGTTTATGCATCCGGGGGTCCCTTTGGAAAGTCCTCTTCCTGGACACCTTGAGGAAACCATGCTTCCCTAAAGGCTGTATCAGCCAAAGGGATTTGGGGTTGGGACATCCTTTTTTGAAGGTTTGATGAGAACCAACCTCAACCAATGGGATGGCTGGTTGGGGCACACTTACTGGACCATGGACCCTTAATCCTCTTAGCACCTTGTATCCACAAATAGGGGGTGGGGCCTGAGATAAGAGGTGGAGTGATCTCCATGTCATGGAGTAGCTTGAATGAAATATATTCACAATAAAATCTTCTTGTTTTTTTTTTTCATTTTTATTAAAGGCATTTTCTATTTTTTTTCTTTTTTGGTGGAAATCAGTGTGTAAACTTTAAAGAGCCTCTTCCTTCCTTAAGGCTGACATCACTCTGCAATGACATCATGGATTGTTGGCAGCTCAGGCCTATTGTTGGGTAGGGGCAGGTCACAATGACTGGGGGAGATCTCCAGGAGGCTGGAGCCCAGGCTCACTTAGAGCCTGGACACAGACCAGGCAGGAAGTCAGGACTTCAGCTGTTCTCTCACCCTGACTAATCCCAGCAGCAACTAATGTTCCTGAGAAGCCTGAGACCCCAGGGATAGCAGCTCACCCCAGAGGGAGGTCTGCCCCTTGTGCAGTTCATCAGATCCCGAGGATGAATATCTACCTGCTTCTGCTGTCCTGCTTCTTGGCTGAGTTAGATCCAGCTTCCTGCATCACCAGGTTCAACTTTATGTCTTCTTCCCAGGCCAGAGCCCCGCTAGCGTGTATGCACATGGACCACAGGCCCAGAAGGCATCAAAGACGACTGAGTGAGAAGAGGCTGCAGCAGCCACATCCTGTGGGTGGTCCATCCAGTGGGCACAGAGGATTTCCAGGAGGAGGAGGTCAAGAGGACCCCAATAACTGCCCCTTTGGGGCGGCTCAGTGCTCACCCACACCTTCAGAAAGGAGGCCCCTGACCCTCAGGCTGTCCCTGTGGTGAGCCAGAGCTGCCCATGGGTGCCCAGGTTCAGCTGGGATTGAGCAGCAGTGCCAGTCACCTGGGGAGACCAGCCAAGGCCATTTCTGTATCATGCATCATCCTATAGCTCTGTCACAGGGGCCTCCTTTATTCTGATCATCCAATAAAGTGAATGAAACTTCTCTGCGTGTCTTTAGTCAGTGAAGGAAGGGGTCAACAAAGGAAGGAAGGAAGGGAGGGAGGAAGGAAGGGAGGGAGGGAGGAAGGAAGGAAGGAATGAAGGGAGGAAGGGAGGAAGGAAGGAAGGAAGGGAGGGAGAGAGGGAGGAAGGAAGGAAGGAAGGAAGGAAGGAAGGAAGGAAGGAAGGAAGGAAGGAAGGAAGGAAGGAAGGAAGGGAAGAAGGAAGGAAGGAAGGGAGAAAGGAAGGAAGGAAGGAAGGGAGGAAGAAAGGAATTAATCAGTCAATTAATTAATTAATCAACAAAGAAATGTATGAATGAATGAAACATTTACCAAAAATCTTTTATGTGCAAAGTTGTGTGCCAAGCAATGTGGTGCCCATAGAAAAGTAATTCAGTCCTCACTCTCAAGAGTCTCAAGTTCTCCTGGGCTTGACAACACTTGTGGGCAGCTTGGGCTCCAACTAAGATGGAAAGGTCCAGTGATCTTCAGGATATAACAGCAAAGCAGATGCTAATGCCTCTTCTTCATTGCCTCTTCTATTGCTACAGCTTTATCTGTTTCTGTGGTTGGACTATTTGATATGGCTTGAGACTTGGTGGTATTAGAACCTTCTTTTCTGGGTCTTTACTAGCTGTAGCTGCAGTGCCGATAAGAGTCGTGGCAAGGTTGATTTTCTATTTTCCAGGCCTTAGGGCCCCGGGCTGCTCCTGGGCCACAGCTCCTGGGATGTCTTAGAAGATATGGTAGTTCAAGTGATAGTACAACTTTGAATGCCTTGGTCCATACTCACTCCCCACAGTGATGGCCTTCCAAGCCATCTTGCTTAGATTACCTCCTTGTCCTTGGGAATCTGAGCTCCTTGAGGGCAAGAAACAAGCTTTTCTCTCTTTCCTAGACCCTTTGTACCTGATTGGCACCTAGTGGGTGGACAGCAAATGCTTGTGGTCTCAGTGTGCCAGGACATGGCTCCTGCAAATCAAGGATGGGCAGCACTTGGGATTGGAGGGCACGGGGCCTGGGAGATCCAGCCTTCCATCATGCTCACTTTCTTCGGCCCTCACTCTGCTGCCCTCCTAACCCTATGTCCCTTAGCCCCAAATGCTACCCCCAGAACTTTCAGCGTGATCATGCTAAGCACCCCAACTTGTACAGCAATAGTTCACACTGGCACCAGGCCACTGATCTGCTGTGCCTATGCCCACGGAGTGATGAGCTAGAGCTTCTCAGCCCCTACCCCACAGGAGGACAACATAACGTTTACAAAATTGCTAACAAGAACATTCAGAAACATACCCCCTTCCCTTATCCCACCTTGTCTCCCCAAATGGTCTAGAGATGGGAGAGTGGGTACTCCTGGTACAGAGGCCATCGTAGTCCAGAAATAGCCTGGAAGTAGTTCAAGGCCTTACATATGAAAAGATTAACAGTGTGTCTATGCCCCTCTCCCAGATATCCTCGTATCTCTAATGATACCTTCCCCAGGCCACAGGAAGTTTAGGGTCCAAACCCTGATCCAGCTTAAATGTGTACTCTTCCTCATATTCTCCTTCCAGAGGCTGGATTAAAAAGCAATAAGTATCACTGAAGCCTTCTTATCACCACCCCCCAGGAGAAGAACAGGAACTGGCTAGGATGGCCAGACAGACCCCTCCCCTCCAGCTCAGGCTGAGCTTTCAGCCCGGCAAGGGGTCTGACTGGAACCACACCCCACCCCCAGCACTGTGCAGACTCCTGGGGATCGGGGGTGGGGGGAGGGAGGGAGGGGAGTGATAGAGGTGAGAGGCTTTGAGGAGGTGGGGAATTCCTGGACAGAGGACTTGGGGGAGGCCAGCACTACCTTCCAAGACCCAGAACCCATGAGACTTTCTAGAAGAGCAGAAGGCCTGGTTTGGTGAAAAAGGAAAGTGTTATCTCACTTCACCCGAGACTCTGGAAATCCTTAAAAGATGGAGGGGGGAGGCGCATGGCTTGTGGATGACAAGAATCTTGAGATTATAGTCACCATAGGCAAAGTGTGATAAAATAAATTCAAATTTAAATTCTATTTTCTTTCCCTTTTGTTTCACTTATTTCCCCTAAAAGTTCTCCTGCTCTCATTTTTGTGCAATAACAAAGAATACAGAGAAATGCATTTGCTCCTCTAGCTTGAAAGGAAAAAAACAAACCCCAAGGAAGAAACAATCTGTGCTACTCCCCCTTCCCCCCTCAACACAATGAAACATTGATTATATTACAGCATCTTCCTTTTGGCTGATGTCATTTACCAGTAACGTGAACATATTCAGGCTTAATTTTGATTAGTGCAGCAGGTCCCAATTACTGCGGGAGAACCAAAGAGGAGGCCAGGTATCTTTAAAGCCCAGACGCTGATAAAGTCCTCCTGGAAGATTTGTTTAGCATGACTGTCTACAAAAGCCCCAGAGCTGGGCTTTGAGGAAGTCTGAGTGTCATGGGGCCAGACTGTGGCTGAGGTCTCTGCCCCAAGAGGGGGGGGCTGGGGAGGGCTCTGGTCACCTCCACCTCCCAGAAGTTGTAGGGTGGCCCGTGCCATTGCCCTTCACCAATCCCCAAAGTACAGTGACCAGACTAGGACCTGCTGGGTCACATGCGAGGTAACGGAGCAGGCCAGTGGAGGGGAGGCTCAAGTGTGAGTCAGAGTTGTCAGCAGGCACGTCTATGCTGAGGGGCTACTGAGGGATAGAACCTTTGGGCCAACTGCCCCCTGCCTAGGTAGCCCTGAAGCCACTGTTCAGCAGGGTATTCTCAGTCTCTGGTACCGCCCTGTGTTCTTTCCATTTCATCTTGGTTTTCAAACGCCAGTATGTCTGTTCATATTTTCATTCCCACAGAGAGTTATTACTTCTGACCCCAAATCCATGAGTGAAAAGGTAGGAAATGCCTTCCACCTGAGCTCTTCATATTCCTGCAAAGCTGTTCAACAGTGTAGTCCTTGGGGAGGTTATGGATTGCTTTAAATCTCATCCTGCCCAGTACATCCTTCTCTGCAATCACTGCTGTGCTTCCTCCTCAGTAGAGTGATCTTTGCTGGCCTTCACTAGGTCCCTGCTTCCATGTAAAGCTGAGGGCTTGGAAGTGATAAAGATAAGAGATAGGAAACAGGAGAGAAGAGAGGAGAGAAAATGAGGAAAAGAGGGATGAGAAAGAAGATGAACAAAGAGATTTTCAAGGAGCTTCTAGGCCATATCCCCAAAACTATCATAAAGGAAAGACATGATTATAGAGATGGGGCCAAGCTATATAATCACCACCAACAAATCCTAACAAATCTCTACCAACAAGTATATAAGCAGAAGAGCCGTGGGAGTGGCAGCAGCCCTGCGGAACACAAGTCCTGTTTCCATATCAGCACTCACAGTCATCACCAAAGGAAATGACTCCCTTGGAGAAGGATCTAGCTGCCCCACAAAGTGCCACATTCAAAACACAGAATAAGCCAGCCCAGCTGAAAGAGCAAGGGCCCCTGGGGAGAGAAAAGGGGGCAGAATATGCCAGGAGGGTCAAGCTTTCATCACAACCTTTAGCACAATCTTCTGCTGACCCTGAGAGAGACAGACCAGGACATGGGTCACAGGAACAGCCCAGGGTCACCAGGGATCATTGTTGGAAGAACCTCTGTGGAGAAGTAGCCTACATGCATGGCTCCTGAAGGGGCTCCAGACACTGCTACTGAAGACCCAGAAAAGAAAGTTCTGATCCCCAAAGACTTTGACATAGAGAAAGGGGTCAACCTCAGAAATGGGTATAATTGTACTAGTAGAAATGACTGAAGAATTTGCTAATTTAGTGCCTACTGTGCTGCACCTCAAGGACCATGGTATCTCTCCATGAATTGTAGCAGTGACCATCACTAAGTCTTGCCTCCCCCACAATTTAATATTGTTTGGAACCAACACAGTTTTATTTTTATGTCACCCGAGTGCCTAAAACAGAACTCTGCACACTGAACTCCTTCAGTAAATGTTTCATTCATTCATTCATTCATTCATTCATTCATCCATCCATCCATCCATCCATCCATCCATCCATTCACTCCTTCCTTTGTTGACCCCTTCCTTCACTGACTAAAGACACGCAGAGAAGTTTCAATCACTTTATTGGATGATCAGAATAAAGGAGGCCCCTGTGACAGAGCTATAGGATGATGCATGATACAGAAATGGCCTTGGCTGGTCTCCCCAGGTGACTGGCACTGCTGCTCAATCCTAGCTGAACCTGGGCACCCATGGGCAGCTCTGGCTCACCACAGGGACAGCCTGAGGGTCAGGGGCCTCCTTTCTGAAGGTGTGGGTGAGCACTGAGCCGCCCAAAAGGGGCAGTTATTGGGGTCCTCTTGGCCTCCTCCTCCTGGAAATCCTCTGTGCCCACTGGATGGACCACCCACAGGATGTGGCCGCTGCAGCCTCTTCTCACTCAGTCGTCTTTGATGCCTTCTGGGCCTGTGGTCCATGTGCATACACCCTGGCAGGGCTCTGGCCTGGGAAGAAGACATAAAGTTGAACCTGGTGATGCAGGAAGCTGGATCTAACTCAGCCAAGAAGCAGGACAGCAGAAGCAGGTAGATATTCATCCTCGGGATCTGATGAACTGCACAAGGGGCAGACCTCCCTCTGGGGTGAGCTGCTATCCCTGGGGTCTCAGGCTTCTCAGGAACATTAGTTGCTGCTGGGATTAGTCAGGGTGAGAGAACAGCTGAAGTCCTGACTTCCTGCCTGGTCTGTGTCCAGGCTCTAAGTGAGCCTGGGCTCCAGCCTCCTAGAGATCTCCCCCAGTCATTGTGACCTGCCCCTACCCAACAATAGGCCTGAGCTGCCAACAATCCATGATGTCATTGCAGAGTGATGCCAGCCTCAAGGAAGGAAGAGGCTCTTTAAAGTTCACTCACTGATTTCCACCAAAAAAGAAACAAAGTAGAAATGCCTTCAATAAAAGTAAAAAATGAAAAAGAATAAAATTTGAATATATTTCATTCAAGCTACTCCATGAGAATGCCACTCTACCTCTTACCTCAGTCCCTACCCCCTATTGATGGGTACAAGGTGCTAAGAGGATTAAGGGTCCATGGTCCTTCCCCTACGGGGCCTTCTCTCCTTGTCAGGCCTTTCCACTGGGCTTTCACAGAGTTCATATAAAATGTGTTTGAAGCACATGCTGAGGGTGGCCACTCCATGAATGACCTAAATATTCCTCCCAACCCACAGAAATCCAGACATTGCCAATCCAGAGACGCTGAGTCCAGGGAATACTTTCTTTCTGTCTAACTTTACTCCTTGAGGGACTAGAAAATCCCTGGCCTTCATGACTGGAAGATGTGTTTCTAGTCCTTCCCACCAGCCCCCAAAGTGCATGGGTACAGACCTGGCCCAGTTGAGGTTAGGGCTGCAGGATGGTGAGGACTGAGGCAGGTACAAGGGCATTCCCTGATCTCATGCTTCCACTCAACCATCACCTTCCAGGAGCCTGAGGACAGCCCAGTGCCCCCTGGATGCTAGTGTCTTTATCCACTCTGAGAGTGCCAAATCACATGTCAGAGGTTGTGTCCTCCTCCTTTACATTTTCGACTCCCTGAGAGCAAGGAACAAGCTTTTCTAGGTGCCTTGGGTTCTCTAGACCCAGCACAGAGACCGGTCCATCTCAGGTGTCCAGGAAATGCTAGGGGCCTCATTTCGTGCAGCACATGGCACCTCAAAGTCCATGTCCCTGAACACCACCTGGCATTGTAGCAGCAATGACAGATGGAAGGACTGAAGAGGGGCCAAGGTGTATTCAGCGAGCCACCATCCTCTCTGCCTGGGCCCTTGCTTGGATCTTCTGCTCTCGTGACTTTGTGTTCCTGTACTCCCCAAACACCATGCTCCTTGGCCTCCTCCAGAACCTTCATGCTAAGCAGCTAATTTCTGGCTCCTGATGCCCCCCAAGAGTGATCACCATCTTATTCCTTCAGGCATCCCCATGGGCTCTCTGCTGCTGCCAACCTCTTGTCCATCCCACCAGGTCCCCACTCACACTCCTGCCAGACCCTGGGCTGCTCTGCTCATGGACATTGTGGTAAAATGGAGGTCCAATGGTCTATGGCCTACTCACATGACTTGACTGAGCTCAGCAGTACCTTGTAAACCCCCGAACATATTACATTTCTGAAGAGCAGAACAAAGCCCAGATTGGGGCACAGGGAAAGCCCCTCATGTTAGAGCACCCACCAGGGACCTGAGAAATTCTTAGAGGAAAGAGGAGAGCTATGGGCCTTGGGCATGCCAATGATCTCAAAATCATGTGTGTCAAAGCAAAGTCTGGTAAAATGTAATCAAACTGATACTTTATTTCCTTTCCCTTTTGTTTCAGTCCTTCCCTAAAAATCCTCTTTCTGCCAATGTTTCTGTATAATAACATATTATGGAGACAAATGAAATTTCTGGGATTCTGTTTGGGCTTAAAAGGTCATAGGAAAACAATCCTTTTTCACCCCAAAACAAATCAAAGGTGAATACTCATATAAAAGTCTCTTTCTTGGACCTGACATCATGGGCCAGTGATGTCATGTAGTTTTAGTGAGTAAGGCCCATTGTTAGGTAGGGACACAGGTCAGAGTTCCTGAGGATGATCTCCAAGGAAACCACAACCCAAGCTTGACTCATAACTGAACACACACTCTGAGCAGTCAGAGCTGAGGGCATCCACCTCCCCAGACACCAACAGAACTTCTGTCCCCTCAAAGTCCCTGCTGCTCACAATGGGATTTTCCTTTTTTACCAAGGGCTTTAGGTGCTTGCAGGTAGGATCCTCTGGATGAAAATCCACCTTCCTCTGCTGTGATTCTCGTTCCTTGACTGGGACAGAAATTCTCACTCCCCCTGGTCCATTTGGGATTGCTTTATCAAAGCAGGGTGTGGCCAAGTTGTATGACCTGAAGGCTTTCTCCTATAGGTGATGTGCAGGATGATCCTGTGCACAATGAGCCCAGCAAGGCTGATCAAACCGTGGGCAAGGAGGACACGCCAACAACTTGCAGTAAGTGTGCCCCAACCGGCCATCCCACTGGTTGAGGTTGGTTCTCATCAAACCTTCAAAAAAGGATGTCCCAACCCCAAATCCCTTTGGCTGATACAGCCTTTAGGGAAGCATGGTTTCCTCAAGGTGTCCAAGAAGAGGACTTTCCAAAGGGACCCCCGGATGCATAAACTACTGGCAACTGTCAATATCATGGAGAAAAGCTACCCCCAGATGGCTGGTAGAAAGGAGAAAGGACCATCAACAACTGTCGTCTCTGTGACTGGGGCCAACTCCCTTCAAACTTATTACTGTATAGTTCATCAGAACAACTAATAAAGTGAATGAAAGGGTGAGGAGACTATGTCTTGTTGTGAAAGATAGCATGTCTCTCTGCAGCAATCAGCAGTGCTTAGGGCCACAGGGCAGGGAGGGTCTGTTCCCAGGAAGGGGCCTAAGCTGACCTGTCCAAAATACTCCAGCAGTCCCTTCATCTACACCATCACTGGGGACATCCTGGCTGCACTGCACACGCCCACCTGGTCGAACAAGGGAGCTCAGTGTCTCTGTGAGGTTGACATGGGGATGACTTCCCTTGTTGCCCACTGGTATCCAAAGTCTTCGTTGGTGCCATGTATCTCTGAGGACAACAGATGCCCTTGCCATCTAACCTCTTTGGGAGCAGAGATGTTCAAGTCAGGTGTCACAGAGACCCCCATTTATCCTGAAAAGCCCAGGTACAATTTCTCTCTTTTCGCTTATTTGCTTGTTGATAATTTCTTTCCCAGAAAAACTCTCTGGGAAGACAATCTCAGGATCTTGGTTATCCCTTTCCTTTATACTGAATCCTACCTTTACGGAGGAATTTCCCTTATAAATAGAGCCTTCTTTTCTTTTGCCTCAGTTTTATGTTCTTTTCTCAGATTTAGAAAATAATGGCGGCTGTGCCCCCTCTCCCTTCCTCTGAGTCTCCAGTGTGCTAACACTGGCTAGCCGTTGAGAGCAGGGAATGTGGCGATGTCTGCTCTGGTCTACATAATGGGGAGGAAGCTGCACCGTCTTTTTCTGCCTTCCTTCATGTTGCCACTCAGGTCTCACCTTCCTGAAACAGGTGGAATGCCCAGGGGCCTCTGGATGTCAATGTCTTCTCCTCCTAAATCACCTGTTGTGCCATCTTCCCATCCCTCTTTAGATTTTGTGCCCTTTAAGGCAGGCATCTCCTCTTTCTTCTCCTCCTAGATTCCCCGACATAGAGACTGGCACATCATGAGCCCCCAGTACCTGCGTGTGGTCTCTGTGCTTGCAAGATATGGCACCTCAAAGTCAAGGTGGAGCTGGACCCGGGACCGTGGGAGGGGAGGGAGGGAGTCTGGGCAGGGGGGATTCAGGCTTCCTCCCGCTCCTGGGCATCCTCCGCCACCCCTCGAGTTTGGCCATCCTGCCCGACCTACACTGTAACTTCCCATTCTCCCACCTCTTGTGACACCTTTAGAGCGCAACCCTCCCCAACACTTCACTTCCCCTAAGCCCCTCATACATTTTCCTGTTGCTGGAACCTCCCCACATCCAGTAGAAACCATTCACACTTGTGTCTACCACCTGGTCTTCTCCATACATCTCATGGTGACTGGGAGTAGGGGGGAGTTGAGCTCCCCCCTTCTGTGCCTCTGCTGCAAGAGTACAAGAAAGCCTTCCCAGAACTTGAGATAGATGCAGAGTTGTTCAAGTCAGGTTTCCCATGGAGCCCAGAATACTGTGACATCCCTAACCACCAAGCCTGCCTTTTGGTTCTTCTCTGACAAGGAATCTTTTTATCCAAAACTTCCTGGAAGGCAGTGATGGCCGGGCCCTCTACAAGGGCCTAGAGCTGGGCTTTGGTTTTGAGGCTGTTATGTTTCAATGTCATGTTTCAAGACTTTGCCTAAGATCTCTGCACAAAGTGTGAAGAGGTTGTGAGGGCTTTGGTCACCTCTACCATCTCAGAAACTGAAGGATGGCCTATGCCATCTACCTTTACCAATGTCAGTAATGAACCTGCTGAGCCACAGGCAGAGGGGACATATGTGATGATGGCCCAGTCCAGTGGAGTGGAGGTTCAATGTGTCTGATGCGTGGCTACTTAGGAAAAGAACCTTTGGGATAACTGCCATCTGTTAGGATCGCCCTTCGGCTATCTTAGGTCAGTAGAGCATCCTCTTTCTCTGTTACCATCATGTGTTCTTTCCATTTCATCTTGATGACCAGAGGCCAGTATGTCTCTTAATATGGTCAGTCCCAGGTATAGTTATTACTCTTGCTCCTGATCAATGGGGAAGGTGGGAAATGCCCTCTACCAAGTTCACTCGCCATGTTCCTACAAAGTTGTTCTAGAGTGCAGGCTTGCCTGATGATTTGTGAAGGGTTTTCCAGA
This sequence comes from Dromiciops gliroides, assembly GCF_019393635.1. Taxonomy (NCBI): domain Eukaryota; kingdom Metazoa; phylum Chordata; class Mammalia; order Microbiotheria; family Microbiotheriidae; genus Dromiciops; species Dromiciops gliroides. Next base: position 59,495,562 of record NC_057867.1, on the reverse strand, counting down.
TTATTCTGCCCAACACACCCTTGTTCTTTTGTGAAATAACGGCTGTGCTTCCTCCTCAGCACAGGGATGTTTACTGGCCCTCACTGTGTTCCTACTTCTCTTTCTACCTATATCTTCCTTTTTCAGTGTCTTATATCTGTTGGTCAATGGCCAAAACCAAGGGTATTAAGGGAAAGGCTAGTGAGTAATTCTTTAATACCTCAATTTAATGGAAAAATCTAAAGTAGAGAACTTGGAGGGGACAGAGAGGAGAGAAGAGACAGGAGATAGGTGTGAGGAGAGGCGGCATGAAGAGACCAAGACCAAGATTCTCCTGGACCTTCAAGACTACTCCCCACAGCCATCATTAAGGGAAACATGAAGGTAGAGATGGGGCCCACCTTCCTCACCACTACCTCCAAGTCCTAATAAGTATCTACCAATGAGTATATAAATAGAAGAGCCCAGAGGAGTAGCAGAAGCCCTTCAGAACATAAGTCCTGCTTTCATATCAGCCCTCACAGCCATCACCAAAGGAAATAACTCCCATGGAGAAAGGTCCAGCCATCACTACCCACTGCTACTCATAGGACAGAGAAGAAACCAGCCCAGCTGAAAGAGCAAGACCCCTTGCTGGGAGAGATGGGCCAGCATGTGCCAGGAGGGTCAAGCTTCCATCACCACCTTGACCACCATCTCCTCCCAGATCCTGATGGAGACAGGCTAGGACATGGATCACAGGAGCATCCCAGGGTCCCCAGGGATCACTGTGGGAACAACTGCTGTGGAGAATCAGCCTAGCCAGGAGCTCCAGACACAGCTGCTGAAGTCCCAGAAAAGAAAGTTCTGATCCTCAAAGTCTTTAACACTGTGAAATGGGTCAACCTCAGAAATGGGTATGACTTTACCAGTAGAAATGACATTGAAGAAGATGGTAATTTAGTGCCTGCTCTGTTACTGAACCCTAAGGACCATGGGATCCCTCCATGAATTGTAGCTGTCACAACCCCTAAACATTTCCTCCCCTATGAGAATTTAAGATTATTCAGAGCCAGGACAATCTTACTTTTCTGTCACCCCAGTGCCTGGCACAGAACTTTGCACACTAAACTCCTTCAGTAAATGCTTCATTCATTACTTCATTACTTCATCCATCCATCCATCCATCCATTCACTCATTCCTTTGTTGACCCCTTCCTTCACTGACTAAAGACACACAGAGAAGTTTCAATCACTTTATTGGATGATCAGGATAAAGGAGGCCCCTGTGACAGAGCTATAGGATGATGCATGATACAGAAATGGCCTTGGCTGGTCTCCCCAGGTGACTGGCACTGCTGCTCAATCCCAGCTGAACCTGGGCACCCATGGGCAGCTCTGGCTCACCACAGGGACAGCCTGAGGGTCAGGGGCCTCCTTTCTGAAGGTGTGGGTGAGCACTGAGCCGCCCAAAAGAGGCAGTTATTGGGGTCCTCTTGGCCTCCTCCTCCTGGAAATCCTCTGTGCCCACTGGATGGACCACCCACAGGATGTGGCTGCTGCAGCCTCTTCTCACTCCATCCTCTGGGCACTCATCCCTAGGACAATGATTCCTGGGATGCCTTCTGGGCCTGTGGTCCACGTACATACACCCTGGCAGGGCTCTGGCCTGGGAAGAAGACATAAAGTTGAACCTGGTGATGCAGGAAGCTGGATCTAACTCAGCCAAGAAGCAGGACAGCAGAAGCAGGTAGATATTCATCCTCGGGATCTGATGAACTGCACAAGGGGCAGACCTCCCTCTGAGGTGAGCTGCTATCCCTGGGGTCTCAGGCTTCTCAGGAACATTAGTTGCTGCTGGGATTAGTCAGGGTGAGAGAACAACTGAAGTCCTGACTTCCTGCCTGGTCTGTGTCCAGGCTCTAAGTGAGCCTGGGCTCCAGCCTCCTAGAGATCTCCCCTAGTCATTGTGACCTGCCCCTACCCAAAAATAGGCCTGAGCTGCCAACAATCCATTTCAGAGTGATGTCAGCCTCAAGGAAGAGGCATTTTTTTTAGGGTACAGGCCCACAGAGTCCAGAGTGAAGAAAAGCCAAGGAGGCAGAGGGGGTGTTGGAAGCCTGAATATACCTTGTCCCTCCTTCCGCCCATCCCTTCATACAACCCCAATCCCAGGCATGGCCCATCCTGAACTTTGAGGTGACACCTCCTGAAATCACCAAGTTAAAATCACTGCAGTGATTGACATATTGACATATTCCTGCCTATGCAGGAAATTTTAACTGGCATTCACAATCCTGCCAGGTAAGTTGGCTACTCTGCTCATAAACATGGAGGGGATGAGGAATACTCTATTCCCTCCCTTCCCAAACAGGGGGCCAACCAAGTGATCCTGACAGAATGAATTCAACAGGAGAAAAAAATCCAGAAAGCCATCCTCACTGGAGGAATAACTTTCCATGTAGGGTTCTGGAGTCACAGACAGGGTAACCACAATAGAGGACAAGTTACCCCAGAAATCATAAGATAGAAGTTCAAGTTTTCGCATTCCTTGCTCACCTCAGTGGTGCCCTGCCTTGCACTGAACCACCCCTCAAGTTCCAGATGATTCCCCTCACCTCACTTCCCAGGGACAGAAAGCTGAGACAGGCCCTGAAATCTGCTTGAATCTCTATAAGGTCTTGCTTTACTGACAGAGGTTATAGTTTAAAAAGAAAAGAATCTCTGGAGCCTATTAAACACCACCCAAAGGACAAGAACCCAAACTGGCTCCAGGCTGGGCAGGGTAGCTTAAAAGGGGACATTTTTTCTCTATCAGGGAGATCAGTGTGCAGCACAGCAGGGGGTCTCCCTGGAAAGACATACACACTCCAAGCTTAACACAGACTCCCTGAGGAGAGTTTCTGTGGAGAGGGGTCATTCCTGGGCTGATGACCTGACTGAGTTCAGTTCTTCCCTGTACAGCCCTCACAACCCATGACATTTTCTGGAAGGGAAGCAGAAAGGTCTGCTTTGGGGGAAAGGGAAAAGCCTCTCATTCCAGAATTCCTTAAAAGAGAGAGTGGAGTTCAGAGATTTAGGGGATGGTGGTGACCTTGAGAGAATGGTTATCTTAGGCAAAGGCTGGTAAAATATATTTAGACTTAAATTGAAATCCCTTTCCCTTTTGTTTCTGTCCTTTCCCTAAAAATTCTCTTTCTGCTAACATTTTTGTATAATAACATAGGGAACAGATGAAATTTCTTGGGGGCTGCCTGTTTGGAGTTAAAAACATAACACTCAAAAGAAGCATCAGCTTTTTCACCCCCAAAGAAATCAAAGGTGAATATTCCTTTAAAAGTCTCATCTCTGGACCTGACATCATGGGCCAATGATGTCATGGAGTTTTAGCAGTAAGGCCCATTGTTAGGTAGGGGCCCCTGAGGAAGATCTCCAGGGAAACCAAGCTTAACTTGGTCCTGAACAAGACAGTCTGTGGCTGTAAGCCTCCACCCTCTCCAGCCCCTGTAAGAACTTGCTGTAGACCTGAAGACCAAGTAACTCAAGATGGTTTTCAATTTCTATGATGAGAGTTACTTATGGTACCAGCTCAGACGCTCCGGGTAAAAATCCACCTTGATCTGCTGTGATTCTCGTTCACTAATTTGGCCAGAGTTATCACTCTCCTTTGTCTGTCTTGGGATACCTGTTTGGCTATCCTGAGCTGAGGCAGCCTATAGACCAAGAGCCCAGAATTATTACCGAAAGGATTTCCAGGGGATTTACAGCTGACCGTGTACAAGATGAGCCCAAGAGGAATGACCAAGCAGCAAGCACAGAATTCACACCAGAGATGTCCAGAAAGTGGGCTTCACGTGGCCATACCTTTGCTTCAGCTAGATTCTGATCAAAGTTACAGAAACAAAGACTGTGATCACCAAGATGTTTGGCTGCTGCAGCCACTGGACAAACAACACGTCTCCAAGGCACACAAGAAGAAGAACTCCAAAAAGGAGGCCCGGACACATAAGCTGCTGGCGACCGTCACCGTCATGAAGAAAAGCAGCTGTCCAATGCCAGGTCACAAGGGGAAGAGGTTATGCACAACAATCATCTCTGTTCACCAGCCCACAGATTTGTCGTAGGGTCTCTTTTCATCAGACCAGTTAATAAAGTGATGCAAAGTGCAAGGAAACTCTGAGTGGGTCTTTCTTGTTGTGAAAGATGTGTCTCTGAAGCAATCGACAGTGCTTAGGGCCACAGGGCAGGGAGGGTCTGTTCCCAGGAAGGGGCCTAAGCTGACCTGTCCAAAATACTCCAGCAGTCCCTGCATCCATACCATCACTGGGGACATCCTAGCTGCACTGCACACGCCCACCTGGTCACACTAGGGAGCTCATTGTCTCTGTGGGGTTGACATGGGGATGACTTCCCTTATTGCCTACTGGTATCCAACCTCTTGGTTGATGCCATCTATCTTTGAGGACAACAGATGGCACTGTCATCGAATCTCCATGGGAACAGAGATGTTCAAGTCAGTTTTCACATAGATCCCCATTTATGCTGAAAAGCTTAATCCCAGGGCCTCCCTTGGGACTTACTTTTTTAATGAAAAACTGTTTGGGAAGCCAGTCATGAGACCAAGGTTAAAGCCTTCCTCTTCCCTAAATCCCACATTTTAAGGAACTCCATATTCCACAGAACAGCTGGAAGAGAGGACTTGCTTTCATTACCAGCACTTTCTTCTCCTCCCACAGAAAGTTTAATGGTCATTTCTCAGATTTAGAAAATTATTCCAGCCTCCCCCTCCCCAAGGTCCCACCATGCTAGCTAGCACTGGTTGGTGAAAGGGAAGGGAGAAGGGTACATGATGAGGAGGAAGCTGCAAAGGTCTTTCTCTGCCTTCATGTCTCCACTCGGGCCCTACCTTCCTGAAAGTGTAGGAGTGTCCAGGGGCCCCTGCATGAGTGCCACCTTCTCCCCTGAGACTGCCTCCCATGCCATTCTGCCATCTTTAGAGACATCAGGGATACACCAATGCTTGCCTCGGGGAAGGCATTTCCTCGTCCTCCTTCGCCTCAGCTCCCCAACACCTAACGAAAGGACAGGTACATCGTGAGAGCCCAGTGAACTCTTGTGCTCTCAATGCTTTCAGGACATGGCACATGAAAATCAAGGCGCATCTGTGCCTGGGATTGTGGCGACAGGGAGGGGATGGAGGGAGTCTGGGCAGGGAGTATTCAGGCTGCTTCCCACTCCAGTGCATCCATCCTCCCCCACCCCTTGAGCTTGGCCATCCTGTCCTACTACCCAGAGCCTCCCGGTTCCCTGACCTCCTGCAACACCCTCGGTACAAGCACCCCCACCAATACTTTTCCCCTGAACCCCAGCCTGTCTCCCTCCTGAGTATACCCCATTACCTCTTGTAGAAGCTTTCACACTTCCACCAGGCACCTGATCTATTCTGTGCTTGCTCAGAGGGTGGAGGAGAGCCGCTCCCTGCCTCAGCACCCAGGATAATGACAAAACTTCCCTAGAATTCCTTACAGAATGAATTAAAGAGGAGGAATAAAAATCAGATTAGAGAAGGACACCCCAACCCCATCTCCTTTAAAGCAATAGGTCTGAACATGGGCAAGTAGGTGTTATAGGGGACAGAGGCAGCCCTAGAGATTTCCAGGTAGAAATTCAAGGGTTCACATTCCTTGCTCACCGACCTTGATACGGCGCTCCAAACCTCCAGGCCACATTATACTTTCTGAAGTGCAGAAAAATGCCAAGTTTGGTGAAAAGGGAAAGCCTCTCACCTCCCACGACTTCTAGCATCTTCGGACTGACCTACTCCTCTGCCTCCAAAGCCCTCTTGTCAGCCCACTGGGATGCTCTGTACATGTACATGGAGAGTTTAATGAGGGCCCCTTCCTGTTGCCTCCCCACCCAGCAGGACAACAAAGTATTCCCAGAATTCTTGACAGATTGGATTAAATTAAAGAAGAAAATGCAACAAATACAACAATGCCTGAGCTCTCTGCTGCCCCACTCCCAACCCAACTAAAGACTCTGGACAAAGGGAAGACGTAGTTGTGCTTGGGATAGAGGCCAAGTTTGCCCAGAAAAATCCTGCGAGAAGTTCAAGGTCTCCCATTCCATGCTCAAATGAGTAAATCCCTGTTTCATTCTTAGCCACCCTTGGGACACTGATGATCACACAAGAGAGGAAGCTAAGAGTCAGGACCTGCTTACATCTCTGCCCCTCCTGCTGGAGGGTGTTTAAAAAGAAAAAAGTCTCCCTGGGGCCTGCCTGCCACCATTCCAAGGACAAAAACCCAAACTGGGACCAGGCTGGGCAGGATAGACTAAGGGGTCATTCCTTCCATCAGGGAGGTGAGCGTCCAGCACGTCAGGGGGTCTCAGTGGAAAGAGACAAACTCCAAGATTAACACAGATTCCCTGGGGAGCAACAGGGCATGGGGATGAGGATCTCGGAAGGCAGGAATGTTTTGGCCGATCACCTGACTGTGCACTGACTGGCACTTCCTTGCAACTCCCCAAACCCATTACATTTTCTGAAGAGCAGAAGGAAGTCCTGGTTTGGTGAAAAGGAAAAGCCCCTCACCCCTCAACCATCAGGGACTCAAGAACTCCTTAAAAGGTGGAGGGGAGGTAGGTGCTTGGGGATGGCAATGATCTTGAGATCATGGTTATCCTAGGCAAAATCTGATAAAATATGTGCCAATTTAATATTTTCTTTCCCTTTGCTAGTGGGGGCTTGAGCTGCACTTCATGATGGTGTGGACCACATAGTCATTTCCTGATTTCTTTCATGTGTTGCTACTCAGGCACCACCTTCTTGAAGGAGGAGGCCTGTATCCAGATGCCCATAGATGTCAGTGCCTCCTTCTCCCCTGAGCTCACCTTCCATGCCATTTTACCTGGAGCAAGAGTGCACACAGGTACTTTGTACTTTGTCTTTCCCCTCTCCCCCTGTTATCCTGTTAGTTGGTGTGCCTCCTTAGGCCAGAGACCAAGAGTTTCTGCTTTTCCTGGCTTCCCTGATGCCAAGCTCAGGGACTGGCACATCCTGGGAGCCTAGTATATGCTTAGGGTCTCACTGCTTTCAGGAGATGGCACCTTAAAAGTCAAGGAGTATCAGTACCTGATATTACAGAGGGAAAGGGAAGAATGGGGGGTACAACGTCTATTCAAGCTTCCATCATCCTCACTGCCTCCATCCCCCACCAATTGTTGGTTGTTCTGCCCTCCTGACCTGTGTGCCCATACCCCCCAACCATAACTACCACCTTCATGAGGTTCCTCAGCCACTTTTCAGGATGACCAGCATCCTTACCAACTGAGAATGGCCACAAGGGTTTTGAATTGGCCTGGGCTCCAGGTTCCTCTCTAGAACTTTCTCAGATACTATGACCTGCCCCCTTCCATCTTTTCCCTAAAAATCCTCTTCCACATTATTTTACAACACAGAACAGAGATAAATGAAATTACTTGCATTCCTCCAGATTTGGGGTGGTGGTGGAATAAACCAAAAAGCATAAACAAAACCCACTCCATTAAAAAAATTAAAAATGAATTATTTTAAAGACAATCTTAGCTCTAAGCTTTTCTTTCTTTTTGGCTACTTCCTTCATGATGACATCCCTCTGTAGTGATGTTATGGCTTGTTAGTATATTAGGTAAATTAAACTGTTACATAGGGGGGCAGGTCACAGTTTCTTTTTTTTTGGTGAGGCAATAGGGGTTAAATGACTTGCCCAGGGTCACACAGCTAGTAAGTGTTAAGTGTCTGAGGTCGGATTTGAAATAAGGTCCTCCTGACTCCGGGGCCAGTGCTTTATCCACTGTGCCACCTAGCTGCCCCCAGGTCACAGTTTCTGAGAAAATTCTAGAGAGGAGGCTGGATCCCAGGCCATTTCAAAGCCTGAACACTCATAAGTCCAGAACTGAGGGCTGTACCCCAGTTCTCCCACAAACTCCCAAGAGCTTAAATCCCTTAGGGATGGCTTCTTTGTTTCATGGTGAGAGCTATAGGCTGCTGCGGGTGAGATCCCCTGGTAAAAATCTACCTCCCTCTGCTCTGCTTTTATGTGACTTAATTAGAAGTTCCTGTGCCCCTCAGTCCATCATCGTTTTCCAGTCTCAAAAGGGGCCATCCTATAGACTACCCAGAATTCTCTCCTGAAGGCTTTCTTCTACAGGTGATTTGCAAGCTGATCCTGCACAAGGTGGCTCAGGTCCCCAAACAGTTTGCTTGGTAAACCAGTTGGCACATATAGCTTCTAATGCATGCCCATGAAAAGAGATCCACATGGCCATCCATTGGTGAGCTTGGTTCTCATTGTAGCTTCAGAAAAGGCCCCTATTCCCAGGCTTTTTGGCTGCTCCAACCAGTGGGTAAACACGGTTTCCTCCAAGAGCCCCCGAAGAAGATTCCAGCAGCGATGCCTTTGGGGCAGCTCTGTGCTCAGCACACCTTTCAAAAAGGGGCCCTAATCCTGAGGTTACTGGCAATAGTCTTTTTGGTGATGCAGAGCTTCCCTGCAAAGCCAGGTGAGAAGGGTAAGAGAACCTCAGCCATCATCATCCTTGAAACACTTGCTGAGACAAATCATCACCCTACACTTCTGTAATAGGTACCCACCCCTTTATTCAGATCATCAAATAAAGTGTTTAAAAGGGCTTAGAGATTGTGTCTGTGTCTTTATTCTTTGTGAAAGATGAGACCTGTCTCTAAAGCAGTCCTTAATGCTTAGGGCCACAATGAACTGAGGGTTTGTTTCAAAGGAGGGGCCTGATCAGACCCGCCTAAAATCCACCACCCCAGCATCCTCTCCTTTTTTCCTTCTTCTCCTCCTCCTCCTTCCTTTGACACCACACAGGAGAGAGCTGCTCCTACCAAGGAGACCAGTGTCTACATCGAGTATACATTGGATTTCTTCTCATATTGTCTACCTGGTCCAAAAACCTGGTCTGCTCCAAGGTATCTTTGAGAACAACCAGATGACATCACTATGCTATGAGAACAGAAATGTTCAAATCAGGTTTCACACAGTCCCTAGCTTAGTGTGATCAGTTTAGCCACAAATCCTTTGTTTTCGATTATTTCTTGATGAGGATTTTTTGTCAGAAAAATAGGTGTTAACCTATAAATTAAGGAAACAATCAATATAGGAGAAAATAAGGACTGCCAGGGCACCCCTGGATTTTTTTTGCTTTCTCCCCTGAGATCGCCTTCCAAGCCATCCTGCCTCATCAGGTGTACACGCAGGTGTTTACCCATTGTCTTGCCCCTCCTCCCCCATCCCCTTTTAAATTGGGAGCCCGCTTAGGGCTCAGGTTGGCTCTCCTTTTCAAGCTCCCTATACCTAACACTGGGAATAGAGCCTCGTGGGCGCCCAGTAAATGCTTGTGGTCTCAGTGGCTGCAGTACATTGGACCTTCAAGTCAAGGACGAGCTGCACGTGGGATTGGAGCAACAAGAAGGGGAGGGGGAAAAACGGCGGGGGGGGGGGGGTTGACGGCGATCTGTATCCAAGGTTCCTTCTTCCTGCCTCCACCTCCCCGCCCCCCATCCCTTTTTGGCCATTCTGCACACCTGGCCCCTCGTCACCCCACCACCAATCCAATCACCACCTCCTTGTGCCGTCTCCAGCATCTTCACGCTGACCAATCCAAACCAATAATGCAGCCCCAACTCCGTCTAACTCCTGCGTCTACCGACTCCCACGCTGAGCATGCGCTTTGTAGCAGCAGTTTTTACTGGAGTTAGACCAACTCTGCACTTGCGCATGGATGGTCCACCCCTCCATCCCCGCTCCCCAGGCCGGGGAAACAGCAACACTTTCCCAGAATTACTGACAGACTGAATTAAAAAGGAGAAAATAATCCAGAAACACTCTAATACTAGAGGGCTTCCCCAACCTTTAAACCGAGGGCTAGTAGATGTAGAGGGGGGCAGAGGAATCCTAGAAATCACCAGGTGGAAGTTCAAGGTCTCACCTTGCTTCCCAGACACTTGAGTGATCCTGCTGATCTCCCCCATCCCAGGGACAGAAAGCTGAAAGGGTCCAGTCCCTGAGCCTGCTTAAATTCTCTGCTCTTCTGCTGACCATCCAGCTAGAATTTATATTTAGAAATTAAAACAGAAAAAAGAATTCCTGGGGCCTGCTTACTAGCACCCCAAAGACAAGAACACAAACTGGAAGCAGGCTGGGCAGGGCAGCCTAGGAGGGGCAGTCAGTGCCCAACACAGCAGGGGATCTCCCTAGAAAGAGACACTCCAAATGTAACAGACTGGGGGGGGGGCTTCTAGGGAGGTGGGTGATTCCCGAACTGATGACCTGACTGAGCTCAGCTCTGTCCTGTAAAGGCCAGAACCCATTATACTTTCTGGAAGAACAGAGGAAAGGCGCTGTTAGGAGGCAAAGTGGTGATTTCTCCATGCACTGCCCCCCTCCCCACACATTCGCCGTGGACTCGGGAAGTCCTTAAAAATGGGGGGAATATAAGGGAAAGACAATGCTCTCTAGATCATGGATAGCATTTTATGATTTAAATTATTTTTCCTTTCCTATTGTTTAAAAACTTTAAAATCCTCTTACTGCTGGTGTCAAAATGATAACGATCTTGGGTTGCTTGTGCTCATGCCTGCTGTTCAAATACAGCTGTGATGCACTCAAATGACATTCACAGATACCTCTTAGCTTAGGGCTTCTTTTGGGAAGTTCTTCTGAGCACCAAGTTGTTCCAAAAGGATGGCTACGTACAGCCCTCTTTATGGGTGTCTCTGGGAAACCATCTTTGGCAACTGTTTGTCCCAGCTCAAAATGCTGGGGCACTGGGCCTCTTTTTGCCAGGTGTAGTGAGCACCGAGCTGACCCAGAGGAACAGCAGCTTCCGGCCTTCTTTGTGACCCTCTGTGGGAAGCCATCTTTGCCAACTTTTTTTGTCTGCTGAAAAAACTGAGGATCAGAGTCTCCTTTTGGAAATTGTGGTGTACAACAAGCGACCATAAAGGGATGGCTGCTGCCTGGAGCCCTCTTTGTGGGTGTCTCTGGAAAATCATCTTTGCCCGCTGAGGGGACCAGCCAAAAAGGCTAGGCAACAGGGATGGAGTTTTGAAGGTGTGTTGAGAACCAAGCTGCCCCAAAAGGACTCCTTCCATAAGTACCCTTCATACATTTCTCTGGGAAACCATCTTTGCCCACTGGTTGGACAAGCCAAAATGCCTGTGGAAAAGGGACATAATTCCCAGCATTCATCATGAGAAGAATGTCTTCAGACAGTATGTCTAGGTCCTTGGCCTACCTCAACACAGGCTGGCATGCCTCTGGACTGGGAAACAAGATTCAAAGATGGACTATGGGGATCAGGAACCCACATCCAATTTAGCCACCACAAAGCTCAGCACAGGGTGGTAGATTTTCATTCAGTGACTTTGATCTGGAACACTTTGTAGACTTCACAATGAAAGGAGGATGACATCCCTGGCTAGTCTGCACAGGGACATAAATTCCTGGCGGAACTGGAGGGAGTGGATGGCTACAATCCTGACTTCTGGGCTTGGCAGTACCCAGACTTAAAGCCTGGTCTCAGCTAGTATCAAGTGTCTGAGGTCGGATTTGAACTCAAGTCCTCCTGGATTCAGGGCCAGTGCTTTATCCACTGTGCTACCTAGCTGCCCCAAAGCTCATTGTTTGTTAGGGGTTACATCACACTTGATACTTACTAGCTGGGTGACCTTGGGCAAGTAACTAACCCTCATTGCCCTACCCAAAAATACTTCCAGCACCAAGAATCAAGGGTATAGTTGGCCAATTTCCACTAAGTCTCTCAGAGGGGGCCAGAAGTTCACTTCTCAAATAGAGAAAATGGCCACAGCTCTCTCTCCTCACCTCAAAAAGTATAAGTGCACAAGCCAGGCACATTTGGGGAGTGTGGGTGAGTGGGTGGGTTGACCTGAGAAGCAGGACATTTGTAACCTCCTCCATCCTTATCATCATGGTGCAGGGTCATCCCCTGACTTCCCTCATGTTTTGAACCATAAGCCACCTTCTAGAACCAGGAAGATTACCCAGAGGCACCTTTAGACAGTGACATCTCCTGAGGGCAGAGCCCAAGTGTTTCTGCTTTTCCTACTCTCCCAAGAGCCTAGTACAGGGTCTACCACACCATGGGCACTCTGAAACTGCTTTTTGGACCAAGTACCTCCTCTAAGTCAAGGATCTGCAGTCCCCAGGATGGGGCTTGGGACAAAAGGTGGGAAGAAATAGGATTCAGACTTCCATCAGTCTTACTGCCTCAGCCCCTCCTTGGCCTTTAAACTTGCACCCACAACCCCCAGCCCCTCCTCTTCCATGCTTCCTCTGGCACTTGCCAGTGACCTTTCCCCTTCGCTCCTGCACACAGCGGCTCTCTTGCATGTGGCACCCCCCACTCCTGCATGTGCTGCCACCCGAGGGAGGCACACCCCCTCCAGCACATGCCCCTCCCTGCTCGTGCCATGCCCCCTGCCCTCCCGTAGCAGCAGTTCAAACTCAAGGCAGTCCACTGGGATTTTCTCCCTATTCCCATGGCTCCAGGTGGCACCAAACTGCTCAGTGCCCCATCAAAAGCCTGGCCCCAGTCCCCAACTTCTGGGCTAGTTCAATGGGGAGAAGTTCAAGGTTTCACATTCCTTATCAGTGGGGTCACTGCCCCAGTAACTCCGATGGTCTGCCCCATCCCAGGGATAGAAAGCTGAGGGGCAAGACTCTGAACCTGCTCCAATCTCTGCCCCAACCCTGGCCCTCCTGCTGGAGGCTACAGTTACTTAAAAAACTTTCACTTGGAAAGAAACAAAACAACAAGAACAACATCAAAAACTGATCCCGGGGTTGGGCTTGACACCATGCCAAGGACAAGAACCAGAACTGGCACCAGCCTGGACAGGATGGACTATGAGGATAGCATGTTCTCCATCAGGGAAGGGAGCATCCGGCCAAGCAGGGGGTCTGCATGGAAACAGGCAGACTGCAGGCTTAACACAGGCTTTGGAAGGAGTGATTGGAGTGTTGGGGGTGTTGGGAAGTGGGCAATTTCTGAGGGGATGACATGGCTGAGCACAGCACGGCCTTGCGACCCCCCAAACTCCTTCCACTTTCTGAGAAGGCAAGATAAAGGCCTGGTTTGTTGAAAATCCTATCCTACCACAGACTCCACAAATCCTTAAATGATGGGGTGGAGGTGAGTGGTAGAGAATAACGGTGATCACAAGACTGTCTTGCTAGTGGGTTTGCAAAAAATAATCAGAAAAGAAGCAAAAAAGAAAGGCTTTATGTTTAGGTATGTCAGGATAAAGGGGGTCCAAGGGAAACCTGACTCTAACATTTCTGTTCCCGCTTGTCCTCAAAGATTCAGGTGACCAAGTGGTATTAGGGAATAAGGAGGAAGAGGATGCAGGAGTGTTGGTTTTAGGCAGGTCTGGTCAGGCCCCTCCCTTGGAACAAAGTCTCACTCCATTGTGGCCCTAAGCCTTAAGGATTCCTTCGAGGCAGGTCCTGTCTTCCACAAAGAATAGAGACACACAAACACACATACTCTGGGACCTTTCACTTTATTTAATGATCTGAGTAACTGTGTGACTATCACAGAGGTGGGAGATGACCAGCAATGGAGATGTACCCTTGACTTGTCTCAGCAAGTGTCCCAAGGATGGTGGTGGCTGAGGTTCTCACCTGATTCACTCCTAGCATTTGGGGGAAGCTCTGAATCACCTAAATGGCCGTTACCAATAACCTCAGGATCAGGGGCTCCTCTGGGAAGGGGTAGTGAGAACAGAGCTGCCCCAGACAGATGGATGTCTGCTGGAGCGCTCTTTGTGGGCACCTGGGGGAAACCATGTTTACCCACTGGTGGGCACAGCCACAAAGTCCTTTGGGAAGATCTGATGAGACTGAACTTCGCTCCAAGGAAGGCCACCTGGAGCCCTCTTTGAGGGTGTCTCAAGGAAACCATCCATGCCCAATGGTTGACCAACCCAATGGTCTGGGGACAGGGACCACCTTGCACAGGATCAGTCAGCAAGTCACCTGGAAGAGAAAGGCTTCCAGCCAAAATTGTGGCTTACTGGACTATGGGCTCCCTGGACTGGCAAACAATCCCCAAAGATGGACCTGGGGGTGGGAGCCTGTGCCCAGATCTGTGAATGAGGATGGGAGATGTTCATCCAGAGCCTCGGATGCAGTACCACTTCTCCTCTTCACTGAAAAACAAGTATGGCATCTTTGAAGGCATGGAGGGTCCTGGGAGCTTGCTGAGGTGGGGCACAGCTTCTCCTGATGGCTGGTTGGTGGCCAGGCTTCAAATAAGCCTGGACTCTGGCCTCCTCTCTAGAACTCCCTCAGTCACTGTGACCTAACCCCTGTGTTACAATGAGCCAGGCATGGCAAAAATCTGTGACATCACTGGACAGTAAATGTTGGCCTGAAGAGAGAGGCCTTGTGCATTTTAGTTCTTGACCATCATTATTTAGATATTCGTGAAACAAAAGACAAACCAAGAATCCTTAGGGCCTGCTTCCCCCCATGCCAAGAACAAGAACCCAAACGAGGACCAGCCTGGCCAGGGTGCTCTAAGCAGTTTCCACTTTCTCCCTCAGGGAAGGGAGTGTCCAGCCCAGCAGGGGGTCTGACAGAACTACACACACAAAGACTATAGGACTCAGACTCCCTGGGGAGTGAGGGCATGCTGGGGGTAGGTTTGGGGAAGGTAGGTAATGGCTGGCCAGATGACCTGACTGGGCTCAGCTCTGCCCTGCACACCCTCAGAACACACAAAACTTTCTAGATGAGAAGAAGAAAGGCCTGCCTGAGTGGAAAGGGAAAGCCCTCTCAGTCCACCCCACTGGGGCCTCCCCATTCCTTAAAAGATGGAGTAGAGCTTGCAGGCTTGGGGATGGCAGGGATCTGGAGATTATGGTGGCTGTCATGGGCAAAGTCTGGGAAAATGGATTCTGACTGAAATGATATTTGCTTTTCCCTTTTGTTTCAGTCTTTTCCCTAAAAATTCTCTTTCTGCTGGCAATTTGTACAATAACACAGAATGTAGACACTTTTCTTGGAGTCTTCCTGCTTGCAGTTCAAAAACCCAGTAAAAATAGAGCCCAGGACACCATGACATCCCTAAAACTCAAGCCTCCTTTTTTGGTTCTTCTCTGATGAGGAATCTTTTCATCTAAATCCACTTGGATACAGGGATTGCAGGACCCTCTACAAGGGGCCAGAGCTGGGCTTTGAGGAAGTCTGAGTGTCATGGGGCCAGATTCTGCTTGCGGTCTCTGTCCTGAGAGGGAGGGGCTGGGGAGGGCTCTGGTCACCTCCACCTCCCAGAAGTTGTAGGGTGGCCCGTGCCATTGCCCTTCACCAATCCCCAAAGTACAATGACCAGACTAGGACCTGCTGGGTCATGTGCAGAGGGGACAGACAAGGTAACGGAGCAGGTCGGTGGAGGGGAGGCTCAAGTGTGAGTGAGAGTTGTCAGCAGGCACGTCTATGCTGAGGGGCTGCTGAGGGACAGAACCTTTGGGCCAACTGCCCCCTGCCTAGGTAGCCCTGAAGCCACTGTTCAGCAGGGTATTCTCAGTCTCTGGTACCGCCCTGTGTTCTTTCCCTTCCATCTTGGTTTCCAAAGGCCAGTATGTCTCTGTACAGTCTCCCAAACAGTTATTAGTCCTGCCCCTTCCCTGCAGAATGGGGAAGGGGGTAGGAAATGTCCTCTACGTGGGCCCTCCAAGTTCTGCACTACAATCCTTTGTGATGACTTAGTTAGTTAGTTAGTTAACTTCTGGGAACAGAAGCTCATCCTGCCCAGCACAGCCTTGTTCTTCTCTGCAATTGCTTTACCCAGGGTCTTTTGGGGAACGATGGAGGGAGGGAGGGAGGGACAGAGAGAGACAGAGGATGAGAGACACATTCAGATAGAGTTTCTATGCTACTGCCCTCAGCTCATGAATATGAAGGGGAGGGAGAGGTACACCTATCCTTTGCCTCCCCAGCCAGGGAGATAATAAAATGTTCTCAAAATTCCTGACAGACTGAAGTAGAGAGGAGAAAATGCTGGAGGATCACCCGTGCCCCTTTCAACCTATAGGTCTGCACATAGGGAAGAGTCTATAGGAGAGAGACTAAGTTACCCCAGAAATCACCAGATAGAAGGTCAAGGTCTCATATGCCCAACTCACCTCAGTGCCTCTCTGCCCTGCTCATTAGCCCCGCCTTGTGTCTCTGATGATCCCCCACCTCACTCCCCAAGGACAGAAAGCTGAGAAGGAACCTGCTTAAACCCTGAACCTGCTCTGCCAGAGGCTTTAGTTAAAACCACCACCATCAATGAAGAATCCCTGGTGCCCATTTGGAATCACCCCAAGGACAAGAACCATAAGTGGCACCAGGCTGGGCTGGGTGGCCTAAGAGGGGTCATGTCCTCCATGAGGGAGGTGAGTGTCCAGCCCAGCAGGGGGTCTGCAGGGGCCAGACACACTTCAGGCTTAACATAGACTCCCTGGGAAGTGAGCAGTCAGGGCAGATACTTGTTTGAACTCAGCAATACCTTACAGCCCCCTAGGACACACTTTCTGGAATAGCAGATGAAAGGCCTGGTTGGGAAAAAAGGAAAGCCTCCTTGTTCCACCCCATCAAGGACTGCAGTCATCCTTAAACAACAGAGTGGAGGTCAGGGGAAAAGGGGTGACAATGCTCTTTGGATAACAATTATCACAGGCAATGTTGGGTAAAATATATTCAAACAGAAATAATATTGTTTCCCATTTGTTTCATTTCCCTGAAAATCCTCTTTCTGCTAGCCTTTTTGAACGATAACCCAGAATGGTAACAAATGAAGTTTCTTGGAGTCTTCTATCTTAGAGGGAAAAAACAAACTAAAAAAAAAGTACCCACCCCCCCCAAGGAAAAAAATCATAGATGCATTAATCAAGTTAAAAATCAAAGATACAGCTTCTTCCTTAAGGCCACCATCATTCTCTGGTAGGTCAGCATATTTGGGCATTTTATTGAGTAGACAGTCAAGTCACAATTACTGATCGAGATGTCCAGAGGAGGCTAGAGTTCAGGCATGTTCAAAGATTGGACACTGGCAAGCCCAGAAATCAGGCTGAAGGACTCCGCCTTCTTCAAGCCCCTTAGAACCCCATGTCCCCTTAAAGCTTGATGACTAGTGCTAACTGCTAACTGCCTTGCAAGTATTATCTCATTTGCTCCTCACAGCAAGCCAGGGAGGTAGGTGCTTACGATCATCCTCTATTTACAGTGGAGAAAATAATTTGAGGTTAAGTGACTTGTCTAGGGTCACACAGCTACTAAGTTTGAGACCCAATTTAAAATCATATCTTCAAGACTCTAGGCCCAGTGCTCTACTCACTGCATCACCAGGCTGCCCCCCATCCAGGCAATGGGCAGCTGCCATTTTAACACAGTAGAGATGCTCCCAAACAGCATGCTTCAGGGGGAAGAGAGTCACAAACACCATCATCCTAGGAAACCCTTGCTGAGCCAAGAATATGTTTAAAGTGTTTGTTGTCCTACAAATATGTACTTGGGACCCCTTTACATCTTCAAATAAAGGGATTGAAAAGGTTCACCGATACCCTGTATTTATTGTTGGTGAAAACCTCTAATGCAATCCTTAGTGCTAAGCATGAGAAAGGGGTGAGGATTTGTTACTGGAGAGGGGGCTGATGTGTCCTGTTAAAAGACCCAAACATGCCAACTTCATCATCACTGTCATTATCGTCATCATCCACTGAGCACCACCTCTGCCCACCTGCTGCCATAAGGTAGAACACTGCCTGTAGCCTGTTTGCATTGGCATTCCTTCTATTATCGCCCCTCCCCACATACACACAGTCCAAAAGCTTGTTTGGTCTACTTTATTTTTAGCTGGGAAGGCTCCCAAACAGTTATTAGTCCTGCCCCTTCCCTGCAGGGGATGGGTCATAATTACTTAGGGAGATCTACAGAGTAGACTAGAGGCCAGGCTTGTTTTAAGTCCGGACACTGACAAACCCAGAAATGAGGCCTGCTAGCACCTTACCCTCTGAGGATCCTCAGTCCCTTTGAAACCAGACATCCTAGAGAAGGCTTTTAAATCCAGTTGTTCTCTATCAGAGGCCCTGGACAAACATCTACTTTCCTTTGCTTTGCTTCTCCATGGCTGACTTGGACAGTTGTCTTACTCCACCTCTTCCATCTTGGAGGACTATTACTCAATCCAGAAGCGTGTTTGCTGTACAAAAGCAGGCCACTGACCCAGAATTATTGTCGAAAGGCTTTCTTGTACAGGTGACTTGCAGGCTGATTCAGTGCAATTCAGCCCAGGTCCCCAAACAGTTTGCCCTGCCAACCAGTGGGCACAGATGGCTTCCCAGAGACACTCATGAAAAGAGTTCCAGAAAGCTGTCCTCTTGGAAGAGCTGGGTTCCCATTACAGTTTCAAAAATGGAGGCCACGATGTCATGTGTTTTGGCTGATCCAACCAGTGGGGAAATATAGTTTCCCAGAGGCATCCATCATGAGATCTCTACCATGCATCCCTTTGGAGGGGCTTGGTACTCACCAAAACATTCAAAAAGAAGGACATGATCCCCACAGGTTACTGTCAACTATTATTTTCTAAGCAGAGCTTTCTCAAAATGTGAGGCTTCAAGGTGAAGAGGGCTGTAGCCACTGTCATCCTTAGGACACTTACTGAGATAAGTCAGGGGTATATTTACATCATTCATCATCTTCTATACCTGTAACAGGCCCCTCTTTATTCAGATAATCAAATAAAGTGGATGAAAGGGCTTAGAGATTGTGTCTTTATTGAATAAATGACTGAATAAAGCACTGGGTTACAGACAGAAAAGCAAGACTGCCCTTGCTCTCAGGGACCTTAAATCCTCATTGGGGAGACAACACTTGGGAAGGGTTTTGATAAAATTTGGTTGTGGAGGTCCCATGATCCTTAGGGTATAGTAGCAAAGAAGGTGGTGATGCTCCTTCTTTAATGTCATTTCTACTGATCAAATCCTGTGCTCTAGAGGATATGTGGCAATAATTGCAGAGCAGGACAAGACTGTGCTTGGCAGGATGTGCTGGAGAGATGTTTAGAAACCATTACCGATAAACCCAAAGACTCCAGCTTCTGGGATAGGAACTCAGTATTTGACAAAAACTGCTGGGAAAACTGGAAGATAGTATGGCAGAAATTAGGCTTAGACCAACATCTTACACCTTATACTAAAATAAGGTCAAAATGGATACATGATTTAGACATAAGAGGTGATACCATAGGTAAATTAGGAGAGAAAGGAATAGTGTACCTATCAGATCTTTGGAAAGGAGAACAGTTTTTGACCAAACATGAGATAGAGTATATTATAAAATGCAAAGTGGATGATTTTGATTATATTAAATTAAAAAATTTTTGTACAAACAGAAGCAATGCATCCAAAATTAGAAGGGAGGCAGAAAGCTGGGAAACAATTTTTGAGGCCAGTGCTTCTGATAAAGGCCTCATCTCTAAAATATATAGGGAATTAAATCAAATTTATAAGAATCCAAGTCATTCCCCAATTGAGAAATGGTCAAAGGATATGAACAGGCAGTTTTCTGATGAAGAAACCAAAGCTATCTATTCCCATATGAAAAAATGCTCTAAATCTCTAATGATTAGAGAGATGCAAATTAAAACAACTCTGAGGTACCACCTGACACCTATCAGATTGGCTAAAATGACAAAAAAGGAAGATAATAAATGTTGGAGAGGCTGTGGGAAAATTGGAACACTAATGCATTGTTGGTGGAGCTGTGAGCTGATCCAACCATTCTGGAGAGCAATTTGGAATTATGCCCAAAGGGCGATAAAGCTGTGCATACCCTTTGACCCAGCAATCCCACTTTTAGGTCTTTTGCCCAAAGAAATCATGGAAGGGGGAAAGGGACCCACATGTACAAAAATATTTATAGCTGCTCTTTACGTGGTAGCAAGGAATTGGAAGTTGAGGGGGTGCCCATCAATTGGGGAATGGCTGGACAAGTTGTGGTATATGAATACAATGGAATACTATTGTGCTGTAAGAAATGATGAGCAGGAAGAGTTCAGAGAAACCTGGAGGGTCTTACGTGAGCTGATGATGAGTGAGATGAGCAGAACCAGAAGAACATTGTACACAGTATCATCAACATTGAGTGTTGACCTACTGTGATGGACTATATTCTTCTCACCAATGCAATGGTACAGAAGAGTTCCAGGGAACTCATGATAGAAGAGGATCTCCAAATCCAAGAAAAAAAAAGAAAGAAAGAACTGTGGAGTATAGATGCTGATTGAACCATATTATTTCTTTTGTTTTGGGTGCTGTTGTTTTTTTTTTCTATTTTGAGGTTTTGCATCACTGCTCTGATTCTTTCTCTTGTAATAGGATTAATGCAGAAATAGGATTAATGTTATTATGTGTATATATATGTGTGTGTATATATATATCTATATGTATATGTATAGATATATATAGATATAACCTATATCAGATTACCTGCTGTCTAGGGGAGGGGGGAGGGAGGGGAGGGAGGGAGGGAGAAAAATCTGAAAGTGTAAAGCATGTATAAACAAAAGTTGAGAACTATCTTTACATGTAACGGAAAAAATAAAATATCTCAAAAAAAAAAAAAAAAGTTCTGATCACACAGCCATACTATATAAGCACTAAACTACCAATGCTGATTATATGGCTTATGTATAAAACAATGAAAATTTCTGTTGGTTGGTTGTTTTTATTTGTGTGGACTGTAGACATAGATTCATTACTTTATAGTTCTACTTTATATAAATTGAAACCCATATAGAAATTAAATAAATCTCATAACAAGAAAAAAAAAAAAAAGAAACCATTACCAAGGACTGCATTGTTGGACATCTACGTAGGAATATGGGAAGCTGACATGGATGGCTTTTCTGACTTCCCCCACTCTTCAGAGGCAAGAGTAATAACTTTACAGGAGACTGAATATATTGAGACATACTGGCATCTGGCAATCACAATGAAAGGGAAAGAACACATTAAAACCAGTTAAGCCCTGTGCTAGATCAGTCTTTTGTATTTTTTCACCACAAAAAGTTTTAATTTTAATTTTTTAACATTCATTAAAAAATTTTGAGTTCCCAATTCTCTCCCTCCCTCCAGCCCCTCCCCCCCACACTTAGGAGGCAAGTAATATGATACCCATTATTATATCAGTCTTAATGAATACTTTGAATATGGCAAAATGTAAAATAACAGTTTGGGAAATTATCCTGAGAAAATATAGTACAATCCTGAGGAAACACAAGGCAGCTATAGAAAGGATACCATGTCCTCACAAAAAGGCAGAAGATGTTTGATAGAAATTCCTAGAGCATGTGAGAAATAGTGCAAACCTGACAAATCAGAACAGAGATGAGGAAGTTGCAAAGTGCGGTGGTTTTCTGAACGATAGCTGAAGAGTTCTGTTGGGAACATTCTGCATTTTGGGATGTCTGGAAGGCAGACAGTGATGTGAGACTGGAGCATAAGAGAAATTAGGACTGAATAGGGAAAGCTAAATAATTATCTGCACTGAGATAATCACAAAAAGCATCGAAGGTGATGAGAACACCAAGGTACACTACAGAAGAAAAAGAGAAGGGGGATCAGGATAGAATATATAGAGACATCCATAATTAGCAGGCATGATGTAGATAAAGAACCAGGAAAGGAGATGAGAAGGAAGGGTCCAAAAAGAGAGGACAATAATGAATTTCTAGAGAGGAGAGAATGTCCAAGGTGAAGAAGGCAATGACCAAGATGAGGACCCACAGAGGGCCAAAGAAGGCTCTGTGGAACTTTGTGAACAGAAAGAGAAGAATGTGTCTATTCGAATTTGAATCAGAGCAGGTGTCTTTGACTACCAAAAACCACAGATACAACAGACCAAATAAGTGTTTGGACCATGTGGAAAATGAGAAGGAATCCCAATGTACAAATGATATAGACCCTGGTGTACTGGGGGATTGCAGTTGGAGCAGGGAGTGCTTGAGGGATGCTCCTGCTCCTACTGATGACTAGGATAATATCTATGAAAACAATGATGATGATGAGACTGGAGGCAGGGGTGTTGGGAAATTGCAACAGGTCTGATCAGACCAATCCCCATTAAGAAACCTTTACTTCATTCTGATTGTTTGCGTTAATGCTTCATTTAATGATGGTTCTTATTTCTCCACAATAAAGATACAGGCAATCGCCGAGCCCTTCCAATCACTTTGGTGGTCTGAATAAAGTGGGCTCTCTAAGAGATCTCTAGGATGACAAGTGATATACAGGTACTCTGGACTTGCTTCATTTGTCAAAAGGAAAATACTGTCTGCTTTGGTTTCATGTTCAGGGGCAGCTTTCCTGTGCCCAAAACAACAACTGGTAGAAGCCTGGTGATCAAGGCCTCCCTTTTGAAATGGTGCTGACTACCACACTGCCTCAAAGAAACAAGCCCCAGAGCCAGCTTCATTGGTGTCTCTGGGACCCTATCTTGCCCCACTGGTTGGACCAGACAAAAAGCCTCCTTTCACCCTAGCACTCATCCTGAGGAAAACAGTTTCAGGCAGTAATTCTGAGCCAGGGATCTACTTCATACAGACTGGCACGTCTCTGGATTGACAAAGAAGCCTCAAAGATGGACCAGAGGGAGCAAGAATCTGTGTCCAATTGAGTCATTAAGAAGCAGAGCAATGGGGGTCGTATTTTCATTCCTGTGGATTGGACTTGGAACAACCTTCATTTCAATATGAAATGAGGAAGCCCTTCCTAGGGGCTTGGGCTTCACAGGGAAGTAAGATCCTGGGGAGATTAGTATGACTTGCTAATCATCCTGGACTTTAGTGGAGCATTAAGTAAGATGCTTGGGGAGCTGAAGGATAATACTAAGATTGACTTTTTTTTTGTGAGGCAATTGGGGTTAAGTGACTTGCCCAGGGTCACACAGCTGGTAAGTGTTAAGTGTCTGAGGCCGAATTTGAACTCAGGTCCTCCTGAATCCAGGGCCGTTGCTCTATGCACTGTGCCACCTAGCTACCCCTAAGGAACATTCTTTTTTTTTGTAAGATTAACTTTTAAAAGATCTATCCTTGATTTTTTTTTCACCATGGGGAGGATCATCTGGTTTGTTTCTGTTATTTTTTTTTATTTTCCACCATGTTGATTTCGAATAATGTCATTTTCCTTAGTTCTATGTTGTGGAACAAAAATGCCAGCAGAAAGGATTTTTTTGGGGGGGGGGGGGCAATGAGGGTTAAGTGACTTGCCCAGGGTCACACAGCTAGTAAGTGTCAAGTGTCTGAGGCTGGATTTGAACTCAGGTCCTTCTGAATCCAGGGCTGGTGCTTTATTCACTGTGCCACTTAGCTGCCCCCCAGCAGAAAGGAATTTAAGCAAATGTTTGAAAGAAAACAAAAGGAAAGATCATTTAAGTCTGAAACCATTTGACTGAACATTGCCCAGAATAGCCATGGCTTCCAGATCATTGTCATAACTTCCTCCCCACCTTGTAAGACCCTGAAGAGTTTAATGTATTTTAGTATCTGAAGTCAGTGTTGAGCTCAGCCAGGTCATCTGTCTAGGAATTATCCACTTCCACAAAACACTTTCCCCTCCCATCTCTCCATAGGGAGTCCACGTTAAGCCTAGAGTGTGTCTCTGTCTAGTCAGATCCCCTGCTGGGTGGGAAGTTCATTTCCCTGATTTGTCCCCAAATGCCAGGGTTTAAGGGGAAGATAGCCTCAGCCACCATCATCCCCAGGACACTCGCTGAGCTAATCAGCATCGTTCTGTATTGCTCATCATCCTACAGATCTGTCATAGGGCCCCTTTTAATCAGATCAGCTAATGAGACCGAAAGGATGAGAAGATTGAGTTTGTCTTTAGCGTTGGTGATGTGTTTCTGAAGCAATCAGTAATGCTTAGGGCCAAAATCCCCAAGAGACCTGTTATGGGCCCAGGCCACCCCAGAAGTTCTCTGGGGTACATCAAAGAACCTTCTCCTTGAGAAACTACACCAAAGGACAGACACACCTAAAGAGATAAGTGGAACCTGATCAGGACTGAGCTAGCTCCAGGACTGGGGAGATAAGATTAGGTGTGGCTGCTGCCTTTGTGGCAGGAGGAGGAGAGAGATGGCTTGAGAGATTCGCAGCCACTCCTCACCCAACTCCCCCAGCCACCACCAGTGGGAAATGCTCCTCCCTCACTAAGGGAACTTTCCACAGTCAGATGATCACCCCCATCAATCCTCTATTAAAGTATCTGCCTGTCTCCTGCTCGAGGAGATTGGTATCACAGAGCTACGCTCTGTGCCATGCCTTCTCCCCATGAGAAGAAGTCCAAGGATTTCTCTCTTGGTTTCCCTTCCCCAGCCCCTAAATAAACTATTATCTTATTCTATTGGATTTGTGTGCAAGAGGGTGTAATTCTTTAAAGAGGAATTCCTAAGGACCCCAAACCTCTATCCCAAACCCCCTACCCTCTTTCCCCACAACAGACCCCTGCATCCACAGTAACATCCCTTGACTCTACACAAGATAGATAGATTAATGTCTATGCTGGTTTTACACTGGAATTCTTTCCAACATTGTCCACCTGGTTCAAATTCTCCTTTAGTCCATTATATCTTTGAGGATAACCACCTGACATTATCAATCCAATCTTTCTGGGAACAGAGACATTAAAATCAGTTTTCATATGGACCCCAGTTTATCCTAAAATGCTTAATCCCAAAGACTCTCTTTTGGGTAACTTTCAGATGAGAAGTTTTTTTCAAAAAAACACACTGGGTAAACAAATCTCAAGAAGGTTGTTATCCCCTACCCCTCACCTGCAATTCACCTGTTAAGGATCCTCACAGTCCACGGTATGGCCAGGAGAGAGAACTTTCCCTCATAACCGACAGTATCTTCTCCTCTCCCAAAAAGTTTATTGCTCATTTCTAAAAATCAGAAAGCCATCACAGCCTCCACTCCCCAAGCCCCCAAATTGTAGGTGCACTGACAAGGCATGATAGTGGTGGTATGGGAAGGTGGTTGGGTTGGTCTACATGATGGTGAAAAAGGTGCAAAGAAATGTTCAGATGGCTTCCATGTTTCTGCTCAGGTACGATCTTCCTGAAGCAGGAAGACTGCCCAGGTGCCCTTGGAAGTTAGTGCCTTCTACCCGCCCTGAGATGACCTCTTATGCCATCTTCTGTTTTTCAGGTATGCACCCAGGTAATTATTTACATGTTGTCTTCCAATCCACCCCCTTCCATTCCCTTTAGATTGTTCGTACTCTTAGGGGAGCTATCTTTTGTTTCTGCTTTTTGTGGGCTCCCTAGCATTCAGTAGAGACTGGCACATTGTGGGTGTCCCATAAATGCCAAAGGTCTCAGTGCTATAGCACATGGCACCTCAAAGTCAAGGATGATAAATTGCAGCAACGGGAAGGGGAGGGGAGGACTTTGGGATGAGGTATATTCAGGAATCCTTCATCCTCACTAAATCCACCCCTCACCCCTCCTTGGCCATTCTGCTCTACCCACCCCACATCTGCTAACCCTTCATGTGACACCCCCTTCCCCCACCAGCATCTTCAGAAGGACCAGCCCCCTGAATACCTCACCCCTGTTCCCTCACCTTATCCCTTCTCTCCACACTCTTCCATTTTCTTAAATGTTGTGCACCCGCCCACCACCCTCATCATGTTCCTCCTGTGCGTGTCCCTCATGGCCCTGTAGAAGACTTTCACACTCAAATCTACTCTGCACGTGATCATGGTGGGTCAAGGAGCTCCTCCCCCCCCCAACAACAAAGCCTTCCCAAAATTCTTGACAGAATGAATTCAAGAGGGGAAAAACATCTAGAGACATACCATTTCTGGAGAACTACACCCCCATCCCTTTAAATCAGCTTTAGCAGGGACAGAGGAAACCCTAGAAATTGCCAGAAAGAAGTTCAAGATCTCACATTCCACCCTTACCACAGGAAGTCCCTGCCCCACTTCTAGCCACTCTTGTGCCTCCTCACTCTCCACTCCTCCTTAGGGAGAGAAAACTGATGTTCAAAACCTTGACCATGCTTAAATATCTGACTTTCTGTATATTCTACTACCAGAGGCTGTAAATAAATTTAAAAAATAAATTCAAGATCACTTGGGGCCTGCCTGTTACCAACCCAAGGACAAGAACAAAACTAGGAGGAGCCTGGGCAGGGTGGACTTCCTAGGCATGAAAGGAGCTTCCAGACCAGCAAGGGGGCTGCCTAGAAATAGACACTCCCTGGGAAGGAAGAAGGGGTTTGGAGGTGTGTGATTCCTGGGCCCATGACCCAGCTGAGCTCAATTCTGCCCTTTAAACCTCAGAACACATCATACTTCTGAAGAGCAGAAGAAAGGCCCGGTTTGGTGAAAAGTGAATTCATCTCACCCACCCCCTGCCCCCGACCTGGGACTCAAGAAATCCTGAAAGGGTAGAGTGGAATTCAGATGTCTGTGGATGACAACAATATCAAGATCTAGATTATTGGAGGCAAAACTGGTAAAGCATATGCAAACTCAAATTATGATTCCTTCCCCATTTGTTTTGATTGTTTCCCTCAAAATCCTTTCTGCTGGTGTTTTTGAATGATAACATACGATGTAAACAAATTGTTTCTTAAGATTTCCTGTTTGGGGTTTAAAAAAATAACAGTAAAACAAAGAATCAAACAAAGTATTTTTTACAAAGTCTCATCCCTGGACCTGACATCGTGGGCCAGTGTTGTCATGGAGTTATAGTGAGCAAGGACAATTTTTAGGTAGGGGCCAGGTCACAATCCTGCGCTGAGAACCCCAGGGAGGCCACAGCCCAAGCTTGACTCAGTCCTCATCACAGCCAATGCAAGAAGTCAGGGCTGCAGGCCTCCACCCTCCCCAACCCCCACAGGATTTACACAGGACCTTGAAGCCCAAGTCCTTCAGGATGGTTTTCAACTTTTATAGTGAGGGCTTACAGGTGGTTTTATGTCCAACGCCCTGGATGAAAATCCACCTTCCTCTGCTGTGATTGTTGGCACGGATGCCATCCCAGAGATGTCCAGGAAGAGGGCTCCACACGACCACCCCTTTGGCTGAGCTTGGTTCTCATCACAGCTTTGAAAAAGGAGGCATAGATCACTAGGAGGTTTGGCTGCTGTAGCCACTGGACAAAGACTTTCCTGGAGTCACCCTTGAAGATGTGCCAGCTGACCTCTCTTTGGGGCAGCTCAGTGATGAACAGTTTCAAAAAGGAGGCTTGGATCCATAGGCTCCTGGCAACTGTCCTTCTGATGAAGTAGAGCTGTCCCCTAATTCCAGGTGTGAAGGTAAAGAGAGTCTCCATGACGCTGTCTGAGACATCAATCATATTTCTGTATCGTTCATCACCTCACAGACCTGTCATAGGGCCCCTTTTCATCAGACCAAATAGTAAAGTGATTGAGAGGGGTGTCTTTATTGTTGGGGAAAGATAACATGTGTTTCTAAAGTAATCAGCAATGCTTATGACCACAGTGAATTAAGGGTTTGTTCCAAGGAATGACCTGATGGGAACTGTCCAAAGTCCCTAAGAGACCCCTGGAGCCACATCATCATTATGGACATCAAGGCTTGACTCCACACCCACCTGGCCAAATAAGGGAGCTCAATGTCTCTATGGGGTTTACATGGGGATTATTACTTCCATTACTGCCCAGCTGGTCCAAATTCTGATTTGGTGCCCCGTTTCTTTGAGGACAAGCACATTCCAATTCCATGTCTCTGGGAACAGATTCAGACAGGTTTCAAGAAAACCTTAGTTTATACTGAAATACCTAATCCCAAAGATTTTCTTTGCTTACTTTCAGATGATAATTTTTTCCAGAAAATTACACTGGGTAAACATCTGAAGATCGCTGCAATCCCCCTTCTCCTACTTACTTGCAAGCAGTCATGAGATTACCTCAACAGTCCCCGGAGCAGCTGGGAGAGGAGAGAAGGGGCTTGCCCTCATACGCAGAACTTCCTCCTCTTCTTCCACGAAGTTCAATACTCATTTTTCAGGAGAACGTAATCACAACTTTGCCCCCTATCCCTTAGCCCTTCAATTGCAAGTGTACAGGCTAGGA
This sequence comes from Dromiciops gliroides, assembly GCF_019393635.1. Classification (NCBI taxonomy): domain Eukaryota; kingdom Metazoa; phylum Chordata; class Mammalia; order Microbiotheria; family Microbiotheriidae; genus Dromiciops; species Dromiciops gliroides. The sequence continues at coordinate 59,467,419 of NC_057867.1, read as the reverse complement.
AATGTAGGGCTGGGAGTCTGGGCAGCTGGTTGCTCTACATGATGGTGAGAAAGGTGTAGAATCATTTTCTGATTTGTCTCATGTTTCTGCTCAGATCCTACCTTCCGGAAGCCTGATTGCCCAGATGCTGCTGAATGTTAGTGCCTTCTCCCCAGATAGCTTCCCATGTCACCCTACCTAGATCTAGCCAGGTATTTACACCTTGTCTTCCCGCCTCTCTGATCTCCGTTCCTTGGTTCCCCAGAAACTAGCACATCGTGAGCCGGTGTCCGTGCTTGCAAGCGCGGACTTGGCACCTCAAAGTCAAGGCGGAGTTGGACCCGGGACTGTGGGAGGGAAGGGAGGGAGTCTGGGCAGGGGGGATTCAGGCTTCCTCCCGCTCTAGGGCATCCTCCCCCATCCCTCGAGCTTGGCCATCCTGTCCGACCTCCCTCGCGCCTCCCTCCTCCTCCACTTCGTGCGTCCCCCCTCCCCCCACCACGTGCCACACGATCCGAACGCCCAACGCCCACAACACTTCGCCTTGCCCCACCCACCTACTCCAACGACTCCCTCCTGCGCGCGCGCCCCAGATCCCGGGGAAGTCGTTTCACTCTCGCGGGGGCTGGGGGCGGGGCACCTGCTTTACTCTGCACGTGCTCATGGGAGGGGGGAGCGAGGAGGGCCCCTTCCCCCGCCTCCCCACCCAGAGTAACAAGAAAGCTTCCCCGTTATTCCTGAAAGAATGAATTCAAGAAGAGAAGAAACATCTAGAAGCCCAGGATTTTTCAGGGACACCCCACCACCTGTACCCTTTAAACCAACAGTTCTGGACATGGACATGGACATGGACAAGTGGCTGTCCGGGAACACAGACAACCCTAGAAATGCCGGGTAGTTCAGAGTCTCACGTGTCATGCTCACCTAAGGGGGTCCCTGCCCAGCTCCTAGCCACCCTTGGGTCCCTGATGTTTCCCTCTCAGGAAAAGAAAGCTGAGGGTCAGGAAGGACCCTGGGGCTGCTTTAATCTCTTCCCTTCCCCTTAAACTCCTGCTACAGGCTGGATGAAGAAATAGAGAGGGGGGAGAGGGGAGGGGAGGGGACGAAAGAACGAGAGTGCTACATCCCTGGGGCTTGCATATCACCATCCCAAAGACGACCAAAACTGGAGTGGCCTGGCAGATCAAACTAAGAGGATGACTTTTTCTCCAACAGGGAGGTGAGCTTCCTGCAGGGGGTCTGATTGGAAATTCAAAGACTCAAAGATGAAAACAGACTCTCTGGGGATTGATGAGAGGGAGGATTAAAGGGGGATTTTGGGGGAGGTGGGTAATTCCCAGGCTAATGAGGGTGCTGAGCACATGGCCAACATACAACCTCAGAACATACTCCACTTTCTGCAAGAGTAGAAGAAAACACCAGTTTGGTGAAAAGGGAAAGCTCTCTCATCCTACCCCACCAGGGTTTCAAGCAATCCTTAAAAGGTGGAATGGAAGTTCCTGGGCCGGCCGAATGGCAAAAATCTCAAGATCGGGGCTATCACTGGCAAAGTCCGGTAAAATATATTCAAACTTCTATTTGCTTTTCCTTTTGTTTCAAATATTCCCTTAAAATTGTATTTTTTACAGTAATAATGTAGACAAATGAAACATCAATAATGAAATCAAATAGGGATTTTTTCTTTATGCTGAATCTTAGATTTGGGGGGGGGTCTCATCTTCATCATGGGTCAAGCATGTCGTGGATTTTTAGCAAGGAAGGCCTGTTGTTAGAGAAGGAGCAGGTCACAGTTAATGAGGAACTTGTCTGGAGGTTGGCTGTAGGCAGGCTTGTTTTAGCCTGGACACTGACAAGCCCAGAAATCAGGGCTGCCCCACTCCACCTATTGCAGCCACCCCAGGGCACTGTCTCCTTGGTGCTTAAGTCCCCAGGGATGACTTCTTTTTTTCTTGTTCTTTCTTTTTTTTCCGGGGCAATGAGGGTTAAGTGACTTGCCAAGGGCCACACAGCTAGTTAAGTGTCAAATGTCTGAGGCTGGACCCAAACACAGGTCCTCCTGAATCCAGGGCCAGTGCTTTATCCACTGTGCCACCTAGCTGCCCCTAGGGATGACTTCTTTATGGAAGAGTGAGCTGTACAGGCTATTCCAGCTGAGATCTCCTGGATGAAAATTTGCTTCCCTCTGCTGCACCCCACAGTGGGTGATGTGGACAAGTTTCCTACTTGCCCTGATCCATCTTTGAGGATCATTTCCCAATCCAGAGGCAGGTAGTTCACTAACCACAAAGTACAGCCTTGTCATTTTTCTCAGGCTCATTGCTGGTGCCAGTCCTGTGAAAGGAGCTGGCATTCCCCAGGCATTTTGACTGTTCCAACCAGTGAGGAAAGGTGGTTTCTCCAAGGAACCCACAAGGACAACTCTAGTTGCCATCACTGTGGGGCAATCTAGTGCCAAAAGGAGGTCCCAATGCACAGGTTTAGCCAGCTGTCATTCTGATGAAGCGGAGCTACCCTGGAATGTCAGGTTTCAAGGGAAGGAGAGTCTCAGCCACAGTCATCCTTGGGACACTTGCTGAGACAACTCCAAAGTCCTTCTGTATATCTCAGAGTCTTTCAGATTGCTTAGAGGATTCCCTTTTATTCTGATCATTACTTTATCCTCCTAAACCACAATCCAGTTTCCAGACAATCCCTCATAGTCATCACCTAGGGAAGCAACTCCCATGGAGTCCAGTTATCCCAGTGATCTACCTCCCCACAGGACAGACATGAAGCCAGCCCATTTGAAGCAGCAAGGCCATTTTACTGAGAGGGAGGGACTAGCATGTCAAGCAGCTCAGGCTACCACCACCAACTTGACTATCTCCTCTCAGAACCTGATGGAGACAGCCCAAGACCTGGGGGGCCAGAAGCTGCCCATTGTTCTGACCCCCAGAGTCTTTGATGCTGTGAAATGGGTCAACCTCAGAAACAAATATAATTTTATCAGTAGAAATTACATTAAAGAAGAGGCATGATCATCTGCTATGCTACTATACCCTAAGAACTATGGGTGTTCTGCAACTGAATTCCAGCTAACCCTCCTCCCCCACCCCTCAAAAATGTCTCTTCAATGAGAATCTAAGTAACCCAGTGCTTTGTACAGAGCTTTGTATGTAGATATAGTTAAGTAAATGCTTTATTCCTTCCTTCCTCCTTCCTTCCCTCCTTCCTACCTTCCTACATTCATTCAAGATACACACATTTGATCTATGAACACTCTGAATTGCTTTATTTGATGATCAGTATAAAAGATCATGTGACAGATTAGTAGGATGATGAGGGATACAGAAATAGTGTTGATTTGTCTCATCCAGTGCCCCAAGGATAACCATGGCTGAGGCTTGTCTTCTAGAAACCTGGAATTTAGGAGCAGCATCTTCTAAACGACAGCTTCCAGGGGCCTATGGATCAGGGCCTGCTTTCTGAAGATCTTGTGAAAACCTACCTGCCTCAAATGGATGGCTTGTACAGCCCTATTTATGGGAATCTCTGGGGAACCAACTTTGCCAATGGCTGGACCAATGACAGAATCTGATTGCCTGGGTAATCATCCCTAGGAGAGTGCCTAGAGGGAGTACTTCTGCATCAAAGGCTACAGATGGTTCAGGATTCCAGAGTCGGGGTGACAATCCACATTCTGCAGCTCTATTTCTTGTTTACAGCGTCAAAAAGTTGACTTTGATATACAAGCTATTGAGAGCATATATGAGCATTAAGCAGAGAAACCCCCAGTGACACCTCTGAAGGGGAATAAGCCCATAACCAAAGTATTCTAGAGGACATAGCCCAATATCCATTAAAAATCTATCTGGAAGTACCCAAGTAGAAATATTAGGAACACAGGCAACTCTAGAAATTGCCAGGTATAAGTTTCAGGTCTCAGTTGCCATCCTCACATACTGGGAATTCTGGCTGCCTTGTATCCAGTATTATATCCCAGATGATCAACCCTATCCAAGGACAGAAAGGTGAGAGTCATGGTGTGGATCCTGCTTACATCTTGTGATATAAGGTATATAAATGTATGGGTATAAATGTATTGACCATGATAATCGAGAAAATGGTTCCTCTGCTTTCCTCCCAGTTTTTCCTTTCTCCATTCCTTTAATCCCTCCCTCTTTGTCTCTTTTACTACTACTGTCTGTCTCTCTCTCTCTGTCTCTCCTCTGTCTCTCCCTCACTCCCCTCTGTCTCTTCCTCTCACTCTCTCTTTCTCTCCCTATTTCCAGAGGCCCACTCCCATTCCCTTTTTGTCTCTATATCTCTCCCACCTTTCAAATACTTCCCCCCTTAATTCTCCCTGTTAGAATCTGTATATTTTCATACATATTATGGCCAATCTCAAAAGTCAAGGCAGCAGGCATGTACCATGTCTTATAACCAACAAACTTATTTATATTTCAAAACCGAGTGTCGCAGGATGGTTTTGCCCTTTTAACATAGGGACTACAGGCCAACAAACATCTTCCTTTTCCTATAACCACCAAACTTACTTTCCTTTTCAAGGCAAATTTTCTCAGGATGATTTTGCACTTTGAAAATGGAGGCTAGGTGGGTATAGCTTTCCAAAGTCTGGGGCACAATCCCCATGCATCAACTTTCTTTTTTTTTTTTTGAGGCAGTTGGGGTTAAGTAACTTGCCTAGGGTCACACAGTAAGTGTAAAGTGTCTGAGGTCAGATTTAAACTCAGGTGCCCCTGAAACCAGGGCCAGTGTGCTATGCACTACGCCACCTAGCTGCCCCTCATCAGCACTATTTCTTGTTCACAGGTTCAAAAGGTGTGATCTGAAGCATAAGCTACTAGGAGCATACATCACCATTAAGCAGAAAGGCCCCCATGCAACATCTGAATGGAAAGAAAGCAATAAACAAAATTTTCTGGAGGACATCACAAGAAATACTTTAAAAAAAAAGGGGTATGGAAGTGGACTATGGGCAATAATAGGAACAGAAACAACTCTAGAAATTGGCAGGTCAAAGTTTAACGTCTCAGTTGCCATACTCACAGAAGAGGGATTTGGCCTGCCCTGTATCCAGTATCATATCCCTGACGATAAACCCCATCCAAGGGCAGAAAGTCAAAGGCCTGCTTAAATCTGAGCATTTCCCCTTACTATCCTTTTATAAGATGTATGAAAATCGAAAGATGCCTAGTATTGAGAATTCAGAGAGGGCTAAAGAGTATACGAAGTGACAAGAGATAGAGAAAAATGAGAGAGTGAATCAGGGAGCAAGGAAGGGAAAGAGGGTATGGACAAATGGATAGACTGAGGGAGGCAGGGATGAGGAGGACAGAGAGACCAAGACACAGAGATGGAGGTAGGAAAGGAAAGGAGAAAGACCAAATTAAGAGAGAAAACTGAGAGGAGCCATTTTCTCCCTTGAGGTGGTCATGGTCCAGCACAGCAGGGGGCCTCAATGGAAACTGACAAATTCCTAGCTAAAGGTGGAGGCCTAAGGAAGTTTTTTAGAGTAATTGGGTCATTTCTGGAGAGAAGGCCTGGCTCTGTCCTACCCTGGATTCCCCTCACCTAATGTTTCATTGTCTAGAAGGTAGAAGAAAGGCATGGTGAGTGGGGTTAAGGGAAAGGCCTTCCCTTCTCTGCTCCCAGGGACCCCAGATTTCCTGAAAGGAGAGACTAGCCTTCATTGATTAGGTGGATGAAAATGATTCTGAGACCCTGGCTATCTTAGGCAAACGCTGGTAAAATGTATTCCTGCTGAAATTGAATTGGCTTCCCTTTTCTTTCAGTCCTTTCCCTAAAAATCCTCTCTGTTCTTTCTCCCCATAATATCATATCACAGAGACACAGGACGTTTTTTAGCCTCTTCCTGTTTGGGGGTAAACACGTTTACATAAAAAAGTAACTTTTCACCCAAAAATAAATGAAAGGGGAATATTCCTTTAAAAGTCTCTTCCAAGGATCTGATGTCATGGGCCAGTGATGTCACAGAATTTTAGTGAGTCAGGCCCATTGTTAGGTCTATTGCCAGGTTACAGGCCCTGAGGAAGATCAACAAGGAGGCCACAGCCCAAGCATGCCTCTACCCTGTCCTGGACCCAGCAAACTTATTTTCCTCTCAAAGGCAGAGCCCCTCAGGCTGGTTTGGCCCATTGAGTTGGGGGGCAGCAGATGGGTCAGGACTCCAGCCTCTGGGTGACAATCCACACTCCTCAGCTCTATTTCTTCTTCACAGGTTCAAAAAGTGGGACCTGATGCAGGAGCACATGACAGTATCATCATCAAGAAGCAGAGTAGCCCCCAGTGTCACATCTCAATAGGAAGAGGCCCATAACCAAAATATTCTGGGGGACATTCCCCAATATCCTTTAAAACAGTGGGTTTAGAAATGGAAAAGTGTCAATAGCAGGAATACAGGTAACACAGGCAACTCTAGAAATTTCAGGTAAAAGTTTAAGGTCTCATTTACCAGGTGCCCATAAGGGGGATTGTGCCTGCTTAGTATCCAGTATTATGTTCCTGATCGTGAACCCCATCCAAGGACAGAAAGGTGAGTCATGGTTTTGATTCTCCTTACATCTTGTAATGGAAGAAGTATGAAAGTATGGCTTGGACCTTGACCACCATAATTCAGAAAATGGTTCCATTCCTCCCAATTTTGCATTTCTCCGTTCCATTCCTATCTCATTTTACATCTCATTGCTCTCTCCCTCTCCCTCCCTCTTCTGTCTCTCTTCCTCTCTCTCTCTCTCTCTCTCTCTCTCTCTCTCTCTCTCTCTCTCTCTCTCTCTCTCTCTCTCTCCTGACCTCTCCCTCTCCTGACCTCTCCCTCTCTACTCTCCTCCCTTTCCTGCCTCCTCTTCTCTCTCTCTTCCTCTCTCTCTCTTCCTCTCTCTCTCTCTCTCCCTCCCTCCCTCCCTCCTTCTTCCCTCTCACTCTCTCTCTCTCTTTCCCTCTCTCTCTCTCCCTGTCTCTCTCCGTCTCTCTTCTCTCTCTCTCTGCCTCACTCTTCCCTCTCTCTTCCTCCCTCCCTCCTCTCCTCCCTCTCCTGCCTCCTCTACTCTCTCTCACTCTCTCTCTCTCTCTCTCTCTCTCTCTCTCTCCTGACCTCTCCCTCCCTACACTCCTCCCTCCCCTGCCTCCTCTCCCCTCTCTCTCACTCTCTCTCTCTTCCTCTCTCTCTCTCTCTCTCTCTCTCTCCCTCCCTCCCTCCCTCCTTCTTCCCTCTCGCTCTCTCTCTCTCTCTTTCCCTCTCTCTCTCTCCCTGTCTCTCTCCGTCTCTCTTCTCTCTCTCTCTGCCTCACTCTTCCCTCTCTCTTCCTCCCTCCCTCCTCTCCTCCCTCTCCTGCCTCCTCTCCTCTCCTCTCTCTCTCTCTCTCTCTCTCTCTCTCTCTCTCTCTCTCTTTCTCTCTCTCTCTCTCCTGACCTCTCCCTCCCTCCCTTCCTCCCTCCATCACTCTTCCCCTCTCTCTCCTTTTCTCCCTCTCTCCCTCTCTCTTCCCCTCCCTCTGCCCTTCTGTACCTCCATCCCTCCTTTCTTCTCTCTCCATCTTAGTCACTTTCCATGCCCCTCTCCCTATATCCATACCTCTCTCTCTGCCTCCTCCCCCTTTCAAATGCTTTCCCCTCTTAATTCTCCCTGTTAGAATCTGTGTATTTTCATACATCTCATGGCCAGTCTGAAAAGTCAGGGCAGCAGGTGTATACCATGCCTTATAACAAACAAACGTATTTCCCTTTCAGAACCAGACCATCTCAGGATGGTTTGCTCTTTTAATATGAGGGCTACAGGTAGGTAGAAGCTTCTAGAGTCCGGGGACAATCCACAATCCTCAGCTCTTTTTCTCCTTCACAGGTTCAAAAGTCTGATCTGATGCTTGACATACTAAGAACGTACATCACCATTAAGCAGAAAGGCCCCAATGTCACCTCTGAATGGGAAGAAGCCCATGAAAAAATATTCTGGAGGACAGCCCCAAAATCCTTTAAAACATTGGGTCTGGAAGTGGACTAGTGGCCATAAAAGGGACAGAGGCAACTCTAGAAATTGCCAGGTAAGTTTTAATGTCTCACTTGCCATACTCACAGAAGAGGGATTTGGCCTGCCCTGTATCTAGTATTATATCCCTGATGTTCTTCTCCATCCAAGGGCAGAAAGTCGAAGGCCTGCTTAAATCTGGGCATTTTCCCTTACTATCCTTTTATAAGATGTATGAAAATTAAAGATGCTTGTACTGCGAATTGAAAGAGGGCTAAGGTGTATATGAAATGAGAAGAGATAGAGAAAGAATGAACGTGAAATAGAGAGCAATGAAGGAAGAGAGGGTATGGACAAAGGAGTAGACTGAGGGAGGCAGGGATGAGGAGGACAGAGAGACCAAGACAGAGCTATGTTGGTAGGAAAGGAAAGGAGAAAGACCAAATTAAGAGAGAAAACTGAGAGGAGCCATTTTCTCCCTTGAGGTGGGCATGGTCCAGCACAGCAGGGGGCCTCAGTGGAACCTGACAAATTCCTAGCTTAAGGTGGAGGCCTAAGGAAGTTTTTTAGAGTAATTGGGTCATTTCTGGAGAGAAGGCCTGGCTCCGTCCTACCCTGGATTCCCCTCACCTAATGTTTCATTGTCTAGAAGGTAGAAGAAAGGCATGGTGAGTGGGGTTAAGGGAAAGGCCTTCCCTTCTCTGCTCCCAGGGACCCCAGATTTCCTGAAAGGAGAGACTGGCCTTCATTGATTAGGTGGATGAAAATGATTCTGAGACCCTGGCTATCTTAGGCAAACGCTGGTAAAATGTATTCCTGCTGAAATTCAATTGGCTTCCCTTTTCTTTCAGTCCTTTCCCTAAAAATCCTCTCTGTTCTTTCTCCCCATAATAACATATCACAGAGACACAGGACGTTTCTTAGCCTCTTCCTGTTTGGGGGTAAACACGTTTACATAAAAAAGTAACTTTTCACCCAAAAATAAATGAAAGGGGAATATTCCTTTAAAAGTCTCTTCCAAGGATCTGATGTCATGGGCCAGTGATGTCACAGAATTTTAGTGAGTCAGGCCCATTGTTAGGTCTATTGCCAGGTTACAGGCCATCAACAAGGAGGCCATAGCCCAAGCATGCCTCTACCCTGTCCTGGACCCAGAAAACTTATTTTCCTCTCAAAGGCAGAGCCCCTGAGGCTGGTTTGGCCCATTGAGTTGGGGGGCAGCAGATGGGTCAGGACTCCAGCCTCTGGGTGACAATCCACACTCCTCAGCTCTATTTCTTCTTCACAGGTTCAAAAAGTGGGACCTGATGCAGGAGCACCTGACAGTATCATCATCAAGAAGCAGAGAAGCCCCAAGTGTCACATCTCAATAGGAAGAAGCCCATAACCAAAATATTCTGGGGGACATTCCCCAATATCCTGTAAAACAGTGGGTTTAGAAATGGAAAAGTGTCAATAGCAGGAATACAGGTAACACAGGCAACTCTAGAAATTTCAGGTAAAAGTTTAAGGTCTCATTTACCAGGTTCCCATAAGGGGGATTGTGCCTGCCTAGTATCCAGTATTATGTTCCTGATCATGAACCCCATTCAAGGACAGAAAGGTGAGTCATGGTATTGATTCTCCTTACATCTTGTAATGGAAGAAGTATGAAAGTATGGCTTGGACCTTGACCACCATAATTCAGAAAATTGTTCCTTTCCTCCCAATTTTGCCTTTCTCCATTCCATTCCTATCTCACTTTACATCTCATTCCTCTCGCCCTCCCTCCTCTCTCTCTCTTCCTTTCTTTCTCTCTCTCTCCCTCTCTCCCTCCCTCCCTCTGTCTTCCCTCTTCCCTCTTCCTTCCCTCTTCCTTCCCTCTTCCTTCCCTCTTCCTTCCCTCTTTCTTCCCTCTCTCTTCCCTCTCTCTTCCCTCTCTCTTCCCTCTCTCTTCCCTCTCTCTTCCCTCTATCTCCCCTCTCTCTCCCTCCCTCCTCTCCTCCCTCCCCTGCCGCTTCTCCCCTCTCTCTCTCTCTCTCTCTCCTGACCTCTTCCTCCCTCCATCTCTCTTCCCCTCTCTCTCCCTTTCTCCCTCTCTCCTTCTCTCTTCCCCTCCCTCCCTCTCTCTTCCCTCTCTCTCCCTGCCTCCTCTGCCCTCTTGCTCGCTCTCTCTCTCTCTCTCTCTCCTGACCTTTCCCTCCCTCCCTTCCTCCCTTCATCTCTCTTCCCCTCTCTCTCCCTTTCTCCCTTTCTCCCTCTCTCTTCCCCTCCCTCTGCCCTTCTGTACCTCCATCCCTCCTTTCTTCTCTCTTCATCTTAGTCACTTTCCATGCCCCTCTCCCTATCTCCCTACCTCTCTCTCTGCCTCCTCCCACTTTCAAATGCTTTCCCTCCTTAATTCTCCCTGTTAGCATCTGTGTATTTTCATACATCTCATGGCCAGTCTGAAAAGTCAGGGCAGCAGGTGTATACCATGCCTTATAACAAACAAACGTATTTTCCTTTCTGAGCCAGACCATCTCAGGATGGTTTGCTCTTTTAATATGAGGGCTACAGGTAGGTAGAAGCTTCTAGAGTCCGGGGACAATCCACATTCCTCAGCTCTTTTTCTCCTTCACAGGTTCAAAAGTCTGATCTGATGCTTGACATACTAGGAATATACATCACCATTAAGCAGAAAGGCCCCAATGTCACCTCTGAATGGGAAGAAGCCCATGAAAAAATATTCTGGAGGACATCCCCAAAATCCTTTAAAACATTGGGTCTGGAAGTGGACTAGTGGCCATAAAAGGGACAGAGGCAACTCTAGAAATTGCCAGGTAAGTTTTAATGTCTCACTTGCCATACTCACAGAAGAGGGATTTGGCCTGCCCTGTATCTAGTATTATATCCCTGATGTTCTTCCCCATCCAAGGGCAGAAAGTCGAAGGCCTGCTTAAATCTGGGCATTTCCCTTTACTATCCTTTTAAAAGATGTATGAAAATTTAAAGATGCTTGTACTGCGAATTGAAAGAGGGCTAAGGTGTATATGAAATGAGAAGAGATAGAGAAAGAGTGAACGTGAAATAGAGAGCAATGAAGGAAGAGAGGGTATGGACAAAGGGGTAGACTGAGGGAGGCAGGGATGAGGAGGACAGAGAGACCAAGACAGAGCTATGTTGGTAGGAAAGGAAAGGAGAAAGACCAAATTAAGGGAGAAAACTGAGAGGAGCCATTTTCTCCCTTGAGGTGGTCATGGTCCAGCACAGCAGGGGGCCTCAGTGGAACCTGACAAATTCCTAGCTTAAGGTGGAGGCCTAAGGAAGTTTTTTAGAGTAATTGGGTCATTTCTGGAGAGAAGGCCTGACTCTGTCCTACCCTGGATTCCCCTCACCTAATGTTTCATTGTCTAGAAGGTAGAAGAAAGGCATGGTGAGTGGGGTTAAGGGAAAGGCCTTCCCTTCTCTGCGCGCAGGGACCCCAGATTTCCTGAAAGGGGAGACTGGCCTTCATTGATTAGGTGGATGAAAATGATTCTGAGACCCTGGCTATCTTAGGCAAAGGCTGGTAAAATGTATTCCTGCTGAAATTGAATTGGCTTCCCTTTTCTTTCAGCCCTTTCCCTAAAAATCCTCTCTGTTCTTTCTCCCCATAATAACATATCACAGAGACACAGGACATTTCTTAGCCTCTTCCTGTTTGGGGGTAAACACGTTTACATAAAAAAGTAACTTTTCACCCAAAAATAAATGAAAGGGGAATATTCCTTTAAAAGTCTCTTCCAAGGATCTGATGTCATGGGCCAGTGATGTCACAGAATTTTAGTGAGTCAGGCCCATTGTTAGGTCTATTGCCAGGTTACAGGCCCTGAGGAAGATCAACAAGGAGACCATAGCCTAAGCATGCCTCTATCCTGTCCTGGACCCAGAAAACTTATTTTCCTCTCAAAGGCAGAGCCCCTCAGGCTGGTTTGGCCCATTGAGTTGGGGGGCAGCAGATGGGTCAGGACTCCAGCCTCTGGGTGACAATCCACACTCCTCAGCTCTATTTCTTCTTCACAGGTTCAAAAAGTGGGACCTGATGCAGGAGCACCTGACAGTATCATCATCAAGAAGCAGAGAAGCCCCAAGTGTCACATCTCAATAGGAAGAAGCCCATAACCAAAATATTCTGGGGGACATTCCCCAATATCCTTTAAAACAATGGGTTTAGAAATGGAAAAGTGTCAATAGCAGGAATACAGGTAACACAGGCAACTCTAGAAATTTCAGGTAAAAGTTTAAGGTCTCATTTACCAGGTTCCCATAAGGGGGATTGTGCCTGCCTAGTATCCAGTATTATGTTCCTGATCGTGAACCCCATCCAAGGACAGAAAGGTGAGTCATGGTATTGATTCTCCTGACATCTTGTAATGGAAGAAGTATGAAAGTATGGCTTGGACCTTGACCACCATAATTCAGAAAATGGTTCCATTCCTCCCAATTTTGCCTTTCTCCATTCCATTCCTATCTCACTTTACATCTCATTCCTCCCTCCCTCTCCCTCCCTCCTCTCTCTCTCTCTCTCTCTCTCTCTCTCTCTCTCTCTCTCTCTCTCTCTCTCTCTCTCTCCCTCTCCCTCTCTTCCTCCCTCCCTCCCTCCCTCTTCCCTCTCTCTTCCCTCTTTCTTTCCTCTCTCTCACTCCCTCCTCTCCTCCTCTCCCCTCCCTCTTACTCTCTCTCTCTCTCCCTCCCTCCCTCCCTCTTCCCTCTCTCTCCCTGCCTCCTCTCCTCTCTCTCTCTCTCTCTCCCTCACTCTTCCGTCTCTCTTCCCTCCTCTTCCCTCTCTCTCCCTCCCTCCTCTCCTCCCTCCCCTGCCTCCTCTCCCCTCTCTCTCACTCTCTCTTACTCTCTCTCTCTCTCTCTCTCCCTCCCTCCCTCCCTCCCTCTCTCTCCCTGCCTCCTCTCTGCTCTTGCGCTCTCTCTCTCTCTCTCTCTCTCTCTCTCTCTCTCTCACGCTCTCTCTCGCTCTCTCTCGCTCTCTCTCGCTCTCTCTCGCTCTCTCTCGCTCTCTCTCGCTCTCTCGCTCTCTCGCTCTCTCTCCCTCTCTCTCCCTCCCTCCCTCCCTCTCTCTTCCCTCTCTCTCCCTGCCTCCTCTGCCCTCTTGCTCGCTCTCTCTCTCTCCTGACCTTTCCCTCCCTCCCTTCCTCCCTTCATCTCTCTTCCCCTCTCTCTCCCTTTCTCCCTTTCTCCCTCTCTCTTCCCCTCCCTCTGCCCTTCTGTACCTCCATCCCTCCTTTCTTCTCTCTCCATCTTAGTCACTTTCCATGCCCCTCTCCCTATCTCCCTACCTCTCTCTCTGCCTCCTTCCCCTTTCAAATGCTTTCCCTCCTTAATTCTCCCTGTTAGCATCTGTGTATTTTCATACATCTCATGGCCAGTCTGAAAAGTCAGGGCAGCAGGTGTATATCATGCCTTATAACAAACAAACGTATTTTCCTTTCAGAACCAGACCATCTCAGGATGGTTTGCTCTTTTAATATGAGGGCTACAGGTAGGTAGAAGCTTCTAGAGTCCGGGGACAATCCACATTCCTCAGCTCTTTTTCTTCTTCACAGGTTCAAAAGTCTGATCTGATGCTTGACATACTAGGAACATACATCACCATTAAGCAGAAGGCCCCAATGTCATCTCTGAATGAATGAAAAATATTCTGGAGGACTTCCCCAAAATCCTTTAAAACATTGGGTCTGGAAGTGGACTAGTGGCCATAAAAGGGACAGAGGCAACTCTAGAAATTGCCAGGTAAGTTTTAACGTCTCACTTGCCATACTCACAGAAGAGGGATTTGGCCTGCCCTGTATCTAGTATTATATCCCTGATGTTCTTCCCCATCCAAGGGCAGAAAGTCGAAGGCCTGCTTAAATGTGGGCATTTTCCCTTACTATCCTTTTATAAGATGTATGAAAATTAAAGATGCTTGTACTGCGAATTGAAAGAGGGCTAAGGTGTAAATGAAATGAGAAGAGATAGAGAAAGAATGAACGTGAAATAGAGAGCAATGAAGGAAGAGAGGGTATGGACAAAGGGGTAGACTGAGGGAGGCAGGGATGAGGAGGACAGAGAGACCAAGACAGAGCTATGTTGGTAGGAAAGGAAAGGAGAAAGACCAAATTAAGGGAGAAAACTGAGAGGAGCCATTTTCTCCCTTGAGGTGGTCATGGTCCAGCACAGCAGGGGGCCTCAGTGGAACCTGACAAATTCCTAGCTAAAGGTGGAGGCCTAAGGAAGTTTTTTAGAGTAATTGGGTCATTTCTGGAGAGAAGGCCTGGCTCTGTCCTACCCTGGATTCCCCTCACCTAATGTTTCATTGTCTAGAAGGTAGAAGAAAGGCATGGTGAGTGGGGTTAAGGGAAAGGCCTTCCCTTCTCTGCTCCCAGGGACCCCAGATTTCCTGAAAGGAGAGACTGGCCTTCATTGATTAGGTGGATGAAAATGATGCTGAGACCCTGGCTATCTTAGGCAAAGGCTGGTAAAATGTGTTCCTGCTGAAATTCAATTGGCTTCCCTTTTCTTTCAGCCCTTTCCCTAAAAATCCTCTCTGTTCTTTCTCCCCATAATATCATATCACAGAGACACAGGACGTTTCTTAGCCTCTTCCTGTTTGGGGGTAAACACGTTTACATAAAAAAGTAACTTTTCACCCAAAAATAAATGAAAGGGGAATATTCCTTTAAAAGTCTCTTCCAAGGATCTGACGTCATAGGCCAGTGATATCACAGAATTTTAGTGAGTCAGGCCCATTGTTAGGTCTTTTGCCAGGTTACAGGCCCTGAGGAAGATCAACAAGGAGGCCATAGCCCAAGCATGCCTCTACCCTGTCCTGGACCCAGCAAACTTATTTTCCTCTCAAAGGCAGAGCCCCTCAGGCTGGTTTAGCCCATTGAGTAGGGGGGGGGGCGGCAGATGGGTCAGGACTCCAGTCTCTGGGTGACAATCCACAGTCCTCAGCTCTATTTCTTCTTCACAGGTTCAAAAAGTGGGACCTGATGCAGGAGCACCTGACAGTATCATCATCAAGAAGCAGAGAAGCCCCAAGTGTCACATCTCAATAGGAAGAAGCCCATAACCAAAATATTCTGGGGGACATTCCCCAATATCCTGTAAAACAGTGGGTTTAGAAATGGAAAAGTGTCAATAGCAGGAATACAGGTAACACAGACAACTCTAGAAATTTCAGGTAAAAGTTTAAGGTCTCATTTACCAGGTTCCCATAAGGGGGATTGTGCCTGCCTAGTATCCAGTATTATGTTCCTGATCGTGAACCCCATCCAAGGACAGAAAGGTGAGTCATGGTATTGATTCTCCTTACATCTTGTAATGGAAGAAGTATGAAAGTATGGCTTGGACCTTGACCACCATAATTCAGAAAATGGTTCCTTTCCTCCCAATTTTGCCTTTCTCCATTCCATTCCTATCTCACTTTACATCTCATTCCTCCCTCCCTCTCCCTCCCTCCTCTCTCTCTCTCTCTCTCTCTCTCTCTCTCTCTCTCTCTCTCTCTCCCCCTCTCTCCCTCTCTCTCTCTCTCTCTCTCTCTCCCTCCCTCTTCCCTCTCTCTTCCCTCTTTCTTTCCTCTCTCTCACTCCCTCCTCTCCTCCTCTCCCCTCCCTCTTTCTCTCTCTCTCTCTCCCTCCCTCCCTCCCTCTTCCCTCTCTCTCCCTGCCTCCTCTCCCATCTCTCTCTCTCTCTCTCCTCTCTCCCTCACTCTTCCCTCACTCTTCCCTCCTCTTCCCTCTCTCTCCCTCCCTCCTCTCCTCCCTCCCCTGCCTCCTCTCCCCTCTCTCTCACTCTCTCTTACTCTCTCTCTCTCCCTCCCTCCCTCCCTCCCTCTTCCCTCTCTCTCCCTGCCTCCTCTCTGCTCTTGCGCTCTCTCTCTCTCTCTCTCTCTCTCTCTCTCCCTCCCTCCCTCCCTCCCTCCCTCCCTCCCTCTCTCTTCCCTCTCTCTCCCTGCCTCCTCTGCCCTCTTGCTCGCTCTCTCTCTCTCTCCTGACCTTTCCCTCCCTCCCTTCCTCCCTTCATCTCTCTTCCCCTCTCTCTCCCTTTCTCCCTTTCTCCCTCTCTCTTCCCCTCCCTCTGCCCTTCTGTACCTCCATCCCTCCTTTCTTCTCTCTCCATCTTAGTCACTTTCCATGCCCCTCTCCCTATCTCCCTACCTCTCTCTCTGCCTCCTTCCCCTTTCAAATGCTTTCCCTCCTTAATTCTCCCTGTTAGCATCTGTGTATTTTCATACATCTCATGGCCAGTCTGAAAAGTCAGGGCAGCAGGTGTATACCATGCCTTATAACAAACAAATGTATTTTCCTTTCTGAACCAGACCATCTCAGGATGGTTTGCTCTTTTAATATGAGGGCTACAGGTAGGTAGAAGCTTCTAGAGTCCGGGGACAAGCCACATTCCTCAGCTCTTTTTCTCCTTCACAGGTTCAAAAGTCTGATCTGATGCTTGACATACTAGGAATATACATCACCATTAAGCAGAAAGGCCCCAATGTCACCTCTGAATGGGAAGAAGCCCATGAAAAAAATATTCTGGAGGACATCCCCCAAATCCTTTAAAACATTGGGTCTGGAAGTGGACTAGTGGCCATAAAAGGGACAGAGGCAACTCTAGAAATTGCCAGGTAAGTTTTAACATCTCACTTGCCATACTCACAGAAGAGGGATTTGGCCTGCCCTGTATCTAGTATTATATCCCTGATGTTCTTCCCCATCCAAGGGCAGAAAGTCGAAGGCCTGCTTAAATCTGGGCATTTTCCCTTACTATCTTTTTATAAGATGTATGAAAATTTAAAGATGCTTGTACTGCAAATTGAAAGAGGGCTAAGGTGTATATGAAATGAGAAGAGATAGAGAAAGAGTGAACGTGAAATAGAGAGCAATGAAGGAAGAGAGGGTATGGACAAAGGGGTAGACTGAGGGAGGCAGGGATGAGGAGGACAGAGAGACCAAGACAGAGCTATGTTGGTAGGAAAGGAAAGGAGAAAGACCAAATTAAGGGAGAAAACTGAGAGGAGCCATTTTCTCCCTTGAGGTGGTCATGGTCCAGCACAGCAGGGGGCCTCAGTGGAACCTGACAAATTCCTAGCTAAAGGTGGAGGCCTAAGGAAGTTTTTTAGAGTAATTGGGTCATTTCTGGAGAGAAGGCCTGGCTCTGTCCTACCCTGGATTCCCCTCACCTAATGTTTCATTGTCTAGAAGGTAGAAGAAAGGCATGGTGAGTGGGGTTAAGGGAAAGGCCTTCCCTTCTCTGCTCCCAGGGACCCCAGATTTCCTGAAAGGAGAGACTGGCCTTCATTGATTAGGTGGATGAAAATGATTCTGAGACCCTGGCTATCTTAGGCAAAGGCTGGTAAAATGTATTCCTGCTGAAATTCAATTGGCTTCCCTTTTCTTTCAGTCCTTTCCCTAAAAATCCTCTCTGTTCTTTCTCCCCATAATATCATATCACAGAGACACAGGACGTTTCTTAGCCTCTTCCTGTTTGGGGGTAAACACGTTTACATAAAAAAGTAACTTTTCACCCAAAAATAAATGAAAGGGGAATATTCCTTTAAAAGTCTCTTCCAAGGATCTGATGTCATGGGCCAGTGATGTCACAGAATTTTAGTGAGTCAGGCCCATTGTTAGGTCTATTGCCAGGTTACAGGCCCTGAGGAAGATCAACAAGGAGGCCACAGCCCAAGCATGCCTCTACCCTGTCCTGGACCCAGCAAACTTATTTTCCTCTCAAAGGCAGAGCCCCTCAGGCTGGTTTAGCCCATTGAGTAGGGGGGGGGGGCGGCAGATGGGTCAGGACTCCAGCCTCTGGGTGACAATCCACACTCCTCAGCTCTATTTCTTCTTCACAGGTTCAAAAAGTGGGACCTGATGCAGGAGCACCTGACAGTATCATCATCAAGTAGCAGAGTAGCCCCCAGTGTCACATCTCAATAGGAAGAGGCCCATAACCAAAATATTCTGGGGGACATTCCCCAATATCCTGTAAAACAGTGGGTTTAGAAATGGAAAAGTGTCAATAGCAGGAATACAGGTAACACAGACAACTCTAGAAATTTCAGGTAAAAGTTTAAGGTCTCATTTACCAGGTTACCATAACGGGGATTGTGCCAGCCTAGTATCCAGTATTATGTTCCTGATCGTGAACCCCATCCAAGGACAGAAAGGTGAGTCATGGTTTTGATTCTCCTGACATCTTGTAATGGAAGAAGTATGAAAGTATGGCTTGGACCTTGACCACCATAATTCAGAAAATTGTTCCTTTCCTCCCAATTTTGCCTTTCTCCATTCCTTTGCTATCTCACTTTACATCTCATTCCTCTCTCCCTCTCCCTCCCTCCATGTGCGCTCTCTCTCTCTCTCTCTCTCTCTCTCTCCCTCCCTCCGCGCTCTCTCTCTCTCTCTCTCTCTCTCTCTCTCTCTCTCTCTCTCTCTCTCTCTCTCCCTCTCTCCCTCCCTCCCTCCCTCCCTCTTCCCTCTCTCTTCCCTCTTTATTTCCTCTCTCTCACTCCCTCCTCTCCTCCTCTCCCCTCCCTCTTACTCTCTCTCTCTCCCTCCCTCCCTCCCTCTTCCCTCTCTCTCCTTGCCTCCTCTCCCATCTCTCTCTCTCTCTCTCTCTCTCTCTCTCTCTCTCTCTCTCTCTCTCTCTTCTCTCTCCCTCACTCTTCCCTCTCTCTTCCCTCCTCTTCCCTCTCTCTCCCTCCCTCCTCTCCTCCCTCCCCTGCCTTCTCTCCCCTCTCTCTCACTCTCTCTTCCTCTCTCTCTCTCCCTCCCTCCCTTCCTCTTCCCTCTCTCTCCCTGCCTCCTCTCCTCTCTCTCTCTCTCTCTCTCTCTCTCTCTCTCTCTCTCTCTCTCTCTCTCTCTCTCTCTCTCTCTCTCTCTCTCCCTCCCTCCCTCCCTCCCTCCCTCCCTCTCTCTCCCTGCCTCCCCTGCCCTCTTGCTCGCTCTCTCTCTCTCTCCTGACCTTTCCCTTCCTCCCTTCATCTCTCTTCCCCTCTCTTTCCCTTTCTCCCTTTCTCCCTCTCTCTTCCCCTCCCTCTGCCCTTCTGTACCTCCATCCCTCCTTTCTTCTCTCTCCATCTTAGTAACTTTCCATGCCCCTCTCCCTATATCCATACCTCTCTCTCTGCCTCCTCCCCCTTTCAAATGCTTTCCCTCCTTAATTCTCCCTGTTAGCATCTGTGTATTTTCATACATCTCATGGCCAGTCTGAAAAGTCAGGGCAGCAGGTGTATACCATGCCTTATAACAAACAAATGTATTTTCCTTTCTGAACCAGACCATCTCAGGATGGTTTGCTCTTTTAATATGAGGGCTACAGGTAGGTAGAAGCTTCTAGAGTCCGGGGACAATCCACATTCCTCAGCTCTTTTTCTTCTTCACAGGTTCAAAAGTCTGATCTGATGCTTGACATACTAGGAACATACATCACCATTAAGCAGAAAGGCCCCAATGTCACCTCTAAATTGGAAGAAGCTCATGAAAAAAATATTCTGGAGGACATCCCCAAAATCCTTTAAAACATTGGGTCTGGAAGTGGACTAGTGGCCATAAAAGGGACAGAGGTAACTCTACCAATTGCCAGGTAAGCTTAACATCTCAGTTGCCTTACTCACAGAAGAGGGATTTGGCCTGCCCTGTATCTAGTATTATATCCCTCATGTTCTTCCCTATCCAAGGGCAGAAAGTCGAAGGCCTGCTTAAATCTAGGCATTTCCCCTTACTATCCTTTTATAACATGTATGAAAATTTAAAGATGCTTGTACTGCGAATTGAAAGAGGGCTAAGGTGTATATGAAATGAGAAGAGATAGAGAAAGAATGAAGGTGAAGTAGAGAGCAATGAAGGAAGAGGGGGTGTGGACAAAGGGGTAGACTGAGGGAGGGATGAGGGGGACAGAGAGACCAAGACAGAGCTATGTTGGTAGGAAAGGAAAGGAGAAAGACCAAATTAAGAGAGAACACTGAGAGGAGCCATTTTCTCCCTTGAGGTAGTCATGGTCCAGCACAGCAGGGGGCCTCAGTGGAACCTGACAAATTCCTAGCTTAAGGTGGAGGCCTAAGGAAGTTTTTTAGAGTAATTGGGTCATTTCTGGAGAGAAGGCCTGGCTCTGTCCTACCCTGGATTCCCCTCACCTAATGTTTCATTGTCTAGAAGGTAGAAGAAAGGCATGGTGAGTGGGGTTAAGGGAAAGGCCTTCCCTTCTCTGCTCCCAGGGACCCCAGATTTCCTGAAAGGAGAGACTGGCCTTCATAGATTAGGTGGATGAAAATGATTCTGAGACCCTGGCTATCTTAGGCAAAGGCTGGTAATATGTATTCCTGCTGAAATTGAATTGGCTTCCCTTTTCTTTCAGTCCTTTCCCTAAAAATCCTCTCTGTTCTTTCTCCCCATAATAACATATCACAGAGACACATGACGTTTCTTAGCCTCTTCAACTTTTCACACAAAAAGATATCAAAGGGAATATTATTTTTTAAATCCCTTTCTAGGATCTGACATCTTGGGCCATTGATATCACAGCGTTTTATTGAGTTAGGCCCATTGTTAGGTAGCTTGTCAGGTTTTAGTTCCTGAGGAAGGTCAAGGAGGAGGCCACAGTCCGCGTTTGACTTAATGCTGTACTTTGCCCATCTCTGAATTCAGGGCAGGAGGCCTCCACCATCCTCTCTAGTCAAAGACCCTCCTGTCTCCCAGTTACCTAAGTTCCACAAGACACTTTTTCCCTTTTCCAAGGAGGTTTGTTGGTTGTTCAAGGTTCCAGCATATGGAGGAAAATTCGCTATCCTCTCCTCTGGTTCTTCTACAGAGTTTACAAAAGGAGGCCCAGTTGCCTAAACTGCTTGTAATTTTTCCAAGAAGCAGATTGGCCTCTATTGCCAGGTCTGAAGTGTAGAAAGCCCCTAAACAAATTATTCTTGACAACCACCCTCCCCCACATACTTTAGCCCAGTTGTTTTGGACATGAGCAAATGCCAGTAGTTGGGAGAGGGGGCAATTCTAGATATTGCCAGGTAATAAATTATGTTCTCATATTCCTTACTCTCATTAGGGGAACTATGCTTGGATAATAACCACTATTATGTCCCTGATGATCCCCCCATCCAAGGACAGAAAGCCAAGTGTCAAGACACTGACCCTACTTAAATCTTGAGACATTCCCTTACTATCCAATCATAAGATGTGTGGAAAAAGATAGATGGATGTAGATAGACCTAAGAGAGAGATGGCCAAAAGTAAAAAGAGAGAAAGAGAGGAGGGGGGAGTAAGAGAAATAGAGACAGAAAGGGAGGAAAGAGGAAAAAGGAGGAAAGTGAGTAGAGGAGAGGAGCCATTTTTTTTTCTATTAAGGCAGTCAGTGTTAGAGTTTATATTGGGTTTATATTACAACTCCTTCCATAATTGCGCACCTGATCCAAACTTGTTTAATCCCATGTGTCTTCGAGGATAACTAGTTGCTGTTGCTCTGCCATTTCTATGGAACAGAGATGTGCAAATCCAGTTTCCCAGAGACCTCGATTTTTCCCGAGAAGCCCAGTCCCCAAGTCTCCCTTGGGAGGTACTTTTTGATGATTTTTTTCCCTCAGGAAAATGCTCAGGGAAGTCAGTCTGAAGACCAGGGATAACCCTTTCATCTCCTAGACAGCCCACCTTTTACAGACCTCCATCGTCCATCAAGCATTCGGGAAAGTGGATCTTTCCTCATACCCAGCACTTTGATTTCCTTTTACAGAAACTTTAATGCTCACTTCCCAGATTTACGAAGCAGTCACAGCCCCCCCCCCCCCCCAGTTTAATTCCCACTCTCCTATCCACAGGCTGAGATCACTAGCTTGGCACTGTAGGCAGAGAATGAGTAGATGTTTTGGGTTGGGCTACATGATGGGGAGGAAGCTGCACAGACTTTATCTGACTTCATGTCCTGTCACTCAAGTTCTGCCTTTCTGAAACAGGTGGAATGCCCAGGGATCCCTACATCTTGGTGCTTTCTTATCCCCTGACACAGCCTCTCACTGCATTCTGACATCTTTTGAAATCTAACAGGTATATATGCAGGTAGCACTAGTGCTCTTGCCCTCCTCCATCCATCCATCCATCCTGAGATTGGGAGGCCCTTAGTGCAGTTTCCAGTCTTTCTCCTTCTCCTTGGCTCTCCAACATTTAATATAGGAACAGGCACAGAGTGAGTGCCTACTGCATGCTTGGGGTCTCCCTGCTTGCAGGCGGAGGCACCTCCAAGCCAAGGAGGAACTGGACCTGTGACTGATCGGGAGAGGAGGGGAGGAAGTCTGGGCAAGGGGTATTCAGGCTTGTCATCCTCACTGAACCCTTCCCCACCCCTCCTGGGCCATTCTGCGGCATCTACCCTGTGCCCCCTCCTTCCCCCCACAGCCTGGGATACATTCAGAACCACCACAGTCCCAAATACTTGTCCACACTGTCTCATGCCTGCTCTTGAACCTCACTTCCTGTACAAGCCATTCTCAATGTAACCAGGTATCTAGTCTATGCTGTACCTGTGCATGGGTGCTAGAAGAGGTGCAGATTCCTCTTCACCAGCACCTCCCCTCCTCCCCTGCCAAACCTTCACACCATGCTAAAAAAAGAGAACGGATTCAAGCAGAGAGCAAAGCCCAGAAACGCAGTATTCCGGAGGCCCACCCCCCAACCTTTAAACTAATAGGTGCTGACATGGACAAGTGGCCTTAGCAGGGAAAGAGGCAACACTAGGAAGTGCCAGGCAAAGATGTAAGGTGTCACATGCCAAAATCATGTAAGGAGGACTCAGATTCTGGCTAGTAGCCACCCTTATGTCCTTGATAATTCCCCCACCCAGGGACAGAAAGCTAAGTGTTAAGATCCTGACCCTACTTAAATCTGGGGACTTTTCATTCCTCACCTACTATAAGGTATAGGAAAAAAGAAAGATGGTGGTAGATAGAGGATGACAGAATACAAACAGAAATGGAGAGCCAGGAACAGAGGGAAGAAAGGAAAAAAGGGAGGAGAGGAGGATCAATTCCCAGGGGCCATCTTACCACACCCCAAGGAAAAAAAACAGAACCTGGGACCAGGCTGGCTGGGCATGGTGGCCCAAGAGGAGCCATTTTCTCCATCAGGGCAGTCAGTGTCCAGGGAGTCTCACTGGAAAGCGAGGAACGGAGTCCACTGGAGGAGTTTCTGGGGAGGTAGGTCATTTCTGGGCAGATGACCCAACTGAGTTCAGCTCTGCCCTGTAAAGCCCTCACAAACCATTACACTTTCTGCAAGGGCAGAAGAAAGGTCTGGTTGGGGGAAAGGGAAAGGCCTCTCGTTCCACCCCAACAGGGAGTCCAGAATTCCTTAAAAGATAGAATTGTGGGGGCAGCTAGGTGGCACAGTGGATAGAGCATCGGCCCTGGATTCAGGAGGACCTGAGTTCAAATCCGGTGTCAGACGCTTGACACTTACTAGCTTGTGTGACCCTGGGCAAGTCACTTAACCCCAATTGCCTCACTTAAAAAAAAAGTCAAGGCGGAGCTGGACCTGGGACCGTGGGAGGGGAGGGAGGGCGTCTGGACAGGGGGGGGGGATTCAGGGTTCCTCCCACTCCAGAGCATCCTCCCCCACCCCTCGAGCTTGGCCATCCGGCCCGACCTACCTCACGCCTCCCCCCTCCCCCACCAGGTGCCCCCAGGTTCCGAACGCCCAACGCCCACAACACCTCGCTTCCCCTCCTCCGCACGTCCCAGATTCCGGGGAAGCCGTTTCACTCCCGCGTGGCGGCGGCGGCAGACGCGGGGCACCTGCTTTATTCTGCACGTGCTCATGGGAGAGAGGCGCGAGGAGGGCCCCTTCCCCCCCCCCCCCGCCTTCCCACCCAGAGTAACACGATAGCTTCCCTATTATTCCTGAAAGAATGAATTCAAGAGGAGAAACGTCCAGAAGCCCAGGATTCTGCAGGGACACCCCACCGCCTGTACCCTTTAAACCAGCAGTTCTGGACATGGGCAAGTGGCTGTCCGGGGACACAGTCAACCCTAGAAATGCTAGGTAGTTTAGAGTCTCACGTGTCATTTTCACCTAAAGGGGTCCCTGCCCAGCTCCTAGCCACCTTTGGCTCCCTGATGCTTCCCTCTCAGGGAAAGAAAGCTATGGGTCAGGAAGGACACTGGGGCTGCTTTAATCTCTGCTCTTCCCCTTAAGCTCCTGCTACAGGCTAAAAAGAGAAGGAGAGGGGGAAGAGAAGGGGAGAGAAAAGAGGAAAGAGAGGGAGAGAAAGCAAAGGAGGGGAGAAGGCAAAGAGAGAGATGGGGAGAGGAGGGAGGGGAAGAGGGGGTGAGGGTGGAGAAAAGGAGGGAAAGGGGAGAGAGAGGGCAGAGTGGGGGGAGCAGAGGGGATAGGGGGAGGAAAGGAGGAAGGTTGGGGACAGGAGGGGAGAAGGGAGAGAAGGCAGAAGGGAGAGAAAGGAGGGAGGACGAGCAGAGGGAGGACAGAGAGAGATACAGAGAGACAGCGGGAGCTTCTCATGGAAGACCCAAAAGCTGTATCCTACTGGGCAGGGTGGACTCAGCGGGTGCCAGTTTCTGCATCAGGGTAGTGAGCTTTTAGGGCAGGAGGGGGTCTGCCAGGACATACATACACTCCAGGCTCAACACGGCTTCCCTGTTTGGGAGAGGTGGGTAATTCCTGGCCAGATGACCTGTTGGAGCTGAGCAATACCTTGCAACCCCCAGGTCACACTCTCAAAAAGCAGAAGGCCTGGTTGGATAAAAAGGGAAAGCCATCCCTAATAGGACAACCTCAGAACTGCATATGATTATATCAACAGAATGACAATGAAGACACATTAACTTCTGCTTTGCCACTGCACCCGAATGACCAAGGGACTTCAACTGAATTGTATCTGAGTATGCCTCGGAGGGTTGTCTCTTCAAGGAATTTAAGATCTCTGACATCAAGGACATACTTACTGTTCTATCTTTCTCCAATGCTTGACCAACAGCACAAGGAAAGGGTTATTAATAAAATGGTTCATTCATTAAAGATACGTGTACACACACACACACACACACACACACACACACACGTGCGCGCATGCACACACATCTTTCAATCACTTTATTTCAAGATCAGTATAAAGGGGGTACCCTATGACAACAGACCTGTGGGATGATGAGCTGTGTAGAAATACCCTCTCCTCTTGCAATCTGTCAGTCTGAGGTGATTGTGCTCCATTGAAATGACAGTTTCCAGGAGCTTATGAATTGGGGCGTCTTTCTGAAGGGGTGGTGAGCACCTAGCTGCCCCAAAGGGAATCACTAAGTCATTGGTGACGTTTATATACTGCTTGGACCAACCCCAAAATTGGGTCACCACAACCTAGGTTGACCAGGCATTTGCCCCTAGGACAAGGATTTCAGGCAGTTCCTAGCCCTTTGGCTGATGTACATACAGTCTGGTGTGCCTTGGATTGAGAAAGAAGCCTTAAAAAAGGTCAGGAGGAACAGGAACCTGGGTCTTCATCATTCACCAAGAAGCAGAGCAGAGGGAGGTAGATTTTCATCCAAGGGCTCTGATGTAAGACAGCCAGCAGGCCTCACTCTGAAAGCAGCAGGTCACTGGAGCTTCACAGGACATAAGGTCCTGGGAGGATCGGAGGGCTGAAGCCCTGACTTGTGGCCTGGTCTGTGTCCAGGCCCTAAGTAAGCCTGGCTTCCAGCCTCCTGGAGATCTCCCCCAGTCACTGTGACCTGCCCCTACCCAACAATAGGCCTGAGCTGCCAACAATCCGTGATGTCATTGCAGAGTGATGCCAGCCTCAAGGAAGAAGAGGCTTTTAAAATTCTGGCTGATGGATATGTATCTCTCCCAAATACACATTAGCCAGCACAGAGGATTTTTAGGAAAAACGACAAAGTTAAAAATGAACATGTTTTAAGTAGGAAAATATTTGAAGTTAGTCTATGATATGGAGACCATTAATGATGCTAAGGGGCTTTGGATTATGAGCTCCCCCTTTCACAAAGGGACCTTAAAAAAGGTTTTGTCTCCTCCCTTTATACAATGAGGTCCCTGAAAGCAGATTCCAAGCTTTTCTCCCTTTCATGGACTGCCTAGCATGTCCCCTCAATATGACTCAATGCTTATAGGACACAGCACCTCAAAGTTCCATATGAGCAGACCCTGGCAAAGCAGGTGGTGTAGAGGTGAGGGAAGGAAAGGAGACAAGGTGTATTCAGGTTTCTGGAGTTTTCACTGCCTACACCTCTTTTTAGCTCTTCTGATCCTGAGGCCTTGCTCCCCCAAATCACCACTTCCATGCAGCTGCTTCAGGTCCTTCAGGCTGACCAAATCGTCTGACTGCCAGCCATCTTAGTCTCCCATAGCAGTCATTCCTACTGCTGCTAGGTAGATGGGCTTCCCTGCACATGAGCATGAGTGGGGGGCAAGGAGGGCACCCACCCCATTTTTCTTCAACCAGGGGGACAACGAAGCATTTCCAGAATGTCTAACGCATTGAATTAAAATCTAGAAATGGACCAATGCTTGGCTCTGTACCCAGAGATGAAGGTGTATTTATGTAAAAGAAGCCAAGTTCTCCCAGAAATCATCAGTTTGATGTCTCATGTTCCTCGCTCAGTGGATCCCTGCCCCATTCTTAGCCACCCTGTGTCCATGATGAGCCACCTCAGGGATGAAAAAAACCTGAGGATCATGACCATAAATGTACTTTAATCCTTCCCTCTTATTTGATGTTCTTCCTCTTATTCTACTGCCAAAAGTTGTAGTAAAAATATAAAAATACGAAAAAGGATCCTAGGGGTCTACTTGCCACTATCCTGAGGCCAAGAATGGAACTAGGACCAGTCTGGGCAAGATGGAGTAAGAACGTATTTCTCAATCAGGGCAATGAGCTTCCAGTCTAGCAGGGTGTCTGACTGGAAATAGAAAAGCTTTCAGCTTATTGCAGCCTTCCGGGGGAAGGGATGGGGTGGGGGTGAAATTGATGTGGTTTTCAGGAGCTGTATGACACCGGGCCTAGTGAACGGGCTAAGTTCAACACTGCCTTGGAAGCTCCAGAGTGCATTCCACTTTCTGGAAGAGCAGAAAAAAGCCTGCTTTGGTGAGAAGGGAAAGCTCTCTCATAGGACTCTATCAGTAACTGAGAAATCCTTCCAAGATGGAGTGGAGGTCAGAGGCCTGAGGGTGACAATGATCTCAAGATCATGGTTATCATAGGCCAAGGATGGGGGCAACTAGGTGGCGCAGTGGATAGAGCACCGGCCCTGGAGTCAGGAGGACCTGAGTTTAAATCCAGCCTCAGACACTTAACACTTACTAGCTGTGTGACCCTGTGCAAGTCACTTAATCCCAATTGCCTCACAAAAAACAAAAAAAAACCAAAATCATAGGCCAAGGATGGCCAAACATTCCAGCTGAAATCATATTTGCTTTTTGTTTCAGGTATTTCCCTGAAAATAATTTCTGTGGGCATTTTGGTACAATGACAGAATGGAGACTACTGAATTTTTTGGTCTTCCATCTTGGAGGGCAAACAACAAAAAATCAGAAACTTTCTTGCCCCACCCTGCAAAAGTCAGATTTCGATGATGTAAGTAAACCAACCTTTGGGCTGACAGTATTCTGTGGTGAGGTTTAGGATTATTAATGAATAGGGGGCAGGTCACAGTGACTGAGAGATATCTGCAGGAGGCCAGGGGTGTTCAAAGCCTGGACACTTGAAAATGAAGGGTGCAGTACCCCTGGACTTTGCAAGCACCCCAAGACACTGTCCCCTGGAAGCCAGGTAATTTGCATTTATATAGTGCCTGATACATGTTGGCACAGGGCTAAATGCTTTGCAAATATCTCATTTACTCAACAATACTGGGAGGTAGTGGCTACTTTTATCCCGGATTTATAGCTGAGAAAATAAACAAACCGTTTAAGTGACTTGCCCAGGGTAATACAGTAAGTTTGAGACCTGATTTCAACTCAGGTCTTCTGGATTCCTGGACCAGGGCTCAACCACTGCACCAACAGGCTGCCCCAGGCTATGGGCAAACTGTTGTTTTGACACATGCTTCAGGAGAAAGTGAGTCACACACACCATCATTCTAGGGACACTTGATGAGGCCAATCACGGCTACATCTATGTTGGTTGTCATTCAATATTACATAATAGGGGTCCCTTTGTATCATGAAATTGGTTGAAGGCGTTTAAAAACTGCCAATACCTCTATTATTGCTGAAAATAAGCCTTGCCTCTAAAATAATGTTAAGGATGAAAATGATTTAAAGATTTGTTGCTGGGGAAGGCTCCGATCTGTCCTGTTAAAATTCCCCAACACTCCAAGGCTGGTCACTGTACTTTGGCGATTGGTGAAGGGCAATGGCACGGGCCACCCTACAGCTTCTGGGAGGTGGAGGTGACCAGAACTCTCCCCATCCCCTCCCTCTCATGGAAGAGACCTCAGGCAGAGTCTGGCCCCATGACAGCCTCAAAGCCGAGCTCTGGCCCCTTGTAGAGGGTCCTGGAACCATGGTCTCCAAAGAGGGTTTTAATGAAAAAATTTATCCAAGAACAACCCAAAAGAGTCAGGATATCTTATGCTCCATGTGAAACCTGACCTGAACATCTCTGCTCCCCCAAGGACAGGATGGAAATGGTACCTGAAGGTCCTCAGAGATAGAGTGAATGAAACAAGAGTTTGGACTGCATGGATGGTAGATAATCGAAGGAATCCCACCATAAACAGTATAAGAACTTGGCTCTTTCATGTTGTGAGAGGGAATTAGCTCCTTTCAATAATACAATGATCCAAGACAATTCCAAAAGACTCACGATGGAAAATTCTGTCAACATCGAGAGAAAGAACTAGGGGGTCTGAATGCAGATTGAAGCATACTATTTTCACTTTGTGGGGGTTATTTCTTTTTTGCGGTTTTTCCTTTTTGTTCTGATTCTTCTTTTATAACATGACTAATGTGGAAATATGTTTAACATGATTGTACTTTATAAACTGTTTCAGACTGCTTGCTGTTTTGGAGAGGGTGGAGGGAAGGGAAGGAGGGAGAAAACTTTGGAACTCAGCATCTTACAAAAATGAATGCTGAATACTTATACATGGAATGGGAAAAAATAAAAACTATTTTACAAAACGATACACAGGAATAGCAGTAAGCTATGTCTCATTTAGCCATCATGAAGCACAAAAAAGGGAGATAGACTTTCATCCAGGAGATCTGATGCAGAACAATCCGCAGTTCTCATTCTGAAATGACCATGTGATCAGTGTGGATTCAGGTATCACATGGACATAAAGTTCTGGGGGGTTAGGAATATGGATGGAGGGCTTTTACTCTGACTTCTGGCCTGTTCTTTGTCAAGGCCCTAAGAAGCCTGGGCTCAGAGCTCCTCTAGGTCTCCTTCAATTTTGTGACCTGCTGCTACCCAACAATCTACCTAACTTGCTAACAACCTGTGATGTTACTGGCAAAGTGATGTCAGCTGGAAGGAAGATAGTTTTTAAGTTTTATTTGTTTGTTTGTTTGTTTTTAGTGAGGCAATTGGGGTTAAGTGACTTGCCCAGGGTCACACAGCTAGTAAGTGTTAAGTGTCTGAGGCTGGATTTGAACTCAGGTACTCCTGACTCCAGGGTCGGTGCTTTATCCACTGCGCCACCTAGCTGCCCCAAGTTTTATTAATTGATGGATATTTCCTCCCTAAAAATAAATAAAATCCAGAACAAAGAGGATTTTTAGGAAAATGACTTAAATAAAAATGAAAAAGGACCATGCTTTAGGCAGGAAAATATTTCAGTGAAGCTAGTCCTGATATGGAAATCGCTGCTATCCCCACTCCCCACTAAGACACCTTGGAGTACAGTCTTTCCTCAGAGGAACCTGCTCTCCGTGCCAGGCTTTATTCTGGTTTTCCACAAAATTCATATGTAATGGGTGTTCTAAGGAAGTGCTCAGCTGTTTTGTTGACACAGTTCTCTCCCTCTGACCTTACCAATGGCCCCTCCTAAAACCCACACACTATATTCCCTGGGAATCCAGAGAAGGCCCCACCCAGGGATGTTGTGTCCAGAATATGGTTTGTCTCTTTCTCATCTGACTGCCTAGGTGACCTGAAGCTCCCTTCCCAAATGGAAAAAAGTGTTGACAGCCCCCTCCCACCAGGCCCCAAAGTACAAGTGTACAAGCCTTGGAACAATTGGGGGGTGTTGAGGGGAAGGAATGTGGGGATTGGGCTGAAGGACGGTGAGCACGGATGAAGAAGCGGGGCCATCCCCTGACTTTTGTTGTGTTTCATCTGAAGTAGCACCTGCTAGAAACAGGAGGACGTTGACAAGGAATCCCTCCATATCTTGCCTAGATTCTGCCAAAGTTTTTTGTTTGATTGGTTTTGGTTTTTGGGGGTGGGACATTGAAGATTAAGTGACTTGCCCAGGGTCGCACAGCTAGTAAGTGTCAATTGTCTGAGGCTGGATTTGAACTAGGTCCTCCTGAATCTAGGGCCAATGCTTTATCCACTGCACTACCTAGCTGCCCCCCCCAAGTTTTTTATAAACAGGTTGACTCCCCTTTAGAGGGTGAGCTCCCTGAGGGCAGTGACCAAGATTTTGTGCCATCCGTGGGCTGTCCAGCACCCAGCACAGGGACTGGTATATGTTGGTACCCAGATAAATGCAAGTGGACTCAATGCTTAGAGGATATGGCACCTCAAAGTCCATGGTGAGCAGTACGAGGCATTAGGGTGGCAGGGAAGGGACCAGGTATATTCGGGCTTCCCTCATTCTCACTGCCTCCAACTCTCCTTGATTCTTCTGATGTCCTGACCCTGAGCCCCTGCAACCCCAAATCAACACATCCATGGGCCTCTTCCAGCACCTTTGGGCTGACCAGCCACCTCCTCACTCCCATCAACCCACTGACCTCCACCTAATGGCTGCTGATGCCACTACTCACCATCTCACTCCTATGTCCACCCTTACACCCACCATTAGCAGTCACTCACACTTCTACCAGACAGTTGGGCTACCCTGTTCAAGAACATGGGAGAGGAGAGTCAGGAGGGACTCATTGCTGCTGCCCCACAACAAGGAGGACAACAAAGTTTTCCAAGAATTACTGAGAGAATGAATTAAAGAGAAGAAAAAAATCACAACAATAACAAAAGTGAAGGGATACACACACACACACACACACACACACAAAGACACACACACACACACACACACACATACACACCTTTTAAAGCTAGGGATTCAGATATAGGGAAGTGGGTGTACCTGGGACAGAGGCCAAGTTAGCCTAGAAATCCCCAGGTAGAATTTCAAGGTCTCAGCTTCTATACTTGCCTCAGTGAGTCCCTGTCCCACTTACTCTATTGTGAGAGGCTATAGTTTTAAAAAAAGGTCCCTGGGGCCTATTAAGCAAAGGACAAGAACCAAAACCAGAACCGGGCTGGGCATGGTGGCCTAAGTGGGGCCATTTTCTATATCAGTGTCCAGCACAGCAGGGGGTCTCCCTGGAAAGAAACACACTGCAAGGGTAAAGCAGACTCCCTGGGGAGAGTTTTTGGGGAGATGGGCCTTTCCTGGGCAGATAACCTGAGTTCAGCTCTGCCCTGTAAACTCTCAGGACCTGACTCCCAGTTTTCTGTCCCCGGAATGGGGGCTGGAAGCAGAAATCATCTGGGACACAAGGACGACTAAGGGTAGGGCCTACTTGTCACCATGCCAAGGACAAGAACCAGAACTGGCACCAGCCTGGACAGGATGGACTATGAGGATAGCATGTTCTCCATCAGGGAAGGGAGCATCCGGCCAAGCAGGGGGTCTGCATGGAAACAGGCAGACTGCAGGCTTAACACAGGCTTTGGAAGGAGTGATTGGAGTGTTGGGGGTGTTGGGAAGTGGGCAATTTCTGAGGGGATGACATGGCTGAGCACAGCACGGCCTTGCGACCCCCCAAACTCCTTCCACTTTCTGAGAAGGCAAGATAAAGGCCTGGTTTGTTGAAAATCCTATCCTACCACAGACTCCACAAATCCTTAAATGATGGGGTGGAGGTGAGTGGTAGAGAATAACGGTGATCACAAGACTGTCTTGCTAGTGGGTTTGCAAAAAATAATCAGAAAAGAAGCAAAAAAGAAAGGCTTTATGTTTAGGTATGTCAGGATAAAGGGGGTCCAAGGGAAACCTGACTCTAACATTTCTGTTCCCGCTTGTCCTCAAAGATTCAGGTGACCAAGTGGTATTAGGGAATAAGGAGGAAGAGGATGCAGGAGTGTTGGTTTTAGGCAGGTCTGGTCAGGCCCCTCCCTTGGAACAAAGTCTCACTCCATTGTGGCCCTAAGCCTTAAGGATTCCTTCGAGGCAGGTCCTGTCTTCCACAAAGAATAGAGACACACAAACACACATACTCTGGGACCTTTCACTTTATTTAATGATCTGAGTAACTGTGTGACTATCACAGAGGTGGGAGATGACCAGCAATGGAGATGTACCCTTGACTTGTCTCAGCAAGTGTCCCAAGGATGGTGGTGGCTGAGGTTCTCACCTGATTCACTCCTAGCATTTGGGGGAAGCTCTGAATCACCTAAATGGCCGTTACCAATAACCTCAGGATCAGGGGCTCCTCTGGGAAGGGGTAGTGAGAACAGAGCTGCCCCAGACAGATGGATGTCTGCTGGAGCGCTCTTTGTGGGCACCTGGGGGAAACCATGTTTACCCACTGGTGGGCACAGCCACAAAGTCCTTTGGGAAGATCTGATGAGACTGAACTTCGCTCCAAGGAAGGCCACCTGGAGCCCTCTTTGAGGGTGTCTCAAGGAAACCATCCATGCCCAATGGTTGACCAACCCAATGGTCTGGGGACAGGGACCACCTTGCACAGGATCAGTCAGCAAGTCACCTGGAAGAGAAAGGCTTCCAGCCAAAATTGTGGCTTACTGGACTATGGGCTCCCTGGACTGGCAAACAATCCCCAAAGATGGACCTGGGGGTGGGAGCCTGTGCCCAGATCTGTGAATGAGGATGGGAGATGTTCATCCAGAGCCTCGGATGCAGTACCACTTCTCCTCTTCACTGAAAAACAAGTATGGCATCTTTGAAGGCATGGAGGGTCCTGGGAGCTTGCTGAGGTGGGGCACAGCTTCTCCTGATGGCTGGTTGGTGGCCAGGCTTCAAATAAGCCTGGACTCTGGCCTCCTCTCTAGAACTCCCTCAGTCACTGTGACCTAACCCCTGTGTTACAATGAGCCAGGCATGGCAAAAATCTGTGACATCACTGGACAGTAAATGTTGGCCTGAAGAGAGAGGCCTTGTGCATTTTAGTTCTTGACCATCATTATTTAGATATTCGTGAAACAAAAGACAAACCAAGAATCCTTAGGGCCTGCTTCCCCCCATGCCAAGAACAAGAACCCAAACGAGGACCAGCCTGGCCAGGGTGCTCTAAGCAGTTTCCACTTTCTCCCTCAGGGAAGGGAGTGTCCAGCCCAGCAGGGGGTCTGACAGAACTACACACACAAAGACTATAGGACTCAGACTCCCTGGGGAGTGAGGGCATGCTGGGGGTAGGTTTGGGGAAGGTAGGTAATGGCTGGCCAGATGACCTGACTGGGCTCAGCTCTGCCCTGCACACCCTCAGAACACACAAAACTTTCTAGATGAGAAGAAGAAAGGCCTGCCTGAGTGGAAAGGGAAAGCCCTCTCAGTCCACCCCACTGGGGCCTCCCCATTCCTTAAAAGATGGAGTAGAGCTTGCAGGCTTGGGGATGGCAGGGATCTGGAGATTATGGTGGCTGTCATGGGCAAAGTCTGGGAAAATGGATTCTGACTGAAATGATATTTGCTTTTCCCTTTTGTTTCAGTCTTTTCCCTAAAAATTCTCTTTCTGCTGGCAATTTGTACAATAACACAGAATGTAGACACTTTTCTTGGAGTCTTCCTGCTTGCAGTTCAAAAACCCAGTAAAAAACAGAATCACCTTTTCCAGCCCAAAAGAAATCAAGGTGGATGGATCTCTTCCTTTTATAGCCTCCCCCCTTTAGCGTGACATCAGGGCCCCAAATGTTCATGGATGTCTAGCAGGTGAGACCCACTGGCTGACAGGAAGTCAGGACACAAGCACTGAGGAAGATCTGGAGAGGAAACTGGAGGCCAGGTTTCTCTACGTCTGGACAGGGAAAGGCCAGAAATCAGGGCTGTAGGCCTCCAGCCTCTGCAAGCACCCCAGGAAACTGTGTCCCCTTGAAGCCTGACCACTAGTATTTATATAATGCCTACTATCTGCCAGGCATAGTGATAAACGCTTTACAAATATTGTCACTTTTAATCCTTACAACAACTCTGGGAGGGAGGTGCTTTTACTATCCCCTATTTACTGTGGAGGCAATAAACTGAATTTAAGTGATTTGCTCAGGGTCACACAACTAATAAGTTTGAGACCATATTTAAACTCAGTTCTTCTGGACCCCAAGTCTAGTGCTCTACCCACTGCACCACCAGGCTGCCTTGGGCAATGGAAAGCTATCATTTTAACATATGAGAGATGCTCCTGAACAGAATGCTTTAGGGGAAAGAGTCCCAAACACCAGCATCCTAGGGACGCTTGCAGAAGCAAGTCAAGAGTATGTCTAAATTGCTTGCCATCCAAGAAATATTTAATAGGGCTCCTTCACAGCATTAAATAAAGGGATTGAAAAGGTTCAAAGATTCCCTCCCTCTTTATTGTTGGTGAGAGAACTTGCCTCTAACACAATCATTAATGCTAAGGATTAGAAAGATGTGAAGATCTGTTACTGGGGAGGGCTGTGATATGTACAGTTTAAATCTCCCCAAACACTTGTTTCAACAGCAACACCAGCAGCAACAGCCTCACCATCTTCTGAGTGCTCACCTGTCCCCCTGCTCCCAGAAGGTAGACCAGTACTTGCACCCTGTTTGAACAGGGATTCCTTCTATTATTGCCCACGTAATTCCAACTTCTATTTGGTCCACTCTATCTCTGTGGACCCCCAGGTACCATTTCCATCCTGTTCCTCAGGGACCAGAGATGTTCAGGTCAGGTTTCCCGTGGAGCCAAGTCAAGAGGATGTTTAAATTGTTATCCTACTGATAAGTCCTTGAGGCCCCTTCACAGCATCAAACAAAGTGACTGAAATGGTTCAAAGATTCCCTGCATCTATAATGTTCATGAAAATAAGATTTGCCTCTATCAATAATTAATAATTAATGCTAAGGATAAGATAGATGTGAGGGTTTGTTACTGGGGAGGGGGCTGATCTGTCCTGTTAAATTTCCCAAACATTTCTGCTTTATCACCACCACCATCCTGATCTCCTGAGGTCTCCTCTCTCCCCACCTGCTACTATAAGGCAGACCAGTACTTGTACCCTATTTGCAGTGGAATTCCTTCTATTATCACCCACACAGTTCAAATGCTTATTTAGTCCACTCTGTCTCTGAAGACCACCAGGTGCCATTTCCATCCTGTCCCTTGGGGAGCAGAGATGTTCAGGTCAGGTTTCACATGGACCTCAGGATATACTGATTCTTTTTGGTTGCTCTTGGATAAGGAATTTTTAAAATCAAAGTCTTCCTTGGATGCAGGGATTGCAGGACCCTCTACAAGTTCCCAGAGCTGGGCTTTGAAGCAGTCTGAGTGTCATGGGACCAGACTTTGCCTGAGGTCTCTGCCCCGAGAGGGAGGGGGTGGGAAAGGATTTGGTCGCCTCTACCTCCCAGAAGCTGTAGGGTGGCCCGTGCCATCACCCTTCACCAGTCCCCAAAGTACAGTGAATAGCCTTGGACCTGCTGGGCCATGTACAGAGGGGGCAGACAAGGTGACGGAGCAGGCCAGTGGAGCGGAGGCTTAAGTGTGTCAGAGTTGTCAGCAGCCACGT
The DNA here is from genome assembly GCF_019393635.1 of Dromiciops gliroides. Classification (NCBI taxonomy): domain Eukaryota; kingdom Metazoa; phylum Chordata; class Mammalia; order Microbiotheria; family Microbiotheriidae; genus Dromiciops; species Dromiciops gliroides. The sequence goes on along the minus strand of NC_057867.1, from coordinate 59,431,553 downwards.
CTATGCTGAGGGGCTGCTGAGGGACAGAACTTTTAGGCCAACTGCCCCCTGCTCAGGTAGCCCTGTAGCCACTGTTTAGGGCATAAAGTATCCTCAGTTTCTTGTACTGTCCTGTGTTCTTTCCATTTCATTTTGATTTCCATCTCTCAATATGTATCTTAATTTATTTAGTGACCATTATAGTTCTTATTCTTGCCCATGATCAATGGAGAAAGACGTGGGAAATGACCTCCACCTGAGCTCTCCACATCCCTGCAGTCCTGGCTGATGAGCTATGAAGGGCCTTCCTGCTCACCCTGCCCAGCACAGTCCTGTTCTTCTCTGAACAGACAACCAAGCTTCTTCCTAGCACAGGGATCTCTGCAGGCCCTCACTGGGCCCCTGCTTCCATGTGAAGCTGTATTTTCATTTTGTAATGTCTTATACATGTCATGTTATGCCCAATTCCTAGGTTGACATAGAATGCACTAGTGAGGAAATCTTTGTTATGTGAATTTAATAAACAGGAACCCAAATGGCCGAGTATAGGCTGTGACCCAGGTGCACTCTCTCTACATTTCCCTCCATTAAAATAATGCCTCAAATCAAATTTTAGAGCAGCCAAGCCAACCAAAGGTCAGAGGAAGACATTTTACAAGCTGAAGACATCCTAAAAGGTATGCAGGAGAGGTCTGTAGTATTGGGGTGGGCACAGTGACGATTCTAGAAGCAGCTGTAGCTTTGAGAGCTCTTAGCCCAGAGACAGCAAGGGGGTCACACAACTGATCAGAAGGAGTCTCTGACTCTAATGGGGACTAAAAGTCACAAGTGAGGTGGAGGAATTGTTGTCAGCCCCAGTCTCCACCCTTACCACCCAAAGTACAAGTAGTACAAGTGCACAGGCCAGGCATAGGTAGGGCATAGGTAAGGGTGGTTGGGTTGGGGTGAATGATACTAAGGACGAAGGAAGATACAGGGTCATTCCCTGACTTCCTTCATCTATCAGCTTGCACACCACCTTCCAGAAACAGGAGGATTGCCTATATGTACTTGGACGCTAGTGCCTTCTTTCCCTATATCATCTTCCTATATCATCTGTGCAAATAAGTATTTTCATCTTATCTTCTGCCCTAACCCCACTTTAGACTGTGGGCTTCCAGAAGGCAGGGACCAATATGTATTTCCTGGATTCCCCTGCATTCAGTACAGGACCTGGCACATCATGGCTGCATAGTAAATGACTACAGTCTTACTGCTTGTGGGACAAGACACATCAAAGTAAAGGATCCCCACTACCTGGGACTCTGGGTAATCCTGTATCACTCATCATCCTACACATTATGTTCTACAATCCCCTTTATTCAGACTTTTAATGAGGTTATTTAAAGGGCTCTGAGATTGTGTGTGGGCAAGAACTTGCTTTTCTGAGTAGCTGAGACCAGGCTGCTTCTCCACAGGGGGTCCTTCCAAGGATGATGACTGAATTTCCTGAGCTCTGCCCATGTGCTAAGAGTCCTGGACTCTTTCCACCAGTGCCCATGGGGACATGGTGAGCAAGGTGGCAGGAGTGGCCTGACCATCCTGGTCTCCTAAGGGTCCCTTCCTGTTTCACTTAGTGTTTCTTGACTGCCCTACATGTGACAATTGGTTGTCAGTTAGTGGGAATGGCTGGTCCCTTCTCCACAAGAGCTGCTTTTGGGGAAGATATCAGTCAGGATGGGGCCAGAAGCAGGACAAGTTGCCAGTGCAATGGGTATTGTGCTATTATTATATGACTGTGGGGTCTAGTTGGTCAGCAGCTGTGGCTGGTGGAGTTGAGGAAGGTGAGCCCCCTCTAAACAATGATATTCCCCCCCTCATAGATGTCTGTGGGCAGTGTACAATAAGCAAGACTGCTGGAATGCCTGCTATTCCAAAAGGTCTGGTGTCTAGGACCTTTGGCTGACTGTTGGTAAGAGATGGAACCCGCCCCTCTCTACAGCAGGTATAAATGCTCAGGATGAAAATGAGGGGAGGCTTTGTAACTAGAGAGGGAGCTCATGAGACCTGCCTGGATCCCCCAACACCTCTGCATCACCATCAGCATCATCCCCTGAGCTCTCCCCTCTCCTCACCTGTGGTCATGAGGCAGACCAGTACCTGTACTCTGTTTCTACTGGGATTCCTGCTATTATTTCCCACCTGGTCCAGTTTACTGTATTTTTTTTTAATTTTTAGTGAGGCAACTGGGGTTAAGTGACTTGCCCAGGGTCACACAGCTAGTAAGTGTTAAGTGTCTGAGGCCGGATTTGAACTCAGGTCCTCCTGACTCCAGGGCCGGTGCTCTATCCACTACGCCACCTAGCTGCCCCAGTTTACTGTATTTTTGAGGACAACCACCTGACATTCCTATCCTGTCTATATGAGAAGAAAGGTGTCTGCCATCACAACAGAAATTGAAGGCTAGTTCATGCCATTTCCCATGGACACGTAGGGAAGCTACACATCAAATGGTGAGTTTCATTCCAGTGGAGGAGAGAAGATAGTAGAAGTCAGTGTTTTCATTATCAGTGCATGTGCTGTGGCTACTGAAACACAGAACCCGTGGTCACTCAATCAACACACATTCATTCCATGCCTACTATATATATACCAGTCACTGTATTTTCCTCTTAGGATAAAAAGAAAAGCCAAAGGCAGTCCCTGCTCTCCAAGGGCTCATATTCTAATGAGGAGACAATATGCAATCAACTATGTACAAACAACCACTATACAAGATAAATTTGAAGTAATCAACAGAGAGATGTAACTAGAATTAAGAGGGATTGGGAAAGGTTTTTTTAATATAACAGAATTTTTCGCTGAGGCTTCAAGTAAAGCCAGGGAAACTAGGAGGCAGAAAAAAGTGAGCACTCTAGGCCTATGGGACAGCCAGTAGCATTGCCAGGACCTGAGAGATGGAATAGCAAGGAAGACCATGTCATTGGATAGCAGAGCACAGGAGGGGCAGCCCAGGGGGAAAGCGAGAGGTGGAAATGATTGGAAAGGCAGGAGCAGGTCATGTTATGGAAGACTTTAAACACCAAAACGAGGATTTTATATTTGATCTTGGAGGTGACAGGGAGGCACGGAATTATATTGAGGTATCAGTGGTGTGGTGCCTTGAGATAATTCTGACACCTGAATAGAAGAAGGACTGCAGTGGGGAAATACTTTTGGCAGGCTGAATAACTAGGAGGCTAATGCAATAATTCAGGCACCCAGTGATGAGGGCCTGCACCAGGGGAGTGGCAGTGTCAGAGGAGTAAAGGGGGGATATTCAAAAGATGTTACAATGGTGAAATCAACAAATCTTGGCAATAACTGGATATGGAGAGACAAAGAAGGGAGAGAGAAGAAGTCAAGGATGACACCTGAGTGACTGGGAGTATGGTGTCACCCTGAACAGTAAAAGGAAGTTAGGAAGAAGGAAGAGCTTAGGAACTCATTTAGGAAAATGAGTTCAGTTTTAGACATGTTGAGTTGCACACATTTATGCTATATCCAGTTCAAGATCCCTAAGCAATAGAGATTGTGAGACTGGAGGTCAGCAGAGAGATTAGGACTGGATTAGTAGACTTGAGAAAATCATCATCTTAACTGTCAAGAATATTCTTGCAGTGTACCTCTCATTTAACTCTGCACAATTTATCTATTCCTTGGCCATACCCTGTGCTGTTTTGGTAGCTCTAGAGCTCCACAGTGGCCTCCGATAATCTAGAGATACCCTGGATCCAATTTGGATAGACAAGTCTTCTTTTTCTATTCCTTCTTGATTGTTTTGTAGGAACTCAGACCATTCACCATCTTTTCCCCTGTAGACATCATCTTCTCTTTAGAATCTCATGAGCATGGTCTCTCCTGGATCTACTTCTCTGACCCCTCCGGCTCAGTCTCTTTTGCTGGTTCTTCATCTCTTAAACCCACCAACCATGGATGTTACTGAATTTCTCTCTTGACCCCGCTTCGATTTTCTAACTAAAATGTATATGTGACATACATCTTGGTGATCTTATCAGTTTTGATGCCTTTAATTATTATCTTTATGCAGATAATTATTCAGAGGTGAGCTCCAGTCCCACATCTCCAACTGCTTCTAACACATTTCAGGCTGAAAAGGTATCTCATGGATGTCTCAAACAGAACTGATCATATTTCCCCCCAAACCCTTCTCTCTTCCCAACTTCCCTGTCATTGCTCTAATCTATAGAGTTTGGTCTTTCTCTCATGTCCTAGTTCAATTCAACAATCCCAGTCAGGATTTGGGTTGGGGGCTGAAGATAATAAACAGACCCTGCTTTCACAGAAAACAACATGTATACAGATTAATACATTTTTTAAAAATTACAGAATAAAAACAGAGTAATTTCCACCAAGGGAGAGCATGAACAAACCAGGAAGGCAAAGGATTCGAACACAGAAAGACATAAATTCAAGGTTTCATAAAAATCAAGACGTTTTTATTATCTAGCTCAACTCTTATCCCATTTTTTGTCTAAACCTGTGATTTCATTAGTATAAGCTCAACCTGGAAACTCTCTCCCCTTTTGGAAATAGGCAATTGGTATAGTGAGCTTAAATGACGACAATGGTCTCACAGTCAGTGTCAGTATTGGGACTTAAACCCATCTTCCTGCCTAAGGCCAGGGGCCTTTGATCCCCTACAGTCACTGGCTTCAAACTCAAATAGAAATGATGGGTTAATGATCCTTACATAAGACTCCTACTGAGTCACATATTGACTTAAAACACCACAAATTAAAAGTATCTGTGTCATATTGTATTTTTATTTATTTCATTAAACATTTCTCCATTTCATTTTCATTTCCTTGGGCCACTTGTAAGTTTTAATCAGCCTCATTTGACACCTCTGTCCAATACCATACTACTTCCAGTATTCCACAAATACTCAAATATGAAACTAATTCAATAGCTTTGTGAGTGAGATTTTCCCCACCCCTTAGTAATAAGAGATTTAATATAGTTTAAAGTTATTTAATTATGATAATAATCAGTATATTAATTGAAATATTGTGATTTATTTTATTTAGATATTTTATTTTAATTGTATTAGTAGATTAAATCTCTCTTCTTACTACTTAATAATGTCAGATGATACTTTCCAATGTCAAGCATTAAGTAATATCAGAAGATACAATACTCAGCAATACTATATTTTAGAAACCACGAGTGTTATGCTTGACTCAAGGGGGTCATGCAGCTCACTAGTGATATACTTGACTACTATAAGGAGTCATGCAGCAAAATTATGACCTGTTGCCACAAGAAGACTGATAAGAGTATTGGAAAAATGCTGACATTTGTCACGTAGGCAGTTTCAATATTTCCTAAGAATATGCTTTAATTTTAGATACTTCTAATTAGTATAGCATATAAGCATACAAGCTCTGGAGGGGTATACAAACCTGTTGATTTTGTAACTCAGTGTCTTTTGGCAGGCTCATCTGCTGGAGGCCGGCTTTATTGTGAGGCCTTCTCTCAATAAACCTATTTTCTATGGCTTGGAGACTTTGTTGTTTCTGTGCCTCTGTTGGACTTAGAAATTTTCCCGACAGCTTCCACAGTCACTTAGCCACCACCAACTAGAAAGCTAAAGCACAATGCACTCACTGACTTGTACTGGTCAGGGGCCAGATTTGCCAATCCAGACCAGGAGGTTTTCTGGCTATTTATTATACTTTCCCCTTCAGTGAAGCAAACAATAGAAACTGGCAAGATTCATTCTCCGTATCACCTAAGAAAATATGCTGCTTGAGGTCTTGGCTCTATTATTTACTTTCAGGATTTCTTTATTGCCAGTAAGAGATTTGCAAGTGGGAAAAAAGTACTCAGGCCAAAGTAAAACCCCCAAATAACCGATGAGTTAGAAGAAAGAATCAGCTCTTTCTGAACAGAATTCAGGGAGAAGAACAAGGACCAGGATTCCAGAGTCAATTTCCACATTTGTTATGGCATTTAAAAAATACAGAGTGGGGCAGCTAGATGGCGCAGTGGATAGAGCACCGGCCCTGGATTCAGGAGGACCTGAGTTCAAATCTGGCCTCAGACACTTAACACTTACTAGCTGTGTGACCCTGGGCAAGTCACTTAACCCCAATTGCCTCACCAAAAAAAAAATACAGAGTGGGCCAAAAGTCATGATGTTTTGATAACTTTATGAAAACTATTTTTTGCCATTTATGAGATTTGATTTTTCACATATAATGTACATTCATTTCCTATATATACTGTATATAATGCTATGGTATTGTAAATTAAAAACAAAAAAATTAAGGAGTTATTAAAGACTGAAACCCCTCCATGACTTTTGGCCCACTCTGTATAATTTTAATAGATTCACTAGAAAACCAAATCAAGGAATTTCACTATGCGAAATGAAACTGAGATCATGCATACTACAAGCACAGCGAGGAAACATTTTAAAACCTTGTTTTGGTTTTCAAAAATCAAATTTTACAAATTTTTCATAATGGAATGCTTCCTCAGAGTTATAACAATACATAAGTACACATTATCTTTAACATGAAAAGAAACTCAACACTATTAATCTTAACATTTTCCTCTAACACCTTGTAATCTTTTTTTTTTTTTTGGTGGGGCGGTGAGGGTTAAGTGACTTGCCCAGAGTCACACAGCTAGTGTCAAGTGTCTGAGACTGGATTTGAACTCAGGTCCTCCTGAATCCAAGGCCAGTGCTTTATCCACTGCGCCACCTAGCTGCCCCAATACCTTGTAATCTTGCAGCAAAGGCTCAAATTAGCCTAACCATCATGAACTTCTCTGGAAGAGAAATTTCAGAACAACAGGGAGATAGCATCCACTTAATTATGTAAAAACACACCATGAAACATGTTACTAAGAATGGATTCTATGAGAGAAGGAAATCTGGTTCCTTTTAAGAACACATTTTAAAGTCAATGGGAAATGTTGAAACCATTTCCCAAATGGTCAATTTCACATTTTTAAAAATTCCATCAGGACGGTTAAGAGATCTGAGCCAAGATGACACTCCTTTGGTTCTAGGTGCTTTAATATTCAATAGAAGACTCCACTAGCTTAGGGAAGGAATAGATTAAAAGAAAAGGGAAGAGAAAGAGGCAGGTTGGCGAGGAAGAAGAAAAAGGAAATGTCTTCCACATAGTAGGCACTTAAAACATATTTGTTTAATTAAATTGTACAGGAAGTACTACTGATAGAGAAGACTTGCCTTGTAGGAGGAAGTCACAAAGCTAGTTAGTGGCAGGATTATGTCAAGAACTCATATCTCTATGTATATAATATTTATGTTATACTATATGTACATAATATATTTGTGTTAAATATAAAATATTTATGTGAATATAAAAATAAATTCAAATCTCTTGACTTCCAGTCCAGTGTCTGGGTCTAGTCTCTCAGTTCTATGGGTATGAAGCTCACCTGAAAATGAACTGGCTAACACTGTCCAAATTCCCATGAGACTTGTTTTATACCAGAAAAACAAAGCAAAATAGCTGGGAAGGTTAAATGTGGAATATGACACAGATCCATTCACATATACTCAATGTGAGTATAGTTCTGTTCTATCCATACCCCTCCCCAACCCCCTTCCTTTCAATCTTTCCCATAGAGACTACTGTGGGTTCAGAACTATATCAGTTAGATACAGCATCTCTCAGGGCTTGTAATCACAGAATCATATTGCCATGGGAGATAATGAAGTCTGGAAATGTTGAAATATACTTTTCAGGGGTGTTATAAGTCAGGTATAAGTTGGACTATGTGGCCACTTCCTACAATAAGATTATGTGGTTCTAAAAGGCATGAGTGATTTCTGAAGGGGACTCAGGATTCAAGTCCCAGAAAGGTTATAGAAAGGATAAGTCAGATAGGCAAATGTGGTTCATAAAATGAGTTCAGATGCCTCACCATGGTGGTATCAGCCATGGAACCTTTTAAAAATGAGTTCCTTAGATGGAGAAGCAGTCTATGGTGACTGTCCAATATCCAAGATTGCCAAGGAAGCTGATCTTTTCCAATTTTATCTACTTTTAAGACTTGGCTGACATTGACTATTAGTCCCAGTACAACCTTTTGATTAGCTATGATCATAAAAGACAAAATGAATTCTTTTCCATATCAGTGATATGCTTACTTGATTACTACTTCTCAACCATATTCACTAGACCCCCAGCAACTAATAGCTCTCTTGGCTAGGGTCTTCCTGACTCAGCTAACCCCTTGTTTCCCAGGATTCCCTGGGGAAGCAAGTTTTACATGAAATCAAATGCCCTGAGATTTTCATCCTACCTAGCTCTTTCTTGCAATTCTGGAAAGGACTGGCCTCAGCCACACATCATAATAACTGATTTTAACTAAAGATAAGCTACTTCTGTACAACAAAGAATATCATTCAGGCCAAATGACTGAAAGGGGAAAGTACATTTATTATTATTATTTGTTTGGGGGAAATACATTTAATAATTTTCAGTGACCTGGAAGGAGCAATAATTTATTTCCATGTTAAATGCTAAAATATTTCCATGCAACTTAAAAGTAGATTTATTATAAAGTGAATTCCTTTAGCAGATAGAAAGACCAGGCAGATTAAAGATCTACAAAAGCATAATCACAGCATTAGCAAAGCAAATACAATTAGTATTCTTTGCATCCAAGTGCTAATAGAGTGGATGGTTGGAGGTTACTCTTAAATAACTATTGCTACAATGGATGGGGAATATTTATTTGAAGTGGAGGTAACAGAACAGAAAATATCATAGGTGTAGTCTTGAATCAACATTATCCCACTGGGGCAATGCCTGTGGGTAATTTAAAACATTTTAGGAAAGAGGAGAAGGAATTAAATAGAGTTTGCAACAATAATGATTAGGTATATCCTCATATGCATTTTAGTTATTAGGCAATGAAAGCTCTTTGCTTCCCAATCTCTTTCCATAAAAGTGAGACATAATGGAAATACAATCAATCCCTGTTATTCACGAATTCCCTATTTTCAAATCTGCCTACTCACTGAAATGAATTTGTAACCTCCAAATCAAAAGTCACAACACTTTATCTGTTCTTTGTAGCCATGCAGAGAGCAGCAAAAAAATTGAGTTGCACCACATTCTAATTGCCAGATAAAGTCGAGCAAAGCTATACGTGGCCTTCTTGCTTCAGGTTTCATACTATAAATAAGTGGATTTTTGGTGGTCTATTTAGTGCCTTGTATTTCACATGTTTTTGCTTTTTGGTTATGCTTTTGCTGTCTAAAATGGTCCACAAGTGCAGTGCTGAAGTGCCACCTAACTAAGCCTAAGAAGCCTGTGATGTGCCTTATAGAGAAGATATGTTATGTTAGATAAGTGCCTTTAAGGTATGAGTTACAATGCTGTTGGCTGTGAGTTCAATGTTAATCAATCAACAATATGGTATTCCCAGAAAAAGGGAGAGGAAATCTGCATATAATTAGTTATTTATAATCAATTATTATAAAATTATATATATAATTATATTATAAAGTTATATTAAATAATATATTAAATAAGATTTCTTTAAACAGAAACACACACTGCTAGGTGGTGCAGTGGGTAGAGCACCAGGCCTGGAATCAGAAGGATTCATCTTCTTGAATTCAAGTTTGGCCTCAGACATTTACTAGTTGTGTGACCCTGGGTGAGTCACTTTATCCTGTTTGCCTCAGTTTCCTCATCTGTACAATGAATTGGAGAAAGAAATAGCAAACCACTCCAGTATCTCTGCCAAGACAATCCTAAATAGGGGTCACCAAGAGTCGTGCACAACTGAAACAACTGAACAACAACAAAGAGAAACACCCATAAAACAAGATTTGTATCGATTGATTGATGAAAATGTGACTAGAAGCTTGCAATAACATTACCTTTATTTCCCTTCAGACCAATGCTTCAGTGTTCAGAGCAACTTAATAAGATATAACTATGGCAAACAACAAGAATAGACTGTAAATCCCCTCGTTCCTTGTAACAAAATTAGACAATGTATAGACTTTTTAAAAAAAGTTTTAAACTAGGTATTTATTGGATTATAGTTTCAAGAGGTTTCAATGAGATCTAGTAGTCAGACAATTAGAAAACTGAGCATTGTATTGACTAATTATGAAAACCTGTCTTGTTCATCCCAATTCAACTGCACACCAACCACAAAGACATTTGGTACAAACCCTGAAAAATTCTCCATAAATAATTATTAATATCAAGGAGGAAGGGAACCTTCCCAGGAATCCCTGAAGAATCCCGATAAACCCTAATCTTTAGTAAGCATCTTTATGTGTCTGGTCAAGTGTTTCTGAATGACAAGGGGGAAAGGGATGATAGCAAGCAAAAGAAATAAACAGCTCCCTGCCCTCTCCCTATACCCAAACAACTTTTCTACAGAAATTCTGTGCTCCCTCAACTGGGGAGCACAGGCCTGAATCTAGCTAGAAAGGGAGGTTATAGGCCAGGGCAACTCTGCTAGGCCTACCAGTGTCATGAATTTCATTCCCAGGGAAGGAGTTCAGGTTCAACACGTCTGCAGGAAACACAAGTGGTATAGTTTCATAAAACTTTCTTTTTCTGGCCTAGTCTTTGTCCAATAGGCTATTTCCTAGCCAAGACTGCGTCTGACTCAATATCCTCTCTCCTTTCTACTCTGCCTCTTTTTAGAAACACCTTATTTTCAGAAACTTTTACACTTAGACATTCCAGGCTAGAAACTTCCAGATTCCTAAGTGATTGCCAACTCTCCAGGGGACCTAGGACCTCAGGGGTAGAAAACCAATGAGAATCACTGAGCAATCCTCTCCCTCACCCCATATACACACTCATATACCTTCCTATATATAAAACATACCTTCCTATAAAATACTTGAGTTACTATGATCCCAGCACAGTCATGGCCAGGCAAGTCCTTGACCCACCCTACATCATGGACTCCACATCATGGACATCCATGCCCAAAACTATCTAGGCATACTCGCCACCATCAGTTTTTGGTTTCTTTCTTTTTTTTGTAGGGCAATGAGGGTTAAGTGACTTGCCCAGGGTCACACAGCTAGTAAGTGTCAAGTGTTGGAGGCCAGATTTGAACTCAGATCCTTCTGAATTCAGGGCCAGTGCTCTATCCACTGTGCCATCTAGCTGCCCCAACACCATCAGTTTTTGAAAGATTTCCTTTAGAGTTGGGCTGGTATAAAAAAATTTTAGATTTCATGCTAAAAATTTTTTCCTATAAAACATCAGCTCCTACCACAGCGGCTAGAGAAGGAACTATGAAACATCTAACCTCAACTTTTTTTCTTAGTTCTTTTACAAAGAAATTGGATTCCTTGCCCTGGTATTTCCCAAGAGTATAGATACAAGGGTATGAAAACATCGATTTCCTACCTTTTGGAAGATCTTCTTTAATTAAAGGAACTTTCCTTTCTTAGGTTTCTTGGACAGAGTAAGGCTCAGATTTTTCAGCTACTCAGAGCTGAGGCCCTACCTGAGGAGACAGGGAAAGAAAATGAGGTTAAGTACACTGGTGCTACAAGTTTCCTGGTGAGTTATCACTGCTACACTCCTGCTGAGAAAAGAGGTTGGACTGGGTTTGCTCATGTTGGCGTAATGGCAACCAGTACCAGTCACTTGCTTTCCCTACCATACCCTTTTCATGTTTGCTAATTCCCCCTGCAGTGCTAATGAATAAGTCTCCCACATGCTGCTGACTCTATCACAATCTGTGAGGATGGCAGTGCCCAGAGCCATTACCAGCAACTCTGGCACCAAAGAATGCACCAGAAAAGCTACCCTTGATTCAGCTTTTTAAAATGAATGCAGTTGGGTGGCTCAAGGCCCCAAGGCAGAGATCAAAGGATCTGTGGCAGAGGTCACAATTGGGGAAGGAGGATGACCACCTGATAGTTTCCTATTTGAACGCTTAATTTTTGCAAACCAGGTGCTAAGCTCAGGTTTTTTTTCTACTTTGCTCATTGGATCAAGCACCACACGACCCCTCCCTAGATCTGCTCACCCACATACACAAGTCAGCAGCCTCCAGCTGACCTCACTCGGCCATTAAGCCAAGGGATTCTACCATTGTCCCTACAAATTGTCTGTGTCGCCCTCTGCTGGGGGCCCTCCTGACCTGCTCTACCCCCAAAGAATAGAAGTTTAGAGAGACTGGCAGCACTTGTGAGTTCTAGCCTTTAGCAATTAGGCAAGAGTTATCCAGTTCACTATAAAAAAAAGACCAATACAAGGAATTACAAGAAACCCAAGAAGACTTGTTGAAACCAATGAAGCAAAAGGAACAGAAGGACAGAGGCAATGTTGCTAATAACATAAAAGAAAAAGCAGGCTAAAACAAAGCCAGACTCTGAGTGATTGGAAGGACAAGCCTTGGCCCAAGAGAGGATGAAATGCACTTTTCCTTTCCGAAAAGAAGTGGGGGACTATAGGTACAGAATAAGGCATGCTCTATCAGACATGGTCACTGTGTCAGTTGATTTTGCTCAAAAGGTTTTCTTTGTTCATTGCATATATGTGGGGGTGAAGAAAAAGTATATGCAGGAATGAATGTGATCTAAATAAAAGCAAAAAGTTATTAAGAAATGACATTTTTAAAATTTAAAAACCCTTCTTGCCCTCCTGGCTGACAGGGTTAGGGTCAAGTCCCTCACTGATTAAAAAGGCCTCATCTTTGGCCTTCCCATTTCACAGTACTTTCAAGGGTATGTAAGACAAGCACATTGTCACAGTGACCAAATTTTGCAATTGAGAAAACTGACACAGACAGAATATGAGTCCCACAGCAAGTTCTCCTAAGAGCAAGGATTAGAATTCTGAGTTTGCTTTGTTACAGAAAAGTCAATTTTCGCTAATACAGAACCCCTCTGGGGGTCATATTGTCATCCTGTATGGGTGCATATCCTGACATTATATGAGGAAAACAGGACAGATAATATCCAGCATAAAGTCTTGTACCTAGTAGAAGCTCAATAAATATTAGCTGATTTTTTGTAGAATATAAGCCATTCTTAAATGAGAGTTTCTTTGGGAAACTATCTAGGTCCAATTTTATGATGGCTCAAATCTTTTGTCTGCAACTGGTTTTTATGAAGACACTATCAGAAGCTGCCTGCGATGAAATCCCCAATGATTTCTAGGGTCTGAATTTTTAAATTTGATCTCTCTGTGAAGTGTTATATGGGGGCAATATTGTTTTTATGGATCTAGAGAGACTTTTCAAAAAGAAAGAACACACCAGAAAATGGTTGATGGTAGAGCATCACACAACTGTCCCAAATTAATCAATGAATGGGGCCAGAGCTGGCTAGAGGGTGTTGCTGTTTGCGCCTAACTGTAATCCTTTATTTGTGTCGATGGCAAGGAGCTGGTAGACACATGTAGAGCCTCTGCATGAAAAGTGTCTTATTTTTATGACTTGCTGTTATGTAGACACTTATGAGAGCCCTTCAAGTTTCTATAAATGTGATTGATGAGGAAAGCTTGTTATTTGGAGTTTGCCAACTTAAGTAGACGCAATAAAGAAAGCCTTTCAGGAATAGGCCAGGTTAGCCACAGTTCACTCTTCAAGACTCCACACTTGGACCAAAGATACCCCTGAAAAGAAATGGAGTTGACCTCAAAATGCCAGCTAATGGTTGAAAATACAGCTCTCTTTTGTTACAAGGGAACGTCTGCACTGGATTAAATCTCGAGCTGAGCTGACCATAGCCAAGGCTATTAAAGAAAGAATGCTCTGATGATTTCCTCTCCCCCCTCCCCATCCTTTCCCCTCCCCCCTACTGCCCTCCCCCACTGAAGCAGCAACACTGACAATAAAACATGGCCTGGTGATCAGACTGCCCTGGGCTTGATTTAAGTCTGCCCTTAGGGCCCACAAACTGATACTCAGATGGCAACATTAAAACTCAACCCCCTCAGTGTTGGAAAAAAATGTGAAGGCTGCCTCTATTAATCTGAGTGAGATCATATGGTTGTGTGTGTATATACCTACGTGTATTTACACACACACACACACACACACATGTGTATACACACATGATTCTTAATGGCAGCTGGGTGGCACTGCAGTGGATAGAGAGCCTGGCCTAGAGACAGGAAGACTCAACTTCCTGAGTTCAAATCTGGCCTCAGACACTTCCTAGCTGTGTGACCCTGAGCAAGTCACTTTACCCTGTTTGTCTCAGTTTCCTCATCTATAAAATAAACTGGAGAAGGAAATGGCAAACCACTCCAGTATTTCTGCCAAGAAAACCCCAAATGGGGTCACAAAGAGTGAGACACAACTGAACAACAACAAAAAGTTTTAAAAAATGCTACCAAACTCAAGCCTATTTCCAGTAAACATTGTGATAGGATTATTTAGGACCATAGCATCATAGGAATAGACATTTGAAGTTGGAAGAGGCCTTAGAGGTCATCCTGTCCAACATCCTTATTTTACAGATGAAGAAACTGAGGCCCAGAGAAGTTAAGTGACTTGCTTAAGGACATACAGGCAGTAAATGACAAGAGTCGATATTTAAACCCAGGTCTTGTGACCCCCCAAATCCAATGTTCAAGGAACAGCAAGTAGGGCAGTGTAGCTGGAAGATAGAGCACATATAGGGTGTAAAGTGTTAGAAGACTGGAAAGGGAGGAAGAGGCCAAGTGACAAAGGGCTTTAACTCTCAAACATTTGTTCAGTCATTTTTCAGTTATGTCTGACTCTTTGTAACCCCATTTGGGATTTTCTCGGCAGAGATAATGGAGTGGTTTGCCATTTTATTCTCCATCTCATTTTACAGATGAGGAAACTGAGGCAAACAGGTTGAAGTGACTTGCCCAGGGTCACACAGCTAGTAAGTGTCTGAAGTCAAATTTGAACTCAGGTTCTCTAAACTTTAGGGCCAGTGCTCCATCCACCTAGATGCCCAATCAGTTACTAAGTCTTGTAAATTGCACTTCTTTACTCATAGTAAGCATTTAATACATGTTTTTTTCTTGAAATGCGAAGCTTCTCTCCCATAAGCATGGAATGACAGCCTTTATTTTAAATATGGCCATTTAATGGTATGTCTTAATCTTTGCTAGGCAGTTAGGTAGCCCGATGGATAGAGCACTAGGCTTGGAGTCAGGAAGACCTGAATTCAAATTCAGCTTCAGAAACTTCCCAGCTTTATGACCTCAGACAAGTCACTTAACTTCTCCTTACCACTGGAGAAGGAAATGACAAACCACTCCAGTATCTTTGCCAAGTAAATATCCATGGAGAGAGGTCCACGGGGTCACAAAGAACTAAGTAAGACAACAACAAAAAGTCTTTGCTAGTCTGCATCACTTCCGAGAGTAGATAATTTGCTCCTCAGCTTTAAAAAAAAAGCTCCACTGCTGTGATTTTCCAGCTTCCTTGCCTCAAGAATCATCTGAGTCAAGAGCAGAGAG
This sequence comes from Dromiciops gliroides, assembly GCF_019393635.1. Taxonomy (NCBI): domain Eukaryota; kingdom Metazoa; phylum Chordata; class Mammalia; order Microbiotheria; family Microbiotheriidae; genus Dromiciops; species Dromiciops gliroides. Next base: position 59,416,104 of record NC_057867.1, on the reverse strand, counting down.
CCAATGGAGGCCTCAGGGAGACAATCATCCTTTTGCATCCCTGGGGCTCCTCCACAGTCTGGTTTGGTTTACCTGAGGTAAGTAAAGGTATTTGTTGTTGTTCAGTCGTGTCCAATTCTTCACGACCCCATTTGTGGTTTCCTTGGCAAAGAGAGTGGAGTAGTTTTCCATTTCCTTCTCCAGATCATTTTATAGATGAGGAAACTGAGGCAAACAGGGTAAAGTGACTTGCTCAGGGTCACGCAGCTAGGAAGTGTCTGTGGCTAGATTGGAACTCAGGTCTTCCTTAACTCCAGGCCCAGGCTCTATCCACTGTGACATCCAGCTTCCCTTTAGTAAAGGTATGAGGAATTTTATAAGTCAAGTCCCACTCACAGGTATGAATGAGGCCTGCCTCTGACATGCATAAAGAAATATTGAGACTCAGTGTGTTGTCCTAATTTTTATACAGAAATCCATTTTTGTGACATTGATGGAATCAATCACTAGCAGATTCCAGCACTCAGTCCTCAGTGATTATATCTGCCTCTACCATATCTGTAGGAATTCATAGTAACTGCCTCTAGCCTACTGGTGCTTAAGACAAATAGCTGTCAAATGTCTCCAAAAACCTGCCCCTGATCATGTGTAACCTGCTGACTGCTTGCTTGGGCCAGCAATTCGGTCATAAGATCTTGTGCGAGGCCTCAAGCCAGATAGTTCCAATTTTCCAGGATCATGTCAGAATACAAGGAGCCTTGCAATGCCTGATTCGTTTTCCAAAGTAGAGCTGTCCAATCATGATTACTACCAGGCTTTCCTAGGGTAATGGTTTTTGAGGGACAAAGAATTACGTTTGGAGACGTGTATACTAGTTAACCAGACCATAATTCTCTTTGTTGGTTTATAGGCGTAGATTATGTTTTGCTGGGTTATGTAATATATTGGAAATTAGTTCTTGTGATTGCCCACCAAAAGAAGAATTTCCTCTTGGGAAAATCAGCTTTCTGCCCAATGTGATTCTTCTATGTGGCCTTCTGGGAAGGGTTTCTTTGAGAAAGGAGTAGGAGCCTCTTCCTACCTCTTCCTAATCACAACATTCTCAGCCAGACAGGAGTACTCCCATGTACACTGGACAGAATCTACAAGAGGGCACTGGATTATTGTGTTCCACAGCAAAGAAATATATCTGTCACTAACAGATTTGACATGATGGATGTATTCAAGTCGGGGAACCCACTGGCACAGCCCCACAATTACATAATTATGATACAATATGGAAGAACAATGAATATGGCTAATAAGATAGAGATCAGAGATAGAAGAGCCTTGTCTCTGAGTTTTGTTTTGTTTCTGTACCCTTTTCCCAATTCACTCATATAGGTGAACAGAAAAGATTTAGGGTTTGAAAACTAGGAAGTCCAAACCCCAGGTCTGTTCTGGAGTTATTAGACAAATTACAATTATGTAGTATGTAGTTGAGCCTTCTCCAATTAAAATTTGGAGGCATTTGGAAGGCTTACTAAAATCCAGAGTTGTCCTGCTCATAGATACTTCAGGCCTAGTGACTAGGAAGATTGGTCCAAAGAAAAGACAAACTGGAATGTGAAGACACCAGCTACTTAGCCTGCACTTTCTTCTAAATATCCTGGCACATGTGGCCAAGGATCTCCTCAAGAGAGGAGAGGAGTCATCACCAAACTCACAAGGCCCTCAGTTCTCTCCATAATATCGAAAATCTTCTATAGGGAAGACATTCACTGGACTAAGGCAAGGACTTCTGAGTTTTTTTTTGGGGGGGGGTTGGTTTTTGCGGGGCAATGGGGGTTAAGTGACTTGCCCAGGGTCACACAGCTAGTAAGTGTCAAGTGTCTGAGGCCAGATTTGAACTCAGGTCCTCCTGAATCCAGGGCCGGTGCTCTATCCACTGTACCACCTAGCCACCCCCTTGACTTCTGAGTTTTTTAAAAGAACATCGGCAAGAAAAACCTTATGGCTTTTAAGCTAAAAGAGTATTGCGACACTCACACTTCCTTTTAGGTGGAGGCTGCCAATGATTTTAGCTGAAGCAAAAGCTGGAGGCTTTTGGAGGCATCCAGCTGAGCAGCAGGCAGCAGAACTTCCAACTGAGACTCTGTATAGATGAGAAGGGGCTGGGAGAACAGCATCCAGCAGAGCACCCAGCAGAAATGATGCATCAGTTAGCTGAGCAGTGTCTAGCTGAGCAAAATCTGGGGCAGACATGTGTGACTGAGTAGCATTGTTAGGTAGAAAATATAAAAGCAGCAGGGAGGAGGCCTGGTGGAAATAGCAAAATGACATCCCTGGAAGACATCAGTGGCCCTGCAGCATAGAAATTATGACTTCCCCTCCATACGCACACCCTGGCCCTATGTTTTCCTTTCCACATGTATGCCCTCGCCACATGTGTTCTTTGCATGCGTGGTCCTCCAAAGCTTAGCTCAGTTCCTGGAATATGTTCTGAAGAAATGCATATTACTTAACTTCATATATGTTCCCTATATGTATTCACTCTTCCACTGAATGTTGTCTGTATTTATGGAAGACATGTTCCAGGTTTGGAGGGAAAATGTTTTGTTACTACTTTTTTTCCTATACCTTTACTTTGAACCAAATGTGTCCTTTTACTGACCATTAAGATAAATACACTGGTAGGGGCTCATGAGCTATCATTTTAGAGGATGCAGACTCACAGAATACTTTGAACCTATTCTTTGAAGGACTCGTCTAATGAGCTAGGGGGAAGGGTGCCACCAGGTGCTACAACTAAAATGAGCATAATTAAAATAGCTATATAACCACTTGGGGCATGTAGGTGGTACAGTGACTAGATTTCTGGGCCTAGAATCAGGAAGACATCTTCCTGACTTAAATCTGGCCTCAGACACTAGCTGTGTGACCCTGGGCAAGTCATTTAACTCTGTCTGCCTCAGTTTTTTCATCTGTAAATGAGTTCCAGAAGGAAATAGGAAACCACTCCAGTATCTTTGCCAAGAAAAACCCAAATGGGGGTCACAAAGTGTCACACATGACTTAACAACAACATACAACTACTTGACTACAAAGGCCTTACTGGAATTTAGACATTCTCTACAAAACTGGATTATTAATTAGTCTCTAAACACAATGCTTCATCTCCTGACTGTGCTTTTGCACAAACTATTCCCTCAAGGCCTGGAATGCATTTTCCCTCCATACCTCTTCCTTTTCTGAGAAGCCTCACTGTCTCAACTCAAGCTCTATCCATGTTAAGCCTCCCCTGATCTTTCTTTGTGTTAATTTTCTCCCTTCTTGATCTTCCTATTATTAAACCTGTTTATGTACTAGCTGAATTTCCCCTATGCTTTTGGCTGACTGGGAGCTCCCTGAGGGGTGGGTTTGTTTTTGTTTTTATACTTGTGTTCCAAGTGCCTAACACAAGGTCCTTCACAAAGTAGGTGCTTGAACATGTTTCTTGAACTGAATTTTTACCTTCCATCTCTGGCCATCTGAGTAGGTGATATCTGCCTTTCCCCCAGCTTTCCAAAGGTGATCTGTGCCTAAGTAGAACACACTTTACAGGTTTTAGTCTCAGTCTTAATGAAGTCTGGCCCTACCCTTTAGAGCAGAGAGATTTTGGAGGGTCATACTGACATAAGCACTTCAAATCTAGCACTTTTAAAGTTTGGGGAAGGGCTGGGAACTATCCCTAGGGTATCCCTTTCTGTCACTGGCAACACCTCCTGTCCCTTATTCCTCCATATCTTGGAGATGACTAACATTAATTAATGGCATTTTCCCTGATTAGGAAACTAGAACAACTCCCTGCTGCCTCGTACAAATTCTTATCTCTAACATGGAAAGTCCTTCACAATCTGGTTCAATTTGCTGTCCAGATACCCACTCCATCCCCCAGGCCTTTTGTACTTTTCCACATACTCTCTCACCACATGCCACTTCTCATCTCCAGGCCTTTACACAGTATTTACGCTGGCTTTATTTTGCATAGACCTCTCTAGCTTTCCCTGGACAGTAGAATGTAAGATCCTCAAGGACAGGAAAGCTGACCACTGAGGCAGAAAGACGTGGGTTCAAGCCCCAAACTCTGAGATGTTCAGGTTATATGACCCTGGGCAAGTCACAACCTCTCCGCACTCCAGGTCAACCTTCCTAAGCAGAGGAAATCCCTCACTAGGAGCTCTCTAGGCCAATGAAATCCCCTACCCCCTTTCCCTATACCCAATATTTAACACATAGAGTAGGCATTGAATATATGACTTGTCTTCAACTGAATTCAGGGGCAGATGAAGAAAGAACAGGAATTTGTCCATGAGCCCATCTGGGTGGTAAGTGTGCTATGCCCATAGAGCTGGACCTGGCTTCTCTGAGCTCCCACCTCTTAATTTTGCACCTCTAAGGCAACTATATAATTTTGCATGTTTAACTTACTTATGTATGTATCCTAGTCTTTTACTAGACTGTAAGCTGGATGGGGGCGGATCTCCAGTCGTCCTGATGTATGTCTTGCTGCTGGACACAGATAGCTCTGGAAGAGAGAGAGGTTGATGACTTTGCTCATCCCTCTCTCACTTAAATCCAATTAACTACAAGTCATAACATCACCCCAATGTCACGGTTCTCTTCATGAACGAAGCACAAAAAAGCTCTATGTGGACAGAAACTGGGTCCTTTTCAAACTTTGCTTTCCCTTCCAGGATCATGAATAGAGTTTAAGAAATGTTTCCCAAATCAAATCCTCAAACCACATAACAGAATAATGTCCAAGCCAAGACTAGAATCATGTCTCCTAAGTCCTAGTGCAATCTTGCTATCTCATCCCAAACAACACCCTGAATGCCCCTAAAAATGAAATATCCATCGGTATATTGCTTAGAGTTGTTGGGTTCAAGCAAACTGTGCAGGAAATTGTATTGTAGAGTAGCCACTTAGAAAGCTATGGGGAGCAAATCCCAAGGTCATTTTGCATGGGAAGAATGGAATCATCTGAAACCACAGTCAATGGAAGTAAAAGAAGAAATGATAGCCCTTAACAAATGATCTCAGGAATAAAAAGGAGGGTCAACCAAAATGTTTCCAGAGCAAAGTACCAGTTACTGTTAAACATTCTCACACCCATGCCACCCCTCTCCTTACCCCAAGAATTATGAAAAATGAGTGAAAGGACATTCCCTGTATTCAATGGCTCCTTCTTTTATCCACTAGTATGTCTGCCGCAGAAAACAATTCGTGTGGATTTCTAAGGGATGTTATATAGTATACCCAATACTATAGAAAGAGAAAGTATTTAGTGTTTGTGAATCAGGCCACAAGGTGAGCATAGTGACTAGGCCTTTTCGCCAATCAGTAATTCAGGTACTGGGTAGAGTTGACCTCAGAGGCCTAGACAGCCTGTGTAGTAGAATTTATTTTTCCATGCCTTTGGGGTCTTCCAGTCCTTGAGATCCATGAGAATCCATCCAACTCCCTCAAAACTATGTTGCCTTTAGCTCATATCTCCTCCATCTACACTTGACCTAGTACAATTGCTTTTCCCAGCTTTGCTCTCTTCAGTGTCATTTCTAATGATTTTATAAGGGTACAGAGAGGTAGCTATAGACTAGTAGTTAAAGAGAAGCCTTGAAGTTGGCAAGCTTTGGCATTAACCTTTACCTCAGAGACATACTAGCTATGTAATCTTGGGCAAAGTCACTTAGCCTCTAGGGTTCTAGAAAGTTCTCTAAGATCATGAATGGTAGAGATGGTGTCACCCTATACTGGGAGCAGTTTCTTCACCTAAGAGTTTCCTACACTTGTACATACAGTCCTTATCCCTGTTAGAGTCCAAATTTGGTGACCCCACTGTCCTTAAATGTGAAAAGAATTTGTTATAAAAACTATAAAACTTAGCATTATCCATTAGGTTATGTATATCTTGGACCAACACTGCAAATGTACAGTATGTTGATCCCAAATTTGAAAAGGGAGGGAGCTAAATTGTCTTGCAGATATAAAAAATATCTTAACGAGCCCAAATCTGAATTCAAGACATAAACTTTTAACAAAATTATTCTTCTGGCAATTGTGTATGACCATGATATGCTGTACTGTATCACCCACAGGGTAATGAAGAGGTGAATGGTGGGTGAGAACAAACTTCAATCCTCTGCAAATAGGAAGTCAGGAAGGAAAGGCGGGTAACAAATTATCAAAGAAATATGTGAGGAACAAAAGATGGGCTGGCCATGTGGGGGCGAAAGCAAGGGACAAAAGACAAATCCATAGGTACTCTCAGGTTGTCAAGAGAAAGTAATAAGGGCCTCCAGCTGGGTGGGTAGACCCTTTATAACCAAAAGCAGCACAGGATGAGCAAGAAGGAATGAGTTGTAATGTGCCTCGTTGGAAGGAAAATTTACACTGATGAAATCATAGACACCCTAGATTATTTGTATATGATCCCAAAGTAATACCTCAAAGACTTCACTGCAGCAGTTACATTGCGGAAAAGAAGGAAATCTCATCCTGAAGTTTACCTAGAAATGTAGAAAGCTCCATCCCAGTGTATACACACTCAGTAATTTTGTAATTTATCACTTACAACATGCCCAACAAATGGCACAGGAAATCACATGAGCATTATTCCTAGAATGAAAATTACAACAAGAAATTCATTTTTCTGAAGGATTTTACTCGTCCTTTAATCAAAGGCAATCTGTATTTCTACGGCTCTACCAATTCCATTATCTTGATTGATCGGATGGGAAGATTCAGTCAAACAAGGATACTTAGCCAGGCTATTGTGGAAATTCAGACCAAGCAAGCTGTTACTGTTCTCCAACTGGCACTTTTGGCACCATGCAAATATACCCATAGTCAATGGGACTTAAAAGTATCAAAGTGACTTCCTATGCCATTCTAGAGCCTGGTGACTTATACTCAGCAGGCTGGGACTCTCAAGGATGATGTTACAACGTGGCTCTTTCATGGTATTGACATGGCTTCCTTCAAGACTCTGCTCAAATCCTACCTTCTGCAAAAGGCCTTTCTTTCTGTTAGCATCTTCTGCTAGTATCTTCCCTTTAAGGTGCACTGAGGCAGCTAGGTCCTTCACTGCATAGAACACTGGACCTAGAATCAAGAAGACCTGAGGTTAAATCCAGTCTCAGACATACGGTGGATAAGTCACTTAAGTTCTTCCTGCCTCAGTTTCCTATCTGTAAAATGTGAATTGCAATAGTACCATGGTTATTGTAAGGATCAAATGACATATTTGCAAAGCACTCTACAAAACTTAAAGCTCTACATAAATACCACCACCACCACCACCACCACCACCATCATCATCACATATACATAGTTGTTTGAATGTTACCTATAGCATTAACATATGAGCTCCGTGCAAGCAGGGATTGTATTTTTACCTTTCTTTGTAACCCCAAGGATTTATCACAGTGCTGGCATATAGTAGGTGCTTAAGAAATCCTTTGTGACTGACTACAATAGGACAAGATCTATACTATTATTTCGAGAAAAAACAACATCAACTTCAGTACCTAATTAGAGACAAGAAGCACCTCACTAATGTCCACATCAAACCCAGTGTTTCTCATCCCATTAGTTCTAGCACTTTTATCTTCTTTGGATCATGGGAATTGGGAGGCTCAGTTGTTCTCCGGCTCTCTTGTCTCAAGTCCTTAACACAAAGACTAGGGGAGCAAATGACCTTGTAAAGCTCTGCAGAGCTTCTCTCACAAGTAGAGACACTGGAGCTTCTCTGCATCTGCTACGGATGCTGTTTTGTGGTGGTTTTAGGATTCAGGGGTGGACTGACACAACTGAGGTTTGAGGAGTGTTGCCACTTACAAAGAAGGCCCCGTAAGGTCAGAAGACTCAATTCTTTCTACAATTGATATATTACCCTCAAAAAGGCTCCATGAAAGATACTGTGTGAGTGATATTAACTTCATTTTATAGGTGAGACAACAGAATAGAAACAATTTGGACAAGTCAGAATGACACAGGTTTATTTGCTTCTTATTTAATAAAAAACAACCTGCTGAGAAATAAGTGTAGGCCATGCCTTATAGTATACTGGGTAAAGTACTGCAGTGGCATTTGGTCAAGGAATATAGTAGCTCTTTTGATCCTTTTGAGCCTTGGTCTTTTCATCTGTAAAATGGACATAAAAATCCTTGACCTGCCAAGTTATATCCCACAGAACTGTTGTTAGGAACCAATGAAGTCATAGAATTACATATACAGAGTGTCAAGGGAATTTAGAAGAACCTAATCCCACTCCTTCATTTTACAGATGAGGAAATTGAGGCACAAAGAGACAAAGTGATCTCCTAGGCATCTCCTTACTATGTCACCTGAACCCTCTTTCCATGATAACTTTGGACTCTATTCCTGGGATGCCAGTCTTTGAACGGTGGGTTTTCACTTTACTTTGCCATGTCTCTACCCATTTCTTAACCAACTCTACACCACACTGCCTAACCCTTTTTCCTATTCCTCTTTATATTTTGTCTTGACCCCTTCAAATGGATGTAAGTAAGCTGCTTGAGGGTAAGGATTGTCTTGTTTGCTTATGTCCTCAGTACTTAGCACAGGGCTTGCACATCCTAAGTACTTAATCAAAGCTCTACCTTACAGATATGTAACTGAGGTCCAGAGAACTCATGACTTAGCCAAGGTCTAATCCAGAAACAAAAGAAAATGTAACTTTCCCTTGATCTTGCCATTTTCCAAATCAATTCCTCCCATTCCTTCCTTTTTGCAGCTAATGCTGATCTCCTAGAAGGAAGAGTCTTTGTCTCACTTGCCACTCACTCCTCGATCCCTCATAATTAGATTTCTGACCTCCTCATGCCACTGAAACTTCTGTCTCAACAGTCATCAGTGACCTCAGTTGTCAAACCTGACAGCCTTCTCTCCTCCCTCATCCTCCCGGACCTTTCAGTATCTTTAATCCTGTTGAACACCCCATAATTGTAAACATTGCACTTCCCTGGCTCTGCTTTCATGGATTCAATTATTACTTCTTCACCTATGACTCCCAAATCGATATAACTCACCTCAACTCCTTCCCTGGATTTCAATTTCACATATCCTGCTTCTCCATCTGTATATCCCACTGGTTAGCCCAAACTCCATATGTCTAAACAGAACTAATCATCTTCCCCCTGCCCCCAATCTAGCCATTCTCAAAACTTCCCTACAGTTAACAGCACCACCATACTATCCGAAGTGAAAACTAAGAGTAAGCTTCTTTGACTTCTCTCTCCCCTACATTTCACATTCATTCAGTAGCTAAATGCTGTCATTTCTACTGCCACAACATTTCTAGCATTCATTCCCACTCTACTTCAGGCTTTGATCACCTTTAAAATTAATACAATCCTAACAATTTCCTGGTTGAGTTCTTAGCTTCTAGTGTATACCCTCTCTGACCAATCAATCACCAAACCAACTATCTTTCATTTACACAGCGAAAAAAATGATTGCTCCTACAGGTCTGGACATATCATTCTCTTTCTCAAATGCTTTCAGGACTATCTTGTGGACTTTAGAACAAACTTCTCTGCCTGGTGCTTAAAGTCCTCTGGTATCTGGTATCTGCAATCTGGCTCCAACCCACCTTTTTCAGACTCATTTCAAAATTACATTTTTTCATGAGATTGCTCTTAAAGAGCAGGGACTATACCATTTTGCTTTTGTATCCTCAGCATCAAGTATATGTCCAGCACATGGCAGGTATCTAAGAAGTGCCTGTTGATTGATTGAGCCTTATGGTCTACATTACAATTCAACTAGAATACCAGCTGTTCTCTGAACTCATCCTACTAGCTAGTACCTCTCTGTATTTACACAGACAATCTCTCATGGCTGAAATGCTCACCTTCTTCATCAATGCATTCAAGGCTTAGAAATTTGGATCATTCTTCCATATGATTTTTTATAGATTGTGATTCTTCTTTTGAGAACTCTTTGTTTACATCCTTTGACTACTTCTCTTTTGGTGAATGTTTTTTTTTTGTCTTATAAGTTTCCAATAGTTGTTTATATAGCTTGGATATCAAACTTTTACCAGATATATTTGACACAAAGATGTTTTTTCACCAGTAAACTGCTTTCCTTCTTATCCTAGATGTATTGATTTTGTCTATGCAACAGCTTTTCAATTTCTATCAAATATCCCTGATAAGGGTTTGGAATCTAGGATATATAAATAATTAATATATATTGATATAAGACCTAAAGCCATTCCCCAATAGATAAGTAATCAGAGGATATCAACAAGCAGTATTCAAAAGAAAAATTGCAAACTATTAATAACCACAAGAAAGAATACTCCTTATTACTGTTAGCAAGAAAAATTCAAATCAAAACAAGCCTGAAATTTCACCCCACAGCTGAAATCAGCAAATATGACAAAAGTTGGGAAGAGTCAATGCTGGAGGATCTGTGGGGAAAGAGGGACACTAGGACATTGTTGGTAGAGTTGTGAATTAGTATAATGATTTTAGAAAGCAATTTGTAACGATGTACATAAAATACTTAAAATATCCATACCCTTTGTCCTAGAATTTCCATTACTAGGCTTATATCCCAAAGACATCATTGATGAGAAAGTCTCCATGTGCACTTTTTGTGATAGCAAAGAATTAGAAACAAAGGAGATACCCCTTGATTGGGAAATGGCTAAAGAAATCATAGTATATGAATGAAATGGAATATGAGTATGCTGTAAGAAGCAATGAATGTGATGAATATAGAGAAGTATGGAAAAATATGAACCAATGCAGATTGAACTATATGGAGCCAAGAAAACAATATACACAATGACTACAACAATGTGAATGAGGGGGAAAGCACACAAATATAAAATCTAAAGTGAGTGTTATAAAACCATAAAGAGATATGAGAAGACATTCACATTCCAGCCTTATACGGAAGTGAGAGGGCTGCAAGTTTTGCACATTACACGTATTTTCATATTTTGTAATATATTTATCAGTTATGGTGATGTTTTTCCTCTTCCTTTTTCATCTTCAAAAAACACTATGTTCATATGGGATGGCTCTCTGGGAGGGATTAGGGGAAGAATACTTGGGGAAATAATGAATAAAAACAAAAGATCCCAAGGAAAAAAACCTGATTAAAACAAAAAAATATTAATTTTTCAAAAAAGAACTTACCCCCTACCCAAAGCTATGAAAGGTATAGGATCCAATTCTCTTCTATTTTTTATTCAGGACATATATGCATTTTGAATTTATTGGAGAATATTTCTTAAGCTATTTAAGATGTTCTTTATTTCTTTAAAGAGCATTTGAAGTTGAATCTATACAAATATCAAATGTACTTTCACTGACTCCCTAATAGTTTATGTATTTTGCAGCTATTTTGTATGAGATTTCCCTATTGTTGCCTCTTGGATTTTGTTATTATTATATAGAAATGTAGTTTATTTCAGTGGGCTCATTTTATAGCCTGCAACTTTGCTGAAGCCATAAATTGTTTCAATTAGGACAACATTAGTCTAAGCTTCATTTGTGCTTTTTAGGTTTTGCAGTAGTTCTTATTAGAATGTTCTTTCCTAGCTAATATATGTTTTGGGTTTTATCCAATTTTAGGTTATTGAATTCCATTATTTGTTATTCTTCCTTTTTTAGTCAGTTCCATTGATCAACTTTTCTATTTAACAACCAGCAACAAATGGTTTTAATGATCGCTGCTTTACAGTACAGTTTGGGGATCTAGAAATGTTATTCCTCCTTCATTCCTTTTCTCCCTCATTTTCCTCTTAATATTATAGAGATTTGCTTGCTCTTAATACATTTTCTCCTTCTTATTATTATTATAATATATAGCTGTTTGAAGTATTCCATTCATGATCTGATTAGTATAGTATAAAATCTATAAACTAACTTTTGCAAGACTATTATTTTTATTTATATTGGCACAGTCCGGCTATGAGTGTTGATTATTCCTCTGGCTATTTAAGTTATTCTTTATTTCTTTTTTCCCAAATATTTCATTTTTTCTAATTATAAGTAAAAAATGTTAACATTCATCTTTTAAAAATTTGAGTTCCAAATTCTCTCCCTCTCTCCTCCCCCACCTCACTGGAAACATAAACAATTTTATGTAGGTTTTACATGCGTACTCATGTAAAAAATATTTCCATATTAGTCATGTTGTAAAAGAAAACAGAGACAGAAAAAAACTAAGAAAAATAAAGTGAAAAAAGTAGGTCTCAATCTGTATTCAGACTCCATCAGTTCTTTCTCTGGAAGTGGATAACATTTTTCATCATAAGTCCTTTGCAATTGTCTTGGATCATAGAGAGAACAGCTAAGTCATTCACAGTTGATCACCATACAATATTGCTGTTACTATATGCAACGTTTTCTTTATTCTAATGACTTCACTCTGCATCAATTCACATAAGCCTTTCCAGGTTTTTGTGAAATCATCCCCTTCATCATTTCTTATAGCACAACAGTATTCCATCACAATAATATACCACAACTTGTTCAGCCATTCCCCAATTGATGGGCATCTCATTTTCCAATTCTTAGATACCACAAAAAGAGCTGCTAGCAATGTTTTTACATATACAGGTCCTTTTCCTTTTTTTATCTCTTTAGGATACATACATAGTAGTGCTATTGCTAGATCAAAGTATTCTTTATTTCTTTAAGGAGCAATTTGTAATCCAAGCCATAGAAATGTCAAAGGTAGATTGACTCAAGAATTTTCTGCATTTTAGAATTATTTTGAATGGGTCTTCCTTTTCTATTATCATCCCTTGGCTTTTGTTTATTGTTGTTATATAGAAATGCTGTTGATTTCTATGGATTTATTTTGTAGCCTTCAACTTTAAGTGTCTCTGTCTCAAATTTTTTTTTTGCTGATTTCCTTATGATTCTGTATGTAAACCATCATGCTATCAGCAAATAGGGATCATTTTATCTCCTCTTTGCTTATCTTTATCTTTCATTTTTAATATTTGTCTCACTACAATTGCTAACATTTCTAGCATTATATTAAATAATAGCAGAGGAATGAGGCATTCTTGTTTTACTTCCACCATATACCTTTCTATTGCCAATTGTATCACCTGAAATTTTCATTCTTCTGAGATCATGATAATAATCATTACTTAACAGTTTGCAAATCACTTTACATACAATAATGTAACCTCCTGACAGCCCTTTGAGGTAGCTTTATTATCCCATTTTACAGATCAAAAAGTAGGCTCAAGGTGGTTAAATGAGGACACAGTTTATCAACATATATAGCCATAGGGCATCACTATAAAATTATCTGAATTTTTAAAAATTATGCTTTTGAGGTAGGGAACAGCTTGGGATCAATGAAAAGGCTGTGACGACGCACAGTTGTTGTGGTTGTTTCAGTGTCTTGTAAAATTGACTGTTACCCACTCAGTGAGATTCCAAGACAGTAACTGGAGAGAAAAATAATAAAAAAGAACAAGAAAAACCCAGCTCTAATCCACTTGTCTAAGACCTCCCAGGAATGGCCAAGGTAGACGCTTGATAGCGACTCGTGAGCTAGGAAATGTGTGCAGGGGTACGATCCCTAGGGTTTTTCCAGAGTTTTCAGGGGCTTGGAGAGAAAGGAAAAAGTCGACTCCTAAACTCCACGTTGGGACTTCTTCAGAAGCGGCCGGAAGGTGCCGGGTACATTGTACGATTGCCTTGGCCACTAAGAAAACTGAGCCAGTTCTATGAAGACACCTGGGGACCGGAAGCTGACTGCCGGGAGTAGAGGCAGAGGAGGGAAGGTGGCTAGAGAGAGCGGCTGAATGGGTATAGCTAGCAGCTGCCATTACATTGAGAGGAACAAAATCCCGCTTCGCCATTTCTTCCCTTCCCCTCTTTCCTCAAAGGACTTTTTGAGAAAATGTCTGCTAGTTTTAAGCTTATTTGTCCTTTTCTGTCCTTCCCCCTCCCCCTTTCTACCTCTCGCCCTCCCTCTTCCCCTGCCCCCCCCCCCGCATCGTTGAGAGGAAGGACAGAGAAGGGAATATATGTGTGTGTGTGTGTGTATACATATGTATGTATATATGTGTATACACAATAATATATTATATATAGTTTATGTGTGTGTGTACATATATGTGTGCATATATATATACGTATACACACATACATACACACACACATATATACAGTTTTCCATTTCATCACCTTTTATTTCACTGTTTTGGGGGTTTCAATACTATTTGAATCCGCGAATATATTATTACATTGTCATTATGAGTGCATTGTTCACTTCTGTGAATTTGGCGGGAAGTCAAGTCTGTGAGGAGAAAATCCAATATAGGCATTGGGGGCTCCACAAGTTAGATGAAAGAGGGTTTTGGGGGTTTTGCGTTTTATTCTGAAGTAATTTGTGGTCTATCTTAGGTGGTATCGCTATACTCTATCGAACTCGCGCCCAAGTACTTACCGGCAGAGGCGAAAGAGAGGGATGAGAAAGGGAGAGCAGGCCATTCTCACAGGTAGCTGGAGCACCATCTGGTGGCCAAGTTATATACTACACTCCCCTACCTGGTGAAGACATTTGTGGATCACGTGATATCCTGCGGCTTTCCGTAAGTGCAACCATCAGGGTTATGTGCATTTCGAGCACCAGCCACACAAACATACCATTCTCTCCAACGTGGAGGCTTGCCTGAGGTTTTACAATTTTTATTTTTCTTCTCTCATTATTTCCGTTTTCCTTTGAGCAGGTTAGCCTCAGAGACACAGGAATGATAAGTACATTCACCCTGGATTTTTTTTCTGGGCCTTAATTTGTATTTTTGAGGCAATGATCTAGGAAGGATGCTCTATCTCTGATTTCACATGTCCTAGAGAATCTCTGTCCCTGGCAATACAGGTTATGTGACTCAATGAGAATACAATTTAGAGTTCTAAGGGACCTTCAGTATGGTCTAGTCCAACTCCTTTATTTTGCAGGTGGGGAAAGTGAATTCCAGAGAAGTGAAGTCACATAGGGAGGATTAACACACACATTAGTTACAATCAGGTCACGTGACTCCAAAGACAGCATTTTGTCCTCTTTATACCAGTGGCTCCCAGAAACTTGTCCAGATTCACTAAGCCACTTGTATGTCACAGTTAGAATTTGAACTTAGGTCTTCCTGACCTCAAACTTATCTTTTTATCCATAATGCCCAGCTCCCCGCGCTACCTGTCTTACAAGAAAAGAAAATATATTGATTGCTGTTAATTTATGAACCTGGCCTTGATTCATTTCAAGATGGCCCTGAGAGCATGAGAGAATTAAGATTATTCAAAGTCTGTATCAGTTTTTTTTAATAACAACACCTTTTGTAGTTGAGGTCGCAGTATATTGCAAATATTATTGTCTTACAGTGGATGTGATCTCATCAATGTTGCTATGCCCTCCATAGATCCCAACTCATCGTTCCTTATGTACCCTGTAAGACTCCCATCCATGGCCTCTCATAGGGGGCCCACCCAATATTCTTGTGGCCCTTCTAGTTTTCTCTTGATATTGCACAGATGCCAATGGCACCTGCTAGCTGTGCTTTGAGTATCCATTATCCCTTCTTTTTTTGAGGGGCAATTGGGGTTAAGTAACTTGCCCAGGGTCACACAGCTAGTAAGTGTTAAGTGTCTGAGGCCAGATTTGAACTCAGGTTCTCCTGAATCCAGGGTCAGTGCTCCATCCACTGCGCCACTTAGCTGCCCCCATTATCCTTTCTTGCCACATGATTGGCTTCTTTTTTTCAGTCCTAACTACTATGACATTTTCATAGTTCTTTATTTGGGATGTGTTGCAGTCTGCTCACAACCCCAAATGTTATTCAAGATACCACCTTTTCAAAGCTTCTAGGCAATCTAGGCATGACCTTTCCTCATCCCCTAATCAGTCACAATATCAACACATCATTAGAAGCTGTCCTCTTAATCCTTCCAGTGTCCAAATACCATCTCAACATCTGCTCAAACCAGCTGCTTCGAGCCAATTTTATTTTTCCTGGTTCAGATGCTTCTCACAGAAGCAAGTATTTGTTTTCTTCTCTTCTTGGAAATCAACAATGACCTTGTGGCATCAATATATGGGCTAGAAAGTAAATAAGTAGCTGTTATGGTTTCTGGTCCATTCCCATTTGTGCCCAGAAGCTTAAAGCTTAAAGCTTAAAGCTTTAGATGCCTATGGAACCTGAGGATTTGCAATCCTGTCATGTGAGGTGTGTCCAAAGGATGCCCCGGAAACGTGTACCATAAACGTGGTCTCTGGAGCCTCCAGTGTTCCTAGGTTCCTCAGAAAAAGCCTCCAGGACAACTGGCATCTCTAGATGTTGGCTGCTGCTTCAGAGGGGCCATATATATCAGGCAGGGGCAAGCCAGAAGAGCTAATCTTGCTGTTAGCCACCTGCTCTGGCCTGACCTGGTCTGTGCCTGCTGTCACTCCAAAGCCAGAAAAACCTCCTCTCTTGGAATGATAAAGCTGCATTAGAGAAATCAAACAATCTACTCTGTACAAACATGATGGTGGGGGTGTGTGGAAATGAGCATTGGCTAGAAATATAGTTGTTGACAATCTTCAGCAATTGATCAAAGGTAGACTTATGTATGCATTAGATATGCATGAATCCCCTACATTTTATATAATAGTCATGTTGAAAACCAGGCAGAAACTGGTTCTTCATGTTATTCAACTCTGATCCTGACTTAAATTTGTTCTCAGAGCTGAAGATATGGAGTAAAGTCAAGTTCCACTGATTCAGAGTAAATGATGCCTGGCCTGGTGGACAGAGGGTGGATGTGGGAGTCAGGAAGACCTGGGTTCAGGTCCTTTCCCTGACACATAGTGACTGTGTGACCATGGGCAAATCACTTAACTATTCGGTATCCTAGGCAGCTCTCTAAGATTACAAATTGGACTAAAGTTGTCAGTGTCCATGGATTGGAGTTTCCACACCAGGTGTCTCCCCATCCCAATGGAATCATAGGTCAGGATGAAACAAACAAATAAACAAACAAAACCCACTCCAAAACAATTTAAAAGAAAAAACAGTATCTCAAACTAATAGCTCTATTCTGTTATCGCTATTGCAATTCCTAATAAGGCCTATTTAACATAACAGTCTTCTATTTGTAGACAAAACAATCAAGAAGATAAAGGCCTAGCCCTTAAACAATAAGGCCTTTATTCGCAGTTAGTACAGAGGTAAACACCAGCCTAGAAAAGTTCAAATTTTAATGAATTTTCAACTAGCATATTTAAAAATAATGAGAATTTTTTTTTCAATTTGCTTTATTAGGAATAGCTCTCCATGACTGTTGTTGACCAGGACAAGGACTCATAAACATGGTCAGCCAGAAATGTGATTCCATGTAAAGAAAATAATAATTATAATAGTTAACATTGATACAGTGCCTCTTATGTTCCAGGCATTATGCATCCTCACATCAACCCTGGGAGGTAGCTGCTATTATACCCATTTTATAAATGAGGAAACTGAAGCTAAGAGAGGTTCAGTGACTTGCCCACGGTCACACAGCTATTAAGTGTCTAAGGTCATATTTGAACTCAGGTCTTCCTGACTCTAGGGCCAGAACTTTATTCATTGTGCCACCTAGCTAGCTAGTCTTGGAATCCAGAGACTTTGCCATGGCAATCTGGCTTGGATGCTTTTTTCTGTGACTGTTGACAAGTTGCATAATCACTTCACAATATATAATGTGTACAAAATGTGTATATTAATACTCTCACTATGTGCCTCACAGTGTTGTCTTAATGAAAACACTTGGTAACTCTTAAGGCAGGCTAGAAATATGGTCATCATCATTATAACTGATCTTTAATGTTTGCAAATAGCTTGACACATATTATCTCATCTGAACCTCAAGATAGCCTTGTTAGGTAGGTTCTCTAAGCATTGTCTGTATTCTACAGATGAGCAAACTGAAGCTCAGAGAGGTGGCATGACTTGCCCAGGATCATGCAGCAAATTAAGTGTTAGGTACGATATTTAACCCAAGGTCTTCCTGCTGCCCAAGTCTAACACTCTTTCCATAATGCCTCCATATTATCTTCAGTCTATGCCTGTGTTGTAGCCTACTTCCTCAGGAGAGATGCCATTAAATATTGCCTTCTCATCCCCCCCCACACACACACACGCGCGCACACACACAAACATATAGAGTTGACAAATACTTAAATTTTACCAGGACCAATTTAATCAGGATAAACAATTCTTTGTCAGTTGAAACAAACAGTCTAATTGATTTTTCCTCCTCACTGGATTGACTGGTTATTTGACTAAATTGACTCAATTGAGGGTTTGCTGTAACTGACCACTGTGCTTAAACTGCAAATTAGTGAATTAGAGAAATCTAAGGAAACAACAAAGGATGACAATCAGGTGAAACAGAGGATGGCCACTGGTTTACCTACCCATCCATCAACAAATATTGACTGGAATTGGAATGTGTTCCTGTCACTATAGCTGACACAGGAATTAAAAAGAAGACACATCCCTTGCCTTTAAGGAGCTTCCAATCAACTCTACTTTGAGAGATTAGTGGGGTTTATTTTGGAAGGGGAGGGGGAAAGGGGTCTAGACTCTGTTTTCATCAATGTTGGGAGCTTCTTTTCGCTCGAATAAACTCTTATATAATATCAATCTCAGAGAACTGCTTGGGATCACTGCACTTGAATTCATGTCTTTCTAAATCTAAGGACACCTATATCACCAACTTCCAAAGTTATAAACTCCAAACTGGAATTCTTGCACCACCAGATTGGTCAACTCCCCACCCTCCACCTGATAGCTGTTTTTTGTTTGTTTGTTTTTGTTTTTCATATAAGCCCAGGAGTGTGTTCAGTTTTCTTGGCTAATAACAAGATATTAACTAGGTGGTGTCATTTGCCTTTAGCCAACTGGTAAAATTCTATAATCCTTTGTACCTGATTAACGGTTTATTTACAGCATATGGAGATTGTAGGAAAATTCCCAAAATTCCTTAACATCTAGTACTTAGTGTGTGGAGTTTTCACATGATGAAAGGGTCATGTCTTTTTTAATTATTATTTTATTTTTCTCAATTACATTTAAAAACAATTTTTAACATTTGTTGTTTTTTTTTTAATTGAGTTCCACCTTCCCTTCTGCCCTCCCTCAATTTCCCCTTCCTTGAGACAGCAATTTGATATAGACTATACATGTGAAGTCATGTAAAACATTTCCATATTGGCCAGGATGAAAAAAAACACAGACACCTCCCCCCCACCCACCCCCCAAAGAAAAATAAAGTAAAAAATTGCCTCAATGTGCTATCTGCCTCCATCAGTTCTTTCTCTGGAGGCAGATAGCATTTTTCATTATAAGTCCTTCAGAATTGCCTTGGATCATTATACTGCTGAGAATTCACAGTTGATCATTTTACAAAATTGTTGTTACTGTTTTCCTGGTTCTAATCATTTCACTTTGTATCAATTCACATAAGTCTTTCCAGTTTTTTCTGAAACCATCTATTTTCATCATTTCTTATACTACAGTAGTATTTCATCACAATCAGATACCACAACTTAATTTGCCCTCCCTCCTATCAGCTCTTTATTCCCTTCTTCTTCTACTTCCCTGTAAGGTAAGATAGATGTCTATACCCAAGTGAACTTGTTTGTTACTCCCACTTTGAGCCAATTCCAATGGGAATAAGTTTCAAGTATTGTCTACCTCCCCCCATCTTCTCCTCCACTATAAGTTATTTCACACATCTTTTATGTGAGTTAATTTCCCCATTCTACCTCTCCCTTCCTCCTTCTCCCAGTGCATCCCTCTTTCTCATGCCTTAATTTTATTTTTTCAAATTATCCCATCATAGCCAACTTATATTTATGCCCTCTTTCTGTGCTTACTCCTTCTAACTGCCCCAATAATGATACGGTTCTTAGGAGTTACAAGTATTATCTTCCTATATAGGAATGTAAACAGCTTAACCTTATTGAATCCATTATAATTTCTCTTTCCTGATTACCTTTTTATGCTTTTCTTGAGTCTTTTATTTGAAAGTCAAATTTTCTATTCAGCTCTTGTCTTTTCATCAGGAATGCTTAAAACTCTCCTATTTCCTTAAATATCTATTTTTCCCTTGAAGGATTATATTCTGTTTTGGTGGTTAGGTCGTTCTTAGTTGCAACAGTAGCTCCTTAGCCTTCTGGAACTCTATATTCCAAGCCCTCTGATCCTTAAATGTAGAAACTGCTAGATCTTGTGTTATCCTGACTATGGCTCCACAGTATTTGAATTTTTTTCCTGGCTGTGTGAAATATTTTCTCCTTGATTCTCCTTGGAATTTGGCTATAATATTCCTTGGAGTTTTCATTTTGGGATCTCTTTCGTGAAGTGATCATTGGATTCTTTCAATTTCTATATTACCCTTTAATTTTAGGATATTATGGCAGTTTGCCTTGATAATTTCTTGAAATATGATGTCTAGGCTCTTTTTTTTGATCACTGCTTTCAGGTAGTCCAATAATTCTTAAATTAACTCTCCTGGATCTATTTCCCATGTCAATTGGCTTTCCAATGAGATATCTTTAATTCTTTTGATTTTCACGAGAAGTTATTAGCTGCCACTTGTCCAATTTCTAGTGTCAGGTTCTTTTACTTTTGTTGTTGTCTGCTAATTTTTCCCATCTATTCCTTGACTTTTAGCTTTCTATTAAATTGGCCTCTTCTCCCAGGGTGAAGGAGACACTGTCCCAAACTACAGATTTTTCATGCTGCTGTTTTCAGAGCTATCTCTAGGGGTCTGCTAGCTCTCAGTTTTTCCAAGGTGGTATGACCTAAGGAGAGAGGTCTCACTGCTCTCCTGTCCTGTGTTCTAGTCTTTGAGTAACCCTTGAACTGTCATCAGGGTCCCCACTCCCCTGCAGCTGTAAGAGCTCAGGGTCCTGCTCTCCTGTGGCCACAAGCTCTGCCTTAGACCTAAGACCAGGGTCTCTGCTCCCTTGTGAGTAACCAGAAGGACTCTTCTCCTTCCTGGAACTGTGAACAAGGGCCCTGTTCCTCAGCAACCACAAGTGCTGGTGTACTAGTGCTCCTCTTCACCCTGAGACTATGACCTGGAACTGTGCTTGGCTAATTTAACAAGGTCCTGCAGTCAGTGAGAGCAACAGGTCCATTCTTGCTGCTGTGGTTGTTATTGCTGGTGCAGCCATCTCCAAGTCCTGCTGCTGGCTTGCCCAGGTAGGCCTGCACTTTGCTCTAGGCCTGACCAGCATAACTGTAAGCCAGACCTTTCCTGTCAACTTCTTAAGTTGTCTCGGGCTGGAAAATTGTTTTATGCTGACCTTTTGTTAGTTCTGCGACTCCAGAATTCAATTTGAGTTGTTATTTTAAAGTTGTGTGGAGGGCAATTTTGGAGAATTTACGTGAGTTCCTGCCTTTACTCTGCTATCTTGGCTCTGCCTCTGAAAGGGCCAAGTCTTAAACAATCTTGTTTACGAGTTAAAATCGAATCACATGTCACCACCCTTACTTTTAAGGCAGGTGATGAAATTCTGGGTCCCTGGTTTTATTACATCAATTGAAGTGGGAGGCAGACTGCCCTCCCCCACACAGTCATGACTGTCTTCATCAGCAGAGGTTCAGAGATGGGAAGGGGGCAGATCTGAACTGTATTGAATTTAAATTATGTGACTAAGGGAACAGATTAACTCAAACTCACAACTGCATAACAAAAGGCTCCTCCCCAAGAACATAATAAGAATTCAACAATTTGATCTGCAAAAAAAAATATTATACTGATAGCATTATAGGACTCAAGAATTGAAAGGTGCATCAGAAACCAATCATTGTTGTTGTTTGTCCTTCATTCTTGAAAAGGACCATGACATTGGGGTGATGTCATGACTTTGCAGTGAATTGGATATAAGTGAGGAAGGGCTGTGCAAGGTCACCAGCTTCACTCTCTCCTCCACAGCCATCTGGGTCCAGTGGCAAGAGATACATCAAGGAGACTGGAGATGGTCCCAGATGTTTAAGGCAATTGTGGTTAAGTGACTTGCCCAGGGTCACACAGCTAGTAAGTGTCTGAGGTGAAATTTGAACTCAGATCCTCCCAACTTCAGGGCAAGTGCTTTATTTACTGTGGCACCTAGCTGCACATCAGAAATAAAGGAAAACAAAGAATTCAAGAGATATTAATTACTTGTTCCTGGGCCACAGCAATAGAATAAAAATGATAATACTACCTAAATAAATCTGTAGATTCGTTGTCATACCTTCCAAACTACCAAAGGGTTACTTCACAGAACTCAAATAAGGGGAGAATTCTTTACTGAACAAGAAAGAGAGAGAATCAAAAAAGCTAAAATGAACAATTTTAATTACACAAAATTAAAAATGTTTTACATAAGCAAAATATATTTCAATTACAAGGAAAATGGTCAATAGAGAAAACTCACTATAGCAAATTTCTCTTATAAAAGTCTTATATACAAGATACATAAGGGATTAATGTAAATACCTAATACCAAGAACCATTTCCAAACACATAAATGATAATATGATAGGGATCAGCAGTTACAAATGAAGAAATAAAAGCTATCAGCCACCATATACAAATTTTCCAATTCAGAAATAATGAGGGAAATCAAAATTAAAACAAATGTGACAAATGATGTAAAGGCTATGGGAAGCTGGGCACACTCATTCACTGCTACTGGAGCTGTGAATTGGTCATATTATTTGTAGAAAACAATTTCTAACTATACCCCTACAGTTACTAAACTGTGCATACCCTTTGGCCCAGTGAGAATACTACTAGGAATGTATTCTAGAGAGGTCAAAGATAGAAAATATATATATATATATATATAAAACACAAAAATTTATGGCAGCATTTTTGCTATAACAAATATCTGGGAACAAAGTGGGTGCTCATCAAGTGTGGAACAGATAAACAAACTGTGATCTATGACTATATGTATTATTATTACACTAAAAGAAATAATGAATACAATGGACTCAGAAACTGGGAAGATTTTTATGAACTGATGAAGAATGAAGAGAGCAGAACAATTTATATGACAACAACATAAAGGAAAACAACTTTGAGAAATTTCAAGGGGCAGCTAGGTGGCATAGTGGATAAAGCACCAGCCATGGATTCAGGAGGACCTGAGTTAGAATCCAGCCTCAGACACTTGACACTTACTAGCTGTGTGACCCTGGGAAAGTCACTTAACCCTCATTGCCCTGTAAAAAAATTGCCTAAAAAAAGGGGGCAGCTAGGTGGCATAGTGGATAAAGCACTGGCCCTGGATTCAAGAGGACCTGAGTTAGAATCCAGCCTCAGACGCTTGACACTTACTAGCTGTGTGACCCTGGGAAAGTCACTTAACTCCAACTGCCCCACCAAAAAAACAAAAGAAAACAAAGAAGAGAGGTGATGGATTAGAGATGCAAAAAGATACATATTTATGGACACAACCAATGTGTTCATTTATTTTCTTTAACAATATTTATTGGGTACAAGAGACAGTTTATTTTTGGTGAGGCAGGAGATGATGGTATTGATTACAATACAAGAAAAGAACATTCATGAACTACCATCAAAGAAAGAACAGAAGAGAGCAGGAGGAAGTTCACAAGTGGTTGAGCACTGGTCCTGAAGTTGGGAGGACCTGAATTCAAATCTCATATCAGACCCTAGCTGTGTGATCCTGGGCAAGTCATTTAACCCCAATTGCTTCAAACATCTGGGGTCATAGGGGAGTTTGAAGAATCACCCCAGCCTGTCACCTAACTGTCTAGTGAATGGGAGCAAGTGATTTTAGCACTCCGAACCTCAGTTTCCCTATATGTAAAATAGGGGTAATTCTTCCTCCATGTACCTTACAGAATCACTGTGAGTATACCATGAATTTATGCACATAGAAAGCATTTTGTGAAGTTTAACGGATCACCCCAGCCTGCCACCTAGTTACCTTGTGAATGGGAGAAAGTTATTTTAGCATTCTGCACCTCAGTTCCTCCTCAGTAGAAGGAGGGGTTTGGACTAGATGACCTCCATAGTTGCTTTCTGGCTATAATGCTGCCAATACCAAACATAAAGTATGATTCTTTCTTTCTTTCTTTCTTTCTTTCTTTCTTTCTTTCTTTCTTTCTTTCTTTCTTTCTTTCTTTCTTTCTTTCTTTCTTCCTTCCTTCCTTCCTTTCTTCCTTTCTTTCATTTTTTGTGGGGCAATGAGAGTTAAGTAACTTGCCCAGGGTCAAGTGTCTGAGGCCAGATTTGAACTCAGGTCCTCCTGAATCCAGGGCCGGTGCTTTATCCACTGCGCCACCTAGCTGCCCCAAATATGATTATTATTTAGTCAAATGGTAAAAAAAAAAAAAAAAAGAATTTCTCATTATCAGTTGTGAAGAAAAATCTATTTTTTTTATCAAGCAAAAAAAAAAATCCCATTTATTTATAGGGATTCAGACTATCTCTGGGAGACAAAGGCCCAGGACTCTGCCTCAATCCTCTCCATGTAGCTAGAGAAATGACAGTGTGAGAATGTTAACTGAGTTGACCTCATTCCCGTTATAAGCCTGTGGTCAAGCTAGTCCCATAAGATGGGATCTTTACTTTGTGTACAATGCTATATCTGGGGAGCCAAAATTGCCTGCCAGGAAAAAGTCTAAGAATCAATAGTGTAGCATGACTTGACATGGCATCTTTTAATCAGTCTACTATAACACTTATACTAGGAAGCACCAAGAGGTGGGTTTCATGTCACTTCTGGTCATTTGGAATCAAACAGAAACTTTTGGATGATCTTTATTTAGATTTCTAGCATTGAGGGAGTTGGTGGTAGGAAAGAATGCCTTGCTTCCCACATAGATCCAAAAGAGCTTGCCTGGCTTGTGACCCTCTATTTTTGAAGGATAATTAAAGGCATTATGTGCACAGCCCAAATTGAACTTTAGTACCCATGAGACACAGTAAGAATAAAGCTTCTAGCACCCTGAGGAGATGCTCTGTGGAGGAACTATGGGAAAAACATGAATAAATAACCATCACTCAGGATGGGAGAGCATGGACCATTTCCATTCTAAGAGACTACCTAGAGGCAATCTATCATAGTGGATAGAGCACTGGACCTTGAATCAATAAGATCCGAGTTCAGCTCCTACCTCAGATACTTACTAGTCGTGTGACCCCAGATAAGCCACTTTATTTATATATGAGTCTTCATTTCCTGAACTGTAAAATGGGAGTGGGGTAGTTTCTGGGACTAAATTTAAACTAAACAAAAATAACAATCATAACAATAGCAAAAATTTACACAGTGCTTTAATATTGCTGTTGTCCAACTTTTTATGATCCCTTTTAAGGTTTTCTTGGCAAAGATCCTGGAGTGATTTGCCACTTCCTTCTCTAGCTCATTTTACCGATGAGGAAACTGAGGCAAACAGGGTGAAGTAACTTGCCCAGAGTCACAGAGCTCCTAAGTATCTGAAGCCGGATTTGAACTCAGGTCTCAGATTAGGCACTTTAGCCACCGTGCCACCTAGCTGCCCTGTGCTTTAATATTAGCAAAGCATTTTATATCTATTATTTCATTCAATCCTACATACTTGATTGACTGATTTTTATTAGAGCAGACTTATTAAAGAAGATGCCATTTTCCAGATCTTTCCAGAAAAAAAAATAATGAAATAAAATAATAGATGGCAGATGCAATGAGACGTGTTACTAATTACAATTGCTACTAACTACAGAATCTCAAGGCCCTACTTTTTTGGTAGGTGCTCTAGGCATGGAATGACCTGGGACTTTCTAGGAAAATGTATTGCATCACTTTTTCTCTGCAATAGATTCCACTAATTCTCAAGCTTAGGGACCTCCTGTGGACTTCAGTCACTTCCTTCTGCTCTGTCTTCTGGGCAAATTAGGAATAGGCCATCAATATCTCTTTTTAAAATTAATTAATTTATTTTTGGGTGAGGCATTTGGGGTTAAGTGACTTGCCCAAGGTCACACAGCTAGTTAAGTGTCAAGCGTCTGAGGCTGGACTTGAACTCAGGTCCTCCTGAATCCAGGGCCAGTGCTCTATCAACTGTGCCACCTAGCTGCCCCCATCAATATCTCTTTACATATTGGAGAGCTGTTTCAGCCATGTTATAATAAGCCTTTTTCTTCTTTAAGGTCAAGAATTGGGTTTTTAATGGACCTAGCGGAAAGATTATTATCTTCCATGGAATAAAAGGAGAAGATATAGAATGTCAGTGCTGGAAAGGCCCTTTGACTGACTCATTTCACATATCAGCAAAGAAAAGGTCAGAAAGATTGAATACCTTACATTTGGTTACAGCTAGATAGTGGTAGGGTCCACACTTAAACCCCATGTCTTCTGATCCTAAACCCAGTGCCCTTTCTACAATACCATATTGCCATTATCATTCAGATGTAGAGATGAATATTTTGGACTCCTGACATGACAGAGTCCTATCACCTAATCAAACACTTAGCTGTTGATTTGATTGAATCTTAAGTGAATGCCGGACCTCGCTCCTTTCTCTGCATAAGTAGGGAACTATGAGTGTAGAACATTGCATAAATTGTTGGATGTGTTGGCTGGTTTTGCTAAACAAGGATATTTCTCTGGGTTGAGGAGAGAAGAGGAAAATATTAGGTAACAAAAGTGATATAATACCAAAAGACAGCAATGCATTTTATTTTTTGTTTTTGTTTTTTTAGTGAGGCAACTGGGGTTAAGTGACTTGCCCAGGGTCACACAGCTAGTAAGTGTTAAGTGACTGAGGCTGGATTTGAACTCAGGTACTCCTGACTCCAGGGCCAGTGCTCTATCCACTGAGCCACCTAGCTGCCCCAGCAATGCATTTTAAAAATTGAATGTTGGGCATGACTTTGCAATTAAAAAACTATTTTTACATGACTTCTACTTCCCAAGGACTAGCCCCTTCCCCCAACATTAGAATCATCCATTCTAGCAAAAAAATCCAGTTAAACAAAATATGTCAAAAAACATGTTGACCCATTGGCCAAGTCTGACAATATATAGGCATTTTGTGCTCTACTGCAAAATGTCTACTACTCCTTTGCTAAGAGGCAGAAAGCATAGTTCATCATCAGTCCTCAAGTCAAATCAATAAGCATTTATTAATCATATCCTGTATGCCAGGCACCAAGGTCCACCAGATCTTTCATATTCTAAACCTATTTGGAGAACTGTTTTAAATTTTTCACACACTTTTTCTTTTATTTTAATACAGTCAGGTTTGGGGAGACAGATATGTTGTAAGAAAAGGTGTGATTACAAGCATGGTCCTGGTTTGCTGATCCCTATTTAGGCTGTGATCTGTTTTGACTAATAGGACCCTAGAATTACAGAGCTAGAGGGGTCTTCAGTGTTTATCTGGGCCAACATGAACAGGGATTCCCTCTATAAAAATCCTCAACAAATGATGATCTAGCCTTTGCCTGAATACTCTGATCAGTGGGGGACTCACTAATTCATGATCATTTTCCCTGGCTGCTGTTTTCACCACATCTTATTCTTTCTTTTTTCTTTTTTTTTGCAGGGCAATAAAGGTTGTGACTTGCCCAGAGCCACACAGCTAGTAAGTATCAAGTGTGTGCTTCATCCACTGTGCCACCTAGCTGCCCCCACATCTTATTCTTTTTTTTTTAACTTTTTTTTAAATTTATTTTTGCAGGGCAATGAGGGTTAAGTGACTTGCCCAAGGCCACACAGCTAGTAAATGTCAAGTGTCTGAGTCCAGATTTGAACTCAGGTCCTCCTGAATTCAGGGCCGGTGTTCTATCCACTGCACCACCTAGCTGCCCCCCCCCCCGCCGCATCTTATTCTTAATGCAATATTTCCTACTGATGGTGACGAGCTACCAACTATTTTTTCTTTGTAAATGCCCCCTTCGGAAGAAATACAGCTTGTAGTCACAATAAGCTATGTAGGAGAGCCCTCACACAACCACTTAAGAAACAGGTTTCAGAGTTGCCAGATACCATCCCAGACCAATCATCTTCTCTACAAGATTGGTGACCATTCATAGTCTGGGTGAATTCCTCCAGTGAGGGGGAGACTCATTACCTCCCCAGGCTGCCCCTTTCCCTTTTGGAAAGCCCTACTTCTAAGCACATTATTCCTTTTACCAAAGCCCCAGTGCACCACTCTACAATCTGAACACATTGCTGTCTGCTCGCTAGGACTAAGCAGAATGAACCGAATCTTTCTTCCTTGTTGTACCCTTTTATGAACTTGACTGTTCAGTTTAAACTACCCCATCCCGTCAGCTGCTCTCCAGATGGCATGATCTCAGGGCCCCTCACTGTCCTGGTTGCCCTCCTCTGGGCACTATCTGGTTGATCAATGTCTTTCCTAAACTGGGGCACTGAAAACTGAACACAATACTATTCCAATGGTAGCGTTCAATGGAGCTGTCACCTCCTTATTGGCAGCAGCTATGCCTCTGTTAATATGGCCCTGTGATCTCATTAAAAAGAGAGTGTGAATGGGCCTTCTTTAGCGTTCCAAGCAAGAGAAACTTTAAGACTGTCTTAGGCTAATAAGACTAAGAGACCTTCTTCTCTTCTTTGTAGAGGCAAGGGATTCAAAGTGTGGGACAATGCATAAACTGTCAGATTCTACTGGATGAGTGCATTCGTTTCATTCATCCATTGCTTCCCCCTCTCTTTTTTATTCTTTGTTAAGAAGGATGGCTCTCTGAGTAGGGAAGGGGGAGGAATATATTGGGAAAGGAAGGTGATGCAAAAACAAAAGAGGGCAAAAAAAATAATTTTTAAAAAGACTAAGTAGGCTGTTTTCTTTGACACTTCCCATTTTTCACTTTTCACTGAAGGGCAGAATTCTTGAAGAATAGCTACCCAGATGTGGATAGGGTGAGCATGGATTTCCCACATAAGAAAATGGTAAGTTGTCACTTTCCATATGGAATCGCTACTTAATTTGACAGATCTTTAGGGAAAGAAACAAATCTACACATTCGGACCTACAGACATGATCAGTGAAAAGCCCCAAAGACTCTTCTAGGTGGCCAAGAGATGAAAAGCCTTTGTCCAAATTTCCAAGCCAAAAAAAAAGGCAAGCATTATATAGTGCCCTCCCTCCCCCCTCCCTATGCTCATCTACACGCGTTCAATTGAACTCTGATCTACACTAATTGAAGGGAATGTGGGGAGTCCAGAAGGATGGATAATCCCCATACCATTTTTATTTGGCTTACGAAAGCATTTTTGCACTAACATTTCAATATGAATGTGGCTAGCATTCTGGGAGTTCATTTTAAACCAAATTATGAAGCAACAATGCGGAGACTTGACTCAAGAAGAGTGGGAAAGTCCTCAAGTTTCCTTCCCATCCATTTCTTTAAGTTTCCTTTGTTTATAATGAACCTAACCAATAAATGCACATATCCCCAAAATTTAAAAGAGGCTCATATATGAAACTGGAAACTTGTTATACGTTTTTTCTTTAAAGTATACAATATATGAAATTCAACACAGTGGTAACAAAATTGGCCTAATTGTGTCCATCTCAGACCAGGTCAGGTGCATGCTGACTCTAAATATGATTTCAGTATCTGGAGGGACTGAATCCATGAGGTATATAATAATAATTTTTAAAAACCCTTTTGGGGCAGCTGGATAGTGCAGTAGATAAAGCACTGGCCCTGGATTCAGGAGGACCTGAGTTCAAATTCGGCCTCAGACACTTGACACTTACTAGCTGTGTGACCCTGGGCAAGTCACTTAACCCTCATTGCCCCCCTCCAAAACCCTTTTGCTAAATTCAAGCAAGCATTCAGCAAAATATCTACACCAATTCAGGGCCCCATGCTTGGGAATGAACCCATGTCGATAAATAATATCAATATCCCACGGGAGAAAATAAGTGTTTCTGAAGTTGGAAGAGCTACAACCTTCATCGCACTACTGGCCTTAGTGCACTTCACTTGGCCCCATTCTGACCATCCAAAACTAAGGTTAAGTATGAACTTTCTTTCAATAAAGTGAGAGGTGACTAAGAGGCATAGTGGATAGACTATTGTGTTTGAGGTTAATAACACATGAGTTCAAACCCTGCCTCAGACTCTTTTCCTAGCTGTGTAACTCTGGACAAGTCATTTAATGGCTCTTAGCCTCACTTTACTTATCTTTAAAATGAAGGGGTTAGACACAATAACCTCTAAGATTCCTTTCAACTGTAAACCTATGATTAACATAACCCCTTATGGCCTAAGCTATGGAAGAAACAAATAATGTCTAAGAAGGAGCTCCCTTCTGGACTTTTTTTACTTACTTCTGTGTATTATTATTATTATTATTATTATATTTATTTATTTTTAATTTTTTTACTTCTATGTATTATTTAAGTGGTTGGTAAATCCTCATTTTCCATTACTCTCACTCCCCATCAACTCACCCCCACCCCCAAATAGAAACTCTTTCCCTTCTAACAAATAAATATAGTCAAGCCACACAAAATCAATGCCGAAACTGCTGCCTGAAAACATACAACTCAGTCTGTGCCCTTTGTGCCTAACCTCTCTGCCAGGCTGTGAGAGATGTGGTTCATAATTAGCTTTCTAAAGCCATGGTCTGTCCATGCGTTCATCAGAGCTCTCAATTGTCCTCAACGTTATTGCAGCTCTTGTAGAAATTGTTTTCTGGGTCCTGCTCATTTCACTCTGCCTCAGTTTATATGAGTTTCCCTGTATTTTCCCTAATGGGTTACTCTAATTTTCCCTGGATCTTTAATACTTATCATTTCTTAGAGCACAAAGCATTCCATTATAATCACCAACCACAATTTGTTCAACCATTCCCTCAACTGACAGGCCGGGCACCCGCTTTTGTTTCCAGTTCTTTGAAACAACAAAAAAGTGCTGCTATAAATTTTTTTTTGTAGCTGGGAGCCCCTTCCTTACCTTTGTCATTTCCCTGTCAATCAGAATCAAAGAATCTTAGAGGTGGAAGGAATCTCTGAGATCTAGGCCGACCCCTTCAATTGACAAGCCCTGAGGGGTTAATTTGACATGTCCAAGCTCACACAGCAAGTGAGTAGCACAGCCTTAATGAGAACCCAGCTGATGATAATAACTGCTTTAAGGTTTGCAAAATGTTAACTCTCTATTATCTTACACGAAGAAGGTATTATTATCCCTTAAAGAGATGAAGTAGCTTGCACCTAAGTGGGGACCTGAACATGTGTCTAGCTGACTCCCTGCCTACCCATCTATCCCTTAGGCCATTCTGTGTCTCAGATCTCTTAGCTCTCTGAACAAAGGGTTTTTGGGTTTTTTTTTTTTACTATTACCAGATAGCCCTCATTTTGATTCCAGCTGATTGCTGGAGACAACAGAACTACATTTAGATGAAGATTGAAAATTGCTACATCCTTTACGTTACAATCTTGTGCAATGGAGGTGGCATTATGACCATCTTACAGCTAAGCAAAGTGAGGTTCAGAGAGGCAAACGAGTTGTCCCTCAGATAATAAGTGTTCAACACAAGATGTGAACATGGGTCTTCTGGACTCCAAGTCCAATGTTCTACCCATTACACCATTAAAACAGACAAAACGGTCCTGGAGGGAACAAATATTTCAGATCAAATAGATGAACTTTAGTCCAACCCAATATTTTGGGAGTGGCTTTCACCCACAGAGGTAGTTTCCAGCAAAAGCAAGAATAAAGTAAGAATCAGGATAATGTGAATAGTTTGGTAACATGAATTTTCAAGTTTATCTAACATACTCTTGCTTTGATATCTGTTCCTCTTCCTGGCTTTCCAGAGCCTCTGTTACATTTCAGTCAAAAGGTAGCGATTAAGCATCTGCGTGCAAGGTGCCATGCTAAGTGCTGGAATCTCTTGATCTCACATACTATGTTCCACATGGAGCCTTTCTTGACTATCTAAGCACTTCCATGGATTTACAAATATGTACCACACAATTAGGTATGTAGTCACATGCTTGTTTGTAATATCATTCTAAAATTCTCACATGTTGGCCCCATCTCCCAAAAGAAATCCTTGAAGTCATGGACCAAGAATTAATGAAAAATTTTTAAGGAGAGGGGGGTGGAGGGGAGAGAGAGAGGGAGTGAAGGAAAGGGAAGGGGTGAGGAAGGGAGAGGGAGAGGAAGAGACAGAAACAGGGAGAGAGAGGGAGGGGGAGGGAGAGAGAGAGAGAGAGAGAGAGAGAGAGAGAGAGAGAGAGAGAGAGAGAGAGAGAGAGAGAGAGAGAGGAGGCAATTTGAAGATGGCTGTGGGATCTAGGGTTAGCTAGAAAGAGTGGGCTCTCACCAATAAGGACAGTATGATCTCAAGGCAGGTGCTCCAAAACAAATAGGTTTAGTTTCTTCAGATCGTTCTACTAACTCATCATAGAAATGCCATATATCTTAGAATTGGAATTGGCCTCATTGCTATTCTAGTTCAACACATATTTGATAAGACTTCATTTCTACGTGCCCAATGAGCGGTGATTTAGAATACCTAAAATTCCTCAACTGAGGAAGAGACGAAGACTATCCAAGGCAGCCAACTCTACTTTTAGAGCCCTATGCTTTTTAGCGCTCTTTTTCCTTACTTCCAATCTACATCTGTCTCTTCTACCCCTTGCTTCTGGTGTCATACCCTAGAATCACATAGAGTAAACTCGATTCCTCTACCACATGAGAGTCCTTAAAATACATGAAGGAAGCTACCATGTTCCACCATCCCCTGCCCCAAGCCTTATTGTTTCCAGACTAAACATTCTATTTACCTTAACCAATTTTCTTACTATATGGCTTCTAGTCTCCTCCCTGAACCAGTTGCCCCCCAGTA
The DNA here is from genome assembly GCF_019393635.1 of Dromiciops gliroides. NCBI lineage: Eukaryota > Metazoa > Chordata > Mammalia > Microbiotheria > Microbiotheriidae > Dromiciops > Dromiciops gliroides. Next base: position 59,383,224 of record NC_057867.1, on the reverse strand, counting down.
GGCAAGTTAGAGTGTGGCAATATCCTTAAAATGTCTAATTCAGAACCCAAAATAATATTCCACATGTGGTCAGACCAGCCAGAATATAGTAAGAAGTATTATCCTCCCTAATGGTGTAGGCTTAGGATTCTTTTCATGTAGCCTAAGTTTGCAGGGCTGTTTTTCAGTTGCTACAAAAACCCTAATGATTGATATTGAGATTTAAGTTCATTAAAACCATTGGATATTGTAAACATCAATTGTTTGCTATTCATACAACTTCTATTTTGTATTTAAAATTTGATTTTTTAACCTGTGTAGATTTTGGTGATTTCTTTATTAAACTGAATCTAACCAGATTTATCCCATAATTCTAGATTGTTGAAGATTTGGGGCTCCTAAGTCTGTCATGCAGCATGTTAGTGTCATCAGAGCCTTCTATGATGTTATCCAGGTCACTTGCAGAGCAGAAAGCCAAGAACATCTCTGCAGCACTTCACTGCTGATATCTGAGTTGGCACTGAACCAATGATGACTACTCTTCGGGTCCAGCTACTTATTCCAAATCCACCTAACTATACAGTCAGCTTCCTCCATCTTTTCCACAAGGATAGATGGGGAGACTGTCAAATACCTTGCTGAAATTGACTAGGTAGAGTACATCTATATGATTCCTCTAATTAGTCTCATGATCCTGTCCAAAAAGGCATGAGGTTAGTCTGATAGGAACTGTTCTCCATTAAGTTATACTGGCTTCTAGTGATGATTCCTTTTGGTTCTAATTCTCACAAATCATCTCTTTAATAATATACTCTAAAATTTTGCCAGGAACTGAAGCCAAACTCATTAGACCAAAACTGATATACCCCAGTCTCCTCCTTTTTTCTTTCTTTTTCTTTTTTTTTTTGCAGGGCAATGAGTGACTTGCCCAGGGTCACACAGCTATTAAGTGTCAAGTAGTCTCCTCCTTTTTTAATGAAAAATAGGAACAACATCATTTTTTGTCTTTTTCCAGTGCTGCAACACCATTAATATTCTCCAAAACATTTTCAAAATCACTGACAGCAGCTTGGTAATTACATCTGTCTATCCTGCTCCCTACCCTGCCCCCACCTGTCCACCACCCCTGTACCCTCTGAGCATAATGATTTGCACTAATTGATGACAGCTAAACACCCTCCCTTCATTTGTTAAACTCCCTCTCTGCTAGCCATTTTTTACTCTATTCTTCCCATTATGAAAATCATTCTCCTTTTCAGACAAAGGAGAAACAGAATCATGCCTGAGTAGTTCTTTCTTCTCTCTGTCATCCATAAATGCCCCACCTTTGATCCCCTTGCTGCCCCAAGACCAGCAGTGGCCTTATCCATTCTTTGTTCCTTCTCTTGTACCCAGCATAGCTAGAAAACCCCTTTTTACTGGTCCTCAGAATTCCTTGGCAGTCGTGACTCATTCTGAGCTTTAGTGTCCACTCTTTTGTGGCCTTCTCCCATTACCTAGCCTTGCTTCCATCATCTAAACACGTCTTACAAGAATGTGAGTTCAATCAAAAACTCCATCCACTTGTCCCTTTAGACAGCTGCACCCAACCTTGTCCCTTTCTTTTCAGACAAGTTTTTCTTTATGCCTTCAGATTTTCATTCTTGAGAATTTCCCACTTCTGTTTGGCTGACCTCCATTGTAGAACTCTAGGTCATGGGATCCTATCTATGTTTTTTATGAAATCAGAAAATTCTACTCACCCCAAACTCAAGTTGCACATCAAGTCATGTCCAGCCTTCTGCTCATTTTTTTTATAGATTCGGGTTTTTTTTTTACAGATTTTAAATGGAATGATGACTTCCCTTTAGGTATCCCATTATCCATCATGTATCAAGCAAGTGGTTCTTTCCTATTGCTTAAACTTTTGTTACATGAACTTGTTGTTAAGGAATGCTATGTATTTCTCAGCTTTCTGCCGTTGGCTAAAATAATGCTCCAGTAGAAGAATGGATCAGTAGAGAAAAATATCATGAGCACATATGTGTCAATGCAGAGTTTGTAATTTTCTTCCTGAATTTATCTATTTCCTCCTTTTTTCAGATAGTATGTAATATGCTTTTATGAAAACAACAATCCTACTTCTCTCTCCACCAGTGATAATCATACAAATGCTCTATACCATACTCCCTCCTTCTGGTTCCTCAACATCCTCCAATGAGTATGCCATCTAAATAAATAATGAAATTTGCCCACTTTATCATGTTTCTTTAGAATAAGGTAGACCCTTTTGTGGCTATATTCCAATCATGAATTGAATCCCTATCAAGTCTTGGTGCTAGGAGAGGAAAAAGGGGTCTCTGCATTAGGCTGCCTAGTTAACCTCATTTACTGTGCATTTTTGTTGCATTTCTGTAAAGATATATGAAGCCATGGGATTTACTGTTGGATCCCCTCTTGAATTTTGTGTCCTGTGAATGACTGAGTGCCTCTACCCATACTTTTCTTACCAAGTTATAGCTGCTACTCCCTATGGTATCTTGCTTGGTACAGGACGGGGCAGTTTTCACCTTCTTATTTCATTGTCAGTTTAAAGCTTCCTGGGTCAAATTAGCAGGACTCAAGGCAATGCAATTATACTTTATTAGTCCTTGTTAGGGCCATTTTAACCCTGGCCAAGAGACTACTATATTATCCCTTTATTTTGGGGGCAGCAATCAGAGTTAAGTGACTTGCCCAGTGTCTGAGGCTGGACTTGAACTCAGGTCCTCCTGACTCCAGGTACAGTGCTCTATCTACTGTACCACCTAGCTGCCCTATTATTCCTTTATTTTAAACTATGGTTTAGAAACCAAATCTTGTCTTCTTAACTAGCTGTTCATTTCCTAATTCATTTTCTCTTCTCTGAAGCTTCTACCTTCAGTAAGCAACAGTGATAAAAAATACTTCCCGTTCACCAAGTTAATCAGTTTCTTGCTGAGGTTTTCATAATCCTTAGCAATGCTTTCTACTTTACTTCTGGTGCTAGCATTTGCCTCCACAAGAATCAACAGAAGCCTAGTGGTTAACATTTCCAACTCCTACTGTTAATGTCAAGTTTGGCAGCTCTCTACTTCAGGTCATCAACTCTCACTACTTGTCTCTCTGTCTTCTGACCCTTACTAGCTGATCTTTCTCCTGACATTACCTATGAGCAGACATGAGAATTCCCCTATTTCCTACCAAGGGGATCCAGATTCCATTTCTATTGGATGTGTCTCTTATCTATTACTTAGCTTTGGCCTTTTCCTTTTTCCTTTGGGCCATATTCTTCTATTCCCTCATTTCCTGATGTAGGTCAGGATTCCCTTCCATCTCTTCAGATCCCCCTGGGCAGTAACTTGTCAACATTGGAAGGCATGCTTGCCTTTTATATTATAAGTTGAAATTTTGCATGGATAGAACCAAAGTTGAATCCAACTTCAAACTCCTACCAACTGGGTGAAAAAGTCAAATCTTTTCTGAGTCTGTTTCCTTGTCTGTAAAATTCTATTATTGTTGTTTTTGTCTGTCTTTCATTCTTGTAAAGGACCATGACATCACAGTGATGTCAGGACTTGCACTCAATTGGATTTTAAGTGAGGCAGGGCTGTGAAGGTCACCAACCTCGCTCTCTCCTCCAGAGCCATCTGGGTCCAGTAGCAAGATATATATATATATATATATATGTGTGTGTGTGTGTGTGTGTGTGTGTGTGTAAAATCAGGACAACTGGAGATGGCCCTTGATGTTTAAGGCAATTGTGGTTAAGTGACTTGCCCAGGGTAAGCATCTGAGGTGAAATTTGAACTCAGGTCCTCCTTTCTCCAGGGCCAGTGTTTTATCCTCTGTGCCAGCTAGCTGCCCCCTATTTATAAAATAAAGGTAATTAACAACCCCTGCCTCAGACAGTGGTTGTGAGAATCAAATGCAACCACATATGTAAAGTGCTTTGCAATCCTTATAATGCTATACAAATGTGAGCTGTTATTGTTGTTCTTGTTGATTATCAGTAGATTCATAAAGTAACAGATTCACCTTTTTGAAGTTGTGCTATGTGCCTGTTTCATTTGTCTTTTTCTTTACAAAAATGTTTTTGATCTAACAGAACAATGGAGGCTGAGTTCATGCTAGAATTAACTTATCCAAGGTAAAGGGAATGCAGTCTGTAATGGCCCACTGAGCAGAGGGGAAGGACGGAAATGAGTTGCCTGCAAGTATATCAACTAGTCACCATGGTAATGGAAGCAATAATTATCATGAGAACACAAGGATTCAGGCATATTAATTTTCCACAGTATGATTTTTCAAAAATTTAAATGGACTCATTTCTGTTCCCACAGCTGTTTTGAGAATAGCACATTTAGGCAAGGAAGGCCTAAAAAGAGGATAATGGGGGGATCACTGATCCTGATGGAATAGAGAATCATCATGGGAACATCAGTATTCAGCCACATTAAGTTCCCTTTGTGCACATTTTTAGTAAGATGGAATCTCCCACAGATGTTTTGAGAATAGTGCATTTAGGTGATGAAGGCCTAAGCATAGTATATCCCTTGGTAAAAGCTAATTGACATTAATTGATTAAATGGAACTGGGAAGTTAGTCATTGGTGGTTAATAGTTGAGGGAATACACCCTGAATAGGAGCTTGATCTAAGAGCATTAGAGAAGACCCATCCTAACCCCTCAAGGAACCCTGAAGTGGAGACGTAACTCAGAGACAGTGAACTCAGAGTTATTTCCTATATGTGGGGCCTGATCTAGGAGAAAAGTGCATCCCTTGCATGTTGAAGGAGCCCTGGAGAGATTCTAGACACAAAATGGAGCCAACAGACCACTTACTCTGCTGCCAAAGTGCTTGTCCCAGTCTGTACCAGGCAGATCAGTTACTCCAGGGCTCTTCTCGGGTTCTGGTGTCTGTGCTCCACAAAATGATGTTCTGGTCAGTATCCTGGAGTTACTCTTTGATCAGGTAGCAACAGTATTTTCCTACCTTTAGGTACTGGCTGGACTGAGTGATACGGCACTTTGTTCAGCTATACTGAGTTCCAGCGCTCTTTTCAGCTGGTGTGCTTACAAAGCTTCTGCACCTAAGACAATGATTTTAGCTAAGGATTTGGCGAAGCTTAGTCCCACTGGCTCCCCCAGAGCCTCATCTCTGAGACTGTCACCTTCAGGCAGGAGATGGGAGAAGGCTTGCCTCTAAGAGTTATGTTTCATCAGTTGAGTCATATATTTTGATACCTCAAAAGATTAGAGAATATGCCCTCTCCAACAGTAGGGTGCAACTCATCCAAAAAGAGTCCATTTGGAACTTTCCTCTACGTCTTTTGACATGGCATGGATATCAATAATACGTGAAGGCCACTGGTCACATTTTGTCCTCACCATATTATATTTTGGAGTTATGCAAAGGACACAGAGATGCATGTAAAACTGGTCACATCTCCATGGTCTTCCCAGACTATACTACATTCATTCTGTGTACATATACTCTGATTCAAATTTCCATCTGAAGGTTTATCTGAAGTCAGTACAACTCCTTCTAATGGGGTGCAGGGGCATGTTGGAACCAGATAGCACTGACTCTCAAGAGCCAAATGCTAAATTTTCAGCATAAGCATTTACACTTTGGAAAAAGCAAACAATGCAAATCAGTACCTTATTTATTGTTCTGTTGACTTCTAGAGTTTAGAAAGTGATAAATAAAATGGTAATCATGGAGACTAAACTTAAAAGTGTGTCTCCCCACCACAACCACCCAAGAGCTAATTGTTAAACATTGACCAGCACACCACTGAGTGGGGCTGGGGTTATAAAGGTACAACTGAAGTACTTGGTTTGAGCCAAGGTCTAAACCTGAGGGACTTGAAGACTTGGGTAGTAGAAAGCTACATCTATATACTAAGGGGTAGGTTGATTATTGGGTTTTTGTGTTTCTTTTTTTATGAGGCAATTGGGGTCAAGTGACTTGCCCAAGGTTACACAGCTAGTAAGTGTCAAGTGTCTGAGTCCAGATTAGAACTCAGGTCCTCCAGACTCCAGAGCTGGTGCTCTATCCACTGTACCACCTAGCTGCCCCTGTAGGTTGATTATTTAGAGAAATATAAATACATTTAGAAAATATGACAAATGTAATTATTTTAGCTTCGACATGGGCTAGTGGATCCATTGTGTCCTTGTTCCTCCATTTAATAGCTCTGTGAGCTAGATAAATCCCTTCACCTTCTCTAGTCAAGCCGACAAATATGATCCACCTCCCCCAATTCTCTCAGCAGAAGAGCTTGACTCATACTTTACTGAGAACATAGAGGCCATTAACTATGACCTCCCTCCTGACATCATCTCCCATTCTCCCTTCTATTCCATTCTTGACAAAAGGATGGTCCTTCTGACTAAAGCAACCCTCACTTTGCATCCTCTCCTGTCTTGGGTGTGGGCAGCAAGGCAAGTGACAAGGCAGCTAAGGGGAGGTTATTAGTGAAGTGAAGCATGCCTGAGGCTTTCCTGAATGAACAATCCGAGGGAAGTCATCACTCACCAAGATTAGGAAGCCCAGGGGAGAAAGTTTTAGAGATGAAAACTCTGGAGGCAAAGGGACCTTCTAACTCTAAATCCAAGATCCTATGACTTATGAGCTATGTGACCTTGGGCAAAGAACTTAACCTCACTGAGCATCAGTTTCCTCATTTGTAAAATGGAAGGAAGGCTGCCTACCTCACTGGGTTGCTTGTTGTGAATATCAAACAAGATTATACACATATTAGTGTGTATATATATATATATATATATATACATACACACACATATGTATGTATAGTAAAATTTGAAAAAGCTAGATAAATGTTAGTTATTTGTATCACTACTATTCTCAGTAAGTCAGCTCCCCCTGGGGGCTGAAGGCAAAAATCACACCTTCAGCCAGCAAGCCAGGCTAGACCTTAGACCATTTAATCTCATTGTGCAGATTGGTAAAAGCTACATACAGAAGGGAATTAGGAAGACTCTTCTCAGTCTCTGAATAGATAAGCATATCCTGGGCCTAATGATTTTCTCTATATAGAACTCCTTTTTCTCAGATCTTCTGTTTTAGTAGAAGTTAAAGTAAAGGCCTCTTTCTGCAACCTCTCCCTGCAACATGAAATGTCCATCAAAAATGACTGCCAATGACATCTAAACAGGCAGGTTCCCACCTATAAAGGACAAAATATAAGATAGTGACCTATCTGTCCAATCTTCTACTTAAAAAAAATCTCACATCTTAATCTGATGGGATAGCCATCTCATATGATCAACAAAAGCAAGAGATAAATTTCTGCTAAGCGACTCCTAACAGAACAGTCTAAAAACTTCTGAGGATAAATTGCTCATGAAAATAAGAATTCTGACCTCCTTGTTTATTTCATCAGCCACCCAAGACACATAGCTCTTTTCGGGTCATTACTCATTAGATCAAAGATATCTACTGAATTTAGAAATCAAAGACTCTCTGAGCTTTACAGTCATGTTCTCAAAAATTAATCCTTTAAATTAGAGTTTTGCAAGATTAGGCATTCAACCAAGGAACCTACAGATCTCATAGAGGAAGATCAACCAAAGCTTATTTTTACTTAAATTATCATTATTTCAACCCAGTGTGAAGCCATTATTTTCTATGCTGCTGCTCTGATTTCTGTTTGTGGCTCTGCTACAGTGGCCAGACTACTGAAGAGTAACAAGTGAAAGAGACAGCTGATATCTGCGGCACTGAAAATGGAAGATCGAGCTTTGGGGATAGGTGAGCGATATTTCCATTTAACCCATAAAAAGGCCAGCAGCTTAGGCCAGCTGCAGGTAGAAAGCTGTCCCAGCTTTCCACAAGTCTCAGCACAAAGGAGGATACCTTAAAAGGTCACTGATCCTTCACAATTTGATAAGCAATTGACAGACCTGAAAAGAGATTTGTTGGAGGCGTTTTTTGTGGTCAATTATTGTTGGTGCAATGCTGCAGTGAGACATTGTGTGTATTCCCATTGAGCCTGTGACGATTGTTTTTAAAGGGCACAGGCTGACATGCAGCCCCTCATTTTGAGATGAATTCTGAAGCCTTCTCTACATTCTTGCAGCAGCAGAAATCTTTTTTAGCATTCATCTTTCAGGATAAATATCCCCACACAAACCCCACAGGAAAATCTGCTGTAGCCCCCAAACCAATAGGAAAGAGTTAACCAATTCACTTGACAAACATTCTAATCATCTTTTTTTAAAGAATTGATAATAATACATTGAATCTTTAATAACACATGGCAGTAGATAATGTTCTAAGTATTGTCCCTTCCTTAAAGAAATCCCTTTCCTCCATGAAAGATTTCATGTACTAGTTCCAAGCCTTTAACATTTTTATTGGTATATTTTGTTTTTAGATCACCTTTGTTTCTGAATATATAACTCTCCCTCCCCTCATCAGGAAACCATCGCTTGCTTGTAGCAGGGAATAAAAAAGGAAGGGGGAAAACAGCAAAGCAAAACTAACACATAAACCAAGTTTGAAAACATATAGCACAAGGGTGCCTAGGAGATGTGTTGGCACACCCAGAGGGGAAAGGAAGGACCAATAATGGACAACATACAATGTCTCAGTACTATGAGGTATGGCTATGTTACCCATCAATAATCCCCTACCTTTGCAAGGAAGGGAGGGAGGTCCATTTTCTGCTCTCATAACAACAAGAAGAGCTAGCATTTATATAGCTCTGACTATGTCCCAGGCACTTTCCTAAGTGTTTTGTGGTTTTTTTGGTTGTGGTTTTTTTTTTTTTTGGTGAGGCAATTGTGGTTAAGTGGGGTTAAGCCCAGGGTCACACAGCTAATAAGTGTTAAGTGTCTGAGGCTGGATTTGAACTCAGGTCCTCCTGAATCCAGGGCCGGTGTTCTATCCACTGCACCACCTAGCTGCCCCTGCTTCTCTATTTCTATCAAGGACATCACCGCCTGATAGTCCCTGAATTCTCCATTTTGGTGTTTTCCTTGACTCCTGATTCTTTTCCCACATATACAGTCAGAAGCTAAATTAGAGATTTGTAGAACTTGTCATTTCCCCCTCCACATTATCTCACATAGATCCCCTTTTTTCTCTGCTCATGAAGCAAACACACAAATGAATGCCATTATCACCTCTTGCCTAGACCAAAGCTTCTTAAACCCCACATGGGGTCATGTAACGGAATGTGGGGACTGTGAACAATTTGGCAACAGTAAAACGTTATGTATACCTATTTTATATACCTATATATCTGGGGTCACATAAAAATTTCTCCGGTGAAAAGGACTCATGAGTGGAAAAAAGTTTAAGAAGTCCTGGCCTAGACTATAGGAACAATCTTTGAATTCATCTCCTTGACTTTAAGCCTTTCTCTTTTCTAGTTCACCCTCCACTCAGCTGCCCAAGTGATTTTTCTAAACTGCAATACTAACCATGTCACTTCCCTATGTGATTAGCTCCACGTGGCTCTCCCTTACCTCTAGGATTACGCATATACTCAGCTATTTGGCTTTTAAAATTCTTCGGAACCTGCCACCAACCTTCCTTTCCAAATGTATTATGTAACGCTCCCCTTCTTGCAAGCTACAGTCCAACTAGCCTGGCTTTATTGCTGTTCTTTATTCATGATTCTGCATCTCCATGTCTTTGCACTGGTTGTTCCTCTCCCTGAAATACATTCCTATCTGATCTTTCACATAGAATGTGCTGAATGAATGGTTCATTAATAAATAGTATTTTATCATCTGAGGGAACATTTGATATCATTTATTCCCATCTTTTTTCTCAAGTATTAATCCAGTTTCTAATGAAATTCTGGTAAATGACCACTTAGCCTCTATTTAAAGTGACAGGGAGTTCACAACCTACTCCCATGACTCCCATGAAGAAAGAGCGTGTGAGTCTGGGCCCATGTCTGGGGGTGTCTGGCAGGTTCTGTGAAAAAGAATCTGCTTAAAGACCGCCTTCCCTAGGAGAGGCAGCCATTTGGTAAGGATGATCGTCTCTGACAATGAAGACAATTATGATATTGATGGCTTTGATGATGTGGAGGAAGATGATAGGCTAAGTGACTTGGAAGACCCCCAGGAAGAAGGCCAGGAGAAGATGGAAAGTCTTCCCTTTGGAGAAGAGCAACAGGGGCGACAAGTAAACTAGGGCCAGGGCACCACACTCTACGTGGCCAAGGATAAACACACCCGAACCCTGCAGATTATGATGTGTACTGCTGTGATAGTGGAACTGGAAGGAAAGCCTGGGTGGCTACTCATCACCATGAGAGAGCCCAAGACCCAAAAGATCCCTAGAATCATCCTCCAAGGCCTGCCCAATGGGAACTGTGAAACTGTGGTATACATGAACTCGTCATCACTAAGGGAGGTCCCATCTCTACCTTGGACTCCCTAGCAGTTGGATTTTGTTTCTTTTTAATATGGATAACAAAGCCTAGTCAACCTCTTGAAAAAAGAAAAAAGTGCTTATTTAAAAAAAATATAAATTTAAAGAAATTTGAATATGGTAATGATGTCCCACAGAGTCTCCCCTTCTCCAAAATAAACACCCCCAGGACCCTATTCTTATTCACTTTGCTTAGAAATCCCCATCCTGACTAACTACTTCTGAACATTCTTGCATGTTCATCGAGCAATGTTGCTACTCTCTCCATTGGCACAGATCAAAAGCTATGTGTGTTTTCCCAAATTACAGGCTTTTGTCCATATTCTTCTGGAGATTCTCCATAGTGGAGCACCTACTCAATGTGCTTGCATTTCATGGTAGCAGTGGAACTCCAGCTAGCCCACTCATGACATGGTAGCCCACGCTCTAGTATGATCATACTGCGTTTCAGTAACCTCTCTCATGCCCTTTCTTATGCGTGGGCCATCACTGGAAATATGCTAGCACCTGCTCACACCCTCTCCTCCTACAGATATTTCCATAGCATTTAGAGTCAACAAAAATGTTGTCTTCCTCAAGAGAGTGGAGCTGCAAGATTGACAGTCACAAATCAATATGAGGAGAACACGTGCATTGAAAACACGAGTCTGTGTCCTGGGGAACAGCATGAGATCATTAAAAGCAATGCACAATGTGCCCAATGCAATCTAGCTCACTCTTTTCTTTCTATTCAGTCCTGGGACCAACTCATTGTCTATCAATAGAGCTCTTGCCAGGTACATGTGCTGATGCTCAAACTCAGTGGATTGGTTATACAACAGGCACATCCTGGACAATAGGCACTTGGTATCCATTTAGTTTTTCTAACAGGAATTGTTAAGCCTGATCTCTCTTGAATAATCGTAGGTCTCATTAAAAAGGCCCTATAATGGTCAAGGGCTGGATTCAATCAATCTGATTCACATCATCCAAGAGCACTTGTGTGTACCTACAATGGGGTACCCAGAAATAAACACAATGCTCAAAATGGGGTCTGGCTACTAGAGAATACAATGGAACTACCCTCAAGGACACCATATTATTCATTCCAGGTTAAGATGAGATGCAAACACTTGGAACTGTGTTGTTTTTTTCTCATCTGAATTTTTGGATTTGAAGGACAGCTCTCTGGCATGGGGGCGGGAAGGAAGAGGACATTGGGAGATGGAAGAGATACAAAAGAGGAGAAAAATAAGCACCAAAAACAGTTTTTAAAGGATTACATTTGTTTTGCCTGCCAAAACACTGCTGACTCATACTGAGCTTCCTGTTCACTAGAAGCCCCAGGTCTTTAAAAACATCAGCTATTTTCTAGTTATGCCCAAATCTTTATCCATGAAGCTGGCTCTCTCTTAACACAAGTATAGAACTTTCCATTTAGCCCCATTCAGTTTCATGTAATACTCTCAACCATCTTGGTGTATGGCTCCATGATGTGAGGGCGATTTATCAGGGGAAGTTTCACTTGCTTGTTTATTTCACCCAGTATTTTTCCTATCATGAGCTGTAAAATAGCATTTCCCCCCTTGGTTAATGGCAGTTTAAGACAAATTATTTCAAAACGTTCCCATCTGTCTGGTAATTGTTTTTTTCATTAGAGTACTAAGCAGTTATGTGCATTTCATGTGGTGCTACAAGATCTTATTCATTTGTAGTTTTTTATTCCTAGAGATGAATAGAGTTCTAAGGTGTTAGATTTTAGAATATATCCCTAAAATAAGCTATACTGGTATTCAGCATCTGAACCACACTGCCCACCTTCTGGCAGAAAGAAGACAGTCTCAGGTAGTACAAGGAGACACATTTGTGGACATGGCCAATGTGGGAATCTGTTTTGCTTGACTATATATATATATTTGTTATGAGGGTTTATTTATTTTAATGGGGACTGTCAAGAGAGAGCAAGCAAATGCTTGTTAATTTTTTTAAAAATGCATTGGTCATAGGGTCAAAGCAAGGGATAACCATTTATGATGCCAAGAAAAAACAAGGAAGGACCCTTGTTCTTTCCACACTGGGTGGAAACCCTGTAGCCAGGAAGTCATGGATGACAGTTGAACAGGCTGGGCAGCAACAGATGGGTCAGAGCCTGCATCATTGGAGGGGATGTCCACATTGATGAGATGAAAGATATACTAGAAGATTTGAGAGTCCCTAAAGTATGAATGTCTCCTTTAAAGAGCTCCTTGGAAAGCCTAGCTCTCTGCAAGTACTGTATGAATATCCATAAAGCCTTGCCTTGCTCCAGAGAGTAAGCCAGCCTTTAGCCATAGTCAATTACACAAATAAGGGTACTGGAAACAAGATAGATGTAGGAGATCTATGTCCCAGGATTGTTAAAATATATATTCAGCTTCTATCTATCCCCGTATAAAAAATGCTCTAAATCACTATTGATTAGAGAAATGCAAATTAAAATAACTCTGAAGTACCACCTGATACCTATCAGATTGGCTAATATGACAAAAAAGGAAAATAATAAAAGTTGGAGAAGCTGTGGAAAAAATTGGAACACTAATGCATTATTGGTGGATCTGTGAACTGATCCAACCATTCTGGAGAGCAATCTGGAATTATGCCCAAAGGGCTATAAAGTTGTGCATACCCTTTGACCCAGCAATACCACTTTTGGGTCTTTTCCCCAAAGAGATTATAAAAAAGGGAAAAGGACCCATATGTACAAAAATATTTATAGCTGCTCTTTTTGTGGTAGCAAGGAATTGGAAATTAAGGGGTTGCTCATCAATTGGGGAATGGCTGAACAAGTTGTAGTATATGAATGTAATGGAATTCAATTGTGCTGTAAGAAACGATGAGCAGGAGGAGTTCAGAGAAACCTGGAAGGACTTGCATGAACTGATGATGAGTGAGATGAGCAGAACCAGAACATTGTACACAATAACAACATTGTGTGATGATCAACTCTGATAGACTTAGCTCTTCTCAGCAATGCAATATTCCAAGACAATTCCAAAGGACTTGTGATGGAAAATGATCTCCATATCCAGAGAAAGCAATGTGGAGTCTGAATGAAGATTGAAGCATACTATTTTCACTCTTTTTGGTTTTTTCTTTCTCATGGTTTTCCCCTTTTCTGATTTTTCTTTCACAACATGAGTAATGTGGAAATATGCCTAACATGATTGTACATATATAACCTACATCAGATTGCTTGCTGTCTTGAGGAGAGAGGAGGGAAAGGAGGGAGGGTGAAAAATTTGGAATTCAAAAGTTTACAAAAATGAATGTTGAAAACCATCTTCATATGTAATTGGGAAAAAATAAAATACTATTAAGTGAAAAAATATATATATATTCAGCTTCCATTGAGTCAACTATAAGTTCAATGCAAATTCTTCTCAGATATACTTTCTTTTTTTCTTCTTTGTTTTGTGGGGCAATGAGGGTTAAGTGATTTGCCCAAGGTCACACAGCTAGTAAGTGTCAAGTGTCTGAGGTCACATTTGAACTCAGGTCATGAGGTCAAACATTCCATATTCCATGAATGTCTGGAATTCCCTCCTTCCTTACCTCTGCCTCTTGGCTTCCTTCAAGTTTCAGCTAAAGGTCTCTCTTCTACAAGAAACTTTTCCCAGTCCCCTATTTAATCTTGGTGCCTTTCCTCTAAGATTCTTTCCAATTTCTCTTGGATACAGACTGTCTCTGTATAGCTGCTTACATGTTGTCTCCCCAGCAAGACTGTGAGTCTCTTGAGAGAAGGGACTGGTGATTTTACCTATTTCTCTGTCCATAGTGCTTAGCGCAGTGCCTGGCACATAGGTAAATCAGTGCTTACTGACCAATTGACCAATGATCAGAGGATAGGGTTATCTCATGGTAAGAATCTACCTGCATACACTAGATACTGGTCTTGGTCTCTCTGTCTGAGCATCAGTTTCCATCTGTCCCCCTAAGCTCAGTTGGAATCCTCAAAGCCAAGACTCACCTGTGGCTAAGTATTCTGCTCCCAGATTCCTTAAAAACAAATCTTAAAACACTGTAAATAAATGCTAGCTATTAGGATAGAGACAGCTATTTGGGGAAGGGGATGGAGCACTGGGCCTAGCATCAGAAAGATCTCAGTTCAAATCCAGCCTCAATATTAACAAGCTGTGTGACCCTGGGTACGTCCCTCAACCTGCCTGCCTCAGTTTCTTCCATTGTAAAATGGGGATAATAATATCACCTACCTCCCAGGTTTGTTTTGAGGATCATAAGAGATATACTTAGCACAGTATCTGGCACATAATAATTACTTAACAAGTGTTTGTCTCTCTCCTACCCTCCTGTATGATATGAACCTCTGGACACTAACCCTGCCTCATCTGCTGCATTTTATACTCTGCCCATTTCTTCCTATTTGTACTAGCACCGCAGATGGCAAACTTGGCTCTGCTGCGAATTTATTTTCATTGTATACCCCTGGGTTGTAGTTATTTGAACAGAAAGCTCTTACAATTTAATTTGGTAATACTTTAGCAATTGTCTAGTCTAATCCCTATCCCTAATCTAATGCCAATCCCTCAAATCAGGAAACTGAGATAGAGTGATGGGAAATGACCTGCCTATGGTCAGATGAATATTAGGTAGAAGAGTTTGTATCTGAACCCCACTTATTCAAATAACACTATTATTTTCCTGAATAGGATCAGAAATGGGAAGGCCAATTTCCTGACCCCACTCAGGGATTTTATCCCAGCATCAGGCTACTTTCATAATCCATCTGAAATTCCTGTGTGTCCTTGGAACACATTACATGCTTTTTTATAGCAAACTCACTTTCCTAATTTAATTTAGCTCAGGTAAACAGTAAACAGAGTCTATATTCCCTGGCTACATGCACACCAGCTGGGCAGTGGACAGATGCCACCTGGGGCCATATTAGTGGGGTTGAAGGAATTCAGCCAAGGAGTCTTACGGGCTAATGCTTTAAGATCAAACAATATGAGAACTGGCATTCACCATGAAAGATTTCTGAAAACTTCAGGAATGTTGGGAGGAAGGCTTTTGGTTAGGTAGCATGGTGCTGGGGAAAGAGTGCTGATCTGGGAGTGAGGAGAACTTGGTCTTAAAGCCCACCTCTGACACCTATTAGCTGGGTGTCCACAGTCAAGGCATAACTTCTAAGCCTCAGTTTCCTCATCACTCCATTGAGAATAATGATACCTGCAATGACTACCCTAAAAGCAGGGATATGCTGGGAAATGTTTAATAACTGGGTCTCAAAAGCAGGACACACTTTCAAACTGAATCTGCATCATTAACATTTTCTCCATCACTTTCTTAAGTCTAGATGATCAACAAAACAAGAAATCAAACCCTTGTTGCATTTGCCAGTATCTACAATGTAAACGTTGACAGTGAAAATTTAATAACCAGCCCTCCCAAGCCCTGTGAGCTGGCTTTAACACTTCCTCATTTATAGGGCTGTTGTGAGATTCAAGTTAAATTATGTAAGGTACTTTTCAAATGTCAGCCACCATTAACATTAACATTATCATCATCACCCACAGAGGTGCAGACTGAATGTTCCCTCCATTTGGCGTTCACAATTGCTCAGGAACAGTAACACTAATGCAATAAACCAGATTCTCAGGGCCTGTTGATGTAGTATAATAGAGGGGTGTGAGGTTCAGAAACCTGACTATTTATGGCCTCCTCTCCATTTGGAAAAGAGTGCTGAGCCAAGATTCCTTTGAAATGGTTTTAAGCCTCAATACCATGTCCAAAAAACCATAGACAAACCTCTAGGCTCCTATTTTAGGTCAACCTTACCTTGGTCATCATGCCCTCCATTGATGACAATAGATCTTGGCACCTGAAGGTTTCATAGACTGATAGATCAACATTGGTAAGGAGCAGTGCACTATGGCCCAAAATCTTGATGTTTACAAGGACTCATCATCCTTAAAACAATGGGTGTGATATCGATCTACCATTTGGCCACAAAGTCCTCATCCAAACTGAAAGAGTCTCTTCAAGCTGAAAATTGACTGCTAATTTTTCTCCTTCTGTTGTCATGAAGTCAGGCCAATCAAATGTAAACTGGCATTAAGATAAAACAGGAACAATCATGAAAATTTAAAGTGATCCCATCTACTCTCCCTTCTGAAAGCATCCATCTAGTCAGATAAAGAAAGAAAACAAACAGGCTAGAGTGACTAGAGGAGGACAGTTGTCTCAGCCACTTAAGACTATCTAGATAATCATAAAATCATCTGTCACATTTCTTACCTTCACATAGCCGAGAAAGGGACCATGCTTAAGAAAAATAAAGAATCCTCCAAAGCCCAACCAGCAATGAGCAATTATGCTGAACGCCAACACATACCAACATACACATACAAACATGTTCTTACAGAAGATTTAGGGCAGAATGGATCCAAATCAAAAGAAGTCAATCAGAATCAAATGAGTCAGTCCCTTTGCTTCTTATGCATTCCTAGGACCAAGGACAGCACCTATATAGAACTCAGTATTTACTGATGCTGGAGGACAGATGTCATCAGCTAGTGGCAATAGTAGACTTGAATTCAGAAGAGATCTGGGTTCGAATCCCACTTCTGATACTTTATAACTATAATTGTAGGCAAGTCACATCACTTCTCTAAGACCCAGTTTCCTCGTTTGTAAAATGAAGAATAATACTTACACAATCTTCTTCCTACAAGGGGGTTGTAAGGACTTGAATGAGCTAGTTGATACAAAATGCTTTGCAAGCCTTGAATTGCTCCATAAACGTCAAACATTCTTATCAGGTCACGAGGATCCAGATTCAACTCCTGGCTGACACTGACACTTTCAAAAAGTGAGAATATTTGACACATCCAAGACATGTGTTCATAGACAACTCTATGAGCCTGTTTCCACATCTCTAAAATGGAAACAATAATGTCACTAATAATCACCTGTAAATAAGAAAACACTTTGTATAACTTAAAGCACTATAAAAGTGGCCACATGATGGTGAATACAGAAATCTCTTATAAGACTCAAACCAAACCCTTACAAGACTATAGAGCAAGCTCCCTATATCTTCAAAACATACTTTCATGAAAAGAACATCCATGGACTATTAGGAAATCTTATGCTGACTGTGTCTCGAAGCAGTCTTTTGTCATTCATTCACTGGAGGGAGCATTCAAGGCTTGGACCACAGTGCTAGGAATATGAAGGGAAGGGAAGAGGTTCACAGTCTTGTAAGAGGATTAAGGGACACATGCAAATAACGGCAACACAGAGCAGGGTTTAGTCAGTACCACGTAAGTGACACACACAGGAAATACCATTCTATAAAGCAGATTGGAGAGACATTACTTCTGACTGGAGTGCTGAAGGAAAGCTTTCCAGAAAGATAGACCTCTTCCAGGAGAGGCTGACCTGAGCTGGGCCTTGAAGCATGCTTAGGACTTTGATATGAGAAAGGGCATTCCAGTAGAAGTAACTGTATAAAAAAGGTTTAGAGGTGGGGGAAAAGATGAGACATGTTTAAAAAATAGCAGAGCAGCTAGGTGACACAGTGGATAGAGCACCAGCCCTGGAGTCAGGAGGACCTGAGTTTGAATCTGACCTCAGATACGTATTAATTTGTGACCCTGGGCAAGTCACTTAACCCTGATTGTGAAGGGAAGAGAAAAAGATAGGGGAGAAAGGGGAGAAAGGGGGGAGAGGAGGAGGGAGGGAGGGAGAGGGAGAGAGAGGGGGGATCAATAGATCAAGTATGATGAGAATGCTGGGTTTTTAGGAAAGAGTAATGAGGAATGATTGGACCACAGATTTAGAACTGGAAGGCATTGTAGAATTCAAGTTCAAAACCCTCATATTACAGGTGAAGAATCAGACCCAGAGAGACTGAATGATTTATCCACATTTAGAAAGATAGGAAATATTAGACAAAGTATTCAAGTCCAACATTCTACCTCTTTGGCACTGTCTCTCCAAACTAATTTATTAGGCCCTTACCACATGTCAGGCAATGTGCCAAATGAAAGAAAAGTAACAGTTGCCCCTGTCCTCAAGGAACTCCCATTCTAATGGTGGGGAACAATATGTAAATACTGAGATACATCTAAGATATGTACAAGGTAGATGGGAAAACTAGCAGCTGGGGAGAAAGCCTCAGGAAGAAAGCGGAATTTGAGTTGACATGGAAGGGAACCAGGAATACAAAGTGAGGGGGGGGGGAGTAAGAATGGCCAAGGTTATAAAGGGCTTTAAATAGGAAACAAAAGACTTTCTCTTTGATCTTCGAGGTAGTAGGGAGACAAGAGATTTTATTGAATGGAGGCGGGCAAGGTCAGTCTTTAGGAAAATCACTTTAGCAACTGAATAGACAAAAGATTGGAATGAGAGATAGACTTGAGGCAGGGAGACCAATTAGAAGTCTATTGTAAGATTCTAGTCAAGAGGTGACAAGGGCTTGAAAGAACGTGGTGCTGGGGAGAGCTGAGAAAAGGGGTCAGAGGCAAGAGCTGTTGTGTGTGAATGTACTAGGGACAATAGTCGCAATGGCTTGCATGTGTGGGATGACTGAGAGTGATAAGACTTGGGAGTCCAGGTGGCTGGGAGGATAGTGGCACCCTGAACAGGAGCGGGAGAGTTGAGAATAGAGGGTTTGAGGAGAAAGAGAATGAGCTCAGCTTTGGACAGATTGAGGCACACAGATCTACGAGCTAGACTGTCAAAAAAAAGGAAATGTGCTTTTGTCACATCTATCCATCAACTCAACATCAAAGGAAAAAATAATGGGGAAAGACTCCTGGAGAAAAATAGTCATCCCTTCGCAAAGGTTTCAAATATCATTTCTGAGAATAGCATAGGATCTCTGGCACACTTCCACTTGTAAGACTGCAGAGTCATCGTTATCATGGACATGTAAGCGATACGCATGGAAAATGAAGTAAAGAACTGGGGCAAAGGGACAGGAAATTTGAGCCAAACTACAATCATTTCCCACTTATTGGGAAGTCAGTTTCCTAGCAAATGCAATCCTTCAAAGGAAGTACAAGTGGCTTCTGAGCAAAGATTCCCACCCCTCTGCCACTGTGTCCCTCAGAGGCTTACAGACTCATATTTAACATAAATTTCTAACAAACCGGATCATCTAGTTTTCCAGCCCCAAATCAAGTGAGAAGCATCAAACTAGAATATGGGTAAGGAAGGGCTGTTAGAGGTCAATATGATAGGACTAGGGAGAGAGGTAATAGTTCGACACAAAGGAACCAGAAAAAAATTTTAAAGCACATGCAGTGGCATTACTGTACAATAAAATAACGGCTACCCATAGTAATGACCCTGGATCATCAAAAAATATTACATTATATTCAAATTACTCTGCTTCAGGAGGCAGGGGAAAAGTTATAATGTAAAAATGATTCTATTGTAAAATGGGTAAAAATTTTAAAGGACTTAAAAGCTTTGACTCCTGCAGACAACTTCAGGTATCTAGAAGATTCACTCAGAAGCAAAAAATTAAATAAATAATGAAGATATTTCTTGCTGTGTTGCTAGTTGATGGCCAAGTATCTTTTAGCCTAATAGCTCATGGATAGCTATTTAAAATTCTTATTTTCCTTTCTGAGTACAGGTCACTCATAATACAGTATGGTTACTAAAGATTTTATAGGTTAGGAAACTGATTCAGTATATATCATCTGAAGACCTTATCAGACTCTTAATGTGCCTCCAGTCATGTGCTTGAGCAAATGTTCTCTGCTATGGAGCCATTAAGAAGTGTGTGTTATAGCAAAGGCAGTCCCTTGTTGGCCATTTACTATAGCTTCTGCTCTGTTTTCTTCATATCTAGTTCCCCTTTTAGCCCAGATCATCATTTCAGTTCATCACTCAAGGCTAGCAGCTTCCAAAATGCTTCCAGTGTATCAAGAGAGCTTTCCATTCTCCCCATGGTGAGCCTTGGGAACTGGTTGGGAGCAGCTGACAGAGGGGTCCTTAAGTACAGGAGACATTGTTTGTCCAATCAATCAACAAGCTTGTAGGCCCAAATTAAAAACAACTCCATCTTTTTACATTTATTTAAACAATATTAATCCTTTAGTGATGGCTCACATTTTATCTGGAATTTTTAGGTGTCAAGTATGTGCCAAGTCCATCCCCCTCCCTTCTTTCTTCCTTTCCTCTCTCTTTCCATCCCTCACCCCTTCCCTTCCTTCTTTCCTTCCTTATTTGCCTCCTTTCCCTCCATCCCTCTCTCCTTCCTTCCCTCCCTCCTTCTTTCCTTCCTTCCTTCTCTCCCTCCCTTCCTCTCTTCCCTACCTCCTTTAATTCCCTCCCTCCCTTAATTCCTTCCTTCTTTCCTTCCTTCCCTCCCTCCCTTAATTCCTTTCTTCCTTTCTTTCCTTCGTTCTCTCCCTCCTTTCCTTCCTTCCCTTCCTCTCTCCTTCCTTCTCTCTCCTTCCTTCCTTCCCTCCCTCCCTTAATTCCTTCCTTTCTTCCCTCCCTCCCTTAATTCCTTCCTTCCCTCTTTCCATCTTTCCCTCTTTCTTCCTCCCTCCCTCCTTTTCTTCCTTCCCTCCCTCCTTTTGTCCCCATCATGTGCCAGGTACTGTGCTAGGGGAAGGGATTGCAGAGATAAGACAGCAAGGTCCCTGTTTTCAAGGAGCTGGGGAGGTGGGGAGGTGGGGAGGTGGAGAGGTGGAGAGGAGAGAAAGCATCTATAAAATTACATAAATACAAAAACCCAAAGAAATGTTGGGAAGGTACTTCCCAAGCATGGTCTTAAGGAAAGACTTTATGGAGAAGGGGTTATGTGAACCGAAGCTTACAGGAAGCTAATGATTCGAAGATGTATAGGTGAGGAAAGAATGCACTCCAGGCATGGGGGACAGCCTGGGCAAAGGTGCAGAGATGAAAGATGGAAAATGTGTATGAAGAATGACAAGCACACCACTTTTATTGCAACACAGCAGGCATGAAAGGGAATAATGGTCAATAAAGGTAGCTTGGAGGCAAATGCCAACAGGCCTTAAATGCCAAACAGGACTTTCCCTCCATCAAGCTTAAACTTACCCTTCTGTGATTTCTACCTAACCCCCTGTTCCTGGGTGTGCCCTGTGGGGTCAAGCAGAATGTTCAACCTCTCTTCCTTGTGACCGCCCTTTAAATATCTGAAGACAGCTCTCTCATCCCCACTGAATCTTCTCCTCTGTAAGGTGAACAACTGGGGTTCCTTCATTCTTTCCTCATATTCAAGGTCCTTCCTAATCACATGAGGAGATAGCCTTCACAACATTCCCTGAACTCCCACCAGTCTGTTTCAGGAACAATGCAATGATGCCCAAAGCCACACTTTGTTCCCTTTGGAGCCAGTTTGGCACAATGGAAAGAACGTTTGCCTTGGGGTGCAGGGACCTGAGTTTGAATGCCAGCTCTTAGGCTTACTATCTATGTGACTCTGGGCAAGGCATTTCACATCTCTGGTCTCAGTTTCCTCATTTGTAAAATGCAGGAGATACTAGCTGGGTGACTACAGGAAAGGTGCTTATCCTTTCCAGGAAACTCGGTTTCCACATTTGTAAAATGAGAAGTAAAAATATTTGCACTACCTGCCTCACAAGACTGTCATGAGGACTGACAATAAAAATGTAGGAACATTCCTTAAGAGTTTTTACCAGTAAAAAAATATTAGACGTGTCATCATTCTTCCAGGGCAGTCTGGAAAGCTGGCATTCAACTGAATGAAATCAACAGTCGTCTTGGCCAGACCGGGATGACTTCCCTCAGCAGGATGTTTCTGACAGGCAGTAAGGTGTTGTCTGCAGCCCCTGTGAGGACGTAGCAGCTGCTGCCATAAACCACACTGATACAAATGCTATCCATGGCTAGCATGAGACCTGATGGCTGTCTTGGTTATAATGATGACAGAGCATGGAGTTTCCAAGCTCTCCTGTAGCCTCCTGGTATGAAGGCAGAGGTGACTGAGCACCTCATTCCTGATGAAGGGCCTTTTATCTCTCCTGACATGTCTCAGGCTTTTCCATTTGGGAGCCTGGGCATTTGCGGTAGAAATCACACTTTGCAGCTGTCGTTTCTAAAATAATGTGGCCTTGAAAGATACTGACAGATGCCCTAAGTATTCCCTAGGAACCCCTGGAGCCTAAGGGTATGGAATATTCTTGGGATACAGGAGAGGCTGGGGAAAATTTGAAACAAAGTAGAAGAAACTTAAGTCTAATTTCCTGCTGGAAAATTGTCTCATGTAATAATAGGAGCTCTCCTAGGTGGCTGGTGGCACAGTGGATAGAGGGCCCGGCCTGGATTCAGGAAGACTCTTCTTCCTGAATTCAAATCTGGCCTCAGACACTTATGAGTGGTGGGACCGTGGGCAAGTCACTTCATTCTGTTTGCTTCACTTTCCTCATCAGTAACATGAGCTGGAGAAGAAAATCACAAACACTCCAGTATCTTTGCCAGAAAAACTCCAAATGGTGTCATGAAGAGTTGGACATGACGGAAACGACCAAACAACCAAAGCTAGGCATTCTAGGGAACCCATTTTGAATAGACTCATTCAAGGTTGGCACAAGCAGCACAAGACAGAGACATTTAATCAATTGGTATCACTAGCACCTCCTACATGCAGAGCTGCATTTGGGGAGATATAAAATTTAGATAGGACACTCTCCATCACTGCCCTTGACCACCTCAAGCTCAGTGTCTAGTAGCATCCAGATTCTCATCATCCATAGTCACGTGGCACAGAGCACCAAAGGTTGATGACACACAAGTTCAAGAAATGCTTTTCCATAAGAGCTGAACACTTTGGTTTCTATCAAAGGTTTTTGTCATGAAATGTTTTTTTTTCCTAATTTGTAATAAGGACTGTTTAAATAGCTATAACATCACCACTAAATAACCATATGCAGTAAAACTCAATGAATGTGAGCAACTGCTAAAGCAAAAAAGAAGGTAGAAAAAGGGGGAAGGGAAAGATAAAGTTTTATTAGGGAGGAAGTTGGTTTGGTTTGTGCATAATTGATTCCTTATCATAAAAGTAAACCTAGAAATAAATACAATTCTTGTCATTTATGGGCCAATACGCATTATGTATATGAGGTTTGTAATGACTATTTTCTCTTTAGTTTCCTACCTGAACTGTCACCAGAGTGTAATGATCTCTCTGAGCTACCCCACCAACTCATACTTACAAGTTGGGTACCCAACAGGGGTGACTACCTCCAGGTTCAAGATCCTATGTGGGTCTACTAAACTATAGCTCACAATCTCCCAGTGGTGCACTTACCTTTGACAGTCAGCCAGAGGATACCATTAGCTCAAAGCAAAGGCATTTACTGAGAATGCATAGCATGAACAAAAGTAATAAAACATCCCTCTCATAAACCTGAGGTACACTCTTCCCTTATTGGGAAGAATAGGCACTCACATAGAGAACACTAGTAAAGAGGAAGATATGTAGGGAACACACGGGACTGCCACAAAGCCCACATGCCTTTTTTTCTTGTACCTTGAATAACTGGATCTGCTCTCTGTTGGGTGGATGATGTGTCTCCCACTGTGCAAGGGGCTCTCCTGCAAAGTGCCACAGTCATTGAGGGCAGGGAGAAAAGATATGGTCCTTCTTGCCAAAGAGGGGAGGAATAGTTTCCCCCCAAGAGCTACATTCTTATTTGACAGGTGACTCTCTTCTCCACTGCCAAAGATATCACTCCTTAGCGCTCCTGTATTTTTCTCCCTCCTAACACAGGATCCCTTTTTAAAGAGCCATTGGGGGTATGGCTGATCCTTTGTCAATCAATGGCTGTCTCTTCATTACAACATTTTCATAAGGAGAATTTCATACCTCATAAGAGATAGCCCTTGTTTATACTTAAGACCTTAATACTTCATTGTTTCTATCATATTATCCGTTTGTGATTTCATCAAATGGGGCTAAGGAAAAAGCAACTGATCAGTGATATCCTAATAAGTCTACTTACACACACTTGAGAAATGTTTATAGAGCAAATCTGTTTAAGTCAAATATATACTAACTCTTGAGTTCAAAATTTGCCATCTAGTCATATTTTTCTATTTTAAACCTAGATGATTATAATGCATCATAGAGCCATGGAAAGAATATAGAGTAAGACACTAGGATTCTACTCATGGCTCTGACATGGACTAGTAGGGTAATCTTGACCAGGGCAGCTGGGTAGCACTGTAGTGAATAGAGTTCCAGGTCTGGAGTCAGAAAGACTCATCTTCCTGAATTCAAATCCACCCTTAGACCCTTATTAGCTATGTGACCCTGGGCAACTCACATCACCCAATTTGCCTCAGCTTCCTTAACTTTAAAATGATCTAGAGATAGCAATGCTAAACCACTCCAGTATCTCTGCCAAGAAAACCCTCAATGGGGTCACCAAATGTCAGACACAACTGAAATGACTCCCCTGCTAACTGTGACCATGTCACTTCCTCTCCCTGGAACCTCAGTTTACCATGTATAAAAAAAAGGGGAAAGGAATTTGGTCATGATCTCTAAAATATCTTCTAGCTCAAACATTCCTTTCTTTTTTTGTCAGGGCAATGAGGGTTAAATGACTTGACCAGGGTCACACAGCTAGTAAGTGTCAAGTGTCTGAGGCCATATTTGAACTCAAGTCCTCCTGAATCGAGGGCTGGTGCTTTATCCACTGCATCATCTAGTTGCTCCTAGCTCAAACATTTCTAATCTGAAATTATATTTCTACCATTTAGGAACAGAGACATAAAGGACACAGATTTGACTATGTTTCCACTTGCTCTACTTTCCATATTGTGAAGATAAAAATAAAATTATTCCAAAGTCAGATTGGGAGTGATATATATGAATAAATATTCATATTTGATTACTTAGGAGCACAGACATATTGAGATGTTAATTACTATCTTCGTGATTGAGACTTAAATCAGTTGCTGAACCTAATAGAAATATTTTGCACCATTTATAGAATGATAATAGCTGAATTTTAGTAGAGTGCTTTATGGTTTACAAAACATCTTTTGAATACTCTCATTTGAACTTCTCAACAGTCCTGTGACATGGGGGCCAAAGCTGTTATCTCCATGATACAGATGAGAAATGAAGTTCAGAGAGGGTAAATGATTTGTCCAAAATAATAAAACTAGGAAATGTCATAAGCAGGATTTGAACCCAAATCTCTCCTGACTCTTAGTCAAATATTCTTTCTATTTACACTTTTCTGTCTTAGGATAGAGGAAATCTTGCAATTCCTGGACCAGCAGAGAGAGTATGCAAATGGATCAATCTTTCTTCCTACACTGAAGGATAACTGACTTAGGAGAGGCACGTATAAGAATCACAATTAAGTAAATTATACCTCCCATGAATCAAATTTATTCACTAAGGAGTTCCTTCTATAATATAAAATCCTACTAGTAAAAGCTTATTGGGGAGCAGCTAGGTGGTGCAGTGAATAGAGCACCGACCCTGGATTCAGGAGGACCTGAGTTCAAATCTGACCTCAAACACTTGACACTAGCTGTATGACCCTGAGCAAGTCACTTAACCCTCATTGCCCCACCAAAAAAAAAGCTTATCAGAGTACCAACAAAACATGGATCTGAGTGTTGGAATGGCCATTAGCACCTACTTGCTTGAACACTTGAAGAAACTGAGGCACAGAATTAAGTGAACTGCCAAAAGTCACATAGCTAGTAGTTAGCTGAGATGTCAATTGAATCCAAGTCTTCTCACACAGTAAAAAACAACAAGCAAGCCATCAAGGAGGAATAGAAATGGAATGGAATAGAAGATACAACTATGTCCGATGATCTCTAATTACCAATATAATGCAAGGCATAAATTAGGGAGACATATGCTTCTGACAGACATTTGCCTCTGTCATGAAAGATATCCAGAGCATCCTCTATTCATTGTTTATGGATGACGTGGCACTAATTGCATCAAGTCGTGCAATACTGCAGAGTATCCTAAATGAGGCCCATAATCACTCAAAAGATTTGGGTCTAATTAGCTACATAGAAACTGGATGAAGAATGCCTATTGTCTAGGCCATAACCTGCTTGCTACCGGAACAAGCCACAGAGTTTTGTCCACTGATGTATGTATGTATGTATATATGTATATGTGTATATGTGTATGAATTTGTGTATATATGTATATTCCATATATAATAAACATACACACACATATATATATATATGAATACATATACAGAGAGAGAAAGATATATACATACAAAGATACGTAGAAGGGCATTGCAGACACTGGATGCACAATTGATGGGGCACAGGGTTGAGTAGGAGAAGGAGCATCTAGGACTTAGTATAGTGCTTTCACTCCTTCCTACCTTCTTCCTGAAGCAAAGTATCATCTTTTAACAAGAATATTCTTCTTTTGTAAGTATTTTATTATTTTCCAGTTACATATAAGGATAGTTTTCAACATTTGTTTTCATAGGACTTTTAGTTCCAAATTTTTTCTCCCACCCTCCCTTCCCTCCCTCTTCTCCAAGATGGAAAAGTCTGATATAGGTTGTTTATGTACAATCACATTAAGCAGATTTCTACATTAGTCATCTTGTGAAAGAAGAATCAGAGCACAAGGGAAGAACCTCAAAAAAGAAGGGAAAAAAAACAGTCCAAAAGTAGAAACAGTATGGTTCAATCTGCATTCATAATTCACAATTCTTTTTTTCTGGATGTTGAGAACATTTTCTATATTCAATAAGGAAATTGGTCTGTAATTTTCTTTCTCTTCTTTGGCTCTGCCTGGTTTAGGTATCAACATCATATTTGTGTCATAAAATGAATTTGGTAGAACTTCTTCTTCACCTATTTTGCCAGTTTGTATAGTATTGGAATTAATTGTTCTTTAAATTTTTGGTAGAACTCACTTGTAAACCCATCTGGCCCTGGAAATTTTTTTCTTAGGGAGTTTATTGATGACTTGTTCAATTTCTTTTTCTAAAATGGGCCTATTTAAGGATTTTATTTCCTCTTCAGTTAACCCTGGCAATTTGTATTTTTGTAAATATTCATCCATTTCATTTAGATAGTCAAATTTATTGGCATACAGTGGGCAAAATAGCCCCTAATTATTGCTTTAATTTCCACTTTCTTGGTGGTGAAATCACCCCTTTCATTTTTGATACTGGTAATTTGGTTTTCTTCTTTCTTTTTTAATTAAATTAACCAAAGGCTTATCTATTTTATTGCTTTTTTTCATAAAAAAACAGCTCTTGGTTTTATTGACTATTTTAAAATTTTATTTTATTTATTTACTATTTCTACCTTTCTACATTTCACTATGAGGTTTTTGTGCCCTGATACATGGTCAATTTTTGAGTATGTGACATGTACCATTAAGAAAAAGGTATATTCCTTTCTATCCCCAATCGGTTTTCTCCAGATATCTATCATATCTAACTTTTCTAATATTCTATTCACCTCTTTAACTTCTTTCTTATTTATTTTGTTGTTAGATTTATCTAATTCTGAGAGGGGAAGGTTCAGATCCCCCACCAGTATGCTTTTGCTGTCTATTTCCTCTTGTAACTCATTTAACTTCTCCTCTAAGAATTTGGATGCTATACCACTTGGTGCATACATAAGAATGTTCTTCTAATGAATCTGTATGTTTGTAGTCATGGATTCACACAGTCTCAGAAGAATTTAATTTGAGGAACACTCAAAGGGAAATGGAGAAGCATAGAACAAGTAAGAGTAGGCTGAAATACCTTATCAACATAGAACTGCTTGAAAGAAGTCAAACAAAGGATAGTGGAGGATTCAGTGACCAGTAAATAAATAGGGCAGGCCATGGGATGAAGCTGAGGGATGATCAGGGGATGGCCTGCATGCTCCACCGCTATGCCCCAAATGCCAAGAGATTTAGAGGAAGTCTCTCAATATGTTGGGTAAAACCCATCAGTGATGGATTTATGAAAGGATATGGACAAGAGTCACATGAGATGAAAGGACACAGGGAATCACTATGAGATTATAAATGCCTTTAGGGAAACAATTGAGTCTCATGCATCTTTGTGTGGTTCATGATACTTTGCAAAGACTACAGTGTTGAAACACTACTCACTGAGTGAAAAAAAAAATGAGTAACTTCCCACCCTCCTGAACTCTGGACCCTTTCTGTTTGTTTAAATCCATGAAAGATGTCTTATCTTCTGTTTCAGTTGACCTCCCTAAATTTGACCTCTAAGCATTTGCCACATCCCCACCCATTAGCTAGATTATCAGTCGTGGGCAGCCATATGCCCCACTGTCTCCTACAGTGTTCTAAGCTGGCTCTCAAACTACTTATCAAAATGAATGTGCTTACATGTTCATTCTACTGATCAAATGCATTTTTTCTATTCCAAATTAACTGCATCTGGGAAAACTGTATCCTCAAATAACCATTATATGTAATTACCTGCTTGAAATCTAAGTTAGGTTTAAGTAGTCCAGAAACTAGTCCTCAAAAGCTAACAATTGGCTAATTTCCTGGGTAGTGACCTGTGTCAATTATTCCTCAACCTGAGAGTAATTGTCTATAGAGGATTATATCTCTGAATTATTGAATAATCCTTTGGAAGATTAACCTAAGATACTATTCAATGCACCATTTCTCAATCATGATTACATTTTACAAGAGAAAAAAATGGTCAATCCTAAATCAAAGCAATGAAGAATGAACAACACCTCTTCAAAGACTTCAGGATATTTGTACAAGAAACTAGACAGTTAAAGAATTCTCTAACAATTAGGATTATCCAGCAACAGGACAGGAGGCCTTCTGTGGTAGAGAGGTCTTATTCATTAAAATACTAAGACACTGATGGATTGCTTAAGTCTGGGAGTTCTGAAGTTCACCTGAGCTAAAACATATCGGGTGTCTGCACCAAGTCTGACATCAATATGGTGATCCTAGTTGAGTGGAGGGCCAGCAAGCTGCCTAAGGACTGGCCCAGGTAGGAAAGGTGGAACACAATGATTTACCATGGATGTTGGATGCTAAATGAAATCATTTAATCTACATGAAGGAGCACAGGACTCGAAATCAGACACACCAGATTCAGGTGTGTATCTGCTACTCCCTATCTATGTAACCCTGGGCAAGTCGCTTTACGTATCTAGGCCTTGGTTTGCTCACTTTAAAAATTGACTAGGTATTCTCTAAGGCTCCTTTTTAAACCATAAAAGTATTTTATTATTTTCCAGTTACATGTAGAGATAGTTTTCAACATTTGTTTTTTAATAACATTTTGAGTTCCAAATTTTTCTCCTTCCTTTCCTTCCCTCCCTTCCCTCTCCCCTCTCCAATACAGAAAGCAATCTGATGTAGGTTATATATGTACAATCACATTAAACATATTTCTGCATTAGTCATGTTGTGAGAGAAGAATCAGAACAAAAGGAAAGAAAACATTAAAAAATAGAAACGATATGGTTCAATCTTCATCCAGATTCCACAGTTCTTTTATTCCGGATGTGGAGAACATTTTCCATCATGAGTCCTTTGGAATTTTCTAAGACTCGTTCTAATGCTCATATCCTATGTGCAGGTTGCAACATGTTGTTGATCAAAGCTATACTCAGAGCCAATTTATCTTCCCAATGGTGATGCTACCCTGCTCCCTATCAAAACTCACCTGCCTGGTGTCCACTTTATCCCATTCCTTTCAGGTAACAATCCTCATCATAACACACAGAGCCATTAGGCTTTGAATACCCTAATTTACATACATACCAATACCTAGGCTCCTAAAATGGATAAATTTCATTAAATTCAATCTGCTAAATTATTCCTTGCTAAAATGTTAATGAGATACAATGGATTAATCTGTTACTCTTAATGAGATATTTACACTTGAAAAAGAAGGTGCAGAGCTTTCTACCCAAGCTCTATGTCCATCTAATTTCCAATATCCTGTCTCATTGCACATTCATTCATGTTATACTTGCCCCTACTCTTTTGAACATACTTAGATTCCAATTTCTACTCACCAAGTGCCTCATATGAATGAGTCTACCACAACCCAAAATGGCTGAGAAGCAGTAATGATCTTCTTAGGCAGTGAATGAAAGAATAAACATTGATTAGATACTTTCTATACGGCAAGCATTACGCTAAACACTGGACACACAAATACAAAAGTGAAGACAGGCCCTGTCTCAGGGCTTCACTTTTCCCACCTACAAAATGAAGAGGAAGGACCAGGCACTTTTTAAGGTCCCTTCCAAGCTGAGATCAGATCCTATGATCCATTGTATACACTGTTCATATGCACATGGGCCTACAAAAACTAGACCAGTTATACCTTCCCTGCTTATATTTTTCTTTTTGGTCCCACTTGTTAATTAGAATTTGGAGTCTTTTTTCAAATTCCAAACCAGTGATTGCATTTCCTCCACAGCTCTTGGCCACTGGTTCAGCATTAATAGCATCAAGGTTTGCTCTGTAAAGTCCTTGCAAATTATAATTCTCCCAGGGAAACAAAAGTCTGCCTGTAAGTAATCCCCAGATGATTCTTTATGGGTAATTAAAAGAAAGGAAGATTGAATGCATGGTGTTCTCATTTTCTTGGAGCTATATTTGAAAATTCTTAATGCTACACATGCACATCGAGCCACTTCTGACATTAGATGCTGCATTTCCCTAATAACATCGTTACAGAAATGAAGATTAAGGAAATCCTCTGCTATTTTAACTAAATGTTAATAATGCCTTTATTTTATGTATTTACCGACCCATTCCTGTTATTTCTTTGGCAGAAGAAATTTCCAGTGAGAAAATGATCCCTCTCCTACATTTCTAAGTCTTCTTAAACCTGAATTTCTGATGTGGCCTCTTCCATCTAGTAACTCCAGCCTCCTGACTGGCTGTTCCATGAACAATATATCCCACATCTTATCATCAGACATTTTCTCTGGTTGCCCCCATCCCTAGAATGCTCTCCCTCCTCCACTCCACCTACCGATCTCTCTGGCTTCCTTTAAGTCTCAATTAAAATTCTACCTTCTACAAGGAACCTTCCCAACCCCTCTTAATTCTTGTATCTTCCCCCTGATAATTATTTCCTATTTCTTCTGTATATAGCTTGCTCTGTATTCATTTGTTTACATGCTGTCTCTCCCCCACCCCCCACCATATTGTAAGCCTCTTGAGGAAATGGGGTATCGTCTGCCTCTTTTTGTATCCCCAGTGCTTAGAAGAATTGCCTGGCAAATAGCAGGTGTTTAACAAATGTTTATTGATAAATTGATAATGGACATCAGTGACTGCTCAGCAACACACAGACTTAGTTAGAGACTTGCTTGGGGACATTGAGAAGTTAAGGGACTTGGGGCAGCTAGATGGTGCAGTGGTTAAAGCACCAGCCCTGGACTCAGGAGTACCTGAGTTCAGATCCGGCCTCAGACACTTGACACTTACTAGCTGTGTGACCCTGGGCAAGTCACTTAACCCCCATTGCCTGCAAAAAAAAAAAAGAATATGAGAAGTTAAGGGACTTGACTGGGATCAAACAATCAGTACGTATCACAGGTGAGATTTAAACCCAGATCTTACTGGTTTTGAGGCTAGCTTGCTAGCCACTTTTTTGTTGTTATTGGGTTTTTTTTTTGTGGGGCAATGGGGGTTAAGTGACTTGCCCAGGGTCACACAGCTAGTAAGTATCAAGTGTCTGAGTCCGGATTTGAACTCAGGTACTCCTGAATCCAGGGCCGGTGCTTTATCCACTGCACCACCTAGCTACCCCCTTGCTAGCCACTTTGACATGATGTTCCTATTAGGACCCAAATGATGAAGGATTTGATATTTTCAAAATAGGAAGTATCATCTTGAGTGAACATCCAAGCCTTTGCTAATAATTCATTATTAAGTGGCATCCCCCAATGTTTTTGCATGAGCATATTTTTAAAAATGTAAATAATATTTTATTTTTTGTAATTACATATAGAGATAGTTTTCAACATTCTTTTTAAAATAAGATTTTGACTTCCAAATTTTTCTCCCTTCTTCCCTTCCCTCCCCTACTCCAAGACAGCAAACAATCTGATATAGGTTATACATGTGCAATCATATTAAAAACATTTCCACATTAGTCACACTGTGAAAGAAGAAACAGAACAAAAGGGGAAAAACATGAAAAAAATAAAGTGAAAACAGTATGCTTCTATCTACATTTAGACTCCATCAGTTTCTTTCTCTGGATATGGATAGTATTTTCCTTCATCAATCTTTTAGAATTGTATTGGATCATTGTATTGCTGAAAAGAGCTAAGTCAATCTTAGTTGATCATCATACAATGTTGGCATTACTGTGTACAGGTTCCTCTCACTTCACTCAGCATCAGTTCATGTAAGTCTTTCCAAGTTTTTCTGAAATTATCCTGCATATCATTTCTTAAAGGACAATAGTATTCCATTACCTTCATATAGCACAACTTGTTCAGCCATTCCCCAATTGATAGGCATTCTCTCAATTTCCAGTTCTTTGCCACCACAAAAAGAGCTGCTAGAAATATTTTGTACATATATGTCCTTTTCCCTTTTATGATCTCTTTGGGATACAGACCTGGTAGTCATATTGCTGGATCAAAGGGTATGTACAGTTTGATTGCCCTTTGGACATAGTTCCAAATTGTCCTCCAGAATGGTTGTATCATTCACAACTCTATCAATGATATATTAGTGTCCCAATTTTCCCACATCTTCCCCATGTGGGTATTAACAGGGAAATCTACAGGTACCCCTAAGAATGACAACTGTTATTGCACTGGGAAAAATTCCAAGGTTGGTTTTCTCTGGTCTATAACCAAGCATTTTAGTCTTCTACTAGCCCTTTCTAGGCATAATGAGCCTAGGATTCCCACATCACTTTTCATAGGGGTCACTGGTCTTCCTGACATCAAACTGCACTCATCTCCATCTTTCCCAAGGTAACAAGTTTATAGTTTTAAGACACAAACCTGGCCACATCACTCCTATATTCATTAAGCTATGGTAGCTAAATATAGCCTCCTCTATTTGTACAGTCTGGCTATAGACATATCTAGCCTGACTGTACATTATTCCCCATCACAAACTCTATTCTGGCCAAACTGTCCCTATTTACCATCCTTCCTACACAACACCCCATTGCTCCCCCATCCCTACCTCATACCTGCAGGCCTGAATAAGGGTAAAGTGATTGATTTACTCAATCTCTCTCCACTTCATAAAAGTGATAGGATGCCACTCAATAAATCTCATTCAAAAGCCTTAGACTAAGTGTGCAGAACTGTGTTTAGCCAGGCCAAGAAAATTTGGCCTTGCCTCAGGGGTCATCTATAAAGTACCAAACTATTTAAAACTAAATTCATTACAAAGGTAGAGAAAGCATGTCTTTCCAACACACTTCTGAGGATAATTATCACCACCACCACCACCATTACTACTAGTTAACATTAATATAGCAGCTACTATCTGCCAGTCACTGTCCTAGGTACTTTTACATTTATCTCATTTGATCCTCACAACAACCCTGGGAAGAAGGTAATTTTGAGGAAACAGAGGCAAAAAGAAGGAATATGACTTGTCCAAAGTCACACAGCTACTTGAGTTTCTGAATTGGGATTTGAACTCAGCTCTCCCTGATTCCAGGGCCACCTTGCTGCCCTTAGCTGAGGAGAAAGGCAAGCAGGAGCTGAGGTAAAGAAGGGTGATAATGAGAAGGGTCATTGGCTATACAGGTACCTTAGAGCAGAAGACTGGCCTAAGGGAATTTCTGAGTAAAGGTCAGCTCTTCCTCCAACTTTTAATCCTGGAGCCTGTCAATCTACATACACTACAACATCATCTGCTATTTTGTTACTCGAACTTTGTTTCCAGTAAATTGAATTTAGCTGCACCCACAAAGAAGCCAGGGGTTAACTAAGGATAGATATAAATGTAATAGTAGGCAGAGACCTCAGCCTCTGCCTAAATATTAATAATTTCCCTAAGGGAGGGAAGGAGGAGGATATAGGCTTGGAGCAATTGTGGTTAAAGACATATTTTTTGATCTACAACTCCCTAAAGCCAAAGAGGAGAGAGCCATGGGACCTTTGAGGTCATTATATTATTCCCTAGTCTTAAAATGAACCAATTATGGTAAGCTGGTGTTACATCCAGAAGGCTCTCCCTCTTCACGTCTGCCTCCCAGAATCCCTAGCTTCCTTCCAAGCATAGCCCACCACCTCCTAAAGAAGACTTTTCCCCATAGTGGTTAATTATTTCCTCTTTTTCCCCAAATAATTTTGCATACATTTTAGATTTTCTTGTGTTTGTACATATTGTTATTCTCTACTCTCCTCCCCCCAACCAAAATGTAAACTCTGGAAGGGCAAGGATGATTCCATTTTTGTCTTTAGCTTTGCTATCTCCAGTGCCTAGTCATGCCTGGTGCACAGTAATTGCTCAATAGACATGGACTGAATTGAATGAGGGGGCATCCATATAAATTAGCATGGCCTTGTCTGACTCCAAACTTCCTTTTGGTTATTTATAATATTGACCACGACCTGCTTCCTACCTCACAGGATTATTGTGCAGATCCAGTGAGATTACGGATGTGCTTTGTAACCTATATACAAATAAAGGTATGGTCCATCTATTCTCACACTTAAGCTTTGAGCTCTTTCATTTGAGTAGACATAGGGAATGTGAAAATGGGGGATTTAAAACATTCCTGGAGCAGAAATTGTTGATGTTGATAAAAGGTCCTATTCGGAATGGAATGTCCATTTCTTAAGAAAAAATGTGCATACAAATCTAATTAAATGGAAATGATTTCTCCATTATAGTCCAAATAGCATTGTGCTACAGAAGGCAACCCTCTCAGGGCTAGATGAAGCCCCAAATCTGGCTCATATCCTCTTTTTAATATTCTTCACACAATGAACTGTTCCCATTAATCCATTCAGCTGATTCTATCTATGTTTAAATACCATTGGAATGGAATTTCAATTAGCCTTTTCATGAGTTACTTATTACCTCAGCATTGTATGCTTCTGTAGCATTGACATGTATGAATTATAAGACAAGCAATGCCGATTAGGAGAGGCAATACGACACAAGGATAGCTTTTTTTTCCTTTTTCTTTTTTTGTTTTCCTTTCTGCTTTGGAATCAAAGTGAAGACCTCAAATAAACTTACTTTGCACTCAAGGCTATCCACAAACTGAAGAATGAGATGCAGGCCTACAGACAAGCCAGAGATGCAAACAATATACAGACTCTTCAGCCTACAAAGAATTTCAAAGCTCGTCCTATCTGAATAAGTATGCTAACTTGCCCAGGGTTACACAGCAAGGCATCAACAGAGCCAGGATCAGAACTGAGGACTCCTACCTCCTAGTCCATGGGCTTTACATTATGCCATAATAAAATATCTTTTTTCCCTCAAAGAGATTTTGACATTTAAAATTTAATGTGTGGTTGCCTTATTCCTGTCCCAAGTGTAGGAAAAGCTAGCTAGGATTTACTTATAAATTAGAAGCTTTAGCACCAGTTTTTGGGCATTAAGCCTTTATTAAAGCATACCAAATATTAGTAAAGAGAGAACACGTGGAGTTCAGAAAGTTAAGAAAAGGCCTATCTACCCTAGAGGAGAGATAAGAGCCTGTTCCCAAGATGAACTGCCAGTCCCAGCTTCCTCTGAGTCCCTAGGAAAGGTGGTTTATACATACGGCTTCAAGCTAATTGGCTAGCATCACCCAAATCCATTGGTTCACTGGATTTGAGGGTAGTCCCATGTTGAGGTCAGAGTCCACAGTCTCTGAGAACACACCCTCTTCAGAGTCAGGCAGGTGTGGTTTCAATTGAATTGACTTTAAGTGAAATAGCTTTAAGTATGTTAAGCAGCTAAGTCAGTCAATCTCAGTCAATCCAATTAATCTGGGGCCTTTGAGCATTGGCAAAGCCCATTATTTTCTCACAACACAGCGTGGTGAAATTCCTGGGCCAGTACCTTTCAAATGTGTACTTCTCTAATGGAATGAAAAACAACAACAACAACTCAATACTCATATGTAGCAGTTTTGTAGAAGAAAGTAAGAAAAAAGAAGGGATATGGGAGGAGAAAAAGGGAATGGGGAGAAGGAATGGCACAGTAGATAAAGGGCTAACCTTGGAGTCTGGAAGACCTGCATTTAAATTCTACCTTTGTACATAATAGCTGGGTGACCAAGAGCCACCCACTTAACCTCTTAGGACAAGGGTCTAAGATTGTAAATTACAGATGAGTTATTGACCTGCACTAGTGGAGGAAATCTCCCAAGTGGGAGCTCTCCAAACCAATGAAATCACAGGTCTGGAAAAAATACTAATAACATCTGAGTGTATACATCTAGGTACTGACACAAAATATAGACACATGTATCTGAGAAGGATAGGAGCAGACATTGAAGACTATGTCTCAGTAGGTGTCTTCTCCAACAGGTTAAGACTCAGAAACCCCTACTGACAAGGGAACAGGATGGGGATAAAGTCTGACCACAAAAGACACAATGCCAACTTTGGCAACTGAAAGCAGGCCCTGAAGGTTGCAACCAGTTACAGTGTCTGCTGTCATCCTCAGGTACAGATTTCTAATAGGAAGTTTGCTTTGACATATAGATGAAAAGCAAAAAATATGGTATACCTTTTTAAAATCTTATAAGTACAATCAGAGGCCTGTTAGTGAAAGCATGGGGTAATTGATAGTGACCTGGCCTTGGAGTTGGGAAAACCTAGGTTCAAATTCCACCTCTGACCTGTGTGAACCTGGGCAAGTCACCTAACTTCTCAGTGCTAAACAGCTCTCTAAGATTCTAAGATGAGAGGGTTCTAGACTGCATTGATAGAGGAAGCTTCCTCACCATCAGGGCCTTATACCCAGCACAAACATCAGAGGATTAAGAACGTGGCACCCCCAAGATCTGGAAAATCCATGTAAATTTTTTGGCCCTCCCTTTAGACCAGAGAAGGAGTCTGAATTTTTTCTTTTTCTTTTATGGGGTGTTTACAGTATCTTATTGTAAAATTTGGGTTAAGTATTTGGTCACATTGTTGTCTGCTGGCCTTCAAATATCATCTGCAGCTTCCACAAAACTCCCTCCAAATTCCAATTTAATTTCTTATGCCAACCCTAGATATATTGAAATTGTGATGGGGAAGGGATAACTGTAACTTATTTTCTCTCCAGTAAAACGACCTTTGTTTAGGCATCACTTAGTCTCTTAGCACAGTGTCCTAACACAGTATTTTGAAATATCTTGCACACAGAGTGCTAGTAACCCTCTCCTCCCTAACCTATTCCCAAGGTTACTGGGCTCTCTGTATCCCAAACACGGAATGAAATCTACAAGTCTAAGGCTGGGAATCCAAGTTTGGGAGTCATACTACTTGAGCTGGCTTAGAAACAAGCTGGACAAGAAGTCAGGAGGGTTGAGTTTGATCCCAGATTTCCCACTCAAGTCACCCAAACTAGATCTAGGGAGGTAAAGTGATAGAGAGGAAAGAGTGGTGGATTGAGGATCTCGAGATCTGGGTTCAAATTCTGGCTCAACTACAGACTATATGACTTTGAAAAAGATACTGCCCCTCTTTGGACCCCTGTTTCCTTATCTGCCAAAGAAGGTGGTTAGACTAGATCAGAGGTTTTTAACCCACAATTTGTGAACTTATTTAAAAAAACATTTTGATAATTGTATTTCAACATAATTGGCTTCTTTTTTTAAAGTTGGGCAATGAGGGTTAAGTGACTTGCCCAGGATCACACAGCTAGTAAGTGTCAAGTATCTGAGGCCAGATTTGAACTCAGGTCCTCCTGACTCTAGGGCCAGTGCTTTATCCACTGCGCCACCTAGCTGCCCTGGCTTCTTCTTTTTTGTTGTTGTTGTTTTTTGTTTTGGGGTTTTTTTTGCGGGGCAATGGGGGTTAAGTGACTTGCCCAGGGTCACACAGCTAGTAAGTATCAAGTGTCTGAGGCCGGATTTGAACTCAGGTACTCCTGAATCCAGGGCCGGTGCTTTATTCACTGCGCCACCTAGCCGCCCCCCCTGGCTTCTTTTTAAAATCCCCTGTATTTTATGCATTTAAGATTTCGCCAGACCACCCAAAAGGAATCTATGATACAACAAAAGGT
The DNA here is from genome assembly GCF_019393635.1 of Dromiciops gliroides. Classification (NCBI taxonomy): domain Eukaryota; kingdom Metazoa; phylum Chordata; class Mammalia; order Microbiotheria; family Microbiotheriidae; genus Dromiciops; species Dromiciops gliroides. Next base: position 59,344,661 of record NC_057867.1, on the reverse strand, counting down.
AGGAATCTCTAGAGGAGATCATCTTTAAAGTCTCTTCCAGCTCTACACCTATGATCCAAAATCACCCACCGTGCTTTGCTACGGGGTTCAGTTTCCTCATCTGTGAAATGAGGTAAGTTGAACCAGGTCATTTATAAAGTTCTTTCCAATTCTAACTTTCAGTACTCTTTTTTTTTGGTGGGGCAATGAGGGTTAAGTGACTTGCCGAGGGTCACACAGCTAGCAAGTGTCAAGTGTCTGAGGCCGGATTTGAACTCAGGTCCTCCTGGATCCAGGGCCGGTGCTTTATCCACTGTACCAACTAGCTGCCCCCCAACTCTAACTTTCTCCTGAGTCAGCATTTGTTTCCTAATCAAACCGTTCTGGTGATTTTCTACTGCCAAAGTATATTGCACCATTTGCCAAGCACTAGAGAATAGAGAGGAGGCATATTCTGAGGTACATGTGTGCACATGTGCACGTGCACACACACACACACACACACACACTGAAGGCACACAACATTCTACTCTTTCTGCAAATACCAGGCAGATTTGGCAGAATGAGGAATGGCCACAGTGATGAAAATGAAGCTGGCAGGTGAAAAAAATCAACCTTAGACTGATCTTTGCAAAAGATTTCTTTTTCTTCTTCGTCCTCCTCATCCTCCTCTTCTTCATCTTCTTCTTCTCCTCCTCCTTCTTTTCCTCCTCCTTCTCCTCCTCCTCCTCCTCCTTCTCCTTCTCCTTCTCCTTCTCCTTCTCCTTCTCCTTCTCCTTCTCCTTCTCCTTCTCCTTCTCCTTCTCCTTCTCCTTCTCCTTCTCCTTCTCCTTCTCCTCCTCCTCCTCCTCCTCCTCCTCCTCCTCCTCCTTCTCCTTCTTCTTATTGTTATTATTTATTAGCTTTCTCCTGGTCTGGAGGAGATAGATGGCAAAATGTTTTCTGAATACAAACAAGAAAAGGATCATCATTATAGTCAGCTTGAGGAAATGTCAGGGCTTTTTATTAGTAAGTGGAATAGCTGTGAGTAATGGTGAGATCCTTGGTGTGACCATTCCCATGTGTGGTTAACACAGACTGAAGAGTTCATGACATTTAAAGAAAGTCAATAAATGGAGGGTTATGTAGTTGAGGGAGCAGGTAGATGGAACATTCATTCCCCTAGTATCAGGACAGGAGTTAGGGAGGGGAAGAAGAAGATGACCCAAGGATTGATCTCCTAAAAAAGGAGAGAGAATGCCCAAGGGCTGGTATAGAATAGCCACTATGGCTTAAATAGAAAATGGATACAAATATGTAAGATGAAAAGCCATTACCCAATGAATAAGTGATTAAAGGTCATGAAATGCAAACTTTCAAAGATAATTCTTCAAATTCTAATAATTCAAGAACTATTTTGGACAGAAAGCTTTTGCTGATCTCCCAATGGCTAGTAACATCCAATAACATCTAATGTTTTGGTGTGAGGGCACTGCCTGCTTTGTCTTTATATATTTATTCTGGATATTCTTTTACATATACATATCTCCCCTAAGAAAATGTAAATTATTTGAGACTAGGGATTGTTTTATATTTTGTATTGGTTTGTCCAATGTCTGGCACTCTTACTGGAACATATGAGCTGCTTAATAGATGCTTGTTGATTCATTCATCAGCAAAATTCACATTATAACAACTGAGATTCTATCTCACATTCAAATTGGAAAAGATGCTAGATAGAATTAGTCATTGTTGAAAGGGTTAGGAGAAGAAGATCACACAAATATAATGTTGGTGAAGCTGTGAAAAGTACTAGCCTTTCTCAAAAGAAATACTGAAATTATAAAAGAAAAGTGATTAAATTGTCTACGACTTTTGACCTAGGATTATCCTCATTGAGCATATATCCCAAGGAGGTGAAAGACAGAAAGAGAGCACAGATACAACTAAGGCAGGGCAATCAGGGATTTGCCCTGGGTGTTAAATTTATAGGGTGCTAAGAGCCCTTGTAGTCCCTAAGCTACACATAAAGAGCACAAATAGGGGGCCAACAGATGGTCTCCCCCCACGACTACAGGAAAACACTCCCTAGCCTTACCCTGCTTTCCCCCTAGCTCCTCCTGAAGCTTCTTCAGTAAAACCCTTGAGATATCCTAGCTTAGAAAGCTGATCTGTTTTCTATAGCTTGTCCTGAGCAAAATTTATAGTGCTTTAGATGCAAAGAGTCCTAGTTAAAGCTCTGAGGGAAAGGTGCTACATATGCCAAAATATTCAGAGCAGTATTTTTTCATCAACAAAAAACAGAAAACCAAAGTGGCTATCTATAGTACGAGGAGCAGCTTAACATGCTAATGGTAGAACAGGAATGCAATAGGACAACCCAATACCATCAGAAATGATGAATGAGATTTAGACATAAAAGGTGATACCATAGGTAAATTAGGAAAGGAAGGAATAGTTTACCTCTCAGATTTATGGAAAAGAGAACAGTTTATGACCAAACAAGAGATAGAGAATATTATGAAATACAAAATGGATGATTTTGATTACATTAAATTAAAAAGGTTTTGTACAAACAGAAGCAATGCATCCAAAATTAGAAGGGAGGCAGAAAGCTGGGGAAAAAATTTATAGCCAGTATTTCAGATAAAGGCCTCATTTCTAAAACATATTGGGACCTAAATCAAATTTATAAGAATCCAAGTCATTCCCCAATTGAGAAGTGGTCAAAGGATAGGAACAGGCAGTTTTCTGATGAAGAAATCAAATCTATCTATTGACATATGAAAAAATGCTCTAAATCACTATTGATTAGAGAAATGCAAATTAAAAGAACTCTGAGGTACCATCTGACATCTATCAGATTGGCTAATATTAAAAAAAAAGGAAAATAATAAATGTTGGAGAAGCTGTAGAAAAATTGGAACACTAATGCATTGTTGGTGGAGCTGTGAAGTGATCCAACCATTCTGGAGAGCAATCTGGAACTATGCCCAAAGAGCTATATATCTGTGCACACACTTTGACCCAGCAATACCACTATTAGGTCTTTTCCCCAAAAAGATCATTAAAAAAGGGAAAAGGACCCACATGTACAAAAATATTTATAGTTGCTCTTTTTGTGGTGGCAAGGAATTGGAAATTGAGGGGATGTCCATCAATTGGGGAATGGCTAAAAAAGTTGTGGTATATGAATGTAATGAAATACTATTGTGCTGTAAGAAACAATGAGCAGGCAGATTTCAGAGAAACCTGGAAGGACTTGCATGAATCGATGCTGAGTGAGATGAGCAGAACCAGGAGAACATTGTACACAGTATCAACAACATTGTGTGTTGAGCAACTGTGATAGACTTGATTCTTCTCAGCAATGCAATGGTCCAAGATAGTTCCAAAGGACTCATGATGGAAAATGCTGTCCAAATCCAGAAAAAACAAACTATGGAATCTAGATGCAGATTGAACCATACTATTTCTATGTTTTTTGTTTTTCTTTTTTGAGGTTTTTCCCTTTTACTCTGATTCTTCTTTTACAGTATGACTAATGCATAAATATGTTTAATGTGATTGTATATATATATAACCTATATCAGATTGCTTGCTGTCTTTGGGAGGGGGAAGGAGGGGAGGGAGGAAGAAAAATTTGACATTAGAAATCTTATAAAAACAAATGTTGAAAACTATCTCTACATGTAACTGGAAAATAATAAAATACTTTTATGAAAAAAAGAAATGATGAACGAAGAATTCAGAGAAGTGTGATAGCATACCTACATGGATGCAAAGTGCAGCAAGCAAGACCAAGAGAATATGATGTAATAATTATAACAACATGAGGGCAAAAAAGCCCATTAGAAATCAAGTTATCATAATGACTAATCTTGATCACAGAGGAATAATGAAATTGATTTCCATCCTTAGGGGAGAGGTGGAGGACTATGGATGTGCAATGCCATATATGCTGTCATATGTGGTCAGTGTGCTTGTTTTGTTTAGCTGTTGATCTCTGTCAGGAGGGAGGGTTCTGTCATTGGAAAAGTTAAATTAAAAACCGCTGGGAAAACTGGAAAGCATTCTGGGAAACATTAGGTTTAGAACACAATTTTTAATAATTTTTTACATCCTGGACCCTTTGACAAGCTGATGAATCCTATAGACCACTTCTCAGAATCATGTTTTCAAATATATAAAATAAAATTACAAAAAAATCAATTATATTGAAATACAGATATCAAAATGTTTTTTAAAAGTTCATGGACCCCAGGTTAAAAATCCTTGATTGAGACCAACACAAGTCACCATATACCATAATAAGCTCCAAAAAGAAGCATGACCAATATTTAAAAGGTCATATCAAACAAATTGTGGACATCTAGGTGGCGCTTATAGTAAATAGAGGGCTAGGCCTGGAGTCAGAAAGACTCATCTTCCTAAATTCAAATTTGATATCAGACACTTAACAGCTGTATGACCCTGGGCAAGTCACTTCACCCTGTTTGCCTCAGTTTTCTCATTTGTAAAATGAGCTGGAGAAGGAAATGACTCCAGTATCTTTGCCAAGAAAATCCCAAATAGGGTCATGAAGAATTAGACATGACTAAAAATGACTCAACTACAACAAATCAAGCAAATTGTAGAAGACTGGGAGATAGATGCCTTTCACAACTATGTATAAAGGGAGAGTTCTTGACTAAACAAGGGAGAGACACGATCACAAAAGATAAAATGGACAAATTTAGTCACAAAATTTATTTTCAATTGAATAAACAAAATCAATGCAGTTAGAATTAGAAGGCAAACAGGGAACTAGGAAAAAAGTCTTTGCAGAAAACTATGCCTGGTAAAGAATTGATATTGAAAAAAATACAGGGAATTTATACAAATATGTCAGAACAAAAGTCATGTCTCAAAGGATACATACAGGCACTTCTCAAAAGATGAAATAAAAGCTTGTCAACAACCATATGAAGATACTCTTCAAAACACTAAAAAACAAAAAATGAAAATTAAAGCAGCTAAGAGGTTCTACCTCTTGCCCATCAGATTGGCAAAGATGACTAAAGAGGGAAATGACAATTCTTGGAGGGGATGTGGGTTTGCTAATGGATTGTTGGCACAGAGTCCAATTTGATTCCAGGCATAGAACTAATCCAACTATTCTGGAAAGCAATTTGTACCTATACACTCTGGATCATTCATCTTGTGTATACCCTTTAGCCCAGATATGCCACTCCTAGGCATATTCCCCAAGGAGGTCAATGATAAAAAGAAAGGCTAATAACAATAATAACAACAACTAACATTTATACAGCACTTAATATGTACCAAGCACTGTGCTAAGTACTTTACAATTATCTCATTTGGTCCTCACAACAACTCTGAGAGGTAGCTACTATTAGTATTTCTATTTTATAAATGAAGAAACTGAAGTAAACAGGGTGTGACTTGAATAGGATCACACACAGCTAGTAAGCATCTGAGACCACATTTGAGCTCAGGTATCCCTGACTTCAGGGAATTTGATCCGTCACTATGCCATCTAGCTCTTCCATAAATGATATACAACAAAATATAGTAGCATTTTTGTACTAGCCAAGAACTGGAAGCCAAGTAGATGTCCATTGATAGGGGGACCTCTAAACAATTTGTTGTACATGAAAGTAACAGATTATAATTGGGTGGTAAGAAATTATGAATATGATGAATAGAGATAAACACAGGAAGAATTATATAACATGATGCAAAGTAAAAGTGAACAGAACCAGAAAAACAATACAAATAATGACAAAAAAGTATAAGTAGAAAGAACAATAAGCAATCTAATTATATTGTGCCTCCTCCTCTCTCAGTTAATCAAATTGAAACTCCTTAGCAGATTGTTTCTTTGTTGTCTTTGTACCCCCAACAACTAACACAACGCTAGATAGAAAGTAGGTACTCAATAAATTCTTGATGAATCAATCAATGAAAGTTGCAGGTCATAAAAAAGTCAAAGGAGAGGCCTATGGAGGTGTCAATATACTGCAGCATCTTACCACTGATCAATTGTACAGGGGAAGCTGTGCAAAACATCATTAGGGAAACACAAGACTGGAAGAGGTCTGGTCATTAACAACAGCAAGTGATAGCCAATGGACAGTCGATATGTTCCATTGGTACCCATGAAATGTCATCTAGAGGAAACCCTGCACCATTTCAGGATGACAAAAGCAAATGTCACACATGATGAGAAGGGAGGGCTTGGGTGAAATGCATATCTGTGGAAGGAATACCCACATCTATGACATTACTGATTTACTGAAGCATGTCCAAAATGGGGGTAGTCAGAGATTCCTTTGCACCCTGCCCTTGTTGTACGAAGTCTTGAGTATTTTGTTTAATACAAGACATCAAATTTTAGGAGAGAGCATGACAAAAGGTAAGGGAAAGGAGGAGAAAAATAAACATTTATTAAGTGCCTACTATGTGTCCAGTTATTGTGCTAAGCACATTAAAAATATTATCTCATTTGATCCTATCCCAAGAGAGACAACCAGAAATGATGAGATCATGATACATAAGGTTCATCTGAAGGAACTTGGGATATTTCATCTGGAGAAGAGAAGGATGAGAGGAAGAAATGACATGATAGGGATCTCCATACACCTAAAAGGCTCCCTTATGGAAGAGGGTTTAGACTTGTCCTGTTTGGCCACAGAGGTAGAATAGCCAGCAATGGAAGGAAGTAATAGAGTTCAATTTGGGCTCAGGAATACCCATAACCATGAAATTATAGAACCATTTAAGTCTTAGGTATTTAGGTGTTGCTAAATAAATGGCCCTCTTACTGTTCTTCATACCTGCCATTCCATCTCTCATCTCCATACCTTTTCACAGGCTCTTTGCCTGGAAGGTTCACCCTCTTTACCTTTCTTAGAACACCTAGCTTTCTCCAAAGCTCAGCTCAAGTACTACCTCTTACATGATGCCTAGTCTGATCCTAGCCCTCCCACTTGATAGCATCCTCTCTCCTTGAAATGACTTTGCATATATTTATCTATGCATATCTTGTTCCCTCCTGGTAGAATGTAAGCTCCTTGAGGACAGGGACTGTATTTTTTTGTCATGGTATGCTAAGTACCTATCACAGTGACTGGCACATAGTAGGCCCTTAACAAAAGACTAAATGGAGGGCAGCTAGGTGGCACAGAGAATAAAGCACCTATTCTGGATTCAAGAGGGCCTGAGTTCAAATCTGACCTCAGACACTTGACACTTAATAGCTGTGTGACCCTGGGCAAGTCACTTAACCCTCATTGCCCCACCAAAAAAAAAAAAAAGATTAAATGAATGGTCGGGCTCACACAAGGTTCCTGGATCACTGTTATTGAATTGCCCTTCAGAGAAAATAATGTCATTGGAATCACAATGCCAGAAAGCCTAGAGCATCCAAAGTCTCTGCCAAAGTAATGCCTAAGACTGTCTCTCTACCAGCCAGCAGCTAGCAAATATGCAACTGCCAGTTTACCCAATTCAGGCTCAGGCTCTGAATACATAACATCATTACAAGAGCAGTTTAGAGGACACAGTGCATCTGGAGGTCTTAACACAGAGACTAATTAAATGAACAGGGGCCCTTGGCTACTTTCTGAGGCAATTTAAGACCACATAGAAAGAATGTTATCTTGGGAAGGGACCTTAGGGATGATTACTTCATCTAGTAATTTTCACAGATGAGAAAACTGAGGCCTAATACCATGAAGTAATTTGTTCAAGGTCACAGAGGCAGAACCTTTGGACTAGAACTTAAGCCTCTGAAACAGGTTCAAGCAAAGGTAGGCTTTTGAGCTAAAGACTTGCCTTACACATCCGGGGCCATCTCCAGTCGTCCTGATATATATCTTGCCACTGGACCTAGATGGCTCTGAGGAAGAGGGAGGTTGATGACCTTGCACATCCTTCCCTCACTTAAATCCAATTTGTTGCAAGTCATGACATCACCTCCCCATGTCCTGGTCCTCTTGGAGAACAAAGGACAAACAACAACAACAACAATAACAAGAATTACACAAATGGGATATTATGTTCGGGAAATAACAAGGAGAAATGCATCCTGCCACCTGTTAGCAGGTACACCAGTCTTAGAGTGCAAGTAGAAATACTCCTGGAGTCAAAATAAGGAAGTCTCAGAAGGTCCAGCAACAATGTTCACTGGGTCCAACTTTCATTCAAGATGTTCATAAAGGGGATCGAGGGTTGGGCCCTTTAAAATTTCTGTCAGTAAAAGGGCTCATGTTGTGAAAATGCTATGAGATCACGGGGCTGGCAGCAGCCAGGCCTATTCAAGGGTAATTTAAGCATGCTCTGGAGAGCTGTTTGCTGCTGCGCCTTTGACTGATCGGGGCCTGGCCCGCAGCTGTTCATTTTGAGGCTCTGGCCTACTCTCTCTGGCCTCATCTAACCTCACCCCTCCCTTGCAGGAAAAAATTCTGAGGGCTGGGAAGCTGCAGTGAGATTCCACAGAGCTTAAGCTGCCAATTCAGCTGTGGGACAAGCTCCTTTGAAAGGTATACTTAGAAGAGACCCAGACCTGGGAACTCCACCCCGCCCCCCAACACTGAGCATCAGCTCACCAAGATGCCTTTGGTTTCCCAAGACTCATTTAGGCCCCTGAAGTTCCTAATCCCTGTGAACCTAGAGCATAGCCCTCTATCTGCTCCAAAAATGGGGTCTTTGTTTCATTATTATTGTTGTTGTTGTTGTTGTTAATAACCTATTTGTTTATTATTATTGATTCTTTCACTTTTATTTTTCTGAGTCTTCCAATTTTGAAAACTGCTCTCAAGTCTTGGGGGAGCCCTTTTCTATAATTTAAAAGACATTTTATGAGTCATAATTATCTTTAACATTAGGATTTTATCCTTTTTCTTAGCTTTTAGGGTTCAAGATTTGATCATTTAATTACTTTTTAGTGGTTCAAAATAAGAGACACATCCCCTCATGGCCTTCTTTGTACCAATTCTTCTGCCTGGCATGGGGTCAGGAAAAATCAGACAGGAACACAGAACAAGCAGCTGCAGCAAACTTGATCCTCCAGGCCCAAATGGGCACAACCTTTAGGGTTTTTCACTCATGAAAAAAGACAAGAATTGACCATTCCCAGCATCAGTGAGATTGACCTGTTCAGACCATGGAAGAATCTCATTCTCAGAACAAGAAGGCTAGGGATCCAATCAAAGAAGGATGTTGTCAATATGCCCCCCAGGTCATATTGATAATACCAAGGAAATTGATTCCAGCCTAACCCCTTGGGTGGAGAGGTGGGGAGTAAACACTGTTCCATTTAGTGACTAATATGGTCAAATCAAAATGTGACACGCTAGATATAATTGCAAAAGAAATTAGATTGTGTTTTCTTAACCAATAATGCAAACAGAACCAAACTACTTATAGCCAAATAAATATAATCTATTTTGAGAAGAACATCGAGAATTTAGTGCTCATCTAATCTCCTTAGAGAGCTTAATTCTTCAAGGAAAATTGTGAAAATTTAGCCCTGAGCCATAGTAACCTCTAGACCAAATCTGTTTGCTACAAATATGGGGTGGCCGGTCAAACTCAGCCAGGGCTGGGCATCAGCCAGTCACATATTACAGTGTTAGCCAAGAGTCCAGATCCTAGGACAGGAGATTCCCATTTGCAGAGGATGATGGGATCAGAAGAAGATGAACTGAAAGGGACATCGAAGGTCACTTGGGCCCATTCCCTCTCATTTTCTAGATGAGTCTCAGAACAAGTCAGCCTTCCCAACTTGAGCTTGTGCTCTACTGGCAAAGTCCTTGGGAACCCAAAGTGCCGTGCCACTGTGAGGCAGCAGAGGAAGACCTGAGTAGAGTACTCTCTATACAACAAGACTGATAAGATGGCTGACTGAAACAGACAGCCATTTGATTTAACTCAACAATGAGACTTCTGCACCAGGCCTTGCTAAAGGGCATCAGGCAAGGGTACAGCCCTCTGCCCTGACAAATACACATGCCAGAGTTATAGATCCCTAGTATGAGAACTATAGCAATCCATTTCTGCTCCTTTGACAAACATTTACTTAGCACTTGTTGCCCTGTGACACTTTGCCAGGTGTTGTGGGGGACAGAGAAGCAGTATGGTATGTTGAGAACTGGATTTGCAGTCAGGAAGACCTGGGTTCAAATCTTGCCTCTGATACTGTGTGACCCTGGGCAAGTCACTTAACTTCAATGAAATGAAACCCCAAAACTAAATACAGTTTCTTCACCTGTAAAATGAAAATAATAAGGACAGCAGTATTTATCCAGGATTATTGAGAGATTTAAACAAGATCAGTAAGTGCTTAGAAAACTTTAAGACATTATATAAATGTTAGTTATTATTATTATATAACTATTATTGTATAACTATATATAACTTAATATAGTATATGTTGTATATATTAGATAACTATATATAAATATGTAACCATTATATGGCATATATAATATATCAAATCACTATATATAAACATATAACTATATTAATAATAATAATAAAAATAATAATAATCCAGTTAAATAGACTTACCTTCTACTAGACTATATCTTCCCTGAGGATAGGAACTAAGAGATCTACGAAAAATTATTCTTATGAGACTGAAGCTACATTTTCTCTAGGCTTCTCAAAGGGAATTTTCCCAGTTTTAAAAGCTTAGTGTTCTTATTTCCTACATGCTTGGAATAATAGCAATTATTGACATTAATCTAGCAATTGACCATGTACAAAAGTCTTCACCACAGCTCTGTGAGGTAGGTGCTGTTATCATCATCCCCTTTTGTTTTTGTTTGTTTGTTTGTTTTGGGGTTTTTTTTTTTTTGCGGGGCAATAGGGGTTGAGTGACTTGCCCAGGGTCACACAGCTGGTAAGTGTCAAGTGTCTGAGGCCAGATTTGAACTCAGGTACTCCTGAATCCAGGGCCGGTGCTTTATCCACTGCACCACCTAGCCGCCCCCATCATCATCCCCTTTTCACAGATAAGGAAACAGGCTGAAAAGGGCTTGTGACTTGGCCAGGGTCACATAGCTACTAAACAATAGAGGCAACTTTTGAACCCAGGGCCTCCTAACTCCAAGGCAAGTGTTCTTTCCACTAGAATTCCACATTTAGGGGCATATAGATCATATGGATGCTCTAAATTCTGACTCCTGCCAAACAAAAACTACAACTAAACCACAACTTGCCAAGAGTCGACATTCATAAAGAGAGCCCCAAAGAGACTGCTTGATTTTGATTCCCTTCATAACACAAGGAGAAGGGGAAAGCTGGCCCCAAAGCCTTAGGGGCTGCAGGCTGACTGTAACAGCAGCTAAACATCCAGGTTTGTAAGACTGACCTGCTGCCTCTGGAACTCTTCAGCAGTCTCTCAGAGCAATGGGATCACTCTATTAGCATCCCAGTCTGGGTTATGTCTGTGTTGCTTTATCATGTCCATTCAATTCAATAAGGGCCTCCACTGCAATAAGCACTGGGGCTCTAGAGATGAAAACAAAGCATGGTCTGCCTTCAAGGTCCTTGTCTGGTACAGGAATAAGTACAAACTATAGACTAAATAAATACAAGGGGAGGGGAGATGAAAAGTGTCTAACACCTGAGCCAATCAGAAAAGACCTTTAATTAGGAGGGAGCCAAAAGGGGAGAAGCAAAATCAATACAAGATGGGGGTGACAGGCCCAAGCTATGTCAAAATCTGCAAGCTGCAATTTTGGGGGGCTTAGGGATTATTTGTAAGGTCTGGTGTTTCTAGACATTGCTAGGTATCATCAAACAGCTTCCAGTTTGTCAAAGGTTCTCTCTTTTGACCCTAATCCCCTCACCCTCCAACAACTCTATCAAGTAGGTAATATGTTTTACAGATAGGGAAACTGAGGCTCAAGGAAGACTTTGGCTTGCCCACAGTAAGTTCAATAGTGGGCCACTGCAGCTCTAGAGCTTGGATCTTACGTCTTGCAATGTCAAGTCCTGGTCAGTCACTTTTCTAGCTTGGCACCAAAAAAAATCTCATGAAGTAGAAGCAGCTAGGGGGCACCACAGTGCTGGGCCTGGAATCAGGAAGACCTGAGTTCAGATCCAGCCTCAGACACATACTAGCTGTGTGACCCTGGGCAAATCACTTCACCTCTGCCTGCCCCAGTTTCTTCATTTGTAAAATGGGGATAATGATAGTATCTGCCTCCTAGGGTTGTTGTTAGGATCAAATGAAATAATAATTGTCAAGCACTGACCAAAGTGTCTGGCACATACTAGGTACTACAGAAGTTTTAACTATTAGAAACCCTTTAGATTCTTGTACCAACTGGAACTTTGCCTGGATCACCAAAATCCTGAGTTATTACAGAGGGATCATAGACTAGAAGCCAGAAAGGCCTCCCTTAATGTAACTCCTCTTCATTGTATAGATAAAGATAAATTGAGTCCCCAAGAGGTTAAATGACTTGCCTAAGGTCACACAAGTAATAAGGGGCAGAGATGGGATTTGACCCTTTTCCCTGGACTCCAAATCCCATAGGCTCTTCACACTGTTTCCTTTAACATCCCCCAGGCTGTGGGGATCTGTTTTCATGGTCATATTTCACCATCAATTTCCTGCTGTAAATAAAACTAAATTTCTCCAATTCCAAGCCCTTGATGCTTCCCTCTAGTTGTTTTAACACAGTGGCATCTGCATAATGCTGAGATTTTAATTGTATATTTAGCATAGAAATTGGTAAGACAACTTGGGGGGGTGTGGGGAAGAGAGAAGAGGGAAGAAGAGATAAATTTCAAAGAAATCCCTCCTGATTTTGCTAAGATTTGACAGTCTTCTGTGAAATTGAAAATTATGAAGATGTCGTCTAAGCCTCACTGATCTCAGGCAAAAGAAATATGCAAATGAGGCTCCAGCTCTAACCTATTCATCGAGATATACCATATTTCACCAAATGCTTTCACAACTGGATTAATATCAAAGTGCTAGATCATCAAAGGCCAGAGAATAAAATCTGCTCATGCATATCTTCCAAATAAAAAATGCAGTCACCTTACACTAGGGAAGAATTAGAGCAGTCGCATTGCCCCCTCCGCCTCCACCTCCCCCCCCCTCCCCGTTCCCCCCTACAACAGAGAGATGACTCACATAATGAATTAGGATGCTTTGAAAATCTCTGCCCAGAAAACGATCATTGATGTCACATGGGAGACATGCGCATGTGTGCATGCTGAGAGTGCATGACTGTACATGACTTTACCAGAAAGAACATTTTTGCCAGGAGAAAGCTGAGACATAAATGCAAAACAACCCCATTTCTAAAGCTGCTGTCGTAAGCAAGCTCTATACCTGGAGACTTTTGAAAAGGCTTTTTCAAAGCCATCATTAAAAGTTATTGCTTCATCAGGACAGATGACCCTAACAAAAAAAATAATAATAATCGATAGGAAACTTGGGAACACAAATGGGTTGGGACAACAGAACTATGGTTATGTAATCCACAACATCCCGCCATCAATAAATTGGGCTGATGGCCCTGTAACAAAGCAGACACTCCCTGGATTTCACTGGATACCACCTTTCTGGTCCTGATGCTGCAGTCTGTGAAACTGTTAAAAATCAGTCAGAAAGAAGATATTAAGCTGTGGATAACAGAGGAGGGAAATAAGATTCGTCCTGTCCTTGGAGTGCTCACAGTCTAATTGGTTATGCTTTGCTGCAGCTAATTAAGAGTTCACAGGTCTCTTGGTAGGTGACAGGTACCCCTGCCACCTGCTGAGAGAAGCATGAAATGGAAATTCAGGCATCTGCAGCCATTCACATCAATTCAAGTGTCTGCATTCTAATGCAGAATGGTTAAGAATAGGTAAACACAGACCAGACAAAGCTAGTGGTTAAGTGGGTAGAGAGCTGGGCCAGGAATGAGGGAGACCCAAGTTCAAATTTGAACTCAGACACTTAGGGGCTGTGTGACCCTGGGCAAGTTACTTCACACTGACTCAATTTCCCCATCTGTAAAATAGGTCACTGTGAAGATCAAACAAGTTAATATTTAAAAAGCACTTAGCAAAGTGCCTGGCACATAATACATTCCATATAAATACATATTGGGGGGGGGGGCAGCTAGGTGGCACAGTGGATAAAGCACCGGCCCTGGATTCAGGAGGATCTGAGTTCAAATCTGGCCTCAGACACTTGACACTTATTAGCTGTGTGGTCCTGGGCAAGTCACTTAACCCTCATTGCCCCCCACACACAAAAAATGAAAATAAATACCTATGCCCTTCCCTTTACCATTATATATAAATTAATTAGGGTAGACAGTAATAATAATTAGGAGTAAGGGATAGGGAAAGGTTTGGCCAAGGAATTAGCTCTGGCAGAGGTAAAGAGAGAGAGAATTCTAAACGTGGAAAATAGGAGATAATGTATGCTGCACAGGCAATAGGAAATAAGCCATTTTAGATGAAATTTAGAGTGCATGAGGAAGAATGAAGTGAAATCAGTCTGGAAAGACAAGCTGGAGTCAAATTGTGAAGGGCTCTAAATGTCAAAGAAAAAAACTTGTCGTTTATTTTAGATGTAATAAGGAGTCACTGAATCTTCTCAGCAAAGGTAAAACATCAAACTTGTGCTTGAGAGCAAGAGAGGAATTAATTTGGAATAATTCAGAAGAAGTGATGAATGTGGTAGATCTGCTTTTCAAAGATCAAAGTCCATGGACTGGGAAGATTGCCCCAGTCCGGCCAGAGAGATTCAGCTTGGTTTAGGGTCAGTGGACTGGGTGAGAGGAGGGAGAGTAAGAGGAGGAGGGGCCTAGACAGTAACACATGACAATTGCTATAAATGTAAATACTTTATTCACTGCATGTATCATTTGCTGAAGGTAACTGAGGTGGTCAGTGGTATACTAGAAAGAACATTCCAGCCATCTGCCTATGCATCCACTGGACTTCACCCTCACCCTCTGATCCTACATTTCAGCTCTTACCTTGGGGCCTTTACCTTGTAAGTGGTTAAGAATTCACCATACCTAGCCTGAGTCAGAGTCAACTATGTTGTTTTCCAAACCCCCTTCTCCATTCTTTCCATCTTCCTCTGGGAACAGTATTCAAATAAACAGTCCCAGGGAGCCCTGGAAAGAATCGTCAATTACTCTACACCTCCAAGCAACATCTCTGTAACTTCCCAGACCAAAAACACCCCTATGTGTTGTCTTTCCCCACTGGAATGTAAACACCTTGAAGTCAAGAACTAGTCTGATTTTTATAGCTGGATTCCCAGCACTTTGTACAATATCAGTCACATAGTAAATGCTTAATAAATGCTTCTTGCATTCATTTATCATCCATTCATCCATCCAACCATCCATCCATCCACCCATCCATCCATCCATCCATCCATCCATCCATCCATCCATCCATCCATCCATCCAATGCAATCACTAGACAGTCTTAAAATGAAAGAAAGCAAAGAAAAATAAGTCACTAACCAACATATAAACCAAGTTTAACAACATATATTGTGTTCTACACCCATGGCTCTCTGTCCCAGCAAAGAAGCTAAAGATACATATTCTCAAATCTCTTCTTTGGGACCAAGAGTGTTCATTATAATGCATAATGATCCCTTCTCACCCCTCAAAGCCCCAAAGTGGTGGGAAGGGAGCAGATAGATGCCTGCCTTTCCAATACTGCTACTTGCAGTCAGAAAGCCTCTGGCTCAAGGGTTCTCATGTCTGTCTTAATCAGATTCCTCTTTCCTCCAGTGATTGCTCTTTGCTTTCCCTAAATACATATATAAAATGGCTTTATTGTGCCAGATACCTTGTTACGTACTCATGGTGCAAAGTGTCTTAGGTAGAAAAGCAGAGTGGCTCTGGAATAAACACAAATGATTCACACAATGTTCAGGTCAGCACACAGACCCCAGGGGCTAAAGCAGGAGGAAGAACAATGATCTGGCCCAGGGACCTCACCAGTACCCACCACATTCTGACTCAGCCTAAGTAGGAAGATGAGAGGGAGACAAAATAAAAGCCAGAGAGAATATTTCTAATAAAACTGGACTTTAGCCCTAGACAGAATAAAAGCCCAGTTTGTTGTTGTTCAGTTGTTTCAGTCATGTCCTTCTCTTCATGACCCCATTTTGGGTTTTCTTGCCAAAGATACATCCATTTCCTTCAGGAGCTCATTTGACAGATCAGAAAACTGAGGCAAACAAGGTGAAGTGACTTGCCCAGGGTCCTACAGCTAGTAATTGTCTGAGGTCAAATTTGAACTCAGGTCTTCTTTTTTTTAGTTTATATATGTACAGTCTCCAGTGTTACATATATATATATATATATATATAGAGAGAGAGAGAGAGAGAGAGAGAGAATTTTATTTTCCCAAATTACATGTGAAATAAAAATTTTGACATTAATTAAAAAAACCTTTTTGTTCCAAATTCTCTTCTTCCCTCCCTCCCCACCCTTCCAAGAACTCAAGCAATTCAATATAAGCTATAAATGAGGGCTCATGTAAAACATTTCCAAATTAGCCAGGTTGTGAAAGAAAACAAACAAAAACAAAACTCCAGATAAAGGAACTAACAAAAATATTATACTTCAATCTGAATCCAGATACCATCAGTTCTCTCTCTGTAGATGGATTGCATTTTTCATAAGACCTTCAGAGTTGTCTTGGATCACTGCATTGCTGAAAATAACCAAGTCATTCACAGCAGATCATCTCACAATATTGCTGTTATTTTGTATACAGTACATTTCACTTTACATCAGCTCATTCAGGTCCTTCCAGATCTCTCTGATAGAATCCTGCTCATCATTTTTATAGTAAACTACATTTATATAGTACTTTAAAGAGAGATTTCCTTACAATAAACCCATGAGGTTGATTATTGCAACAACAGTAATAGATAACATTTATATAGTACCTTATACCTGACAAAGAATTTTCTTCACAATAACCCAGCAAAGTAGGTTCTAAAAGTTTTGTCATCATCATCCTCAATCATTCATCTTCATCATTCAATCCTCATTATCACCAATCAGTCCTCATCATCAAGCAATCCTCATCTTCGTCCAATCATCATCAATCCATCAATCAATCCATCATCATCACCATCATCATCATGAACTCAGGTCTTCTATGGAATCAGGAGCACTGAATCCGGGCCTGGCACTCCATCTACCGCACCATCTAGCTGCCCACAAGCCCAGTAGTGGGAAGGAAAAGAAAGATCCAAGAGAGAGACTGCACTGCTTGGCCTGGGTCCCTCTATTCTCTGGCACTGCACCATATTCACTACAAGTGAGCCGCAAAACCCTCAGAACACCAGAAACATTAAAGTAATTGCATATGCAACATCTTTTATGATGCATTAATATTGCATGACATTCATGCAATATTATCTATTTTATCATCCCTCAAGTGATGGGCACTTTGTTTAGAATAGTAACAGGGACTGGCCTCTACCAATGCAAGTTGGAAACTTCTCCGTAACTCTGAAGCCCAGAGAGTTGCCTAGAGTACTGATAGATAAAATGACTTGTCCACAGTCACATAGTCATCATGTATAAAAAAGGTAGGGCATGAATCCAGATCTGCCAGGCCTCAAGGTCCATTCTCTAGTCTCTATCATACACCACACTGCCTTTCATTTGCTTAAAACATATACTGTTCCTTTCCTTAAAAAATCCTGAACTTTATAAATACCAAATAAGCAAACATTTCCATAAAAAGAGAGCAGAAAAATAATTATACAGGAAACAACAAATCTCTATTTTGTGTATGTGTGTATATATACACACACACACATATGTATATTATATACATGTATGTATGTATGTATACCTATGGAGAGATTTTTTTAAAATATAATATTCAATTATATTGTTATATTAAAATAAAATTTTATTAAAAATATAATAACTTCAATAGATAACTTTCTAAGCTATCTTCTTCTCTGTTATTCTTTCTGGCCTTCCTTCTATTTTCTGTGCATTTTCAAGAATGCTACTCTCTTGTCCCTCTTTTCCTTTTTCTTTCTTTTATTTTTTGCTACCTTATCTCTTTTCCCTCACTTTCTCACTCACGCATTGAGAAAAGAAATCACGTGTAATAAAAATGTAGTCAAGCAAAACAAATTCCCATATTCATCATGCTGAAAAACAGATGTTTTCCCCTACATCTTGAGTTCATCACCACTTTGTAAGCTTTATCATCAGCCTTCTACTATTGTGGTTGGCCATTTCACTGCTCAGAGTTTCAAAGTCTTCAAAGCTGTTTTTTCTTTATATTGTTGATCATATTGTATAAATTGTTCTCTTGGTACTCATGTTACTCTGCATCAGCTAACACAAGTCTTCACAGGTTTCTCTGAAACTGTCCCTTGTGTCATTTTTTGGCACGATAGTGTTCTACCATATTCATATGCCATAATGTCTTTGGCAATCCCCCAACTGATGGACATCCCCTTAGTTTCCAGTTTTTTGCTACAACAAAAAAAAGATTCTAAAAATATTTTTATACATGTGGATCATCTTTCACTTCCTTTCATCTTTGTGGAGGCGTATGTCCATTAGCTTTATTGCTAGGTCAGTAGACATAAACTCTTTGGGGAATAATTCCAAATTGCTTTCCAGAATATCTGAACCAATTCACAGCTCCCCCAGTAACACTGGGTTGATGTGCCTGTTTTCTCTCAGCCCTTCCAATAACTCTCATTTTCCTTTTTTGTTATTTTTGACAAACTTATGAGTCTGATGTGGAACCTCAGAGTTTCTTGAATTCTGGAGAGTTTTTTATATATTTCTTAGGAGCCTGAATTTCTTCCTTTAAAACATTCTTTTGCATATCATATAACCATGTATCTATTGGGAATAGCTCTTGTACTTATAAATTTGAACTACTTGCTTATATATCTTGCTTATGATATCTTTATCAGAGAAACTTGCTACAAAGATTTTTTTCAATTAACTGTTTCCTTTCTAATTTTTGTCATATTGATTTGGTTTGTGCAAAATCTTTTAAATTTTATATCATTAATATTATCTATTTTATCCTCTATTATCCCTTATTTGGTTATGATCTCTTTCTCTTTCCATTGCTGTAAAAGGTATTCCTCACTACTCTAATTTATTTATCAACATGTAGACTTTTAATACAATAGATACAACTTCAATTCTTTAAGGATATAGGATTTTGTAAGAATGAACTGGACATGTAGTTAGAGTGAAGGCTAACCAATAGTCATCCTATGTGCTTTATTAATGGATAGCTAGGTAGTACACTGGATAGACCATTAGGCCTGGAGTTAGGAAACCCTGAGTTCAAACTGTATGATGTTGGGTAAGTCACTTAACCTCTGCTTGCCTCAATTTCTTCAGCTGTAAAATGGAGATTAAAAATAGCATCTCCCCTCATCCCCTGCCCAGGGTTATTGTGAGGATCATGTGAGATAATGTTTGTAAAGGACTTAGCATGGTGCTTGGCACATAGTAGATGCTATATAAATGATGATGATGATATAAAAAGAAACACAGAAGCTCCGAAGCATGTTTTGCAGAGCCTCCCTGGCAAACATAATGGAGGATATTGAAATGAACTGTACAACATGGGTAGGTATAGATAAGTTGTTGTTGTTCAGTCATATCTGACTCTTTGTGATCCCATTGTGGGTTTTCTAGGGAAAGATACTAGAGTGGTTTGCCATTTCCTTCTCTAGCTCATATTACAGATGACTTGCCCAGGTTCTCACAGTTAGTGTCTGAGGCCAGATTAGAACTCAGAAGGATGAATCTTTCTGACTCCAGGCCTGAAACTCTATTCACTGTGCCACTGGCTATCCTATATAGATAGGTTGTAATCTACATTTTTGGAATAAATATCCAAATCAATGAGATTATAGATGTTGTAATGAGTAATTCTCAGAGTTATTTGTAGGAACATAGGATTTTTCTATTTCTAGAGCAAGGAAGAATGGGGTGAGACAAAAAGAGTGGTAGTGCCTCACCTGTTGTGTAGCTAATATTGCATGTAGGTGTAACGATTGGAATGACGCCACCTGCTGGAGATTTACTGTAGAAGAGTTCCGCCCATGAAACGAAGGTCTTTGAGGGCAAGACCAGGAGTCTTTTCTTTGGAAAAGGAAGTGACGCGGACTAGTGGGAGGGAGGAAGGAAGAGACTGGCGCTTGCTCTTGCTCGCTTTCCTTTGGACTCTGGTGGAGAGCGGAGCTAGAAATGTTCTCTCCCTTTAATAGATAGGAATCTAGGCCTTTCTCTCTCTCTTTACCAAATTCTTGTTTTCCTTAAAAATGCTTAAAAGCCTAACTCTTGCTAAAGCTTATAATTTATTGGTGACCACTCATTAGATATTTTAGACAGACTAGCTAGAATTTTAGCCCTTAACATAGGAGAGATACATACCCTTGGAATGGGCTAAAATTACCTCTAAATTTCAGAACCTTGGACAAAGCCCTACTTGTCTGATCTTCCTCCAGTATTCCAGATGGCAATATATCTATGATTTAGTAGATGATCTTCAAGAGATATAATGACTAAAAATATTTATTAACCCCTAAATAAACTGGTTATAAGCTATTCTGGACTTAACTATAGTGGTTCTCAGACAACAGACATAGGTACTTAAGACCAAATACTTAGAGTTGAAAGGGACATTAGAGAGCCTCTACTCTAACCTACTCATTTTATAGAAGTGAAGTGACTTGTCCAGGTCACACAGGTAATAATACAGAGTCAAGACTCAAACACAAGTATTACACTATTATTATCCCCATTATATTGTTAAGGGCTAAAATTCTAGCTAGTCTGTCTAAAATATCTAATGAGTGGTCGCCAATAAATTATAAGCTTTAGCAAGAGTTAGACTTTTAAGCATTTATTAAGGAGAATAAGAATTTGGTAAAGAGAGAGAAAGGCCTAGATTCCTATCTATTAAAGGGAGAGCACATTTCTAGCTCCCCTCTCCACCAGAGTCCCAAGGAAAGAGCGTGAGACTGCGCGCCAGTCTCTTCCTTCCTCCTCCCACTAGCCCGCGTCACTTCCTGACACCAAAGAAAAGACTCCTGGTCTTGCCCTCAAAGACCTTCACTTCATGGGCGGAAATCTTCTACAGTAAGTCTCCAGCAGGTGGCATCATTCCAATCTTTACAATATAGATGAGAAAATTGAGGCTGAGAGCCATTAAATGACTTGCCCATAGTCACAAAGCTAGTAAGCTTCTGAGACAGGATTCAAACTCAGGTCTTCCTGACTCCACATCTGATACTCTAGGCACTGCAATATGTGAAAAAAACCTAACAATGCCATATCTTGTTATCCTAGAATATAAACTTATGAAAAGGATTACTCAATAGCTGAATTTTCTTTGTCAGTCAAAGAGCAGGAATGGTGTGTGCGGGAAGTTTGTACAACTAATAGAGCCCCAGAAATAGTTAGTTGTTGGATCAGATTCAAACCATAGCCATTAAGAAACCAGGGTCATTTCTACCCCATGGTGAGGCAGCAGAGGAGGATTTCGGAAAGTTATTCATAAGATTTCTTATTATATCATAGTGTTTGTGAATGAATATTCTTAGCCCTCTTTAACAGTGCATACCTATAATTGGAAATCTTGAATCCTAGCAGGGGGAAAATGGATGTAGAAAGATGGATGATAAGAAGAATTTTTTTCCATATTGCAGAAATTATCTTCTGCTAAAAGGGAAGCACATTGAAGACATATATTTTCTAGTTATTCACGAAGAGCAGCTTAGCAAAGTTGCCGCTTCAACTTCAGGTAGTAGGGACCACATATCCCTGACACTAAGAGTCATTTGTCTCTTGTGATCCTTTAATAAAAATCCAGTAAGCCAGAAGACAGACAATGCAAGCTGTTTGATTGGTTACGCAGCCTGTCACATTAGGCAATGTGACATGACTTTATGAAGCTTAATGGGATGTAAATATAGCTGTGTCACCTGCCCAGGGAAGAGAGAGATAACTTCATTTAACTCCCATCTATTTTGTAACAAAGAGATGCAATTGGAATGAAGAAAACTCAGCTACCTTCAGCAAGTCATTAGATGAGTGCCAATTGTACATAAGACACTGCAAGTGGGAAGAAGGAGATGGAAGAAATCATAACCTCGCTAAACAATGGAAGGGATAGGGGCCTCAGAGATCAAATAACATTCAGGTATTTCTTGAGAGTAAAAAAATAGCTAACATTTGTATTGACACATTAAAGTTTGCAAAGCAATTGACCTGTAGATTCATTAGATTCTCATTAGATCCCTACAACAAACCTGCTGAAGAAGTGCAGATGAGGAAGGTGAGGCTGGAAAAGGTTACACGATTTGGGCGGGGAGGGGGGGGGGGAGGCAATAAGGGTTAAGTGACTTGTCCAGGGTCACACAGTCAATAAGTATCTCAGGCTGAATGTGAAATCAAGTCTTCCTGACTCAAAGTTCAGCTCTCTATTCACTAAAGAATTTGGAAACTCTGTGATACCATGAATTGTTTCCCTATACTACTTAATTATGAGAATATAACTTGTCAATGGTTGAGTTTTACCACCTTAATTGTAACAGATCAGGAAAGCTGTCTGCCATACTCATGGGGCGCTAAAAATAATTATTGAATCAAATATCCCTTAGTCTGTCCTTGGGGTTCCCTATCCCATAATTCCCCAGTCATTTTTCCAAAAGCTACTCCAGTGAAGCCAGTTCCTATGGGTTTTCCTGCCTCTGTGTCTTTGCTCCTCTCTTTCCCATGACATTTTCACACACAGAATAATTTTAAAACCCAACTCAGAAGTTCATACAAACATTAAAAGAGTATAGGTCTAGGGGGCAGCTAAGTGGCGCAGTGGATAAAGCACCGGCCCTGGATTCAGGAGTACCTGAGTTCAAATCCGGCCTCAGACACTTGACACTTACTAGCTGTGTGACCCTGGGCAAGTCACTTAATCTCCATTGCCCCACAAAAAAAAAAAAAGAGTATAGGTCTGAAGTCAGAATACCTGGTTTTAAGTACTGGTTCTGATGTAGCTGTATGGTTGTGGGCACATTGTCTTCTCTGTAAGATTCAGTTTCTTCATCTATAAAAGGGGATATATAGAAGATAGTATGGCAGAAATTAGGAATAGACCAACATCTTACACCTTACACTAAAATAAGGTCAAAATGGATACATGATTTTAGACATAAGAGGTGATACCATAGGTAAATTAGAAGAGAAAGGAATAGTCTACCTATCAGATCTTTGGAAAGGAAAACAGTTTTTGACCAAACAAGAGATAGAGTATATTATAAAATGCAAAATGGATGATTTTGATTATATTAAATTAAAAAACTTTTGTACAAACAGAAGCAATGCATCCAAAATTAGAAGGGAGGCAGAAAGCTGGGAAACAATTTTTGAGGCCAGTATTTCTGATAAAGGCCTCATCTCTAAAATATATAGGGAACTAAATCAAATTTATAAGAATCCAAGTCATTCCCCAATTGAGAAATGGTCAAAGGATATGAACAGGCAGTTTTCTGATGAAGAAACCAAAGCTATCTATTCCCATATGAAAAAATGCTCTAAATCTCTAATGATTAGAGAGATGCAAATTAAAACAACTCTGAGGTACCACCTGACACCTATCAGATTGGCTAAAATGACAAAAAAGGAAGATAATAAATGTTGGAGAAGCTGTGGGAAAATTGGAACACTAATTCATTGTTGGTGGAGCTGTGAACTGATCCAACCATTCTGGAGAGCAATTTGGAATTATGCCCAAAGGGCGATAAAGCTGTACATACCCTTTGACCCAGCAATTCCACTTTTAGGTCTTTTTCCCAAAGAAATCATGGAAAGGGGAAAGGGACCCACATGTACAAAAATATTTATAGCTGCTCTTTACGTGGTAGCAAGGAATTGGAAGTTGAGGGGGTGCCCATCAATTGGGGAATGGCTGGACAAGTTGTGGTATATGAATACAATGGAATACTATTGTGCTGTAAGAAATGATGAGCAGGAGGAGTTCAGAGAAACCTGGAGGGTCTTACTTGAGCTGATGATGAGTGAGATGAGCAGAACCAGAAGAACATTGCACACAGTATCATCAACATTGAGTGTTGACCTACTGTGATGGACTATATTCTTCTTACCAATGCAATGGCATAGAAGAGTTCCAGGGAACTCGTGATAGAAGAGGATCTCCAAATCCAAGAAAAAAAAAAAGAACTGTGGAGTATAGATGCTGATTGAACCATACTATTTCTTTTGTTTTGGGTGCTATTGGTTTTTTTTCCATTTTGAGGTTTTGCATCACTGCTCTGATTTTTTCTCTTATAACAGGATTAATGCAGAAATAGGATTAATGTTATTATGTGTATATATATGTGTGTGTATAGATATATATCTATCTGTATATGTATATAGATATATAGATATAACCTATATCAGATTACCTGCTGTCTAGGGGAGGGAGGGAGAAAAATCTGAAATTGTAAAGCTTGTATAAACAAAAGTTGAGAACTATCTTTACATGTAACAGAAAAAATAAAATACCTTATATGAAGGAAAAAAAAAGGGGGATATATAATCTATGCACTCGTATAAATATCAGCTACTATTAGACATGCAGGACAACTTCTGGAATCAGGAAGATCTGGAAGACAATCTTGTCTTATATACTTACTAGCTCTGTAACCTCAGGCTAATCATCAGAAAAGACCCTAAGCTAAGAACTGGGAGGGATTTTTAGAAGTCATCTAATCCAGGCCTCTTATTTTTCGGGTTTTTTTTTTTTTGGTGGGGCAATGGGGGTTAAGTGACTTGCCCAGGGTCACACAGCTAGTTCAGGTCCTCCTGAATCCAGGGCCGGTGCTTCATCTACTGTGCCACCTAGCTGCCCTATAGGCCTCTTATTTTTCAAATGAGGAAACTGAGGCGGGATTTGAACTCAGGTCTTCCTGACTCCAGGCCCAGGCTCTATCCACTAACCACCTAGCTGTCCCCATAGTAAAGCATACTTGTTCCTGGATGATATGTCTCTCTGAATCCAAGCTAAGGTCAACTTTGTTTTCTTAGCTGCCTCATCAAACATATAGTGAACCTTCAGTCCCCTAAAAATTCCTATGCACAGTCCAATAGAAATTCAATAAGGGGGGAGGGAAGGAGAACAGCTAGGTGGTGAAGTGAATAGAGCACTGGACCTGAAGTCAGGAGGACGTGAGTTCAAATCCAGCCTCAGACACTGGGCAAGTTACTTAACCCCAATTGCCTCCAAAAAAAAAGAAAGTCAATAAGAGAAGAATAAAAAGCCATCTAAGTTTCCCTTCTGGCTGTAAATCCAAAATTCTTTCTACCAACACAGATTCTCACCTTCTAACCCCTATGGAGATGAGGTACAGGAGGTAGCATGAGCTTCAGATCCAACTTCCTGATAATGAGTCTCTCTAAATTTAGCCAGGCAGGTTCTCAAAGGATGGTCATACAGTTCTCTGAAGGTCTATACTTGAAGCCTTTCCAGATTAGGAAGACCTTCCAGAGCTTGTACTCTAGAGGCAAAGCCTTTAAGAATCCAGAATCATCTGCAGTCCTGATGATGCAGTGGGATAAGACACATGTTTACATAAACAAAAGCAAAGCAAAATGGATATAAGGGGATGATGATGTCTTCAATACTCTACTGCTATTTATTCCTCACCATCACATCCCAACTTCATCTCTTAAGGGCTCGGTATATCAGTTATCAAACTATGAGATACACACACTTTTTTCAGGGCTTTCAACACTAGGCTCACATAATCTTTCCATCATCCCTCCAGGAGTCATTTGGTGATGCTCCTAACATGCTACCAGCCTTGCCTCATGGTTTCTTGCCCACCAGCCAGATACATCTTTGTTCAATTTTAGCTACCCATCACTGTTTGGTGCTCTTCCACTTTTAGGATACCTCATGGGAATTAACATGTTAGGAGCTCAGAAAATAGAAATTAAGCTTTTACTTCTTGGTAATAAAATATAATCTACTTACTCTTCAGTTTATTATTGAAACTTTTTATATGAATTTTACATAGATTTTGCATGACAATTCCAACTGTGACCTTAGCAACCTGGGGACTTGATAAGTGGATTTCAATATATTTGTTTTTGGATTAGGGGTACATGGGCTTCCCCGCACTGCCAAAGGCATCTACAACACACAAAAAAGATTAAGACCCCTTGGTTTAGTTCAACTATGTCCATATTCCGGAGAGTACTCATCTTATGGTCTTCACTCCAAACCTTCTTCCTTAGCAAGATGTCTATGGAAAAAAACGGCCAATTTCTTCAGCCATAAAAAACAAAACAAACAAAAAAACACCCCAATTTCCTCAGTCATAAAATGACAGGGTGGGGTGGTAGATTATCTCTCTGTTTCCCCTTTGGCTATAAATCCTGGGACCTCTGATTTGAATTTTGAATTTAACAACTGATTGGAAACAAACCTTCTGGTCAAGTTCTACTGTTTTGGCTTATGGCATAGGATGGTCTCTGGATTCTCTAAGGCTTTGAGTACTGCATTGGTGACAGATTGCAAGCCTTTCACCTGATGACCAGCCTAGCTAAATTCACAGAAGCTCATCAGAAAATTGGCAGCAGGGGGATGAATTTTCCACCCATTACAGTTCTCCAAGGTGATTTACTAAGTCATGCAAGGAGTAGTAATCCGTGTTGGTAGAAGAAGAGCCCTTGCCGACAAAAATAGAAATTTCTGACGTTTGAGGATAAACACGAGACCAGATAAGAAGGAACAAAGACTACTTCCTAAACTTGGACAATATTTTTAGGTAGATACTGGTCATGTTTTATCTCAATGGTGTGTTTTGAAGTGTTGGCCCTGGATGTATCCATTTCCTGATACAAAGCTCCTCTAAAGAGCAATGAAGTTTAGAGTTAACACCCCTTAGAACACTTTGAAAACACAGTTGTTGCTGTTGTTGTTTTTCTTTTTAAAAAAACCTGACGGGGACAGCTAGGTGGCGCAGTGGATAAAGCATCAGCCCTGGACTCAGGAGGACTTGAGTTCCAATCCGGCCTCAGACACTTTATACTTACTAGCTGTGTGACCCTGGGCAAGTCACTTAACCCTCATTGCCCTGCAAAACCAAAACAAAACAAAAAACAAAAACCTGATTATGCACTGGGAACACAGCCTCACCAACTGGATGTTCTAACATGGTCATCGTAAGTTCTGTTTGATTTCTCCTGCTTCTGAACTTCACCATCTGCCAACTACACTCAGACAATTCCACATCCTGCCACAGATGACTTAAATTGTCAAGAGACCAATCATATTCTGCTAACAATAAAGAGCAAGCAAAACCACTTTCTTACAATGGTCATCTTGGGGAAAAGCACATCATGCAATGACCTTCCTTGGAAAGGAAGAATGAATTTCATATCACAAGAACAGGGAGGGTCATTACCCACTATAACAAATGGAATTCACTTGAGTGTTACAACTCTTGATGATTTCTCCCTCCCCTTTCCCCCAACCCCACCATTGGAACTGTAAAACTATTTTCTGAAGATCCTAGGAAATAACATTTCCTTGGTTTATGTTTTTCCTTATATCCTCTCTCAAGCATGAGGAGGCAATATTTTAAAGATAGAAACATTTGGGTAGTTTGAGGGTCAGAGATAAGTTTTCTTTGACATAGATGAAAGATGGCTGACCATCTGGAGGCCATAGTGATGAAATATGGAGGAAGAGAACCAGACTCGATGTCTTTGTGGCCACAGGGAGCAGTAGTGGTGGCAGTTCCTAGGAACTAAAGCACAGAGCAAGGAAGTTGTTGCCCCAATTTTTCTTTCAGGCCCTATACGGAGAGAAAACCAACAACCTTAGGAAGTTTAGAGCTAAGAACTGAAAGTAATTTTAGAAATCAGCTAGTCAAAGACTCTCATTTTATTAGTGAGGAAAGTGAGGCCCAAAGAAGTAGTTTAAAATACAGATACATAAACTTTCAGAATTGGAAAGGACCTTAGCAATGAAGATAAATCTTAGCAAATAAGAAAATGTTTGTAAAGTTATATAGTTAGTTATCAAAATCCTCTGGCATTCAAAGCCCTTTATAACCTAGACCTACCTTTCCAGTCTTTTTATACCTTACTCCCTGACATATACTATTCAACCCAGTGAACCTGGCCTCCTGGCTGTTCCAAGAACAAGATACTTCATATCTCAGTTGTAGGCAATTCTCTCTGGTTGCCCAGTGACACAAAGTTAGTATGTACTAGTATAAGCAACTAGATGTTACTGCAGTGGATAGAGTTCTGGGCCTGGAGTCAGGAAGACCTGAGTTCAAATCCTGCCTCAAACACGTACTAGCTGGGTGACCCTGGCAAGTCACCCAACCTCTTTCAGACCCAGTTACTCATCTGTAAAATGGAAATAATAATTACTGTAGGTGCTATTGCACCTACATCCCAGAGTTTGTGTAAGACTATGGTAACATTTGTAAACTGCTCTTTGTAAATTTGGAGAGAAGAGATTCAGTTGAATGATGAAGTTGAAAGGCAGACTAAAAGAAGTAAAAGGAAGTGGAGGCATATGTAAGACTTTTTATTCCTACTGAAGTTCATCTTATTAACTATAGTCCAAAAACTCTAGCATGTAAAAATCTTTTCTTGTTCTCAATTCTATCTTCTAGTATGTTGGCTAGCTCTCCCAGCTTTTAGTCATCTATGAATTTTATTATTATGCCATCTATGCCTTTATCCAATAGTTGCTGTTAGTCATAGTAGTGATTGTGGTGGTGGTGGTAATGCAACACTTGAACCCAGGTCTTTCTAACTCAAAGGCCAGCTCTGAATCCAATATGCCATCTTTCACCTGAGATATCAAGGTCACTTAATGAATACCTACTGACTTGAACTGAAGAGAATGGCACTCATATCAATCCTTTCTAACTTTAGGTGGATAAAAATGTAGAAAAACAAGTACCAAGTTGTCTTAGAGTAAACAGTAAAAGAAATTCTGGGAGGCAAATAAATCCCAGCTACCCTCAGACTTCCCAAATGTATCACTTCACTAAGAAGCAAAAAACATTCGCTTTTTTCCTCAGAAATGTGCCATCATGTAAAAGGGTGACCAGTTCTGAAAGCAGCAACATATTGGGTTTTTTTAATCAGCTTAACTCTCTCCAATTGTTTACCTCTTCTCTCATCAATTTAAATCATTTACATTGCTTGTTTTTTTCCTCCCTTTTGGGAAGCCTGACTCATTTCCACTTGAAGTGGCAATTGCATCTATTCCCAGACATACTGAGTTTATCAACATTCCTAAAATGAGTTGATGCTGTACAATTCAACAAGTTTCAATGGAAAGTAATCATTTCCTTCAGTGAAGGATCAAGGCTGAGGAATAGCACCAAACAGTCTTTGAGCTTTTCACACACTTAGCTAAGTAACATCTTATCCAAATCCTTTCATTTTTTTTCTCTATTACATTTTCAGTGAGGTCTCTGATCACAGATATATTTCATTTAAATGTTTTATAAAATCCTGAAGTATAAGATTCCTTGCTGTGGATCTTCAGACTTTAAAGTAACACTCGGCTACCACTTATTCCGATTTCATGCCATATCAATTTAATGGACTAACATGACAATATTGCCAAGACTTTTGAGATGTGAATATTTCATATTTTGAGAAGTTGTATTAAATCAAATAGACATGGGTATTTCCCCCAAAAAACCTGGAGATTTGTAGAAGCTTTCATGGAAATACTTGAGGTCTCATGCTACAATATGCCTACTACATGTCTACGTAGCTTTAAGAAGCAAACATTTCTGATATTGACAACAAATTTAAGAAGCTGCATTCTTATTTCTAAATATTCTGTTATAAATATTAACGTCATTAATATTTAGATACCAAAGACTCTATTTTTCAAAATTCAAAAAATTTTAAGCTTCTACTAAAGTTTTATTCCATTGCCTTACTACAGTGTAGAGGTGACTCTGGGCCCTCAAAGGCTATTTCGTCAGAACATAAGATTTGGCAGATATTCTATCAATATCCAGAGGCTTCAAATACAGGCTCAATGATGTGTCTATCATTAGAGGACCAGCTGAGTTAATACATAAATGAATGAATCGATGAAAAAGTATTCACCAGGGGCTAACTATGTGCCAAACACTGTGCAATATTCCCAGGCCCTGAAGATCCAAATGCAAAAGTGACAAAGTCCCTGGCCTGGCCTGCCCTCAAGGTATTTATACTATAATGGGGGGTGGGGGCAGTGATACTTAGAGAGGTGTCCAGGAAAAGAAAGTTTTGGACTGGGGAGTCATGGGGATGGTGAGTGGAATCATGGGGAAATCAACTGTCATGGTTTTTTCAGAATCAACAGTAGTATTAGTTGTTATGACTTCTCAGAACAAGGGGTAAAGGGAATTGGAAGAGGTATGCACACAGATGTGTGCACTGTCTAACAGTGCATTATGTGAGTTTGTACTTTCTCACTAATCAGTTCATCTCAGCCTCCGTTCCAGAGCTAAGTGGATCAACTCCCCCAGAATGGAGAGCTAAGTGTGACAAGGCTCCTCACCCAGATGGTTACTGGATGGTGAATTTTCCAACCACAGAAACTCATGAGGACCATCTACTAAAATGTAGTATACAAAAGGAAACCATGACTCTTCAAAATATTAAAATAGGGAGTATTGTAATTTAAACACAAGTATCTTTAAGGCAAAGTCATCTGCCAGCAGGAAAATTTGGTTGACAGGGTTCATACTTTTAGAGGTGGAAGGGCAACTGGCTTATAGATTTCAAGCTGGAAGAGACCTCAGAAGCTATGTAGTTGAGGAGAATAAGCTCAGTCCCAGAGAGAGGGTGGCAGTACCAGAATTTAAACCCAGATCTTCTGATGAGAAGTCCAGTATGCTTTCCACTGTTGTAAGTTAACCCAAGAAGGCCCTGCCAGATGTTGTTTCTTTTTGTCGGCATAATCTTCTAAAAGTCAGAGTTACATCCATACCATGAGGAGACATTGGAAAACTGATCAGTGCAGTAATAAGTTGCAAATCCAGAAGACTGGTGATGAAACATGTTACCCACTCACTAGAAGAAGGGTGTTAGACTGAACTGCAGAATGAGACATGGCCAGGTATGACCTCTGTATGAATTCTTTTACCTGACTTTTTATTTCTAAGAGTAGGGATAGTAGAGAGAGTGACACAAAATAAAAGAGATCATCAAAGAAACATTTTTTTAAACAGAAGAGATAAAAAGGAAGTATAGAAGGACACATGGGGGTGGGGTTAGTAGAACTGTGTCAAACAACATATATATGTATTTGTGTTTTATATATTTATATATATATATATATATATATATATAGGGGGGGCAGGGCAATGAGGGTTAAATGACTTGCCCAGGATCACACAGCTAGTGTCAAGTGTCTGAGGCTGGATTTGAACTCAGGTCCTCCTGAATCCAGGGCTGGAGCTTTATCCACTGAGCCACCTAGCTGCCCCAAACAACACATATTTTTTAAAAGCTATAATAGATTCATGATTTCTATACACAAGACCCTTTTCTGTTCTTTGGATCTGGAAATAATTGTGTTTGTTAGTATCTGTCAATTTTGTAATAAAAAAAGATCTTTTAGGAAGAGGAAAGTGAGAAGGACTGGTCAGACAGGCAGGAGAAGCAGGAGGGAGCACTGTCACAAAAACCCAGAGAGGAGAGAGTATGCATGAGAAGACAATCATCAATCCTTCAGAAAGGTAAGCTCGGAAGAGAAATAAGACAAAGCCATGCTGTTCGATTTCATGATTAAGAAATGATTAGTAAATTTGGAGACCACATTTTCAGCTGATATGGCAAGATTTGGATCGAATCCTGGAGAAGTCCTGGATTCAAATATAGTTCAGCTACTATCTAAATGAACCTGGGCAAGTCACTTAACTTCTCAGCCTCAGTATCCTCATCTGTGAAACGAAAGAGTTGGACTTCATGGTCTCTCTAAAAATAACACTAAAAATAACAAAGTGGTACAGTGGATAGAGCACTGGACTTGGAATCAGAAAGACCCCTCTTCCTGAGTTCAAATCTGGCCTCAGACACTTCATAGTTGTGAGATCCTGGGAAAGTCACTTCACCCTGTTTGTCTCAGTTGCCTCATTTGTAAAATGAGCTGGAGAAAGAAATGGCAAACCACTCCAATATCTCTGCCAAGAAAACCCCAACTGGGATCACCAAGAGTCAGATACAACTGAAACAACTCAGCAACGACAACACTGTAGAGAATTTTTTTTTTAAAAATCTTCTTTACTGTATTTTCACAAATACATCAAAGAGAACTAAGAGAAGAAAGCAAAATGTTGATAAAGGTGGACTCCTTCTGCCAGACTTCAAAATATAAAATAAAGCCATAATTGTCTAAACCACCTGGTATAAAACTGAAAAATAGAAAGCCAGATCAATCATCAGAATAGCAAACAGAGAAGCAGAGCCTGTGCTGATAAACCCAAGTTTACAAAATATTGGGAAAATAATGCTTGTTCAAGAAAAATTGTTTGAAAAATTCAATAGTAGGGTAAGAGTGGATGACTGCCCCAGTGGGACTGAACACAGAAGGCTCATACTTATGACTGAATCACTCCATCAATCAAAGGTAAAAACAAGTCCTTAACCAATTTGGGAGTAGTGAAGTGTTTTTGGTCTCTGGATTAAAGCAGATGACATCACACCAGAAATAGTTTGTGACTGCCTGAAGAAAAGCAGTCATAATTTGGGGAGTAATGTATAACACAAGTCAGTTCAGTATCTCAGGCCAGGGGTGGGGGTGATGGAGAAGGAGAGAATAAGCCCAAGGAAAGCTTCCACTCCCCTCTTCCTCCCCCACCCCCCACCCCCACCTCCCACCTCTGATCAGGTTTCAACATTATCAACTTGAAAAGATCTAAATTCTATTGAGGAGTCAAGGATGACAATCAAGTTGGGAGCCAGGGCACCAAAGACAATGGTAGTGTCCTACAAAGTAATAGGTAGGTTCAGAAGAGGAGAGGCTTTAGTGGAAAAGATAATTCGTTCTCTTTTGGACATTCTGCATTCGAGATGTTCTTTATAGGCTATCCACTTTAATATGTCCAAAACATGGTTGGTAATCCAAAATTGGACTTGAGGAGACAAATTTAGAGAAGGACTGTGCCTCAGTGATAATCTATGCTAGCCCCCTCATTTTAACAAATGAAGAAACTGAGTCCTAGAGAAGAAAAGTGATTTGACAAAGGTCACCCAAGGAGGAAATAGGATGGAAATTTGAACCCAGACCCATAACCACAAATCCAGCAGTCTCACTTCGCTACCATGACTTTAATACCCTCATTTTTCAGTTAAGAATGTGAGGCATGTCTACTTAGTAGCAGTGCCAGCACTGGAAACTACAGTTCCTGGATATAGTGGGTGTCAGAGGAACTGAGTTCAAATCCTGACTCTGCCAAACAGTTTTCTCCTATGTAAAATTAGGAGGTTGGCCTAGATAACCACCAAGATGCCACTCTGTTCTAAGTCTTATTATTCTACTATCCATGTTGCCACTCCAATTTCAAGCTTATAATTGAGAGGTGGAGTCATGATGTGCCTATGAACCTCATATCTCACTAATTTTGGAGGAGGCTTTTTGCTATTATCATTAGGCTTTGGGGATTAAGAAGTTAAACCTTCAGGTTGCTTTTTACTATTGCCTACTCTTTTTATGGGCCAGTTGCTTCCTGAGGAAGGGCTGCTCAAGTCATCATCTGTGCCACTCAGACAACATGGAAGGGAAGGAATGAGGTGAGTTACAGATGCCATGGACAGAATCCTGGAGTTAAAGTCATCCCCAAGTGTTTTTCTGTAAGCAATTTTCAAGTGTGAAAAATATGGACACTCCCCTCTCATCCCCCAGTAAACATACTGTGTGACAAGCTGAGGCTAGAATTTTGCCTCTGACTTTTCAAGGACTGGAGATTGCTTTGCTAGAACAACTTTGCAAAACACAGGAAAATGTCCAGTTAGCAAAGGAGAGCAATGATGAAGATCAACATGGGTAAGTTAAGGGTGGGAAAGAAGGCCCACCGGGCAGACATTTGGATGGGATTCTTTGGATTATTATACAAAGACTTCTCTAATCAACGAGAAAGTACACTCATTCACAGCTATGACTATAGAAGACAACCAAGACAATAATCTTACTTCCGTTTTTTAAAGTTTTACAGATGGACGCCAGCCCAGATTTTGTACAAACCGATGTAAATTAGAAGCATGTAAATTACTATGGTTTTTCTGGGTCACTATCAATTGCTGCTGCCCAGTGTGTTGTGCGTCAGTCCTTCAAATGCACCAAATAAACAATTGGCCATGCTGTATTGACATCAGGACTGGGAGAGCTGTGTTTGACTTTCATTTGTGTGGGGCAACAGGGCTTTTTCCTAGAGTATGGAAATGTAGTGGTCCCTGAAAACACATATACTCCCTTAACAAGTAAAAATAACGAAGTCTGGTACCTAATTAGCAAGAATACTTAATCCAAATTGGAAGGGATCAGATAGCAGTATCCTTCCCACCTCCTCACATGTAGACCCAAAGCAAACACTTCCCAGGCCCAGCCTTGCCCTTCCCCCTCTCCCCACAGCAGTCTCTCCAGCAGCAAGCTCTTGGTCTACAATCCCAAGCAATTGTTGTTTTTGTCGCTCAATCATTTTTCAGTTGTGCCTGACCCTTCATCACCTCATTTGAGATTTTCTTGGCAAAGACACTGAAGTGATTTGCCATTTTGTTTTCCAGCTCAATTTACAGACAAGGAAACTGAGGCAAACAGGGTCAAGTGACTTGCTCAGGGTCACATGGCTAATAAGTGTTGGGGGTGGTATTTGAAATCAGGAAGATGAGTCTTCCTGACTTTAGGTCTGGTGCTCTATTCACTCCAGCACCACCTAGCCAGCCCCAAGCAATTATAATAGGTACCAAAGTGGCCTTTCACAGCTGGGATGCTAAAGTACTGACAGAAATATTTAAGGAAACCAGAGCCTTAACCATATACTTTATCCCCCTTAGGGAATGTGTAGTCCAAGCTGAAAGTCTCTCATTTATTTCTATCATAGTAATAGACCTCATACCTATTTCAGGGGCCTCATTGGTTCAAAATTTTCAGGTGATGGCACCTGAGCTTGGTTTTATTCCTGCCTACCCTTCAATCCTAATAAATATACCTCATAAAGAGGCAAGGGCTCAGTTCTAGGTTCCACCACCTTCTAGCTTTATGACCTGGGGCAAGTTTCTTGGCTTTTTTTAAGGCTGAATTTCCTCTTCTTTAAAATTGAAATAATAATACCTGTCTTACCTACCTCTCAGAGTTATTATAAGGAACATAAAAGTACTTTCTTCACAAGGATTGTATAAGCTAAGCAGAACAAATGAAATGATTCCTATTTTACAGATGAAGAAACTGAGGCTAACAGGAGTGAAGTGGCTTATCCAATATCACATAGCTATCTCTAAGAGTGGGAGAACTGAGACTAGACTCAAACCTTTCTGCTTCCCAAGTTCTTTCCACTTTACCATGAGCCACTGTGCTGAAAGAGTTAATCTATCTCTGAAAAATAAGCAATTATTTCTATTCAAGGAAAGAATGAGACTTAATTTGTAAATTTTATAGGAATAAATGACCTAAAATAATCTTTCATAGCACAGTGAAGTTATCCCCATGTGCCAAAGCCTGTTCTAAGGTTTTTGTGGAATATTTAGATACTGTAATAATGGAAAATACTGTGTGTAGGGGTATGTATTCAGTTGAATTTTTAATGAAAGAAGAAAATGAAAATGTTTTAATGGGGACTCATTGTAATTAAGTTCCAAAATAGCTTCATAAATATCTCCATTTCCAGCATAAATTTTTGGCAAAAGTAATAAATTTATGTACAGTAATATTTTAAATGATTCTTTTAAAAAATACTTCCCTTTTTGTACCCATCGCAGATAATATTTAGATACTTTTATAAATAATTTTATATTTTAACTTTTTCTTACAAAGTTCCTTTTGTCAAAATATCAACTGAATGAAGTCCTGGTTGGTTTCAGATGCCTAGTTTTCTGACAAGTATCTCAAATCTCTTGGCCATTCAGAGAATCATAAAACTACAAGAAGGGGTGGGATTTGAGTAAGTCCACCAAGCTGTCTCCCTGTCTCTGAACAAAACTACCTAATTCATCCTTAACCAAAATGATGGGGAGTGATCTTTTTCCAGGATAAGAGATTGTGATACTGCCCCATACTAATCAAAGTGGTCACAGCATAGACTAAAAGCTATTCAATTCTATCTAGTGGATGGATACCGAGTGGGGAGCACAGATGGGGGCTTATGAACAATTATAGTAGAAGTCTCAATCCCTCAGGGTTATCTATATAAGTCTATTCCTGGTGGCAACAGTAGTCAACTACCCCATGGGGACCCAACCTGCCAGTATCAACAGGAGATTGGGAGAGTGAGTCAATAGGGAGTACAATAGTTACACCTAACCCAGATTTACTCATATTATTTTAATGACCACCCTCCCACCCTGACCGAGACAGCCTAGGACCTTGAAGCCAAGAGCCTTGGGAAGAGACTCCCAAGGAATGTTTCCATCATTCTGGAATGGAACCCCTATGTCGATGCAGTGTGACAGTAGCTCCAGCAGGGCTTACAGCCTCAGCTAATGAAGACCCAGTAAAGCAAGTTCTTGCCCCCAAGATCTTTGCCACTATCAAATGGGGTATCAAATGGACATGATGTTTGTAAGTTGAATGACATTAAAGTAGAGGCATTGGCATCTGCTTTGCCACTGTACCCTAAAGACCATGGGACTTTTCCATCTGAGGTGCAGCTGAAACCTTCCCTAGGTGTTGTCTCCCCATTAGAATGTGAGCTCTTTGAACAGTAGGGACTGTCTGACTTTTCTCTTTGAATCCCCAGCACTTAGCATCATGCTTTGCACATGGAAAGGACCCAGTAAATACTGCATTCACTCCTATCACCAATTAATCGCATTTTTCTTCTTCTAGCTACATTTTGTCACCAACCTTCACATATAAATGTGTGTATGTGTGGACATTCATATTCCTGAGAAATAACTTGATCGTTTCTATATACACCTACATGGAGATTGGCTTATACACATATAACCCCCAAATAATTTCTTTAGACATTCATTCTTTTTTTTTTTTTTTGGTGAGGCAATCAGGGCTAAGTGACTTGCCCAGGGTCACACAGCTTTTAAGTGTCAAGTGTCTGAGTCCGGATTTGAACTGAGGTGCTCCTGACTCCAGGGCCCGTGCTCTATCCACTGTGCCACCTAGCTGCCCCTTTATGCATTTATTCCTTTTTAAAATAAAAGTATTTTATTATTTTCCAGTTAGATGTAGAGATCGTTTTCAACATTTGTTTATATAAGATTTCCAATTTCAAATTTTTCTCCCTCCCTCCCCCCTCCCCTAGATAGTGGGTAATCTGATGTAGGTTACATATATATATATAATAACATTAAGCAGCATATTTCTGCATTAGTCATGTTATAAGAGAAGAATCACAGCAAAAAGGAAAAACCTCAAAAAAGAAAAACAACAGCACCAAAACCAAAAGAAATAGTATGGTCAAATCAGCATCCATATTCCACAGTTCCTTTTTTTCCTGGATTTTGGAGAGCCTTTTTCATCATGAGTCCTCTGGAATTTTCTTGTACCATTGTATTGGTGAGAAGAATCTAGTCTACCACAGCTGATCAACACATAATGTTGATGATACTGTGTATAATTTTCTTCTGGTTCTGCTCATCTCACTCATCATCAATTCATATGCATTTATTCTTACTGTGGATTTTAGCACTTTTGTTCTCAAGTGTCTAAAATGTTCAAGTGGGGAGGGGCAAAAAATGTTGGTTTGAGGCAGATTTTAAAACTTGAAAATAAATTATTTTTATTTCCCTTTATTTAAAGCTTAATAAATAATCTGATAATATGCAAATTTAACATTAATAAAAGAAGGTAATTGCTTCCCCACTATTAGTTGACATAGTTTTAGAGACGCTTACAACAGTACTAAGATAAGAAAGTGAAATTACAGGAATAAACATTGTAAATCATCGTATTTGGAGACAAAATGATGACTTAGTAAAGGCCAGGGAATTAGGGAACGAATCGAATGTAATGAATCACAGCTTTAGTCTATGCTACTGAAATTGTCCATGAAAATTCATCAGTATTTCTATATAGTACTAACAAAGCCAGGAGGAAATAAAATAAATTTGATTGTTTTTGTTCAGCTATTTTTCAGTCATGTCCCATTTTCTGTGACCTCATTTGGGGTTTTCTTGGTAAAGATACTGGAATGGTTTGACATTTACTTTTCTGGCTCATTTTACAAATGAGGAAACGGAGGCATAGAGGGTTAAGTGAACTTACAGTTACACAGCTAGTAAGTGTGTCTGAGGCTGGATTTGAACTCAGGAAGATGAGTCTTCCTGATTCCATGTTATGTGCTCCATCCACTATGCCAACTAGCTAGCTACCTAGCACATATGTCTTGTATAAATAGGACTACTAAACACTCTTTACAGAAATAAAAGAAAACCAATCATTGGAGAGACATTCAGTGCTGATGGTTAGAGCATGCCAATATAATAAAAATTGATATTACTTAATTTAGAGTTAATACTATACCAATCAGGGCAGCTAGGTGGCGCAGTAGATAGAGCACCGGCCCTGGAGTCAGGAGTACCTGAGTTCAAATCCAGCCTCAGACACTTAACACACACTTACTAGCTGTGTGACCCTGGGCAAGTCACTTAACCCCAATTGCCTCACTAAAAAAAAAAAAAAAAATTAATACTATACCAATCAAGTTACCAAGGGGATGACCATTGTCAGTCATCTAGACTTTTGTCTTGCCACTGGACTCTGATTGCTCTGGAGGAGTGGGGCTGATGACTTTGCACAGTTGTGCCTTACTTAAATCCAATTCACTTGTAAGTCAAAGCATCACCTGTCTGATGTCATTGGTCCTCTTTGAGAATGAAGGACCACCACCATCACCACCACCAAGAGGATATTTTGTAGAACCAAGAAAAATCATAAAATTCAGTTGGAGAACAAAAAAGGTTTAGAATCTCAAGCCATGGAGAATTTGACTTTTTCAGTCAGGAAGACATGAATTCCAAACCCTTTAAGTTACTTCAGCTCTCTCAACCTGAGTTTCCTCTGAGGTCTTTTCTAGTTCTAAATGTATGATCTCCTACTCAATAAACTTCAGTGGTTCCCTATCACCTCTTGGATACAAATATAAACTCCTAGCTGACATTCAAAACCTTCACAACTTGACTACAATCTGTCTTCACGGTTTCATTAAATATCCCCATTCCTATATTTTCCAATCTAGTCAAACTGAGCTTCTTTCTGTTCTACACGGGGCGCTCCATCTCTCATCTCCATACTTTTGCACTGGTAGCCCGTCGTGCCTATAATGCCCTTCCTTCTCACCTGGACCTCACAAAATCTCAAGACACACATTAAGCACCGCTTTCTTTTTTTTCACCACTTTCTTTTAATTACCATTGGCTTCCCTAACCAACTACCTTGAATTTAGGGATAGAAATAAAAACTAGACCTGTGGTTTGAACAGTATAGGGAATTCCAAGGTGAAGAAACTCCCTTACTAAAGCAAATTTGCACATTCTCTGACACTTGTGGTCTTACAGAGTTACTTGAGCAATTAGAAATCCTCACCACTTGACCAAAGTCACACATTGGAGGGTGGCAGGTCATTCTTGCTTCAAGGCCAGCCAATCTAGTCACTGTCCCACACGACCTCTCATACCTCATATTTAGTTACCTTTTAATTTTATTTCCTTTATTCTGCATGTACATACTAATATAAGAATAATTCTCCCCTGAATGATAGAAAATAAGTTTCTTAGTAGTAGGGCTTTTTTTTCTTTGTATCCCCAGTGGCTAATATAGTATCTGACACATAGTAGGTGTTTAATAAATTACTTGTTGATTGATTGAAAATGCCTGTTGAATTGACTTAAATTAGTTTGGAGCAAGTCCCAAGCTCGTCTGTTTACATGCCTTAATGGTTGGGTTCTTTCCCTCCCTACTTAGTCACAGAGCCAGCCACAGGAGGGTTTGGCACTGCCAGTCTGCATGGGAAAAACAATGTTTGCCCTGTGTAAAAAGGGGGCGTACAGGGAAAACAGGAGACAAGGGAACTGCCAAAGCAAAATGCCAACTTAAGTGGGCATTTAATGGCTCTCTTTAAAACTAAACCAATACAAGTTCTGATGGAAGTGAAGTGAAGAGTCCTTTAGGCAAGCAACTATTAGGCAGCAAGTGAAAGTTTTTTTCTTGAAGGCAATAAAGAGAAAAAAGAAAGTTAGGGAGTTTAGATCATAGTAACTGATAACTTTCAGTTGAGTGAGGCTGCTGGCTCCCAGGCCAAGAGTGGTTCAAGTCATTTTTCTCACAAAATTCCAGATGGTTTTCCGGAAGATTGGCCCGCTTCACAGCTCCACCAACAATGAATCCAGGTTTCTGTCTTCCCACAGCCCTTCCCAAAGCTGACTTAAAAAAACCATCTTTGCCAATTTGCAGAGGATGAGTAAAAGTACTTTTACTTTAGTTTTTTTAATCTTGCTATAAACTATATTATGACAAATTTATACAACAAGGGAGCAATTAGACATTATTAACAGTATATAATGCCACTTTAATAAATGGTTATATTTTTAAGAAAAGGCATTTTTATCGGATCATCTGCTATTCTTGCCTCTCATTATTCATGCCAGAGGAGATTCGATCTGTTCTGCTTTTGTGCCTAGAGAACTTGGAGGCATACTGCATGCTGTTATTAACCATCGGCTCTAAGGCTTAGCTTGTAAATTTAAAGCTAAGGCCTCTGCCAAAGGCCTAATCTGATGCCTCATCATAATGTTGAAGGGATTCTGGGTTCTCAAAGTTCATGTCAGCAGAACAAAAGTTGGTCATTTTAAAGTGGCTGTAAATTCTCAGCAACATAGGTTCTATGAAGGTGAAAGGCATGAAGGACAGGTCTGGTGAGAGACTCTGTCTGTCATTCGAAGACCAGCCCAGTTATGTCAACCAGTCAACAAAAAGACAAGAAATATATATGTATATATATATAATATGATAAATTATTTATTATTGAAAACAAATAAAGCACTTACTATGTACCAGGTACCATGCTAAGCACTGGAGGGACAAAAAAAAAAAACCCAAACCAACACTACATTGTCCCTGTCCTCAAGAAGGAGGAAACAAGACTCATTATCAGAAGGTTAGCCACAAAGTGATAGATTTTCTGGCTTGTTGCTGCTGTTGTTTGCCACAGTAACCCATGAGACCAACCATGGAGGTGTGATCTCCACTAGAGAAGGGAAGACGCTTAAAATAAGGTAACATTGCATAATGGAGTCCAAGAACATGGGTTGAATCCTGCTGTCACTCAGCACCTCTTTGGGCTTTACTTTCCTCATCTCTAAAATAGAGGGTAAGGTGGTCAAGTGACTAAGTGATCTCTAGATCTAAGATACCATGCACTTCATCCTAAGTAAGGGAAGGGTTATTTTTTTATTTTGGTTTGGTTTGGTTTGATTTGGTTTTTGGTTTTGTTTTTTGTTTGGTTTGTTTTGGTGAGCAAAATATGACCATTAGTTTAGAAGTACTTTTAGAGATTATATAAAAATAAATTTGGGGGGCGGCTAGGTGGCGCAGTGGATAAAGCACCAGCCCTGGATTCAGGAGGACCTGAGTTCAAATCCGGCCT
The DNA here is from genome assembly GCF_019393635.1 of Dromiciops gliroides. Lineage (NCBI taxonomy): Eukaryota > Metazoa > Chordata > Mammalia > Microbiotheria > Microbiotheriidae > Dromiciops > Dromiciops gliroides. The sequence continues at coordinate 59,302,834 of NC_057867.1, read as the reverse complement.
CAGACACTTGACACTTACCGGCTGTGTGACCCTGGGCAAGTCACTTAACCCCCATTGCCCTGCAAAACAAACAAACAAACAAACAAACAAACAAATAAATAAACAAATAAATAAATAAATAAATAAATAAATAAATAAATAAATAAATAAATAAATAAATAAATAAATAAATGAATAAATTTGGTTTGGGGATACAGAGGATTGTAATATGCATGCCCCCCCATATAACCTGCACTGATCCTCACTGCCTTATCAGAGGCAGCTAGGATAGAGCACTTAGGCTGGAGTTCAAATTTGGCCTCAGATGCTTAGTAGCAAGGTAACCCTAGGCAAGTCATTTCACATCTGCCTACCTCAGTTTCTTCATCTGTAATGGAGGAAATAATAGCATCTTCCACCTAGGGTTGTTGTGAGGATCAAATGAGATATTTGCAAAGTGCTTAGCATGGAGCCTGGCACATAGTAGGTGCTTAATAAATGCTTATTTCTTTCCTTCTTTCCTTCTTCTTATATTTATTATTTAGCAATAAGAAATGCACAAATTACTTTCCTTTTTTCAAGTATCTCCCATTCCAAAGGTTAGTGTGGGGCTGGATACAGATGAGAAACCATCTTCAACCATTTGGGGTAATTGGATATAAAACATACAAAAAAGATGGCCAACTATGGTTAGCTCATAAGACCTGAAGTAGTTCGCTAGTTTGATTCCTATGAGCAGCTCCATTCTATCTGGCGGCCATTGAATAGACATTTGGCCTTTGAATCCAATGATTTCACTTTTCATGACTCACCTAGCTGACTTTAGCAGAGTACTTCACTTCTGATCCAATTTAACTATCTCTTTTTGAATCCCATTTCCTTCACTGATCATTTAAAAGTGGCTTTAAATTCTTGGCAACATAATCCACTAGATTAGGAAGGTTCACAGCCTATAGGAAAAATCCAGACTGTAAAGAGCCTCACTCACGGAGGTAGGGAAAGAAAAGGGTGGAATGGATTCCCATTTGCTCAGATATTAACATGTTATACATCTAGAAAGTCTCTAGACAGTTACAGAGCATCATGCCCATTCTCCTAAAATCAAATAAAGCAAGCAGGTATATTCAGGTTATTTCCAAGCTTTGCAAAGAATGAGAGTGGTGACTTTCCATTAGAAATGTATGGGGTGGGGGGGCAACTAGATGGTACAGTGGATAGAGCACCAGCCCTGGATTCAGGAGTACCTGAGTTCAAATCCGATCTCAGACACTTAACACTTACTAACTGTGTGACCCTGGGCAAGTCACTTAACCCCAATTGCTTCACAAAACAAAAACAAAAACAAAGAAATGTATGGGGGCAGCTAGGTGGCGCAATGGAATAGCACTGGCACTGGATTCAGGAGGACATGAGTTCAAATCCGGCCCCAGACTCTTGACACTTACTAGCTGTGTGACCCTGGGCAAGTCACTTAACCCCCATTGCCTCACCACAAAAAAAAGGAAGGAAGGAAGGAAGGAAGGAAGGAAGGAAGGAAGGAAGGAAGGAAGGAAGGAAGGAAGGAAGGAAGGAAGAAAGAAAGAAAGAAAGAAAGAAAGAAAGAAAGAAAGAAAGAAAGAAAGAAAGAAAGAAAGAAAGAAAGAAAGAAAGAAAGAAAGAAAGAAAGAAAGAAAGAAAGAAAGAAAGAAAGGAAGGTATGGTTTCTACCTCAAAAGGTACGTGTTCTAGGTGATGCACACCTTGGTGAATCCTTTATCACAGCCATCCCAGGCCATGGAGAGATTTCTGGACGGCAGGCCCTACAAAGGAGGTTCCCATTGAGGTCAGGCCTCAAGGAGATTCTTTTACCCTGGAGATTTTCATGTAGAAGCAGGAAGGCCATGGGGAAGGGATATTCTAGAAAGATTGCCCATGCAGGGATGAATTAGATTCAGTGACATCTGAGGTCCTTTCCAACTCGGAAATTCTGCAGTTTTGAACTAGTCAGGGGCCATATTTTGGGCCTGTCTGCTCAAAGTGTTCCTTCCAAGGAAATCAAGCTGGGAACCTTGTAGTGAGTGACAAGAGGCCAAAATAGGTTTATGTAAACTTAGGAACTATGGGGTTTTTAGAATTAAGGAAACCCTCATTCTAGTCCTGGGTCTCCTTCCAGATTTCAGTCTGACCTTGAGCATGTCAAGGTCAAGGTCAATGCTTATTGACTTACTACAACTTTTTCCTTGGACTCAGGTTTCTTATCTATAAAACTAAGGGTTAGGACCAAATCATTTCTTAGGTTTCTTTTACTTACAATATTCTTTTACTCCCTTCGAAGTTAAAGCAAGATATTTTAGCTCTGTTTGACAAAAAAGACAGCATGATGGCATAAGGAAAAATGCCTTACTTCAAGTTCCAATTGATAAGGGACCTTGAACCCAGACTTCTTAAGTTCAACATCTATGATCTTTCCATAAATGTCTCCCTTGTTAAAGCCACTCTAATGTCAGCACAGAAAAGGGGCAAAAAGGAGGCTCTTTCTCAAATCAGGCAACATTCTGTTCTCTGTGTGTATGTTTTAATAAAACATGGGTGTCTTCTTTCCCTTTTGAAGATTGAAATTATTTGGTCTAAGCATTCAGACCTGCCCAATGTTTGTTCGAAAACAACAGGCAACAAAATGAAAAATCAACAATTGTCAGCAAGGTTCAACCGGCATTTCACACTGTAGACATGAGCCTCAATGTCCAAAATGGTTTTGTCATTACCATTCTTCACATAATTAGTAAATTAGCACTGTCCTCAACTTGAACAATTCATCAATTAAAGGGAGCCACCTACCTCACATCTGCCAATTTCTAACGGAACTACAGGCCAACAACAGTAACAATGCATGCTAATGTTGTAGACAAGAACAGACATGATGGAAGAATCTCTTGGATAATTAATGATAATAATCTAGCCCATACAGGAGAGCTTTCTTTCAAATAGCATTTTTCTGATTAAAGCACCTGTGTTTTAATTAAACTGGCCATCTTTAGAACATCTTGGAGAAGTCATCCAGAGTAGTTATTATTGTTCTCATCTGATTCAATTTGGCTGTCTTTTGAGCACCAACTACAAGCAAAATCTTGTCCTATAAGATGAATGGTTTATGACAGGGTTGGGGAGAGAGGCTGAAGGAGTTGAGAGAGAGAGAGAAAGTTCTTGTCTTTGAAGCAGAGATTATAATCCCATAGAGGAAAAAAGGCCTAGATATACAGATAAATCTAATCTAAGAAAGACTGTGCAGAGAAGAGTTATGACAAACCTTGGAGAATAATGCCCACAAGGCAGTTGAGTAAGCTGTAACTAGTTAGTTCAATAGACTGTAAACTCCTTGAGGACAGGGAGTGGTGGGGTTTTTTTCTCTTTTCATCTTCAATACCTAACATATGGAAGTCATTCAATAAGTGCTTATTGAATTGAACTGAATTCTAGCAACCAAGGCAAATAGTAGAAAGAGTGCCCGCAAATGAACATTTTATCACAAACTCAGTTGAGCAAAATGGTGAGGGCAAACCTTGGATCTCGGGTGGAGGAGATGCTCTGGAAATCTGACCCAGAGGAAAGAGACGAAGGTCCTTGGAAGATGTAAGGCAACGTCCAATGGAGGGAGCAAGACAGAGCCAGGCTAGGGAGGAGCTCATACTGGATGCAGCCACCAGGGGGAGAAGTGTGCCATCTTTTAACTTTTTTTTTTTTTTTTTTTTTTTTTAGTGAGGCAATTGGGGTTAAGTGACTTGCCCAGGGTCACACAGCTAGTAAGTGTTAAGTGTCTGAGGCCGGATTTGAAATCAGGTACTCCTGACTCCAGGGCCGGTGCTCTATCTACTGCGCCACCTAGCTGCCCCCCTTTTTTTAAAACTAATTATTCTTGCAAACTAAGTGATAAGAAGGTTAGTTTCTTCCTCTGATAGAGTAGGAATGCTATCAGGTGCTCTGAATTCTGGGGTAAATCTATGATCACCCTACCCTAACTTCACATTATCAAAGACTTTTTATTTTCGGGGCAATGAGGTATCAAAGAATTTCAAGACAAATGACATCTTGGTAGCCATCTAGTCTAACCAAGTCTAAATGTAACAGCAGAGCATTCTCAAATATTCTGGATTCCCTAGAATGAGGGAGAGCAAAGACAGGGAGGGAAGATAGTTGAGAAGCTATATGAGGGCAATTCAGTAAGTCTGTGATCTCTTTAGTGCAGGTTCTTCTCATTGCCATGCCTTTCCTTAAATCTTCTGCTTCTTCTACTATTTCACCAGGGTAGTGTACCAGGTCAAGCTATTCACTTCTTGTCTCTTTACCTTGCTACATTAGAAGCCCACTTTTTTCTCTCAGTATTAGCCTCCACCCCTTGCTCTGCCTCACCCCACATAAGCAATTGGCTGACAAAACCTATCATTTCAACCCACGTAGCATCTCTTGCATCTAACTCCTTCATTCCCCTTACACAGCCACTACCTTATGCTTGGTGTTCATCACCTCTCACCTCCTAATTTGTCCCCCCTGCCTCAAGTCTCTCCCCACGGCAGTCCATTCTACAGATGTCATTTTTCTAAAGCACAGATCTGACTGTGTATGTCTCCCCAACTCAATCAGTTCCAGTGGTTCACTATTGCCACTGGGATTTGATTTGACTTTTAAAACCCTTCACAACCTGGCTCAAATTTGTCTTTCAAGATTCAATGGATATTATTCCCCCTCCTGCTCGGTGTGATCCAGCCAAACTGGACTTCTCTCTGCTCCTCACATATTCCTATCTCCCTGCCCTTGCATCTTTCATCCTCCATTGCTTACTCCTTTCATACCTTCACCTCATAGAATTTCTTTTCCTTCTCTAGACTCAGCTAAAAGATTGGAAATTGAGGGGAGGCCCTTCAGTTGGGGAATGGCTGAACAAGTTGTGGTATATGAATGTAATAGAATACTATTGTGCTCTATAAGAAATGATGAGCAGGATGATTTCAGAAAAACCTGGAAAGACTTACAAGAACGGATGAAAAGTGAAATAAGCATAAGCAGGAGAACCTTGTACACAGTAACAGCAACAATGTACAAGGATCAACTATGAATGACCCAAGCTCTTCTCAGCAATACAATTATCTAATACAATTTCAAAGGACTCATGATGAAAAATGCTCTCTACATTCAGAGAAGGAACTGATGGAGTCTGAATGCAGATTGAAGCATATTATTTTACTTTCTTTATTTTCTCATAGGTTTTTTTTTCCTTTTGGTTTGTTTCTTCTTTTATAACATGACTAATATGTAAATATGTTTTACATGATTGCACATATATAAACTATATCAAATTGCTTACCGTTTTAGTGAAAGAAGAAAATGGGGAAGGGAAGAAAGGGAAGGAGAAAAATTTGGAACTCAATTTTTAAGAATTAATGTAAAAATTGTCTTTATATATAACTGAAAAAAAATGAAATATTATTTCTTAAAAAGACTCAGCTCAAACATTACCTTTTGTATGAGGTCATTCTCAATTGCCCCAACTTCTAATGTCTTATACTTTGTATATGCTTGTATTTATTCACTTTGTATTACTCTTGTTTCTACTTATATATGTAGTTGTCTTCCCTACTAAAGATAAGCTACTTACAAGTAGTCATGATTTCATCCTTTCCCTATGCGTTCCAAGTACCTAGGACATTGTCTGGAACATGGCACATGCTTAATAAATGCTTGTTGATTGACTGATGCTTCTTATACCGCTTTTTATGTCAAGTCACTGTTGAACCAATGAATTACACCCACCATGCAATTCTCCATTGCCTTGTGACTCACCTGTAATTTCATGTCATCCTATGATTAGCAGCTGTATACTGTCACTGGGAGAATATTGGAGTTTGAAGAAATTCCCCTGTGTCAGGGAACAGCTTGAGATCCTTGAAACACAGTAGAGTTTTCTAAATGAAATCCATCCAATATTCCTCTTCCTCTTCAGTTCTGGGCCCAGGGCCTTGTCCACCAGCAGGGCCTGTCCAAATACATGAATGAATGATAAAGTACTCATTAAGTGATGGACAGATTTATTGGGTTTCCCATCCAAGTGCACATTACCATCTGCCATGTGTATAAGTAGGCCAGGCTAGCAGGACTGTCCAGGGCATAATGGGGAGTAACATGTAAATAAGCCTAGAAAAGTAGGCTAAAGCTAGAGAGTGAAGGGTACTAAATGTTAAATTTGGGAATTTGTAGTTGATACTACAGGCAAGAGGGAACTATCTGGGCAGGAGAGAAAGATATGATCAGATCTAAACTTTAGGACAATAATTTTGGCAACACTGTGGAGGATAGTTTAGAATGAAGAAACATTCAAGGCAGGTGAGCTGTGATAAAGACTCGAACTCGGGTAGAGGTCATGTGAGCAGAAAAAAGGGGATAAATGCCAGAGATATTATGAAAGTAGACTCAATAAGAGCTGCAAATTGATTGGATATGGGGGTGAATAGGTGGAGACTAAAAGGTCAAGTATAACTCCTGTGTTGTAAAGCTGGGTGAATGGGAAGATAGTGGGGCCCTTGAAAGAAATAGGAAAGGTCAGAAGAGGGGTGGGTTTGGGGGAAAATATATAGTGAGTTCTGTTCTGGACATGCTGGATTTGGGATGCAAACTGGACATACAACTTAAAATAGCCAACTGGCAGCTGGGGGTGTAGGAGTGGAGCTCAGGAGAAAAAATGAGGTCTGAATGAAGAAATCTTGGCATTGCACATTTAGACATTGATCATCCAACCCATGGGAGTTGATGAGATGTACTTTAAGAGTATGGGAGGGGGGAAGCTAGGTGGCGCAGTGGATAGAGCACCAGCCCTGGAGTCAGGAGTATCTGAGTTCAAATCCAGCCTCAGACACTTAACACTTACTAGCTGTGTGACCCTGAGCAAGTCACTTAACCCCAATTGCCTCACAAAAAAAGAGTATGGGAGGGGTACAGCTAGGTGGTGCAGTGGATAAAGCACCAGCCCTGGATTCAGGAAGACCTGAGTTTAAATATGGCCTCAAGTACTTGACACTTACTAGCTGTGTGACCCTGCGCAAGTCACTTAACCCTCATTGTCCTGAAGAGAGAGAGAGAGAGAGAGAGAGAGAGAGAGAGAGAGAAAGAGAGAGAGAGAGAGAGAACAAAGAAAACTGAAGTGGCCATAGGAGGAGAAACAAGAGAAAAACCAGAGAGGAAAATGTATCAAGGCTAGGAGGAAGGTCCACAGTGTCAAGTGCTCCAGAGAGGTCAAGAGGATTCATGAAGTTGGAGAAAAGGCCATCAGATTTGGCAATCTGAGATCACTGGTAATTTAGCAGAAATTCATTTCAGTTGAATGATGAAATAGGAAGCCAACAATGTAAGAGACTGGAAAGTGAGTGAGGGAAGAAGAAATAGGGGCAACTCTTTCCAGGAATTTGTTAAAGGAAGAGAGGTAGAAGATAATCATTTGAGGAAGTGAGTGTCATGAGAGGGTTTGTTTTTTAAAGAAGAGGAGAGACTTGGGCATGTGTGTAGGCAGTAAGGTAGGAGTTAGTAAAAAGGGAGAAAGTGATGAGAGGGTAGGGGGATGATTATGGAGCCAATTTTTCAGAAGACATAGGCAAAGATGTGGTTTAGGGTTCAAGGCAAGAGTTTTCCCTTGACTAGAAGAGCCAACTTTTCATCCAAGAGGCAATAGAAAATGATTCAGAGTTTATGAGCAGGGGAGTGAAACAGTCAGGCTCGTGCCTCAGGGGCATCTGGATGGTAGAGTCTCATGATAAGAACGGAGGAAATATAGGCACATACCCCAGTAGCTGTTGCTTCCTGGTGGCTTTTTGTAACAACGCCATTAATCATATTGCTTGGGAAACAGGGAAGGATCCAATTTGGCAGAAGCCAAGGATATGGAAAGGTAAATAGTACAGGGAAAATCTGGTAAGTAAATTGAAGCCAGATTGGAGAGAGCCTTGAATACCAACAGAGGAATTTAACTTTATTCAGTAAATGGTAAGGAGCTGTGGAAGGGTTATTTGGTTTATTTTTCAGACAAGAAGAAGAATGACAAGAGCTGTGAATTAAGAAGATGACTTTGGCAGGAATATGTGAGTGGATCTTGATGAAGGTGGAGAGGGAAGAGTGAAAGGCAAGAAGATAGGAATCTATTATATTGGTTCCACAAAGTCGTCATGGGAGCATGAGCTAGTATGGCAGTGGAGAGGAAGGGGAACATGGGAGAAATCTACTTCTTTGAATATGCCTCATCACCTCGGATTTACAAAAAAAACCAAAACACCAGGAACTCAGCCAAGGTCACATAACAATATGGTGACAGGATGCAAATGGACTTATCATTCAATTTCATATTAGTGCCCTCCAGGATTTTATTACAACTTGCCATTTGAGAATAACTTATACCCATTTTAGGTAAATATGATGTCCATACTGGCAAATACATGGCTATGAATCATGTCTGACATTCATAATGCACTTTGTTTTTCCAAAATGCTAAAATTCTTCTTTAAACTACAATAGCACTCCTTCCCTTTCTCCCCAAGTTGCTCAAAATTATGTTCTCCATTAAAATTTGAAGACATTGTGTTCATGGACTAGTTTAACCAGTGTCATAGTCAAGATTCAGCTCCAAGATCTGAACTTGACCTGGCAAGATACCTAAAGGCTCAGCATCTCTTCTCTAAAAGACTCATTAGAAGCATATTAAATAGTCTTTATGAAAGAACATTTTGATTAAGGATAAACAGATCAGAAACACCTATTGAATTTCCTTTACAGAATTTGTCAGGCTCCAAATTAAAGGAAGGGCACTTATCAAAATGCATTTTGCTTTGACCAAGGACAAAATGAAGAAGAATTGCCCCCAGATGTTCATTAAACCTCAAATCTTACCTGGTTTGAAAATACCTTTATTATAATCAACAGCTTGGACAAAGTAGAAAATTAGATGGAAATAAAATGGGAGTAAAAAGGGATAACGATGGCCAGTTTGATCTTTCCTTACTTTGCTGTTCTGTGGTACTCATTTGGCACTGACCTATGACCTCAATAGATACTGCTTTACTCCAGCAATTGAGGCTCTCCACTGATGGCCCAACATGTGACAGCAACAGTACACATGCACTAATAATTTCTCTCACATCTTCACCCATCACTGCCAACAGTGAATAGGCAGAAAGTATTCATCTGGCTATCACTGATGTGTGTGGGGCAAATGAAGCTCCCTCCAGATTCTGATAGAATGGCAAGGGTACAGAAATGAGGAAAAGGCGTGTCACATAGTATCAATGTACTTGTTGCAAAATTGGTAGAGGCCTTTCTATAAAACCACCTCACCAGAGCTGAGCTTCAGGATCTGGGGAAAAAGGATAAAACGAAGGGACAGTGTGCTGGGCCATAAGTCAGAGTTGATAGTTGAGTAAGAAGAGGCATGGTGGACCCTGCCTTTGCCTCTATGGTCATGTCAGCACTCACCAAAGACAGGACACTCAAGTTACTTTAAGAGAAGTATACAATGATAATGATAAAATGTATGGTACCTACTTTGCTGGGCTATTGTGAAAAAAATCTTTGTCAGGTATAAGGTACTATATAAATGTTATCTATTACAGTTGCTGCAATAAACCACCTCAAGGATTTATTGTAAGGAAATCTCTCTTTAAAGTACTATATAAATGTAGTATACTATAAAAAAGATGAGCAGGATGCTATCAGAAAAACCTGGAAAGACTTACATGAGCTGATGCAAAGTGAAATGTAACAGCAATATAGTGAGATGATCTGCTGTGAATGACTGGGTTATCTTCAGCAATGAAATGATCCAAGACAACTCTGAAGGACTTAGGAAAAAATGAAATTCATCTACAGAGAAAGAACTGATGGTATCTGGATTCAGATTGAAGCATAATTTTTTGTTTAAAAAATGTAATTGGGAAATGTTTAACAAAAATAAATGAATAAGTAAACACTTTTTTTTAAAAGAGAGAGAGAAGTATCCAAGCTTTGAGGAATCATGAAATCCATAGCACTCCCTTCATTTGGCTTCTGTTTCTTCTATAAATGATGAATTCCCTAATTATCAGCTAGTTTATTCACTTCTCAACCTCTTTAATGTCCCCTTGACCCATCTCCCTAACCCCTCCCAGACAACTATCCTTTATAACAATGAACTTTTTAAAAAGAGGAAGAAAAATCAGCAAAACTGTTCAACACAGAGAAAAAAATCTGATATTCTGTCCAATATTTCACATCCATGGACCCCAAATTCTATAAAGGAACCCAGCAAGGGGTTTTCTCTTAGCTCTTCTTTGGAGCCAGGCCTATTGTGGAAGCTATAAGGATAAGGTAAAGAGGGAGTGAATTCCAGGCCTGGGCCACCACTTGTGCAGAGACTCCAAGGTGGCAGGTGCTTTGTGATTAAAGCAGCTTATACTACCTTGGTCTAAGTGGCAACTCTCACAGATAAAAAAAACTGGCAGTATTGCCAACCCATCCTAGCAAGCCTTTTCCTTCTCTGGGCAGAGTACTTGGCACACATGTATTTAATAAATGCTTGTTCCCTTCCCCTTTCTCCACTCAGACAGTAAATGTACTCTATACACTCCAATATGCTGAACTTTAAATGAGATCAATTAGTCCTTTTTGGTTAGTATGAGAGAGTTGGATCCAAGGAAAAAGAGAAACAGCCACTTAGAAGTGGACTTTGAGAAGTACTAGGAAGTTATGAAAAAATGAAACTTAATGAAATCAGATCATGTAAAACAATATATTAAACCTGACATGATAGAATTTCTTTTTTATATTGGTGTTCCTTCAAGTCAAACTCCTGATCAAGTTAAGGTGATTTTTCCTGAAGGCTATGTTACAATGCATGGGGGGAAAAGCTCAATGTCACTCATCAAAATATAGATTTGACCCAGAAGCGTGCCAAATTTCATTGTTATCAAGTGTAACTAATACTGAATGTCCCAAGTTTCAGCGGATTTGCCTCTCAAGTATAAAAATGCTGTGTGAATATAAATAAATGCCTCCCCTAGGGAAAAGAAAGAGCATAGACTACAGAGAATAGCAGAAACACTTTCTGACTAGCATGGTGTGGGCACACTCCTTCTGAGTCAGGCTACCCAGCAATATTGTCGAACATATGTCCCCAGAAGAGCAATATGGTCTAAGTCACAGTATGCCACCATGGATGTGATCCATGCGACATATCATACATATGGTGGTCCAGAGAATACCCTTAGATTCAGTGTTAAAATTCGTGATGAAAAGGACCTAGGCCATTTGGTCCAACTCTCTCATTTCATAGATAAGCAAGCGTAAATCCCAGGAGGGCTTTGCCCAAAGTCACACAAACAGTACATGAGAGAGGGCGTATTTAAATCTTTGACTTTTAATTGTAGCTAGTGTTCTTTCTACCATTCCACACCGCCTCCCTTGTTAGCTGTGACATCTTAGGCAAATCACATCATTTCTCTGGGTCTCAGTGTCCTTCCCTGTAAAATGATTCGATTGGTCTAGATGACCTTTAATATGCCTTCTAGTTCTAAATGAAACTCAGGTCTTTTGACTCCAAAACCAATGGACTAGGAGTTGTTTGTGGGAGAGTTTAGTCTTCCTGAACCCTTAAATTGTTTGCCATTAAATTGTTTGTTCTTAAGTAACTATAAAGTTGGTTTGGCCATCTAGAGAAACACATAGAAGTCACTTACTCTAGGATGGTACATCATTATGGTCACCATCAGAGTTGATGACATTCTTTTATTCCACTTGCCAACACTGGTAGAATAAAACAAGGTTTGTCACCGCATCTCAGACTTAGAAAGGATATCAAACAATTTGGTCCTACTGCTATCTGATTGAGACGCAGCCAGGTACTATTTGAAGTCCTCCAGTAAAGGAGAACTTGTTACCTGTAATGTCAGTTTCTTCTATTTGGGAATCACCAGCAAGCTTTTCCTTATATCAAGCTCAAAATATGCTTCTTTGCAACTTCTACCCATTAGACCTAGTTCATAGAATTCAAGATCATAGTGTTATAGAATTAAAACTTAAAAGAACTTTGAGGGGGCAGCTAGGTGGTGCAGTGGATAAAACACCGGTCCTGGATTCAGGAGGACCTGAGTTCAAATCTGGCCTCAGATACTTGACACTTACTAGCTGTTTGACCCTGGGCAAATCACTTAACCCTCACTGACCCTCAAAAAGTTCAACTAATCCTATCCTCCTTATTTTACAAAGGAAGAAACTGAGGCCCAAAGTGGTTAAAAAAACTGACCCAAGGTCACACAGGCTGTAAGTGGCAAACTCAGGTCCTCTGACCAAAAATCCAGTGCTTTTCCCACTGCACCATGTCTAATCCTTCTTTCATGTGCCATGCTTTGAAATACTTGAAGGCAGCTGTCATCTCCCCTAGGTCTTCTCTTCTCTCAGTTAAACATACCCATTTCCTTCAGCTTGCTCTCCAGCCTGTCAAAGAAAAAACATTCTTGCTTATTCACCCTCTTTTAGGAGCCCAGCTAAAAGATGCCACAATGAATTGAGAAGCTGGCGCCAAGTTTCTCATGGGAAATGCTTCCAACCCCATAGACCTTGACATCCTTAAGAATCTTTGAGCAATCAGCCAGGAGCTTCTATGTGCTGATCACTGAGCTCTGGAAAAGCATCCATAGGGGGGATCCTGGGAAGACTGAGCAGTGAAAAATAATTTCTATGTCCCCAATAAACATGGAAAATACCCTCCAATTGTACAAAAACATCTACTACATACAAGATAAAAAAAACAAAGGAAGATGACTAGCTTTTTAGCTCATTGCTCCTGGTGCCCCACATCTCAGCAGCCTGAGCACCATCATCAAGCAGCTACCATTTGGAGTTCATCACTTGGTACTGTCCCAGTGGGGGATCCCTACTCTCCCCAAGTAGGTTGAGGTCCATTTATCAGATAAGCCTGAGGCTCAAGGCTCTGGAAGTTAAGGAGGTGATTTTGACAGCAGCATGGAACCTAGGGAAGAGGATTGTGATAGAAGAAGGAGCCCAAAAGAACAGTATTGGTTACAATCTTAGACTGCAGCCAGAGAGAGCCCCCTTTACATGTCCCCCAGGCCTGGAATACACTCCTACCTCACCTCCAACTTAGAATCTGTAGCTTCCTTCAAAACTCACCTCAAGTGGGGCAGCTAGATGGCGCAGTGGTTAAAGCACCGGCCCTGGATTCAGGAGTACCTGAGTTCAAATCCGGCCTCAGACACTTGACACTTACTGGCTGTGTGACCCTGGGCAAGTCACTTAACCCCCATTGCCCCACCAAAAAAAAAAAAAAAAAACCTCACCTCAAGTGCCAGTTCCCACATGAGGCCTTTCTTGCCTCCCCTCCCAACTGACAGTGCCTTTCCCCAAATTCTCTTTTATTTGTATTTATATACATATATACATACACATACACAAATATATACATATATACACACATATACATATATGTGTGTATGTATGTAATTTCCACCAATAGGATATAAGCTCCTTGAAGGCAAGAACAGTTTCATCTTTTTTTTAATCTTTGTATACCCAGTGCTTAGCCTGGCAGGTGGTAGATGCTTCTTCTTCTTCTTCTTCTTCTTTTTTGGCGAAGCAATTTTGCCCAGGGTCACACAACTAGTAAGTGCAAAGTGTCTGAGGCTGGATTTGAAGTCAGGTTCTCCTGAATCCAGGACCGGTGCTTTATCCACTGCGCCACCTAGCTGCCCCCCCAATTCATGCTTCTTGACGGATTTAAGATATATAGGGAATTAAAACAAATATATAACATCAAGAGCCAGTACTGAAAAAATAATGAGATCAGAAGATAGCAACAAATTTTCAAAAGGATTGCAAACTCTAAATTATGATCACATGCTTCAAATCACCAAGGAAAGGACAAATGAAAATTAAAACAACTCTGAGGTTTTACCCCTTATCCTACAAATTAGCAAAGACAATAAAAAAGGGAAATAGATAACACCGTGGGGGCTGTTTAAAGACAGGAAAACTAGTATACTATTGTTGGGACTATGAATGGGTCCAACCATTTTGGAGATTAATTTGGAATTAGTTAAGAAAAGTATCTTAATGAGCAGAACCAGAAGAACATTGTACACAGTAACATCAACATTGAGTGTTGATCTACTGTGATGGACTATATTCTTCTCACCAATGCAATGGCACAGAAGAGTTCCAGGGAACTTGTGATGGAAGAGGATCTCCAAATCCAAGAAGAAAAAAAAAGAACTGAGGAGTATAGATGCTGAATGAACCATACTATTTCTTTTATTTTTGATGCTGTTGTTTTTTTCTATTTTGAGGTTTTTTATCATTGCTCTGATTTTTTCTCTTATAACATGACTAATGCAGAAATATGTTTAATGTTATTATGTGTATATATATATATAACCTATATCAGATTACCTGCTGTCTTAGGGGAGGGGGGGAGGGAGGGGAGGGAGGGAGAAAAATCTAAAATTGTAAAGCTTGTATAAACAAAAGTTGAGAACTATCTTTACATGTAACGGAAAAAAATAAAATACTTTATTAATTAAAAAAAAAGTATCTTAAGTATTCCCTTCCCTTTGACCCAGTGATTGTACTGTTGGGCGTAAAACTGAAAGAAGTAAAAGACTCAAACAAAGGAAAGGAGGGATGGATAGAAAGATAAATAAATATCTAGCTGGATAGACAAACTAGGTGCTCAAAATATCTTAATGCAGTTTTAAGCTTTTAATGCTTAAAAGTGCACTAAGATTTTGGGGACACACCATAACTATACTGTTATATACATATCTATGTCTGTATGCTTATATACAGAAGAAGATGCACACAAATATAATAAAGTGAAAAGACCACTAAAAGAAATCTAAATGGTGAAGAACTGGGGAAAAAAAGCCCAACAAAGCAAAACAATGATGGTCCTGGAAACAGATAATGAAACTCTTCAGTTCAGAGAGGCAAGTGATTACTAGAGAATAATGTATACATTGTCAGATGAAGTCACTGCACTGGTTATTTCTGGCTTGTTTTTCTGTTTTACAAAGGAGGATTCAATCTGGAGGTGACAGGGAGAGGTCTCCCCCCAATCCAGAAATGCTTGTGATAGAATGACAGAATCATCAATGTAATATAGATTTTAAAGGGGAGAAAGAGGAAGCTTTAAGAGAGGTACCACATCATTTCCCTGAGTCATCCCACTGCGTCAGACCAAGAGGCCTGAGGAAGGTTTATATGCTAGCTGCATCTGGGAAATGTTACAGCCATGAAAGTTCATTTTTGGCAATATAAAACTAAAAACTGTTACCAAATTTTACATACTAGCCAGGGATGTGCTAGTTGGCAAATTCTAAGTGGATTGATACACACACACACACACACACACACAGAAAGAGAGCTATACAGACATACACATATACTCACAATTTATGTGTGTCTGTGTGTGTGTACACTGACTGGGAAAGCCTTTTCTTTCAGCGGTTTGGAACGAATCTTTTCTATTTTATCACTCTGATTGTTCTCAGGTAAAATGCTGCACAACTAATCATCTTAATGACTGATTCACCTAAGTCTATCCAATTCGATCAGGGCTTTAGCATGAAACCATTGTTGATCGCTGGAACCAAAACAAACCAACCAGCCAATGGTGACATTTGGGTTTGTCACATGTTAGTGCAGCAAACATCGAACCATGAATTGTCTCCCGAAGCATCTTTCTAGCTATGAAACACATCAGCTGTGGTTTGTCAAAAGCAGATTCCACATTATTTTGTCAGTGGGAAAGAACAGTGCACCGGTGGCCAGAGGCACTGGTGCTTTTGTTGAACCAGCTTCACTGAAGCTGACTTTCTTCTTCTGGAAAATAATGAGATGAGTAGAATCGATTTCTAAGCTTCCTTCAAGCTGTATAATTCTGTGAACTAAGGGAAACAGCATCCTCATCAAGCTAGTTTGGCAACTTTACTAGTTTACTAGTATCAGAGAGATTTATGAGATGCTGTCCATATTACCTTGACTGAAATCCTTCTCTACACAGGCCTAGCTCAGCAGAGCACAGATTGCAGCAGGCTACTCAAACAGCTCCCCAGATAGTGAATGATGGGTACAACAATTGCAGGGAGGACTGAATGCAGCTCAATAGATGTTTACTAATTAAGTATGTTTTCTGAGCATGACAGAGAGGCATTATGGGAGAAAAGAATGAGGGCCGGCCTTGGAGGGAGGAAGATGGCTTCCAGTACTGCTTCTGATACTAAGTACAGACAGGTCAGTAACACTCCCAGCAGCCCCAGACACCTCTCTAGAACAGGAAGTTACAGAGGGGCTGGTGGACATTAGCGAAAAGAGTTTCTTCACAGTTTCTTACACATAACAATGAAATCAAAAGGCCAGATCAACAATAAACAAAAAATGTCCAAGGTACTATGTTAGTTACTGGGGGACATACAAAGCTGGAAAAAATGTCAGTCCCCAGGAACTTAGAAAGATGTGTACATACACATATATGTTTATACATATATATTTTGGGGGGGGTATCTTTGTGTGTGTGTATAATAAAATTGAGAACGTGATCATGTTTATAGAATACTTCAGAAAGGGACGAGACATTTCCCTACGAACAAATGTTCTGAAGACTTGACTGAAGAATGCTTTCATTAATTTTTATAAAACCAAATAAATTTAGTGGAGCACCATGATACAGATGAAAAATGGTTGCATTTGGACTCAGAAAACATGTGTTTGCTCTCCATGTAAGCTTGGGCACAGCCCTCTTCCTTTTCTGGGTCTCAGCTTCTTTATCTGTAAAGTGAGGGAGTTGGTTAGACAAGATATTCTCTAAAATACCTTTCAGCTTTAAAGCTACAGTCCTATGATTAGAACAGATAATGCATGCAATTGGGGCAGGGGGAGAAATGAACACCACTGTCCCAAGAACAAGCTGGAAAAGAGGATCAGGAAATGCTGGAATATAAAGATGGGGGGGTAGGGCTTGATTCCCAGATCTACTACCTACTAAGTGAGTGATCTTGCACATGGAAAGTGCCTCTCTAAGCTTCAGTTCCCTCATTTCTAAAATGGTGACATCATGGAAAAAGAGATGTGACAAGGCAATATTATTATTTCTCATATTATAACACAGACACACATCCACCATTGGCTGTTTTTAACCATCGAATCAGATTGCAAACCATCAAGTGCTATCCCAGGATAAAGGACTCTTCTTATTAATATTAGTTACTGAATCTTAGAAGTCAGAATCCGAAGTTGAAAGGGATCTTGTCCATCACTGAGTTGAACCACACCTACAGAGAAATCCCTTCCACAATATCCCTGAGGTGTCAGCTAACATTTGCTGGGAGACCTCTAGTAAAGAAGAGCTCACTACCTCACAAGGAAGTTGATTACATTTTTGACACCAATTATTAGAAAGGTCCTTTATGAGGAATTGAAATTTGTTTTCCAGCAACGTCTACCTATTGCTCTTTGTCCTGCACTCCAGGGCCAAGCAGAACAAGTCTTTACCTTGAACACAATAGCCAACAGTTGTCTTCCAGTACATGAAGGACTATCATGTGCCCCCTATGGCCTTATCCAAGTCAAACATCTGAGTTCCTTTAAAAGATTCTTAAGGATCTCTAGACCCTCCATCATCCTAGGCACCCTCCTTTGAACATGCTCCAGTCTTTCTAAATCCTCCATCAAACCCAGTGCCCAGAACTGAGTACACTATGTCAAAAGTGATCTGATGGGGCAGAGG
Organism: Dromiciops gliroides; assembly: GCF_019393635.1. Taxonomy (NCBI): domain Eukaryota; kingdom Metazoa; phylum Chordata; class Mammalia; order Microbiotheria; family Microbiotheriidae; genus Dromiciops; species Dromiciops gliroides. The sequence continues at coordinate 59,285,073 of NC_057867.1, read as the reverse complement.
ACATTGAGCTTATCAGCCACCTTAATATGTACACTAAGTTAGTGTGACTACCTGTTCTTAAGTATACAATGCAACCCTGACTATTTGGAACTTAAAACTCTATCCACTCCACTGGCCATGAAAAAACAAAACATTTCCCTCCTATACTTGAGCCATTTTAGGGGATATTTTGGATATGAGACTGAGGGAATTGGGGGGATTAGTAGAGTGAGTGGTAGTAGGAATTGGGTGAACCACACTGACTCCATCTTGTGACTCAATTCTGGAGCTGAGTTCCCTTTCTATTCAATTATGGATCGAGTCCATAGTCCTTTGTTTCCTTAGTCATTTCATCTTTCATCTGCCACAGGACCTTTCTCACAGAAAATTACTGCAAAATTCTTTCACCACCATCCCCCCACCCCCCCCGCCCCCGGCTAGGAAACTGATTTCCCTCCCAATTTGAACTCCACTGGTTTGGTTTATGTGAACACTTTTTAATTTTATTAAGTAAAAACTGTCCATTTTCTCTCCTATGATTATCCCTATCCCTTGTTTGGTTAAGAACTCTTCACCTATCAATAGTTGTAAAAACCATCTAGTTCCTTCCATGTTCTAATTTCTTAATGATGTGACTTTTTATAGCTAGGTCCAGGATCCTTCTAGAGCCTATGTATATGGTGGGAGATGCTTTTCTAACTCCAAAACAAATTTCTATCAAACTACTTTCCAATTATCAGAACAAGTTTTCTCTAATAGTTATTCCTTATGGGGGCAGCTATGTGGCACAGTAGATAAAATACCAGCCCTGGATTTAGGAGGACCTGAGTTCAAATCCGCCCTCAGACATTTGACACTTAGCAGCTGTGTGACCCTCAGCAAGTCACTTAACCCTCATTGCTCCACCAAAAACGTGATTCCTTATACCAGTACCTTTCAATTAAAAAAAAATAACCATTGCCAAATAGTTTTGATGACTACTAGGTAGTTAGGAGATGCAATAGACACAGTTTTAGGCTTGGAGCACAAATTAGGTGTCAGACACTCATTAACTATATGATCCTGGGCAAGTCACTTAAACTCCCCCCACCTGTTTCATCATGTGAAAAATAAGGATAATAATAACACTTACCTTCCAGGGTGATTGTGAGGATCAAATGACATCATATTTGAAAAGTATTTTGCAAAGAATACTTCAGTGTACTCCAATATAGAAATATCAGCTATTATTATTGTTGCTATAATTGTTATTATCATTATCATTGTTACCATTACTGCTTTATCATATACTTTGAGTTCTGGTACTGCTTCCCCTTCCTTTCCACTTTTTTCACTATTCACTTGAGAATTTTGACTTTTGCTCCTCCAGATCTTTAGTCATTTTGCTTCTAGCTCTATAAAGTAACCACTTGGCAGTTTGAATGGAATGGCATCGAATTAATAAATTAATTTAGATGGTAGCCATTTTTTATTATATTGGCATGGACCAACCATGATCAATTAGTAGTTCTCCAATTATTTAACTGTGTATGCATATTTGTATATTTTATCAAAAGAGTATTTTGTATTCATATATGAATTATTTCTTGGTAGATGGAACCCCAAATACTTTATCTATTCTATAGTTATTTTGAAGGGTATTGATGCCTTTTGTTTTTATATCACAGGTTTTTTCCAGATAAACACCCCTGTTCCACTTGCCCACACTCATACCCTAAATTGAATAATTCCTTATAACAAAAGACAATTAACCTAAAACATTTGATAAGGTGATCATATCTTACAAAATATAAACCATTCCGGTCTACTAGTCCTCCACCTCTCTGCTGAGATCAAGGAGGTATGTTTTAGTAGCTATTCCCAAGGGCCACTACTAATTTTATAATTACACAGAATTTGGCTTCCTTTTAAAGTTGTTTTTGTATATTGTTGTCCTTATTGTGTGCTTTTTCATGGTTCTCATGGTTTTCATGGTTCATATTTTGCTCTACATCAGTTCAGGCAAATATCCCAATGTTTGTTTCAATTCTTCATGTTCATCATTTTCTAGATCACTATAATATTTCCTTGCATTCATGGCATAGTTTTTGTTGCCATTCTTCAGTGATGACCAACTACTTTGTTTCCCATTCTTGGCTAGCACAGAAGTGCTACTAGAGATATTTTGGTATATGTGGGACTTATGTTTTTGTCTTAAACCTTCTTGAGGAAATAACAAATTGTGGACCACATAAATAGTTAAGCAAAAATCCGAAGGGCCACAGAATCAACAGTTTCCCAACTAGAAGGGAATTTCCAACCCTCTGCATCCCCTTTTTCAAGGTAGGAAATACTTAACTATTTCAAGGATCTGCAGTTCCATTGGCAAGGTATTCCCTCCTATGATGGAGAGTATAATTCTTCTACATATTAGTCAACAATCTTTAAGAGTTGCTATGGCTCTAATATAGAAATACGTTTTACATGATTTCATAAGTATAATTGATATATTGCTTGCCTTCTCAATTGGTCAGGGAGAGAAGAGAGGAGGGGAATGAATTTGGAAGTGAAAATTTGATAAAAAAATTAATTTAAAAAATAGATAGGTGGATATATAAAATTAAAACATAAAAAAGAGTTGCCATGGCTTAAAAACTCAGCAAGGAAAATTATTAGTCAACAGACATGCAGTCAATCAATCACAGAGGCTGGAATCAAAGCACTTATAATTCTGGAGAATTCACATGCTCATATATGTAGAGCTAGATTGGCCTTAGAGGTCATCTAATCTAAGCCCATGATTTTGCAGATGTGGAAACTGAGGCCCATAGAGATAGAGTGATTTTCCAAAAGTGGTAGTTGGAACATGAGGCCAGTTCCTCAAAACCAAGTGTTTTCCCTTATGCTTTCTGGGCAATGGCAATATCTGAGTACAGTTGACATGACACCCAGCATAGTGTTTTACAAATTACCTGAGTGACTGGCAACTAGGAATTATTTTGTACTTGAGCACAAGTAAACACATCTTCAAAAGATGAATACAGACATATCAGGCAGGGAAGTATCACAGACTACTTACCATATTTCCCAGAAAGATCTCCTCCCTTTTTGAGCATACACTTTGCCAAAATAGAAATAATATTAAATTCCCTCCATTTCTCTAAGATGATAACCCAAAGGGGAATGTAAATAGTCTATTTTTCCTCCACAAGTGCTGCTGAGGGCTTGGTCAGAACAGCTGAAGAATAATGACCGGTGGTTGGACATTATATTTCCTTTTGGGAAATAGGGTGATGTATCTTAAAGTTCTCTGTGACCAAGCCTTCAGAGAGGCCCCTATACGTACTGTTGGCTAGTAGACAGCCAAATTTGGTGAGAAAAAATGCTTCATATTTAATCTTCAAAGTCAGGAATGGGAAGAAGGGAGAAAGACATGAAGGAAGAAACTCTAATAAACATGATACATTACATTTTTATGGTATATGAAGATTTTGAAGTTGTATAGACCCTAGAGTCCAGAAGAGCAGGCCACTGAAGAAGAGGGTTAAAGGCCACAAGGCAAGAAGAAAACAACTACATTCTACTCATCTAGCTCCAACATCCACAGATATTTTGTCTGGGTGCATTCCCCAATGGTGAGCATAGCAAATCCCCTTGATCTCTCCCACTCCCACTCCCTGGGCTGCAGAATTCTCAACTGCTAGAGGCAGTCTGGCTCCCCTCTGACCACGATATCACCTCCATCCACCCCAATGTTTCACTCCACATCTTCCTGGCCCTTCCACTGGAATTCCCAGTGGAAATTCCTCTGGGATTTCCACTCTATAATTCAGAAACTTTCTTTCGTTATAGACCTCTTTTTCTCATGGCCTTCCACCTTCTGGCTGTCATTGAGACCAGAATTCTCCTGGATAACACAACATCTCTGGTCTTCCTTCTTAGTATTCTGCCCTCCCTTCATAGCCCCTGACTTACTGGTCTTGGGGGTAGAAAGGAAATATTATTTGTTGCATCAAAGAGATATGTGGCCATCTGCTTACTGGACATTTCAATGAGATATTCCAATATTTCTAAATCTTAATTTATGGTCTCCCTCCCCCAACTCACTCCTCTTCCAAAGACCCCTAATACCATTCAAAGTTCCCAATGTCAAAATAACTTTCTAATGAACAGGTCTTTTTAGTGGAGTTAAAATGCAATATCATTAGCCTGCCATTTGTGGACTTCTAAAATCTAGGTATGGTGGGTCCATTTCACAGTACTCCCTTTGAAAAACTATGTTCTAGTGAAATGGAGGAGGGAATATGCATTTATGAAGCGCTTACGAAATTCAGTCTGAGACACTTACTAGCTATCTCAGTTTACTAGGGCCTCAGTTTCTTCAAGTATAAAAATGAAAAAGTACTTTCCAGCTCTGGATCAGTGCAGTGACATTATAATTCATTTGCAATTCACTCACAGTCATCATCTAGGGAAGTATACCTCTTGTGGAGAGTGAGCCAGGCATCCCTACCAATGCCAACCAACTGCCACTCACAGGACAGGCAAGTCAACCTAGCTAAAGTAGCAAGGGAAAGAGAGGAGGTAGTATGTGCTAGGCAAATCAAATTACCACCACCATTTTGTTCTTGTTTAGTCATTTCAGTCATGTTTGACTCTCTGTGACCACTTTTTGGGGTTTTCTTGGCAGAGATACTAGAGTGGTTTGCCATTTCCTTCTCCAAATCATTTTACAGATGAGAAATTGAGGCAAACAGGGTTAAGTAACTTGCCCAGGGTCATATCACTAGTGAGTGAGGCCACATTTGAACCTAGATCTTCTTGACTCTAAATCCAGTAGCCTATATACCATACCATGTGGCCTCAATAAATTCACTGTACTCCTTACCCTGATTACATTTTGAAATGATGAAACTTTCTTTATCCCACTGACAGTCATTTAATTGTTGATGTTCTTAGCCTGTTATTAATCATCCCTGTTTGTAGTCAGGAAAGGCAAGCTTGTTAAGTATTACATTGGGGCCATAATTCTTATGCAGAGTGGTTTTTTTATTATTATACTGAGCCTGTCATCTTAAAAAGACAATTTCCAAAGCTCACAATTCTCACTGTCAAAAGCTAGACCAGTGCCCATATTTTCTAGGGTTTTTTTTTCCTTTTTAAAAGCATGCCAATATTTTAATGTCATCAAATATACTCTGTGTTTATATGGGCTTTGGACATGGGACTCCAAGAACACAAAGTTTGTTGTTTCCTGAAAACAGGCTTAACCACTAATGGATGAATAAATTAGGACATCATATTTCTCTTCGACTTCTATGATGGGGGTTATAAATATGGATATTAGCAAAGCCAAGGCAGTATGTGGTAATAGACTGAGGGACCCTTGGCGTTCAGAAGCCCTGCCTTGGACACATACTGGTTTTGTGACCTTGGAAAAGTAGATTAAATCCTCAGTGCTCCAGAAGACTCTCCAAGATTAAAAGTTGCAGATGAGTTGACAATTTATATTTATATATAAAATAATGAAAGTTAACATTTCTATAGCACCTACCATGTGCCAGGCCCTGTGCTAAGCACTTTGCAATTATTATCTCATTGGAATCTCACAACAACCCTGAGAGATAGGTGCTATTATTATCCCCATTTTACAGATGAGGAAACTGAGGTAAATAGAGAATAAGTGACTTTCCCAGGGTCACTCAGTGAATCTGAGGCTGAAGTTGAAGCAAAAACTGGCTTTATCTAGCCACTGTGCCACCTGGCTGCCTCCAGACACATACAGACATACATGAATATGTGTCTACATGCATATTCATGTATATGTATATATATATATATGTACACAGACACATAGGCAAATACATATACATTTTTATTGTTATTTCTCAAGTCCTGTGCTGCTTTAAAAACCCACAGAAATATGCACACATACCAATGTATTTATACACATACAGGTATATACACGTACATACACATGTATATACATGCAGATGGGAACACACATAAAGGGTGATTCAAAAGGTTCAATGTAGTTTTAAGCTACCAAAGATTAAAACTGCATTAATATTTTTGGGACACCTTGTTATGTATGTGTATGTGCATGTGTGCGCATGAGCACATGCACATGTGTATTCATTCACATGTACTACCGCATATTGGGAGAGAACACCAGCATGGGAGTCAGCAGCCTTGGGGTATCGTCCTATCTCTGCCACTAATGAACCATTGGATTGGCCCATGGTCAAATGACTTGACCTCTCAGTCACCTTGGTGGTCCCTTCCATGGGACCTGCCAACTTTTCAGGTCCCATGCTGCTTTTCAAATCCATGGAACAAAGAACAGCTTTTGCACAGGACCAGCTACAGAACTCCTGATTCATCTCGGAGTTCTGCTTGCAGGACACTAACCATACTAATGCCTACAGAGGTTTTAGGCCAAAGTCAGTATCAGAAACCTTTACTTCACCATAGCTATTCCCTGGGCGTTCCCCAGAGTCTTGGCCCAGCAAGACCAAGTCAGAGCAGAGAGCTGTAACTACCAGCTCTCAGAGTAGGCTAGACTCTTGTTCTCTGGAGACATTTCCAGAGAAGGCTCAAAGGAACAATTGCAATGAAATTCCAGTGTGGGTCAAAGAGATGAGGAAATGGATCTCCCCACTTTTCTTGGAAAGATGGAGCTTTATGAATGTCAAAGGTTGCTATTAGTTTTGCTTAAATGATTTTCTTTGTCATACGGGAAAGCTCAATAAAGGAGGAAGGGAGGAAAAGTTGGTATCATGAAAACAAAAGGCATCAAGAAAAACTTTTGAAAAAGTAAATTAGATCCATCCATTTTTATAAGCAAACATAGGCAGATGATTTTCTGATTTTTAAAATACAGATATACCCATGGTCCCTCTGGTTTCAGCTTGGCTTTCATGATAGAAACCCATATGCAACAGAACCATCCTTGGTCTTCTTGCACCAGGCCCTACCGACTGCTCAACCTAGAAAAATCTAAAATTGGCTGTAGGCTCTGTGGCTTCATTTGAGAACTGTTTCCTTTCTAGAGCTCTCACATTTTGAAAAGTTGCATTTGCCAGCCTAAAACCATGTGAGGAAAACTCACAAACAGTAAACAGATCACTCTCTGGGGATCATAGGGACCAAAGCATTAGGAGTTCTAGGAATATGGGTGGGTGCTGCTCCGTTTATGATCTATCAAGGAATTGAAGAAAGTCCTCTTTGATCTAAGGTGTAGAGCTCCTTCCACACACCGTGACCTCTCCTGTAAGGGAAGATAAAAAAACCCCTCCATATTGAAATAAGGTTGATGATTGGATGCCTCTGCCAAACAAGCTATTCCTTTAATTGAAAAGCCTGGAGGACTTGTCTCATGCCAATGGACACAGACTTAAATTTTGGATTATGTGACAGAAATAATCCATTCCCCTCAGCTGAAAATGAATTTCTTGTTGGCGAACAATGCTCAAAGAGATTAAGTAAAAGTGACAGCACATGCATCTTAGACAGCCCTGTTCCCAAGCATCGACTCGGGCCTGCAGGGCCTGATTCAGTCTTTAGCCATCTAGCACCGATCGTGAAAGCCACAGATCCCTCTCCTCATGGTGAAAAGGGAGAATGTATGTGCTCCTGTATGCTAGAAACCCAACATATATCAATGGGATCCTGAAATACTGGCCCTGACACTCCATGTAGAACTCTAGGTCATCTATATAGTGCAAACTTCATTCTCACTACTCTTTCCCATCAGATGCACAGGGGATAAAAAACAGCTTTGAAAACAACTACATGCAGCCCCTCCACTGCCCTCTCCCTCCTTCCCCAAAAGATTTTGGTATAGAAATACATTAAACTTAACAGGGAAATAGGTGGGGAAAGGGAGAGGGGGGAGATAAGGACTCAGAAGAGAAGGAGTGATTGGTCAAGTATTAGTCATATGCGAAACAAACTTAAAACGTTGATTGGGAGGAGAGTGGTGGAAAGAGAAGGGACAGAAGAACAGAAAAAAGAATGCAAAAATTCCGAAACAAACATGTCAAGCTAGGTGGGGCAATGGATAGAGCACTGGGCATGGAGTCAGGAAGATCTGAGTTCAAATCCAGACTCAGACACTAAGTTCAATCCTGGGCAAGTCACAAACCTTTGTCTACCTCAGTTTCCTGATATGTAAAATGAGGCTGATAATAGCACTTCTCTCCCAGGGTTGTTGTGAGGATCAAATGAGTTGATATTTATAAGGCACTTGGTGAACTTTAAAGCATGAATTAATGTGAGTTTTTATTAATAATAATAATTATTATAAGCACACACCCCTATCACCACTTTCTCATTCTTTGTAAAGAATGAGCCAGGGAGCAGCTAGGTGGTATTGCAGTGGATAAAGCACTGGCCCTAGATTCAGGAGGACCTGAGTTCAAATCTGGCCTCAGACACTTGACACTTACTAGCTGTGTGATCCTGGGCAAGTCACTTAAACCTCATTGCCCTACCCCCCCCCTCCAAAAAAAAAGAGTGAGCCAGAGGGCCGGGCAATGAGGGTTAAGTGACTAGCTCAGGGTCACACAGCTAGTAAGTGTTAAGTGTCTGAGTCTGAATTTGAACTCAGGTCTTCCTGAATCCAAGGCCAGTCCTTTATCCACTGTGCCACCTAGCTTCCCCCATTCAATTAATTTTATTTATTTGTTTGTTTTTGGCAGAGGCAATGAGGGCTAAGTGACTTGCCCAGGGTCACACAGCTAGTAAATGTCACGTGTCTGAGGCCGGATTGGAACTCACATCCTCCTGAATCCAGGGCCCGTGCTTTATTCACTGCGACACCTAGCTGCCCCTATTCAATTAATTTTAAAAGGAAAGATAATCATTTTAAAGACTTTTAGATTTAAATTTAATTACTTAAATTTTCAAATAATAATTATCTATAACTGTTTTTGAGTTATGCCCATTTTTAAGTTGCAGGATTAAAAAAACTAGCTTATTATGTTGTATTTCCCAAAATGAATGATGTTTTGGGATAAGACACATTGTCCTGATAAGGGAAAAGAATGGACAGCTTCAGGAGATGGGTAAATTGAGGAATCACAAGCCTTGGGGCTGCACCTCTTGGTGAGTTGCGTGAAACAGAACCTTCCTAGACATATTTCAAGGCCCCAGAGTTCTGTGTTGGCTCCTTCATTGTTGGAGCTCTCTGACTGATGCCATAGCAAGATGGAAGTGTCCAGCACTTGGCAGAGCTCATTCCCAGGGTGCTTCTTCCTCCAAGACTTCTCTCATGTTCACCTCAATTGCTCCCAGTTTTGGAGAGTCTTCTGAAGTCCTCTTCCCTTAGGATGAGGGTGGGGTGGAGTGGGGCTGTGCAGCTACCAAGCTAACCTGTCACAAAGTCTAGAGATGTCAATGTTAGGGTTGAGTCAACTCCCTGGGGAGTGGGGGAAAGCTGGTTGATATTCCTGCCTGAACCAGCAGGTGGCATCCCTTCCCAGCATCTATACCACCTTAAAGCCAAGGGTCACTTATTGCACAAAGATGAAAAACATGTCACTCCCTGCCAGGAAAGCTACATTAATGCACCAGTAAAAGCAAACAGTAACCATAGGGAAGCATTCACATGAAACTCCATCTGCTTCCTTCGTTTTCTTTGGCCTCAAGCTTTGGGGTACTATATGAAAAGATTTTCATTCTACTGATGACTTGGATAGGATCACAGCTACATCACAAATTCATGCCTTTTCCCCCTTAACCCACATTTTTGGTGGGCATGGCTGAAGGGACTGAGAAATACCCCAAGCCAACTTCCAAGGCAAAATCCCTTCACGAAATGCCGACCCTGACAACCTGTATTGTCCTTATGTTTTCCCATGTGTCTAGGCCATGGTATTGCTCTAGCTGTGTAGACTTGGCTCATGGAGTCCAACAGAACAGGGAGCTGGTCTTTCACACAAGTGTCAGCAGCTGTCACCTCTATCCCTTGCCAGAAGCAACGGCTTATCTACAAGGTGGCAAAGCTCTCTTTCGTTGCCACTTTCTAAAAGTGATAATGCCACTTGCTATGTTTTGCTATCTCATTTGTAGATAATCTACTGAAAGGTTGTCAGGATTAGACATCTCTAGGCAGGAAAAGACCTAAAAATCAATTTCCAGTAGATGGATTTTGAGGTAAAATCAAAGAGTATTAGGAAACCAGGAGCTCGATATGATGGAGTATAGAATGATTATCAGTCAACCATCCTTTGGAGGTACCATTACTAGGCTCAGCACCAAGAGTTAAGCATTGCTAGATTACAACACCACCTACTACACTGAAGCTATATAGTCTGGTGAAATATCCTATATAAGAAGTCATTACTTGAGTCAAAATAAAATGAGTCAAGGTGAAAATGGCCTTTGGAAAATAATTAGAAGTCAATGGTATGAATATTTATTCAAGGGATGTTCAAGGCTTGGATGAGGCTTCCAGACTCTCAACTTTCAAGTAGTTTTGTGAAATTAAAGGACCCTTTAATTAACTCACTATGGTCACTTTTACATGAATAGAGCTTGTGAAACACCCAATGAATTTTAGAAATAGGAATTTCTCATATAGAAAGTAGTAGAGCTTGTTCAAGTTGGAATGATACAAACTGAACTTTCCATTCTATGGAGTTTGAAAAAGGCCTGGAAGTTCAGCTGTAGGCTCCATTTCTTACTTCTTCTTATGAAAGGCACTCAATGAAAATAACAGAATTCAAGAGTTGGATGGGCCTCAGTGGCCATCTAGCCAAAACCACACTGGAAAAGGGATCCCCCAGTACTGACAAGTGGTCACGTGGCTTCTGCTTGAAGACCTCCAGTGAGAGAGAACCAACCATTTCTCCAGGTGACCCATTCCACTGTAGGACAGCTCTCATCATGACAAAGTGCTTTCTAACACGAAGGCTAACTTTGCTCCTTTCACAGCTAGCACTTATCCCCAAAGAGAACAAGGCTTCCTTCCACATACCAGCCTTTAAACTACTTGAGCCAGAGATATTATACCCTCCTAGACTCAGGCTTCTCTTGTCCCAGCCCATCTCCTTCAATTTAACTTCAGAGAACATGGCCTCTAAACCCTCTACCATTAGGGCTGCCCCACTTAGAATATTTCCCAGTTTATCAAGGTCCTTCCTAAAAAGGAGTGGCTGAAATGAAGCCCCTCCCCAACTCCAGGCCTGGTCTTAGCAAGGCAGAAGGCACACAGAGTAGCATTCATTAGCACCTTCTTCTTCCTGGAAGCTTGGCTTCTCTTCATGCTGCCCAAGATCACATGAGTTTTTTTGGCCACCACATCTCCCTGCTGACTCTTGTTGATCTTGGAGTCCTTCAAGACGCAGAAATGCAGGCGCAAAATCAGGTTAACAAAACATTCATCTCCTAGGCCCATTTTATAAATGAAGAACGCTGAGTAGTTCTGAAGAACCTGAATTATAATATGCTATATATTATTTTGTCCAATGCTCATCTTGTTCTCCACTCTGACCTCAGATTAACTGTTCTCCTAGACTTTTATTGTCCCCATTCATCTTCCAGCTCCCCTCTCTCCACAAAAGGTTTGACAGAGGAGATATGAATGAAAGAAACAAGCCCATAATTTTTAAAATATGAAGTTGGATTAAATTCAGGATACGCATTACCTTAAGAACAATACAAGACACAGATAACTCTAAAGTATGTGAAAATATTTTAATGGAAAAAATGATCATTCTCTGAAACAAATTCCTGATACTACCACCCTGTCCCAGGCTTGGGCCTCCTGTCTTTGCTCTTATATGTATGTTATAGCCAATTCATTCTCCCATCCAATCAACTAATTTCTATTAGCACCTTCCTTCAGCTCACAGAATTTGAATTGGATGGACCCTCAGTAAATATCTAGTCCAACTCATACACAAAAGTAATACCCACTTTAACCTAATTGAGGAGTACTTGTATCCATAACACCACTCTCTTTTTACCTTGTATTGTCCCTACCCAGAGTTTACTCTAGGATATCTCTGAATATAGCCTGTGTGTAGGCCTCCAGAAATAGGAATAATAGACTCAAGCTCCTATACAAGCACCAAAGATAACAAATGCATTTGTCAGACACAGAATAGCCATTACTTCATTCCACAGAAAATGCAGGAAATGCAAGCCACATTTGAAACATCAGCTATCTTTACCTTATCAATGACAATGGCATCTCATCAGATTAACTGTTTCCTCAAGAAACTTGCTAAAAGAGGGAATGTTCTAAAGTTGTAATCTTTCCAAACATGATATTAAAGCCAAAGAAGGAACACTTGTAAACGAAACAGTTATTTACCTGAGAAGGGACATAAAGGCTATTTATAAAACTCCCCCAATACCATCTTGCTTTATTATTACCATAGAAGCTTTCTCAGAAGCTTTCAATACACATCACAGCTTCATCTATGGGCAGCTGCTTTCTTTCAGAGCCTCTCCAAAATTGTAAGAGTCACTTTCATTGCCAGTATACCAGCTGGCTTTTTGTGTACACACATTGATCAGATGGCTTGAATGCTGAGAATAACCTCAAGTACAGAGATGTTATAATTAAGAATTTCAAATGGAGGAATTCAAAAAGCACTGAGACTTCCCCATGCCAATATTCTGCTGTTCTGTGCTCTCCAAATCCTGACCCAAACAGGTAATCCATTCAGAGTGTCAGTATCATAGTGAATTTCTTTCTGTAGGACACCTCTGATTTTCCAAGAGCCCCAATTAAGGGATAAATTAGGGGTACCTTAGTCATGATGCCCAAGTCCAAATGCAGTGCAAAATTATGTAGTTAGATCCTCAGCTTTACACATAGTAGGTACTTAATACCTTAACTGAACACCCAACTGCTGTCACTGTCAGAAAACATGCTAAAACATTTTGGTGGAATGATTATAAGAATGATAGCTTTCAAGAGAGAAGAGCCTTAAATATTCCTTATATTTTACTTATGAGAAAAGAGAGGCCCAAGGGGAGAAGTGACTTGCTCAACATCACACATCATAAAAGTGGCAGAGCAAGGATTTGAACCCATGTCCCTTTGAGTCAGATCCTAGATCTTTGTACTGTTCACTGGTTGCCTTCCGAGTATGAACACGGACACTTTTCTCCTCACTAATTGATACCCTGATGGATCTGTGATCCCAGTGTTGTGAGAACTTCTGCCATTATAAGGATCCCAACTCATTCATGCTTCTGATAAGGCAGATTGATTCAGCAGAAACAACCTCTGACCTAGAGTTAGAGGGTAAGATGTAAACTGAAAGTGTTGACTAAATGAACTTTGAGGGCGCTTCTGTTCCTAAATCTCTCACTCACTGTCGTACTGTGAGACTTTTTTTTACCTCCATACCTTTCCTCTCTATGTCATATTCGGAATACTCCAATGGATTTTGGATCTCACCAATATGGGTGTTCCCTTCAAGAATTCAGATCCCAATCCCTTCATGCCTGCCCACTCTCCATGTTGTGTCCATTTCATTCTCCATACCATAGTCTATGAAAAGACAAAGAACTCAAAACGAAGGGCTCTAACATCTCAGGCATGACCTATCAAAACCAACCACATATTTTTCATGAAGATGGTAAAACTCTACTGGTTAATAATGAAAGTAGAATGACTGTGGTCACTTAAACCTGCCTGCCAGTCTCTGGAACAGGAATAGGCAGAGGGTTTCATTGCAACCTTGACAGTATGCCCAATGACTCAGGCTGTTTCTTCTCCACCTACGCCTCACTTAATGGTGGTCAGATTCGGTTGGCCAGTTTTTTCCTAAACATTTTCCTTCTTGACAGTTACCACCCTTGCCAGTTAGATTAGCCTGAGTGTTCCTATCTGAAAGTGAAAAAGCTGCTACCCAAAGATGCTAAGCAGCATCATGAAGGGAAGCTCACCTGGAATTGTGAAAAGGTAAGTTCCAAAACTCATCTCCTAAACTGAGAAGCTCAGGAAGTCAAGCTAAAACCATCCAATATCTCTCCTCCATCACTGTGAAGTCAACATGCAAAGCTGTGCCATGGGTTGCCTCTGCCCTCCCTTCAATCCCAACCACTACCATAACCTGAAAACTGCCCCGCGTCTATTGGTTTTAGGCATGGCAGGGGGCATTCGAATGCTAGCTCTCTCTACACTCACAACAAGAGAGTATTGCTGTTAAAACTTCCAAGGCAATATTGAAAGACCGTCTGCTGGATTTGGAGGGACCCTTCTTCTGTCACAATTATAAATTCATTTAAAATTCATCTCAGCAGTAAATCCAATCTGGCACCCACCTGCAAAACATGGAGATATCCTCTGGGTCCTCCTTCACTTAATAAAGCAGGTTACAGAACTCTTGAAGTGAACAGATGAAGGGCAAAGTCTTGGCATGCCCCCTGCTCAAAGAGGGAAAGGAAGCTCAGCCTTCCTGTTCCAGGTTAATTGGTTCTCCCACTCCGGAGAGGTGTAATTCCCTGAAAGGAATCTAATTCTGGAATCGGATTTTAAGCAATACACATTTGAACAGAGGTGCAGACGACCTCCTGATTCCTCAACTCTGAAATCCACAGAAAAAAACTTCAATCAAAACACCTGAGGTCTGGTAAGTTTCCTTTCTGTTCCTAAGAGCACTGCTCTATTGCTCTGGTTGCCAATCAGATCCTACAGGTGGATCCTATTGCTATCAGGCACAGCTCTGAATCTATGAGAGCTCCACCTTGCACAGCTATCTAGTATTCTGGATATTTACATTTCCATCTGGGTGGGGAGGTGGGGTGTGCCTGGGATCAGAGATGCCACACGTGAGCATGTTCCAGTATTACAACAGACTTCCCACTTTCCCTTCATAGCTTATAAACAGTATAACAGTGATATCATCCCCACTCCTATAAAGAAACACCTGTATGGAAACATTTTACCTGATTCCCAGGTACAGATCTTATTGTCTACACTACGACATTAAAAATATCTCATTTCTTAAGAGAGAAGATATCAGCAGATTGCTCTGCTGGGTAAAGAAAACCTGGAAGTTAATTCAAGTCTTTCAGAACATTTGGTACAGAATCCTGCCAGAAGGGTACAAATGGGACTAGCTCATTTTGTGGATATGTTCAAAAACACACACTTTAAATGATCTAGAGGAAGTGATGCCCATTAATTCACATATGAAAATACCAAGGAACTGGGCCCGGAAAAATACTAATGGGCCATCTATCAAAACAGAGTAGGAGCAACAAAGTAAACTTGAAAATGTTCATAGCATTATAGTTTTTGATGTGGAAAATTTTTCAGGGGTCATTCAAAAGAGGCTCAGAGGGTTTAAATGACTTGCCTAAGGTCACAAAGCAGATTGAAACGGAGGTCCTCTAACTAAATCCAATGATCTTGCCCTTCTTCTCCTCTCTTCCCTCCCCTTTCCCCCTTCACCCTGTCCTGAGTGTCACTAAGACTTGATAAATGTAACTCATTATTTTTAATAAAACAAAGGAATGGGACACCTGGGTTAACAGAAGGTGTGGGGCAGTAGCATTCACTTTATGTTAAATATATATATATATATATATATATATATATATATATACACTGTCCTATGCTGATAAATGTTTAACAACCAGCTTTCCCCCCAAAATATACACATGGCACACTTTTAAGCTTAATCTGCATGATTAGTATTTTCTATATCACTCTTTCTTAAGTCTGGGCAATCAATAAAACAATATATCAAGCCTGATTTGTAACTTTTGCTGATTCCCAAAGTATAAATGCTAATCCTAAAATTTTAACTTCCAGCTCTCATAAGCCCGTTAGAACTGGGTCCAGCACACTCCTTTTATGGTCTGGAAATTCAGGATCCTGAGAAAGGATGTGTTGTAGAAAACATCTGGCTAAAGAGAGCACAACAGACATATTCTGCCATGTGAATACAATACAACTCATCCAACTAGAGAGGTCAGCTAGGTAGCCCAGCAAATAGAGTCAGGAAGACTCATCTATGTGACTTGTTCATGGTCACATAGCTAGTAAGTATTTGAGGTCCCGTCCCTTCATAAAAGGGCAATATTATAGAATTCTAGAGTTAGAGGTGGAAGGGACCTCATCTAGGTCAACTCCTTTATTTTACAGAAGAGGAAACTGAGGCCCAGAGATATCAAATGGATCAGGGAGTGGTAGAATGATGATTTGTCCTCCATACAACTATCACTCCAAATCTAGTGTGATTTTTCTACCAAACCATGCTGCTTCTCCCATATGGGTTGAAGGGCAGGGGTGAATATAACACTGAAGTGGGAAGAGGGTGAGAAATACAGAGAGAGGGACAGACAGAGACGGAGGAAGGGAGGAAGGAAGGAAAGAAAAAAGAGGGAAAGAAAGAAAAGAAAGGGAATGAGAAAAAGGAGAGAGAAAAGAGAGAAGCTTCTCACTTTAAGAAAATGTACATTCATAAAATCACTGAAATTTTAAGGAACCTAAGAGTCCATCTAAGCCAACCCATACCTGAAAAGGAATCTCTTCCATAACATATCTCACAACTGGTCTGATTGAAGACCTCAAATGGAAGGGAACCCACTACTTCTCTGAGTTGCTCATTCTAGAACCTATGGCTGCTGAAAAGAGAAATGACTGTATTTTGAAAACATACATTAACTCTAATGCTTGAAAAGCTGGGATGGCTCTAGAAATGCCTAATTTCAGGGGGCAGCTAGGTGGCGCAGTGGATAAAGCACTGGCCCTGGATTCAGGAGGACCTGAGTTCAAATCGTACCTCAGACACTTGGTACATACTAGCTGTGTGACCCTGGGCAAGTCACTTAACCCTCATTGCCCTGCAAAAAAAAAAAAATGCCTAATTTCTAAAACAAATCCGATTGAGCATTTCAACCCACCGCCAAAACTGTAACAAGTGTCTCATCTCTTTCTACATTTATTTTTAACACATTTTAAAGGGATCAAAATAAGTTTCCAATATCCAACTAATCTACTTTAAGAGTACACAGAAGACACATAAAGATTGAGATAAAAAAGGAATTATTCACGAGAGGTACATAATACAAATCTATTTTTGCAAGTGGTTACGTTTACCAGAAGCCAGGAACCTATTTTGTGGAATAGGTTGCGGGTACTGTTGATCGCTTATCACTCTGCCTGTATTTAAAAAATCATTAGCATTGTAGCCTTCATTAAGAGTCAGTGTTAACACTCGTGCAAATGATTAACAAGCACCATAAATCTATAATTATTTTTAAAATGCTATATTTACCAACTGTCATTTGCAAGGTAATTGCAAGCTACTGTTTGCAAGGTCCAACTTTAATTTTGGTTTCCTAGTGAAAAAAGAAGGTTTATCAGAGCCGAGCAGATGTTCTTCCTATATTATCTCCCTTTTCCCAGCTAAAAGACCATGGCAATTGGATAATCCCATTCCTGAGACAGGTAACCCTACTATGAAATACTAGCTTCTGGGTTTGGTGTTACTTCAGGTGGAACTCAGTTCAGAGCAGCACATGCTAGAATCTTTCAAATAACAAGTCTTGGGGAGGGGAATGAGGGGCATTTTTTCCCTGTTGGTTGGGTTTAGATCACAGTTTCATCAGAAGGAAAATGAATGAAAAAATAGCAAAGGTGAGCAACACATTTTGAGTTCCAACCTTTTTATAAAAAAAGATTTTAAATTTAGACCTTCTTTTATTGAATGTTGGTTCAATTAGAAATATGAGAGTATGCCCATTTTTTTTCAAGAGCTATAATCATTGAGTTGTAGAGGATGTGATACATGAAGTTAGAAGGGTGAGACAAATGAAAAATGTAATGGCAATGATTTCTGGTATCCACCTACCACGACTGGCCAAATTAATTGAAACAACTGCTTGATACTATCTTCAGCTCGACCAAATCACAAAGCACATAGCGGAAGGCAGTTCAATTTCAGCCCATTCCATTTTATCAGTCCAACTGAACTTTTGGTACCTAGAAGTGCCAAGAGGGACATTAGGTATACATTGCAAATGTGAAAGACTGCATATCAAGCTGTCCTTTGCAGATGCAGCAGTAAGAGAGGAAAATAAAATGACATGGTTTAAGAGAGGTGAATTATATCCATTCTTTAGAACTAAAAAACTAAGCACAGACCTCATCTCAGTACAGCTAAGATAGGGGAAAGGGAAACATCCTTCACTAAACCAGGGAGACATTTTGTTCAAAGGACAGTGAAACTCTCACTTCTTGTTTCTATATTCTCAGCTTTGAATTTGCCAGTTGGCAGGGATCCAAGGTCAAGGTAGGCTTTGAATGGTGACTTTCTTTCTTTTATGGGGGGGTGGGTGGGGTAATGAGGGTTAAGTGACTTGCCCAGGGTCACACAGCTAGTAAGTGCCAAGTGTCTGAGGCTGGATTTGAACTCAGGTCCTCCTGAATCCAGGGCTGGTGCTTGATCCACTGTGCCACCTAGCTGCCCCAGAATGGTGACTTTCTTGAGGTCCTTAGCTTTGAGAGGCTCTCCTCCTCTTGTCACTGGATGAGTGGAGAATACACCAGCCTTCTTCCCTGAGGCCTCTTCACTGGTAGAAGTATCAGAATTTCTCATTTGAGGAATGTCATTAGCAGAAGGAAGGGCAACAAGATCATTTCGATCATGGTTCTTGAAGTATATAGACAACAGAACTGTCAGAAACTCACAATTCCCAACCAGTTGGGGTAATTCCATAGGGTCTTTATAGAATATTGTCATGTTTTATTTTGAACATCAGAAAAAAAAACATAGATCCAAATGGAAGTTATCAACATACACTTCCCTTCCAACCTGGCCTCCTCATTAAAAATGATATTTGGGGGCAGCTATGTGGCACAGTGGATAAAGAACTGGTCCTGGATTCAGGAAGACCCTAGTTCAAATCCGGCCTCAGACACTTGACGCTTACCAGCTGTGTGACCCTGGGCAAGTCACTGAACCCCCATTGCCCCGCTAAAAACAAACAAAACCCCCCAAAAATGTTATTTGGATTCCTGAATAAAGCTTCAAAGAGGATTTTCTTGAATTTATAGCAATGGACTACTTTCACATTATTTCCCCTCAAGTATTCTCTGTTACAGCCAAACTGGCCAGTTGGCTGTTTCTCATAAACAACATCGTGTCTCCTCTCTCTGCACCATTGCACAAGTTATCTGCTCTCCCTCTACCTTCATAAAGCATTTCTAGATCTTTCCAGTTGTTAGCCCATTTCACTATCACCAAATGACTTAATATGTACCTTGTATATCCTTTATATTTCATGGTCTGCCATGAGATTCCAATAGTCCAAAATAATAATAACAATATTCTCTCTGTGACATATGGTGGTCAGTCATGGAACACTACAGTCTCTAAGTAATTGAAAGACCAAAGGAAGGGTATATGGCAGGTGTATATAGGCTGCCACATGTTTCAAATAAGATATTGTGACAGAGAAGTGAAGTAATAGATGCAATCAAGGAAACGTAAGAATGAAAAAGAAGATGGACTAATCACACAGCAAGAGAAAGAGATAAACAGATGGCCAGTCCACATACTCCATTGGTATTCTCATTACACCCAAAGAAAAGGAGGAAGACCCTCTAACATGTAGTGAATTTATGGTTTTTGGAAAAGAGTCACCCTAGATGGGCAGGGAAGGATAGATTGTGACCTGCATCATTAGAGGAAACACATCATCAAAATCACAAATCTATGAACAGTTCATTTTCTATATACTTGCCATTGTGTGTGTGTGCATGCGGGTGGGGGGTGGGAGATATTCTTCCCTAGTAGAATGTAAATTCCTTGAGGGTCTCTGTATCTATAGTACTTAGCACAGTACCTGGAACATCATAAATACTTAATAAATGTTTTCAAATTGCATTTATTGAGCTCCTACTATGTACCAGACACTATACTAAATGCTTTATAAATATGACCTCATTTGATCCTCTCAACAACCCTGGAAAGTAGGTGCTATTATTATCCCCATATTATAGATGACAAAACTGACACAAACAGAGGCAAAGTGACTTGTCCAGAGTCACACAGCTAGTATGTGTCTGAGGTTGGTTTGAACTCAGGCCTTCCTGATCCCAAGTTCAGCAGATCAGCTGGCTATCTATAGGCAATAGTGTTGTATCCTTATATCCCCAAATCCAAATTTACAAAACAAACAAAATGGGAAGTAGTATGGTAAAGTGACCATTGGATATGGATAAAGAAAAAACCCCAATCAATTTCAATCAATTTGACAAGCATTTATTAAACACCTACTATGTGCCAGACACTATACTGGGTACTAAAGATGCAAAATCATCAGGTTATATGACTCTACTGAAAATCGCATAAAACAACTATTTTATAAAAATGAAAACTTTTTCCAGTGCTATCAACAGATTATTTGATGTTTTGCAAGATTTCAGATGTACACTTAATATCATATTGCTTGCCTTCTCAATGGGTGGGGAAGGGGTCAAAGGGAGGGAGAGAATTTGGAACTCAACATTTTAAAAAGAAGAATGCTATACATAAACTAATAAACATATTATTTAGAATCAGTAAGCGGAAAATTCTTAATGTTTGCCGAGGATAAATAGAGACCAAAGGCTTTGAGCTTGAATCTGGAAGTCAAATGGTACCAATGGGTGAGCATGATACTTAAAAGATACCTTGGTCTTCTTTAGGATACATTTAGAGACATTAAGCATGAAAAAGCTGAGGTTGTGGCCAAAGGTCATCACCACCTGAAATAAGACAGAACAGCAGTGGGAATGCATAATTGATTAGTCAGAAGCATAATAAACATAATGAATTAACCTCAAACTTGTAAGGACAAATTCAAATGAATGCTTTTTCAAAGTTACCAAGGATAGGCTAGCCATTTATTCTTGAAAGGCCATCTCTGGGTTATAGCAAATCATGGTCATTATAAACTTGGAATTGGAAGGAATGTCAAGAGATAATTTAGTCCCATCTGTGCCTAATTGGGAATGTCTACTTCAACATCTCTGACAAATAATCATCCAGCTGCTGCTCAGGAACCTTCACCAATGGGGAACCTGCTTCCTCATTCCACTTTGGGACCACTTTAATTATGAGGACGACTTTCTAGGCCTCTAAGCTAAATCAACCCCTCTGCAACTTTACTCCTGGCTCTGTCTTCTAGGGATCGACAGAACTAGGGTCATCTCTCTCCCATGTGCCAGGCCTGCAAATACATGATCAGAGTTATCGTGTCTCCACAAAGCTTTCTCTTTTGCAGGCTAAATGTTTCCAGGTCCTTTGATACATTGGGTATGTGCTATGTTCTCTAGTGCTCACCACTGACTCTGGTCAAGCCTCCTTTGGATTCATTCTGATTTGAGAATGCCCATCCTAAAATGTGGCATCCACAACTGAACAAACAGAGAACTATAACTCTAGTCTGATTAGGCTGAAACACAGCAGGGTTATTACCTCCCCTATTCTGAATACTAGGCCTCTCTCTCTTTTAAAAAATTTCATTTATTTTTTTAGTTATATTTTCAGTTCTGAACTGTCTCCCTCCCGCCCCAGCCTCCCCTGTATTAGAAGCCACCATTTTACACACACACACACACACACACACACACACACACACACATATACACACACACATGTCTGTGTGTCTGTGTATATGCATATATATGTAATATATGTGCATATATATATATATATATATATAAAACCACACTTTACATATTTCTATTAGTTCTTTCTCGGGAGGAGGATAGAATCTTCCTTCATAGGTCCTTTATAGTTGATTTGAATAGGTACAATACTAGAATACAATGCAATACAATAATAGAATAACTTATCCATTCACAGTTGTTCATTGAACAATATTGCTGTTACCGTATACAACATCTCCTTGGTTCTGTTTTTTAAAAACAGCCCAAGGCAAAATAAATAAATTAAAGATGAATTGTGGCTGCCACAGAACACAAAAATTGCCAGGACACACCAACTTCTTTTTCACCCATATTGTATTTAGGAAGTTTTATTGTTGTTGTTGTTTAACTTAAGCTCGGAGTTTACATTTGTCCCTACTCAATTTCATGTTATTGAATTTGAGCCTTTTTTCTCTTTGGGATACAGACCTAGTAATGTTATTGCTGGGTCAAAAGTTATGCTCGGTTTTATAGTCCTTTGGGCATAGTTTAAAATTGCTCTCCAGGGGCAGCTAGGTGGTGCAGTGGATAAAGCACCAGCCCTGGATTCAGGAGGACCTGAGTTCAAATCCAGCCTCAGACACTTGGCACTTACTAGCTGTGTGACCCTGGGCAAGTCACTTAACCCCAATTGCCTCACCAAAAAAATTGTTCTCCAGAATGGTTGGATCATTTTACAACTCTAGCAACAGTGGGTTAGTATCCCAATTTTTCCACATCTCCTCCAACATTTGTCATTTTTTTTTGTGTCACAATACCAATCTGATAGGTATGAGGTGGTACTTCAGAGTTGTTTTAATTTGCATTTCTCTAATTAGTAATGATTTAGAGCATTTTTTCATATGACAATATATAGCTTTGATTTCTATTCCTAAAACTGCCTGTTCATATCCTTTGACCATTTATCAATTGTGGAATGACTGGTATTCTTATAAATTTGACTCATTTCTCTATTTATTTAAAAAATAAGGCCTTTATCTTTTGAAATTTTTTTAATTTTTAATTTTTCTCAATTACATGTAAAGATATTTTTGAGTTCCAAATTTTTCTCTCGCCCTACCTTCCCTCCCCCTCCCGAGGCCAGCAAGCAATTTGATATAGGTTATACATTATTTACATGTTAAACATATTTCCACATTAAACAGAACCAAAGGAAAAAATGCAAGAAAGAATAAACAACAACAATAACAAAAGAGCAACAACAAAACTGAAAATAGTATGTTTCAGTATGCATTCTGACTCCATAGTTCTTTTTCTGAATGTGGAGAACATTTTCCACCATAATTCTTTTGGCATTGTCTTAGATCATTGTATTGCTGAGAAGAGTTAAGTCTATCACAATTGATCATCACAAAATGTTGTTGATACTGTGTACAATGTTCTCTTGGTTCTTCTCATTTCACTCAGTATCAATTTGTGTAAGTCTTTCCAGGTTTTTCTGAAATACATCTGCTTATCATGTTTTATAGTACAATAGTATTCCATTACATTCATATACTACAACTTGTTTAACTATTCCTTAATTGATAGACATCCTCTCAATTTCCAATTCTTTGCTACCACAAAAAGAGAAGCTATGAATATTTTTGTACTTGTCAGTCCTTTTCCTGTTAAAATCTTTCCGCAATCTCCTGCTCTCCTTTGGGGAGAAGGGCATGTTAAGTGACTTGCCCAGGGTCATACAGCTAGTAAGGGTCAAGTATCTGAGGCGGGATTTGAACTCAGATCCTCCTGAATCAAAGGCCTGTGCTTTATCCATTGCACCACCTGCTTTCCTTTTGATCTTGGCTGCCCTGGTTTTGTTTGTGCAAAAACTTTTTAATTTAATGTAATCAAAATGACCCATTGTATATCCCATAATGCTCTCTATCTCTTGTTTGGTTATAAATCTTTCCCTTATTGGTCAATGCTCATTTTAACCCTAACCAATTCCTTCAGCTCTTTAAAAAATAAACATTTGGGCAATATACAAAATTCAAGCTGCATTTCTGTTTTTACTAACTAGCAATTGTTCTAAAAGTAGAAATAATTCCCTTAATTTTAGTGCTGAAAAAGTGGTCAGATAATACCCTTCTACCATCAAGTCAGGTATGTAACATATGATGGCTGATTAAGACCAGTGAGATGCCTTCTGTCCTGGTACACAGGAGTCTTATAGGTAATAAAGAGAAAAGAAAGCTACTACATGAGATATCCTTAATCACACTAGTGTGGTCAGGAGAGCTAGTTGTCAAACACAGGAAGACAAAGAAAACTCCAAGACAAAAAGGTGTCAAAGAGCTGAAGCCATGCACCTTGACCATGCTCTCACCAGCTAAAACCACTCCTTCCCATGACCCCACAGGAAGGCTACTGGCCAAAAGAAGCAGTAACAGGGACACCCTGGTGATGGTCATTTGAATCTGGTCACTTGTAAGAAATGAGTTTTTGGAGAAGTAGCTCTTCATGATTATGGAAGCATAGAGCAATGGGTAATGGGAAATCCTCTGCTTACTCTATTCTGGGATCTCATCTTCTGATCCTAGGTGTGTATTTGTGTGCCTTCTTCCTCTCTTCCCACTTTGGATTGCCCAAAGACGTGAGTTTGGTCTGTTACTCCTGGGTACTCCCCCTCAACTAGTCTTTGGTCCTCTGTGAATAAATGAAAGTAATCAGGGAGCATCTATGAGCAGGTCAGATCACTAGGGAGACTGCAATTAATGGGAACCCAACTCTTGTCTAAGAGGGTGGCTCTAGGGCATCCTTTGTCTCCATTCTCCAGAAATTAGACCTGGGGAAGAAGGCAGCTCCCTGAGGCACAATCCTTCTAGGTAACCACTTGTGATTTCTCTCCCACCCCCACCCCTCAGTGGAGTGATGGAGATTAATTCCAATACTCATTTCTATCACTCAGTATCAGTTGAGCAGGAGGAGTGCCATCCCTGTACCTTACGAAAACATGGGACATAGAAAATTCAGTTTTAGTAGATACAAATCAGTGTCTAACAGCCCTATTTCTCCTGCATTCATTCTGCTGGCATAAATTCTAGTTCGATAAAATGGAGATTGTTGAGCAAATGAGAGAACAACAGTCTTACAGAGAACCCATAAATTGTTAGCTCACCTTCCAAACTGCATTTTAATCTTGAGCTCTGGCTATTTCTTTTCTTATCTAGTGGAAATAAATACAACATGAGAATACTAGGTGGTAAAGTATTTGGGGAGAAGACATTTCATTCTTTCTTTATTGATGAATGCCATGAATGTTGCTTCATCATTCTCTTTTCCTCTTTGTCCTGCCTCCTTAGGCCTCAGCATTTAGCAGAGAGAAAGGGACTCCCTTTGACAACATCCATTACAAAACTTTGCCAAGCTCCTTTAGGTCTACTTCCTGATGTCAAAATCATTACAAAATCAAAGACTTGGAAGGGGCCACAGACAGAGGCCCTCTATAGTACTGAGAATCCTTTCTGCAGCATAGCTAACAAATGGGCCATTGCACAAAGATCTCCACTGAGGGGGAAACCATCACCTTCCGAGGCAACTCATTTCACTTTGGAAGAACTCTCATTGGTGGAGATTTTTTTTCTTACATGAACCCCAAATGTCCTTCTTTGCTGCCTTTGTTCTAGAGAGTAGAACTAGGAGTTACAAGGTGGTACGTTTTCATTTGACTGGGCCTTTGTTGCTCAAAGGGAAACAAAAGCAAGTAACAACTATTGAGTCCATTAGGTAAAGTCCTTGACACAGCAGGAATGCTACCAGACCGTGTGTTTATCTTCATGTAACCAACTCATGATGGGTGTGTCCAAGGTGGTGGGGTCAGTTTACCCTAGTTTGGCCTATTTGTAAAAGGCCTCCATCTCTCCTCACCTACCGTCTCACTATCCCTAACAGCCTCATGTCACTAAGGATTAAGCTGCAAAGTTATGGATGAGTCTAGTTGCCCGGGACTATCATTACATGAGCTTCTTCATCTGCCTGAAGGAAAATCAACATCTATTTAGGTAGATAATTTTAAAAATAAAGAAATAATAAAGAAAATTAAGTTCAGAAACTTGGTGAAAGGAAGGGGTTTGGGGAGGGGAGAGGCATGGCCAGAAAGCAGCTCATTTGTAAAAGATCTGGCAAGTTTTAGGTGGCTGCCAGCTCAGGATGAGTCTCACAGTAGTGAGATGTGGTAGGCAAGAAAGCAAATGGAAACTTAGGATGCATGAATAAAGGCCCTAGCCAGATCATCTCTGGATTAATGTTACTTAATTACTTCTACTTGCTCATTGTACAGCTAAGGGAGTTGGGTTCCTGACAGATGAAGTAACTTGCTATGCAGTTAATTAGCAGCAGGGCAAAGACCAGAACTTGGGCTTCCTGATTTCCTGTCCCTACTTTTATCAATGATCCAGGCCGCCTTTTCCTTTTTAAATATCATAGAATGTTTTTTTGTAAAAAATGGTAAAGGGAGGCAAGCCCTGGCAAGAAGGAATAGACCCAACCTATGACAGCCCAACTGAATCAGTTCATCACAAATCCATGAAACTTAAGTCGATATCTTTGTCCTTAACAAGAAACAAACAGGCACATTTCAGGTGATATCCCCCAATCTTCTCAATGGGTATATCAATGGATGTTCTATCTATGTCCTCCTCCAGGTAATTAACTACTCATCAAGTTTATTGGGTAAATCCCCAGAATAACTCCCTATACAAATTAAATCAACCTATTTTATTACCTTTGATTTAACAAGTTTGGGAAGGGCAAACACAATGTTGTCATTCCTCGCCATGATCCAATCAAAGCCTCCTTTAACAATGTGCCTTGGAAACTGGAGGAAAATGTCATATATAGTAAGAAGGCCCAAGCTCAAGAGAATGAACACTTAAGTATTTTTTATCAATAATAATACAAGTTGAAAATAAAATGGGGTCATTCTGGACTTTCCTCATTCTAGGCATTAAAAGAGCCTTCCCAAAGGACAAATGAAATGTCCCTCTTCCCAAGAGATCACAGAACAGGAAGAGAGTCTAGTAATATGAGGTATTTGTCAGCATAGCACATGGAGTTCTCTTCTTGTGCATGAATAGAAAGGCTACGTATCTCTGAAGAATATTGAAAAGATTTGTCAGCAGTTTTTTTTTATAGTTGTATGCATCTCCATATTCTCTCCCTTGCTAATCTATGAGCCCTTTGGGAGCAGTGGTCCTGTCTTATGTCTCTGTATCCTCAACTACTGAGCACAGTGCTTTCCACATTGTAGGCCCTCAATACTTATTTGATCTATCTTTGTGCCTGTGTCTGGAGGAGGACCTAGTCTCACCACCAACAATAAGGGCGTTTGGCAGACAATTACTGAGATATAAGGGCAAGTCATGGGAAATGAGCTTCAAAATGAAGGCAACTCAGTCCATTAGCAACATTGGAAAGTTGCACATTGTTCAGAAATGTCAATTCCTGAATATAGAAATTAGAGTTGGAAAGGACCTTAGAAACTGTTAAGTCCAATTAGCTCATTTTACAGAAGAGACTAAGAGAAGTAGAATGACTTACCCAAAGCCCCTAAGTAGCAGATATGTTGCTTGAACACAGGTCTCCTAGCAGCCCAGCTCTCTTTCCATTGTACCATAAAGAAGAGCTTCGCTGTTTCAGTGTACAGGGTAATGAGCAATTTGCTACTGATCTGCATCCCCATAATAGCATTCTAGTTCTTGCCCTTTTGGGTCCTATAGTGAAATTTCATCATTAATCTCTTTGTTGCATTCAGAAACACAGCAGTTGTTGGAGATGACACAATGGTATGAGTTCAGATTACCCTTGTTTCTCTCCAGGTAACAGGCAAGAATGTTAATTAAGTGAATTGCCAACTGCTGGCCTCATCTTTGGATCCCTTTATAGATTAAACAAGTTTGAAAAAAGTTAAGAATTTCCAGTGTTCTTAACTACCCTAAAGATTAAGGGTTTGTTTGTTTGCTGTTGATTTTTCTTTTTTGGGGGGGGTCCATTTTATTTGTTCATGGAACTCCCTCTACCAGAGCAAACAAGAAACTTTTATTCTACTTTGTATGCTGCTTCTGATGGAGAGAAAGAGAGAGAGAGAGAGAGAGAGAGAGAGAGAGAGAGAGAGAGAGAGAGATAACAATTATTAGCACAAATAAGGAATATGAGCAGAAATATTGAGGAGGAAAAATCACTGCTCATAGAAAGAAGTAAATTCATAATAGCATGACTCTACATATCACTGATTTAGCATGGTGTAATGAATGGAGTGCTTAACTTTATAGTAGGGAATTCCCCCTTCAAATCCTGTCTCTGACACTGACTAGCTCTGTGACCATAGCTATGTCTCTTAAACTCACTGAACCTCAGTCTCTTCATCTGTAAAATGGGGATAATCAAACCAGGAGCACCTCACGGAGTTGTTGTGAAACTCAAATAAAACAAGTGAATACTTTGATACCTTTAGAAAACACTATACAAATTTCAGTTATTATTATCATTTCATACTCAAAGATGTACTGATTATCTGCAGATACAGCCTCCATTTCCCCCATGCAAGAGTGCATAAGGAACTATTCCAATACACTCTGCACTCTCTCACCTAGACACCTTTACTCATACCATTCCCTCTCTTCCGTGGGACTTAAAAGGCCACTCTTGAGCAACTGCCTAATCATGCAAGAAGCCCCTCTACAACAGTGACATCAAACTCAAAGACAAAAAGGGGCCACTACACTGTACATAAGGGTCCACGTGGGCCATGGAATGACTTCAGAAATAAAATATTAACTCTACCTGTTTGGATTGTATTTTTATTTATTTTGTTGAAATTACATTTTAATCTGATTTGGGCCACACTGGGGAATGTTGCAAGCTGCATGGAGCCAGTGAGGCTCCTGTTTGACACCTCTGTAGAGTCCAGAACTTCTGCAAAAGATGCTCATGTACCTTTAATTGAAAATTTCAAATGAAAGGGTGCCCACTGACTCCAGAGGTAACCCATTCCAATAACGAATGTTTTCTCTGTTATAAAGCCTAAGTCTGCCTCCTGCCAAGTTCACCATTCCTCTTAGTTCTGCCCTGGAGGCTAAATAAAACAAGTCTAAGCCCGATGTATATAGTAGGTGCTAAATATATGTTGGTGAAATTGAAACAAGAGATAATTTCAACAAAGAAAATGACAATAATGAGACAGTATGCCAAAACTCTTAGAGGGCAACTCAAGCAGTTCTTATGGGGGAAAGCCATATTTCTAAACACTTTCATCACAAAAGTGAGAAAGAATGAAACAGTGAATTTGATACTCAACTGAAAAGTCTAGAAAACCTATGGATTTTTTTTTTTTTGGTGAGGCAATTGGGGTTAAGTGACTTGCCCAGGGTCACACAGCTAGTAAGTGTCAAGTGTCTGAGTTCAGATTTGAACTGAGGTCCTCCTGACTCCAGGGTCAGTGCTCTATCCACTGTGCCGCCTAGCTGCCCTCTATGGATTTTTTTAAACTGCAACTAAGCACCCACCGTATTACAAATTCTGAAAATCAAAGAAAGGTTTAACAAAACTGAAAGTAAAAATAAATTGAACTGATAAACAAACCTAGGAATTTCACTTTTTAAAAAAATTAAATAAAGTCAGATAAAAAGAGAGATGAAAATCCAATTACCACAATATCAAAACTGAAAAAGGATAATTTTCAACATATAATGAAGAAATGAACAAAATTATTAGAAGTCATTTTGTCCAATTATATGCCAAGAAAATTGACAACTTAAATGAAATGGAAAACGCTTATAAGAAATATCCAGATTAACAGAACAAGAAATAACAATTTAAAATAACTATCTAAAATTTTTAAAAAAAACATAAATATACTTCTTCTTCTTTTTTTTGGCAGCGCAATGACGGTTAAGTGACTTGTCCAGGGTCACACAGCTAGTGTTAAGTGTCTGAGGCTGGATATGAACTGAGGTCCTCCCGAATCCAGGGCTGGTGCTTTATTCACTGCACCACCTAGCTGCCCCCCATAAATGTACTTCTTCAGAAAAATACCCCAACATCAAGAAGGTAATAATAGAAAGGGAAATTTCACTCAAAACAACTGAAAATATGCATATGATATTTTAGAGTCAGTCTAGCAAAACACACTTAATACTTAATACAATAGATTCAATTGCAAAGTATTATGTAAAGATATAAAGAAAAACTTGAATAATTGGAGAAATATTCAGTGCTTGTACTTGGGCCATGCCAATATAATAAATATAACGACACTGCCAAAACTGATTTACAGTTTTAATACTATGTCAATCACCTATCAAAGGGATATTTTAATAGAATTTGATAGATTAATAACAACATTTGTTTGAAAAAAATCTAGAACATCAAAGGAAATCATGAAAATAAGTAGAACACAGGAAGAATAGTAGTTCTAGGACTCAAACTATGTTATAAAGCAACAGTTAGCAAAACTATTTGGTACTGGTCAAATAATGGAAAAGTAGATAAATGGAGTAGATTAGAAAAGAAGAATTCTCTCATTGTTCAATAGATTCCCCAAAATAAATTGCTTAGGAAAGATCTCCCAATTTGATTAAAACCTGAAAGCAGTCTAACAGAAATTAAATTTAGACCATGTAAATGATATATCTTTCGCAGCAATGGGTAAAAAACAAATTCTCAATCAAATAAAAGACAGACAATTACAAAGGATAAAAGCAATAATTTTGATTACATGAAATTAAGAAGCTTTTCTACAAACAAAATTAATGAATCTATGATTAGAAGAGAAGCAGTTGATTGGGGAAAAATGATTTCTATCAAGAGTTTGGAATTCAAGATATATAAACAGCCAGCAGAAATATATAAGGCCAAAAAGCATTCTTCAGTAGAGAAGTGGTAAGGGAAATGAACCAATAATTCTCAAAAGAAGAACTGTACGCTATTCATAATTATATAAAAATGCTTTAAAGGAAGGGAAGTAAAGGACCAGGAATAAGCATTTATATAGCACCTACTATGTGCCAGGTACTGTACTAAGCACTTGGCAATTATAGCTCATTTCATCCTCACAACAACCCTATTATCATCCCCCCATTTTACATATTAGGAAAGTGTGAGCAAGTGTCTGAGGCCAGATTTGAACTCAGTTCTTTCTAACTTCAGGCCCAGTGCTCTATTATTGATAATAAGAGAAACACACATTGAAACTACACAGCAATTTGACAAAGATGAGAAGATAGGAATGGTCAGTGTTGAAGGGGTTGTGGAAAGAAAAGTATACTAATTCACGGACAGTTAGTTGGTGCAGTGGATAGAGCAATGGCCCTGGAGTCAGGAGGACTGGAGTTCAAATCTGGCCTCAGACACTTGACACTAGCTGTGTGACTCTGGGCAAGTCACTTAACCCCAATTGCCTCAAACATCTGGGGCCATCTCTAGTTGTCCTGATGTATATCTTGCCACTTGACCCAGATGGCTCAGGAGAAGAAATTGAGACTGGTGACTTTGCAGAGCCCCTCCTCACTCAAATACAATTCAGCGTAAGTCATGGGATCTATCATGGTCCTCTTTGAGAATGAAGGACAAGGGGCAGCTAGGTGGCACGGTGGATAGAGCACCGGCCCTGGATTCAGGAGTACCTGAGTTCAAATCCAGACTCAGACACTTAACACTTACTAGCTGTGTGACCCTGGGCAAGTCACTTAACCCCAATTGCCCCACAAAAAAAAAAGAGAATGAAGGACAAACAACAACAATACTAATTCATTGTTGATGGAGCTGTGAATCACTACAAGCATTCTGGAATTATGCAAATAAAGTGGCAAAGAACTGGAAGCAAAGTAAGGGTTGGATAAACAAATC
The DNA here is from genome assembly GCF_019393635.1 of Dromiciops gliroides. NCBI lineage: Eukaryota > Metazoa > Chordata > Mammalia > Microbiotheria > Microbiotheriidae > Dromiciops > Dromiciops gliroides. The sequence continues at coordinate 59,253,614 of NC_057867.1, read as the reverse complement.
ATGGTATGTGAATATGATGGAATATTGCTATACTGCAAGAAACTAAGAAAAGGATAAATATAGAAATGCACAGATTTAGATGAGCCAATGCAAAGTGAGGGAAGCAGACCCAAGAAAACGGTATATACAATGATGACAACAATGTAAATGGAAAGAACAACCCCTGGAAAACAACTGAAAATGACAAAGAACAAACTTGGCCCCAGAGAAGACTTGGAAGAAGACACTGCCTCCCCTCCCTACTTTGTGGAGCTGGAATGACTAAATCTGCAGCAGAACCCACATTGCCATTGCTGGGTCACTTTTAGCCTGGCCCCATGGTGCCTCATTCTAACTTCCCCAAGGTCCTAAATTCTTGATTCATTTTTCTTCTCCTTTGTTAAAAAATGAAGAGCCAATCTCATTACTTCACCCCAGAACATGATACTTATCAGTTGACACACAGAGCCCATCAGCCTTCAAACAGTGATGGGAACACAGACTGAGAAGGAGGAGATGGCTGTAAACAACAAAGCTAAGTTGCTATAAATATCCAAGTATGGAATAAAAGATTGCATCCACTTATTTTCTTCCATGGACTCAACCCGCAATCACCTGGAAATGTATTTTTATTAAAGTGAAGCTTGCTTCCTCCTTTGACTATGGAGCATTTTTATCTCGGGTTCAGAGAAATGATGCAAATGGGAAGAAAATGACCCCTCCAACATTGACCATTCCCATCTTTTCTCATCTCTGCCAGCTTGCTGGGTATAAGGTGAAACCCCTAGGGAGTTTGGATTTGCATTTATCTTGTTACTAGTGACACAGCATTGGACCTGGAGTCAGGAAAATCTGAATTCAAATTTGGCCTCTGATACATACTAACTATGGGGCCCTGGGCAAGTCACTTACCCTCTGTCTGCCTCAGTTTCCTCATCTGTAAACTGGAGATCATAATAGCACCTACTTCCTTCTCTTTGGTGTTTTTGAGTCTATATTTATGAATATCCTTCCTCTGTAATCAAACATTACATCTCTTGTCTATATATCTCAGTATAGGCTTTCCCACTACACCTGCAATACATGTGTGTATGAGTATATGTGTACTTTTTCTGTGTTGGGGGCCACTAGGTGGTGCCTGAATGTCTGAGGCCACATTTGAACTCAGGTCCTCCTGATTCTAGGGTCAGCGCAACAGAGGAGTTAGTAGGTAATAGGAGAGGATAAATAGGATAAGAGGATATTGACTTAAGGGGAAAGATCCAGGAGGAGGTGGGAGGAAATGGGAATGAAGGTACAAGTAGAGAAGTTATCAAACTCTTCCTCAGAGACATGAACTAAGGAAAAGACAGTGGGGATGACCTAGGTGTATTTTGAGGTACAAAACAGAGGAGAAGAGGAAGCTCAAGGCAGATGGCCTTGACTCTAAGTGAATGAGGAGGTGAAGTGATCTGCTATGAGAGGAAGCCTGAAAGGGATCATTGGGATCATAGAAGCATAGCACTTGAGCTAAAAGAGACATCAGTGATCAACCAGTCCAACCTGTCATGTAATCTGTTGTCATTTTTTTTTTTTGCTTTTTCATTTATTTTTCTTTTTTTTGCAGGGCAATGGGGATTAAGTGACTTGCCCAGGGTCACACAGCTAGTAAGTGTCAAGTGTCTGAGGCCGGATTTGAACTCAGGTCCTTCTGACTCCAGGGCCGGCGCTCTATCCACTGTGCCACCTAGCTGCCCCCCCTAATCTGTTGTCATTTTAACCACAATTTTATTCCCTAAGGCAATCCCACATCAATTCTATAAAATGTCCATACCCTTTGATATAGAGATTGCATTGCTAAGCATATAACCTCATGAGGTCAGTGGCAAAAAAGAAACCAAAACATTCACAGCAGCACTGTTTGTGGTATCCAAGAACTGGAAACAAAGCAGACGGCCACCAACTTAGAAGTGGCTAAAGAAATTGTGGTATGTGAATGTAATGGAATATGACCGTGTTGTAAAAACTGTGAACATGATGATTACAGAGGTGCATAGGAAAACATATGAGCTGATACAAAGTAAAACAAGAGGGAGGGACCAAGCAAATAATACACCCAATGACTACAACAATGAAAAAGGAAAGAACAGCAGATTCTACAAAAGGATAATCATCTGGCTCGGTCCCAGAGAAGTAACATGAGAAGATACCTCTTCCCACATCTTTTCAGGAGGGAGAGATCATTTATGTGGAACACTAACTATAACATCTACTTGTTTGATATCTTGTTTAGTTTTTTCTGAACTTTTTTCTTCTTTGTGATATTGCTTTCTGGGAAGTTGTGGGAGAGGGTGATACACTGGAAAATGAAGGTGATGTAAAATAAAAATAAAAGCTATCAATAACAAGTTATTTTTAAAATCCACTAGTTTGGATGTTCTACATAATCCTGTTTGGTATTTTTGACTGACCTTCAAGGGAAGCTCTGTCCATTTAGTGGAACAGAATACATAGGTCATATCTACTCATTAATAAACATCTAAGGGCAAAAATTCTGACTCTTGGAGGTCTCTAAGGATTCTTGTTTGCTATTGTTGGCTAACCCATGGAGAATGCCATGTGCTTTTACTGGAAGATTTAAGGAAACTAATGTCTAGTTGGGTACAAGTTGTTTTTCTATGTTTTGTTTAAAAGGAAAAAATGAGCAGTCCTTTCAAGCAAATTCAGGAATGTATATTTCTAAAGAAACTTAAGGTACATTTGCAACAGGCCTCCCTTGAACTGATGCTATCAGAAAGAATGGCATTACTGCATGTGGACATGGCCAATACACACTGGGGTAAAGGTTACTCCTTACAAATTCATGCCAGAACTTAGATCTCATATAAGCTAATTCTCTCATCTTACAGTGGAGGAATTAGAGGTTCTTACTAGGTCTTATTCTTATTCTTACACTAGCTCATTTCCCACGGTATATGCTACAAACCCTTTTACTCTCTTCTTTCCCCTCCTTCTGCCATCTCTGCTTAGACCTAATGCCCCTAGTACTTACAACCCAAGCTCTCCTTGGTCTTCTAACTTGGAGCAAATAACAGCCATTTTCAAGATTGACAGAAAACTGAAACCATTTTAGGTAACTTCCTGAAGACCACTCCTTTCCCTTTCCCTTCACTTTCACTCAGTTCTTTCCCTCTGGTTACAAAAGAATAAGCATTCCCATCCTCCCAGAACTTGTCTCAGATTATTGATTTATGTCTCTGACCTTCATTCCATTTCCTCCTATATCCTTGTTCCACCACTCATCCTCTTTCATGTATTTCAATCTCCCCCTCTCCTCTGGCTTTCCATCTATGTACTAACAAACGCAGAGGGGCAGCTAGATGGCTCAGTGGATAGAGAACTGGCCCTGAAGTTGGAAGGACATGAGTTCAAATCTCACCTCAGACACTTACTAGCTGTGTGACCCTGGGCAAATCACTTAACCCCAATTGCCTTAAACTTCTGGAGCCATCTCCAGGCGTCCTGATATCTATCTCACCACTGGGCCCAGATGGCTCTGGAAGAAAGAGTGAGGTTGGTGACCTTGCACAGCCCTCCTACCAATTCACTACAAATAATGACATCACCTCCTGATGTTATGAGCCTCTTCAAGAATGAAGGACAAACAACAACAACATACCCAGATCTCACAAGTTGTTTAAAAACAAAGGCCCCATTTGCTCCTATTATCTAGAGAGTGGCCTATGTCACTCCTCCCTTTCACTAGCAAACTTGTTGATCAAAGCTGGCTATATTTAATTCCCTCACTTCTTACCACCCACTCTTTCCTCACCCCCTTATAAACTGGCATCTTCTCCCATGGCTCTACAGAAACTGCTTTCCCAAATGTCCCATAATTCCTAATCACTAAATTCAGTATCCTCTTTTCAATAATTTCCCTTGACCTATGATTTGGCATTGTTTGCCACCCTTTCCTAGTTAATATTCTCTTCTCTCTAGCCTTCATAGATACTACAATCTGCTAGTTTTTTCTAGAAACTCTCCCACTGCTTCTTCCTCCTCTCTCTGTCTCATTCATTGCTCCCTCAGTCTTTCCCCAGCACCTTCAGTTGGGGCCCTCCAAGCTCCTGGTTAAGGACTTCTTATTAATCTTTACTCTCCCTATTGGCAAAGTCATTCATTACCACGATTTCAACTGCCATGCCTATGCCGATGCTCCTAAATCTCCCCTCTCCAGCTGTCTATAATATGTCATCACATGAAAGTCATTCTGAAAAGTAGTTTGGAACCATTCCCCCAAAATTACTAAATTGGGCATGTAGGCTATATTCGCAAAAAAGATCAAAGAAAGAGGAAAAGGTCCCAAATGTACAAAAATATTTACAGCAGCTCTTTTAGTAGTGATGTAGACCTAGAAACTGAGGGGGTGCCCATAAACTGGGAAAATCACTGAAAAATGATGGTATTTCCTTTTCTTAAATCATAAAAGTATTTTATTATTTTTTGGTTACATGTAGAGATAGTTTTCAACATTTGTTTTTATAAGATTTCTAGTTTCAAATATTTCTCCCTCCCTCCACTCCCTCCCCCCTCCACAAGACAGCAAGCAATCAGATATAGGTTATATATGTGCAATCACATTAAACATATTTCTGCATTACTCATGCTGTGAAAGTAGAATTAGAGCAAAAGGGAAAAACCTCAAAAAAGAACAACAAAAAAATAGAAATAGTTCAATCTGCATCTAGATTCCACAGTTCTTTTTTTTCTGGATTTGGAGAGCATTTTCCATCATGAGGCCTTTGGAATATCTTGGACCATTGTATTGCTGAGAAGAGTCAAATCTATCACAGATGATCAACACACAATGTTATTGATACTGTGTACAATGTTCTCCTGGTTCTGCTCCTCTCACTCAGCATCAGTTCATGTAAGTCCTTCCAGGTTTCTCTGAGATCCTCCTGCTCATAGTTTTTTACAGAACAATAGTATTCCATTACATTCATATACCATAACGTGTTCAGCCATTCCCCAATTTGATGGTTATCCCCTCAATTTCCAATTCCTTGCCACTACAAAAAGAGCAGCTATAAATATTTTTGTACATATGGGTCCTTTCCCCTTTTGTATGATCTCTTTGGGAAAAAGACTTAATAGTGGTATTGCTGGGTCAAAGAATATGCACAGCTTCATAGCCCTTTGGGCATACTTCCAGATTGCTCTCCAGAATGGTTGGATCAGTTCACAGCTCCACCAACAATGCATCAGTGTTCCAATTTTTTCCACAGCTTCTCCAACGAAATGATGGCATTTCAATGCAATGGAATTCTATTGTACTGTACAAAATTATGAAAGAGATAGTTTCAGAGAAAATTGGAAAGAATTGTATGAATTAAATGTAGAATTAAATGAGAAGAATGAGGAGCGCAATTTATACAATGACAACAATATTGTCAAGAAAAAAAAAACTTTGCAAGACTTAGGAACTCTGCTTAGTGCAATGATCAACTATAATTCCACAGTACTGATAGTGCTTTAGTATGCTACCCTCCTCCTGATAGAGAGGTAATAGATTCGATATGCAGAAGGATACATACATTTTTGGGCATGTGGGAGTTTGTTTTGCTTCCCTGTGAAATTTGTTACAAGGGAGAGAAAATAAATACTTATTAATTGAAAAATGAACATGTAAAAGCAAGCTTGGAAAGATAGTAAACTAGGCAAGGTCATTCTAAGGACATCTAAGAATGAAAATGGAAAGAGGAATATAGATAGAAAAAAATAGAAAATATTTTTTTAAAAAACATAAAACACAGCATCATATGGTAGTACTATCACCTCAAACTCAATCTATATGTGTAAAACCAAGTTTTCTCCCAAAAGTTTCTTCCTTTTATGACTTTGTTATTTCTGTCAAAGGCAACACCCTTCCCTCAATCTCCCATTAATCCAAGTATTCATCTTTGATTCTTCCTTCTCCCTTCTCCTAATCAAAAATTTACACCTTATGGGGGCAGCTAGGTGGCGTAGTGGATGAAGTACTGGCCCTGGATTCAGGAGGACCTGAGTTCAAATCTGGCCTCAGACACTTGACACTTACTAGCTCTGTGACCCTGGGCAAGTCACTTAACCCCAATTGCCTCACACACAAAAATTACACCTAGGTAATCATTCACTGAGTCCTGTTGCTTCTACCTTTGCAACATCTCTTGAATGGATCCCTTCCTCTCTATTCCCATTGCTCCCATCCTACATCCTGGCATTCTGAAAGATTTACGCACAGTTACTCTCTTCTTCCTCCAATCCATTGTTCATAATTCTTATTGCCTTACTGCCTGGCTGAATGGCTATACCAGGTCATAGTCTTCTAGAGGTAGAAAGGAGCTTAGAAAGATCAATTAATCCAAGTCCTTCATTTTGCAGATGAAGAAACTGATGCTAGAAAAGTTAAGTAATAATAATAATTCAGACCCTCATCACCTCTCTCCTGTAAGTCACTTCCTAATTAGTTCCTCTGCCTCAAGTCTCTGCCACTCCAAACCATTCTCTGCTGTGATGTTTAAAATCTAAATTGTGGTCACCTTAAATTAGAATCTTTAGCACCAGTCCTTGGGCATTAAACATTTATTAAAGCATACAGATATTCCCATGGAGTTCAGAAAGTTAAGAAAAAAGTCTATTTAGCCTAGAGTTCCAGCCTGGTCTGGTTCTTCCTCAAGTCCTCTGCCACAAGCCTGCTTCAATCACACACTCTCTCCAGCAAACTGATTGTGGAAGCTTTTTATAGGTCTGGAACGGAGGCGGTCCTTACACACTGCTTCAAGGTGATTGGTTGGTGTCAGCCAAATCCATTGGTTCTGAAGGTGTTCTCAAGGTGTCCAGTTAACTTGAAGTAGGCTAATCAGCAGTTAATCACTCTCACTTGATTCAGTCTAGATTAATCTCCAGGTGGGTCTTTGAGTATCTGCTAAATCTCATTATTTCATCACACTGCACAGGTGCCAAAATAATTTTCCTGAAGCACCAGTCTACCTATATTACTATTTTACCGAGTTCCATATACAATATCTTCCATTAAATCCTAATTATAGCTAGGATCAAATATAAACTAATCTGTGTACATTTAAAATTATTTACAACCAATGTGCCTTCCTACTTTCCCAATCTATGTACACATTACTCCCCTTGACATTTTTCACAGTCCAGTCATATCAGTCTACTTTCTACTCCTCCCACATGATGCTCCATCTCTCTTCTCTGTATCTTTGTGTTGTACTTACCTCTGCTTCCTGGAATCCTGAGTTTCCTTCAAGATAGCTTCTACATGAAGGCTGCCATGGTTTTCTCAGATGCTAGTGCTTTCCCCTTCAAGGTTTCCTTGTATTTGGTATACACTTTATGTTCTAACTAAACTGGTCAACTTTCTGTCCCCCAATATAGCCTCTAACACCTTTACTCAAGTAATTCCATATGACTAAAATGACCTCATTCCCCACCTTTATCTTCTGAATTCTTTTAAAGCCCAACCCAAATGCCACTTCTTCTAGGAAGGTCTTCCTATCACAAATGACTTTCCTGCAAAGACCTCTGAAATCAATTTGTTCCCTAAGGAACATAAACATATACAATTGTGCATTAGAGTTGTTTGTGCTATTATCTCCCCCCCCATTAGATTGTTAGCTTCTTGTGGGCAGAGCTATGTCTTATTTAAACTGTCTTTATTTTAGTGCAATAATTACTGTATGTTGAACTGAGATTTAAAGTCTTAGTTCTTAAAAAATTAAATATTCCTGTTTTATTTAGCCATATTGTTCATGAAACAAACATGAGGTGGTATGTACAATATTTTCTTCAAGATATAAAAACACTGTAATTGGTTATTTTTTCTAAAAGTACAGAATCTGATTTAAAGGGTTCCTATCACATTCTATGTAATATATATGATTGCAAAATAAGATGTTACAATATATTATGCAAGTGGGTTGCAGAGACTTAGAGATCTTTGGTAATGAACCTTATTTGAGGGTCCTAAGTCAATCAGATTTATCCTAATATCAAATTCTATCCCAGTATGGTGGAGTAAATAATAAGTAATCTCCTCTGGCTAGATTCTACATCCACTGTAGGGCTGAGGAAAGTACTCAAATAATTTTCCTTAATTCTTCAAAGAAAATCAAATTCAATTAAAATCCCATTCAAACAGCACTAAGTAGAAGAAAAGATTCAGTTTCAAAGAAATCTGGTTCCTTTTTCTATGACACGAACAGCTTTATAGCTATGATTCTACTTTTAAATCCCCTTTCTCGGCTAGATGAGTTTGCAAGTATTTGGTATAGAATATAAATTCCCATGTAGAAGAGGAAATTATCCTATATCAATGTTCTGGTTTCCAGGGCTAATACGAGGGAGCAAATCTGGACTTTGTGCCTTGTGGCCCAGGGCGCTAACTTGAACCACTCTATCATATTACCTGTGGCTTGTTCCTTGCCTGATGGTCGACATACCATTTAATGTGTAGGTGGCCTAATATATTTCCTTAGGGTCTTAGAAACAACCCTTTCTATGCTTCATTTGGAGAGCTGGATCTTCTTTATTCCACTCTTGACTCCCTCCCAAGCTGGCTGTATTTGTGTGAGTTCCTCACCAGAGGTGACAATAAGCTCCAGAATCCTCTTCTACATACTTGTCTTGGCCTCTCCCTGTAAGGGCTTTGTGTGTATGTGGTGTTTTTTTCCTAACCCATCCAAGCACATGCATAATTTAGGACACAACCTTATGAAAACAAATGTTGAAAACTATCTTTATATGCAACTTAAAAATAATAACAATTTAAGACACAGACCAAGAGCTTTACACTATAAAACAGAGGTTGGTTTCTTTGCTTTTAGGAGGGGTAGGAAGTGAGAAGGGGATTAGAACTCCTTTTATCAGTGCAGTTGGAGAGTTTTCCATCCAGTCTCTGCCACTGAAAAACTCTCCTGTAAGAAACTATGATGGATTATTCCATTTGTCTGCAAGTTTTTTTAAGTTCAATTTCTTTCATAATTAAAATATAAGCTTGCATCTGAGTCCTAGAAATTAAGACTTTGAAAGAACTCCTTGAGAACTAATTAGATAAAATGGGTTGTTGTGGGTTTTGGCAAGAGTTCCTTTGAAATACGATATCAAGACTTAGATGGAGGTATCACTCCTATGTACTGTTCCTAGTATTGTAAATAAATTTAATTTCACTATTTTGTCCTCCATAAACTCTTAGATTTAGCTCAGTACTTGGTTCAACCCCTTTTCTTGTTGTGGCTCTGTTTTGGTTTAATCATTACAAAGAAAGATGGGAAAACACGTGTAAAGGGCAATAGGAAAAATATGAGTTTCACATTTAGCAGAGAAAAAGTATGAGGAATCCAAAAAAGCGATTCTTTCTAAGTTCCAAAAGTCCCTGTGGATAGAAAACTCTGTGAATGCTGTACTAGATGGTAACTGGGAGAGAGAAAAGCTGGAAATTAGCCTTAGGCTCCATATACCTTTAAAAAAACACAGGAGGAGGACAGCTAGGTGGCACCGTGGATAAAGCACTGGCCCTGGATTCAGGAGGACCTGAGTTCAAATCTGGCCTCAGACACTTGACACTTAATAGCTGTGTGAGTGACCCTGGGCAAGTCACTTCCCCCTCATTGCCCCACAAAAACAAAAACAAAACAAAAAACCAACACAGGAGGATGTGCCTTTGGGCCTCAATGGACATTCCTTACTTTCTGGTGATGGGCAAAATTGATAAGAATGATGACAACAAGGATGACAACTTCAATTATAACACCCCCAGAACTTTTGGTATTCACATAGTTTGTGAACTGATACTTCAGTGTCCTCAAAACTATGTAATCCCTAGTATGGAACTAGCACAGACTCTATGTGTGCAATGTCCCATCTGTGGCTCCTTTTATCTTTGTTCTCAATCATTCTATTTCTACTAGGCTGGGCACAATTAGGACTGTGATGGTAGAGCCCAAATATGGTGGTCATAAATGCTGGAATCCTACTGTGTCTGAAGGATGGAAGTTGAAAAGCACCTCTTTTATCATAAAGTCTAAGAATTGAGTTAATTCTTTAGTTATTCTATTTGGCTATTCAGTTGGATTTATTCTAGCTTTCAGTCAGGATAAAATAAGGTACTGTGCATGAATTTGCTTTGGAAATGCTCAAGTCACAACAAATGCTTATCATCATCATGTTGTTATTATTATTGTTGTTATTGTAATTATTATCCAATACACCCCTAGATATTTATGTTCTTATCCTTGTGAATCCTCCTTCTAATGGTGTATACTGTATCCCATCTATGTAAGCCATCAGCCTGTCCATCCTATGTAACGTTCGTCAGGGAGAGAACCAAACCCTATGGAGCACGATTAGAAAAAAAATGTCTGCAATAGCCTGGTGGGATAGCTCAGTGTTTCCCAAAATGGAGTTTGGAACTCTGCCTTCTACACTGAAAACAAAAGAAACTACATGAAAGCAGGCAAATGAAAACAAGCAGGTACTTTGTGCCACATGATTTTTACCTTTTTCTACCCTGTATTTATCTGCCAGATCCCACGGGCTTTGTTTAGTTCTCATCCTTCTCAACATGTCTACTGCATCTGATGCTATGGACCACCCTCTCCTCCTGTATACTTTCTCTTCTCTGGGCTTCCATGATACTCCTTGCTCCTGATTTCCCTCCTACTTCTCTGAATCCTTCTCCTCAGTCTCCATTGCTGCTAGGTCATCATCCAGATCACTGTCCCAGACTGAGCATTCTACAAAGGATATGTCCTAGGCTCACTCCTCTTCTCCCTCCACATTCTCAGTAACCTCATAGGTCCAGAAACTTACCAGCTGTTTGACACTGGGCAAGTTATTTAACCACCTTTTGCCTCAGTTTCCTCATCTGTAAAATGGGGATCATAATAGCACCTACCTCGCAGATTTGTTATGAGGATTAAATGAGAGAATAATTTTAATGAGTTTACATAGTGAAGTACCTGGAACATAGTAAGTGCTATATAAATCTTAGCTATTATTACTGTTACCATTGTTCAGTCATTCAGTCCTGTCTGACTCTCTGTGACCCTGTGGACCATAGCATGTCAATATTGTCTGTTTTGGGGCAGCTAGGTGGCGCAGTGGATAGAGCACCGGCCCTGGATTCAGGAGGACCTGAGCTCAAATCTGGCCTCAGACACTTGACACTTACTAGCTGTATGACCCTGGGCAAGTTACTTAACCCTCATTGCCCTACCAAAAAAAATGAAGTTCAATATTTTCTGTGTTGTTTTCTTGGCAAAGATACTGGAGTGCTTTGACAGTTCCTTCTCCAGTAGATTAAAGCACCCAGAAGTTAAGTGACTTGTCCAGGGTCACACAGCTAGTAAGTGTCTGAGGCCAAATTTGAACTCAAGTCTTCCTGACTCCAGACCCAGTGTTCTATCCACTGAGCAACCTAGCTGCCTCCATCATTATTATCATTATCCCTATGCAGATGACACCCAGATCTATAGATAAAGTCCTAGTCTCTCCCCTAAAGTCATTCTCACATCACCAAATGCCTATTGGACATTTCAAACTGTATATTCTGGAGACAAGTCAAGCAAAACAGATCCAAAAGAGAACTCATTATCTTTTGTTCAAAACTCTTCCCTCTTTCAAATATCCTTAATTATGTTGAAGCCATAACCATCTTTCCAAGTCTCCTGATTTTGTAGCCTACTATCCCCCATCCACATAGCTAATCAGTTGTCAAATCTTGCCATTTATACTTCCATAGCGTCCCTTGTATCTCTGCTCACATGGCCAATACTTTAGTCCATGCCCTTATCACCCAACACCTAGATTATCACAATGGCTTCCTAATCATTTTGAGAAATTGAGGCAGTCCCTTTTTTCACTTTAGTCCATACTCCATATTGCTGTCAATGTGATTTTCCCTAGGCACAGATTGGACCATATTCAGTAACTGTAATGACCTGCAATTATCTGTAGAATCAAATACAGACTCCTCCGTTTAGCTTTTCCAAGTGTGGCCCCAACTTATGTTTTCAGCCTTATTGTGCATTACACTATTCTAAATCCAGTAGTCATCCCCAAGCCTTAGGTCTCCAATGTACTTTTGAAATCCCAGGGGCAGCTAGGTGGTGCTGCAGTGGATAAAGCATCGGCCCTGGATTCAGGAGGACCTGAGTTCAAATCCACCCTCAGACATGTGACACTATCTGTGTGACCCTGGGCAAGTCACTTAACCCTCATTGCCCCGAAAAAAAAACAACACAACAAAAAAACCAAGAACAACAAAAAAAAAGAAATCCCATTTGAGATTCACAATACTGCAAAATAGATATTACAGGCATTCATCGTTATTCCCATTTTATAGAGAAGAAAATGGAAGCTCAGAGAGGTAAAGTCATTTACCCATGAGGACATAGCTGGTAAGAGTCAAAGATGGTATTTAAACTCAGGTCTGACTTCTGTAAATTACAATAATCTCTCCTCCATGACATCCTGATATTCTACCTATAGGGATTGAATAGCTGAGAATCAGCTACTTTTTAATGTGGTGTCTCTTTAACCATTTTAAAATTAGAAACAGATATAATGCTTGATGATAATACAGCACCTAGATAGACAGACAGAGAGATATAGAAACGCATTCAAAGGTTCATGCAAAGTTCAGTCCATTAAGAGTCCTAGGTAATGGAAAGCATCAGTCTTATTAAATGATGACTGAGGTACACTTTGGGAAGATCTATCGGCTTCTCCTATTCTGGGTGATGGTTAAGATGGATTATACCCTTCCATATTGACAAGGAGGTCTGAACAGAGCTGACAACAGGCTTCTGTCTAGCACACTGACATTATAAGGGAACACACTAATGAACTATTTTACTCCTCCCTTTGCTCATTAATCTCATTACCGTACCTTTAGAGCACTACCACCACCACCACCACCACCACCAACAACAACAACAACAACAAAAATCCAATAGAGTTCGGGAATGCAACCTGAAGGCCATGTCCACCTGCCAAGACAGGCTGATGGAAATTGACATGCTACTCATCAGTAAGGAACAGGGAATCTGCCATTTCTCTAATTCAGTGATATGGAGTGTCCCATGGCCTGCTTTTACAACGTGTCTATCAACTTGATGGAACTGACAGGCTGCTAACCAGTTACAGGAGGAAATAAACAGACTACTTTGGAAATCACATTTCCAAAATTAAATATTAATGAAAGTCACAAAGATTCTAATACATTAAAAAGCATCAAATGGATACTAGGAATTTTTGTCTCGAAGGACTCCCAGAAATAGACACCAAGGAGAGAGAAGAGACACTCAACAGAAATCTGGCTAATCCTCTGCCTTCAGGCAGTTGTCCAGAGGAAAAGATTCCATGATTTCCCTCAGTAATCCATTTCTGTTATATTTACTTGTTATATATTTTGAATTTAACTCTCTGTTGACTGTCATTGCATTTTGATATAGTTTGCATTTAACCAGTTTCCATTATATTTACTGTTTATATATTGTATATTTCTATTTGTTTACATATATTTTTATCTAGATTTATATTTAGATATATTTATATGTAGATATTCTTGTATATTTTGTATTCGACTATCTGTTAAATACAAAAAACAGATTGATTTCTCCCTTCTCCCCCTGCAAACACAAACACACACACATACTCAGTAGGATGTAAGCAGGGACTGCTTTCATTTTTCTCCCAATGTTTCCTTAATAGCCACACAGTGCTTGACACATAGTAAGGGAAGGAAATAAGTAAAGAATCAAGCATTTATTAAGTACCATGTGCCAGGCGTTGTGCAAAGCACTTTACAAATATTGTCTCATTAGATCTTCACAACAGCCTTGGGAAGTAGGTGCTATAATTATCCCCATTTTACAGAGGAAGAAACTGAGGATGAATAGGGTTGACTTGCTCAGAGTCACTTTGCTATTAAAGGTCTGAGGCCATATTTGAACTTGGGGCTTGCTGACTCCAGGTGCAGTGATCTATCCACTGAGCTACCACGCTGCCTTAATAAATGCTTGCTGCATTGAATTGAATGCCATGAAACCTATATCATGCACAAGTTCCTCCTTACCATTGACCAAGGTAATATTGCTTCAATGGAAAAAGTTCTAGCTTTAGAATCAGTAGACTTGGATTTAATTGCCAACTTTTCCACTCATTATCTATGGTAACCTTGGACAAGTTACTTATCCTCTATGGCTTCAATTTCCCCAGCTGCAAAATAAGAGAGTAGGAGAATCAAACAGGATGACCTCTACCTTTACTTTTTTTTTGGCGGGGCAATGAGGGTTAAGTGACTTGCCCAGGGTCACACACCTCCTAAGTGTCAAGTGTCAAGACGATTATGAAATTCCTCTGCAGTCATCTCTTCTTTAGGCCCAACAATTTGGATGCACACATAGCTCCCCATTTAAATTATCCTTACAATGATAATGTGATCATGGCTTACATGGAACAGGGTATTTCCTTAGCCCCATGGGCTATCTCTCCACTTGGGCTTGTACATATGTATGTTTTGTTTGTCCTTCATTCTCAAAGAGGACCATGACATCGGGATGTGATGTCATGGCTTGCAGTGAATTTCATTTAAGTGAGGGAGGACTGTGCAAGATCACCAACCTCACTCTCTCCTCTACAGCCATCTGGGTCAGGTGGCAAGATATGGAAGAGGATGACTAGAGATGGCCCCGGATGTTTAAGGCAATTGGGGTTAAGTGACTAGCCCAGGGTCACACAGCTAATAAGTGTCTGAGCTCAGACAGTAAACCTGGGATTGCATTCCTGGGCCTGGGTCAATTTTAGCAATAGCATTTTAAGTTGTCTATCATTCTCATGGTCATTCCTTTGTCTTTTAGAGTATAGGGACCTCTTCTCTTTAGGTAACTCCCCAGTTCTCATAATATATTATCCTGTTTGATTTTCCTGGATAAACATATTTTCAAACAAAATTGCTCTTTAGTCATAAATGCAAAGTTGTATGCAAGTATCTTGCATACACAATACTAATGAAGGCATTAGTATTCTGCAGTCTCACTGTTCCCCACTTTATAGAGTCTAGGTAGGATTCCATTACCTACTAATACAAAAAATGCTTCTTGCATCACTAAATGTTACATGAGATGAGAAGAATTTTTGATTGCTATTTCATACATAATTGGTAGGAAAAATGATCCCTTGGTATCAGTATGCTCAAAAGTAAATTCATTTTATTTAAAATTAATTTGAAAAAAATTAAAGGGAAGCAACAATCAGTTTAATGTCTTCCCAGTGCTTGGCATCATAATTCTATCTGTTCCATTTCGTGGCCTTGCTCGTTGAGGACACAGTGAGAGAGCAAGGCATTTGCATCTTCACATGCGCACAACAGAAATCCCTCAGTTCAATTGAGTTCATTCATGCCCCCCTGAATCTACATCTGTGTTGCCTAAGGAAAGTTTCAAGACTCGAAGCTCTTAACTAATACCTCCCAGAGAAACATGTTCTTTCTTTCAGTTCTGACCAATTCTGGGCCAGGCCCGTCTTTCAATTCCATTGCAGGAGTGTTCCTGAGAAAAGATCTGCTTCACTTGGAAGGTATTGATGAGTCTTCTGAGCAGATTTACAATCGAGCCACCACTACCTTTTTGATGGATATTGTGGATTTACAGGCACTCAGGAAGCTCACAAAATGAGTAAAATTATTCCATTTCTTGATCCTTAACCCTGTCTCTACACCCAAGAGAAAAGGGGAAAAAATTTTTTTTTTTGCCAAATGGTTAACTGAAAAGGCTTTTTTCCCTTCATAAAGCACTCGAATTTAAGAAAGTAATGATTTTCCACATTAAAAAAGACATCAGTGTCCTATTGAGATTCCAAATGTTACGAAAACAAATTGTTTTTTGTCTTTGTGTAAGGCCCCTTGCAAAGCAAAAGAAGGCAATTCTTTATTCGCTGACATTACTCTGACAGAAGTGAAATTAATTTCCTCATTGTCAAATTGACAACATCCCAAGTTTCTATTTGGTTGAAACCGTTGTCATAATGTCGACCCCAGAGCAGTAAAAATGTCTGGGTTTTTTTTTTCTTTTCCACCTTCCATCATCACCCCACATTATTTTTAATGTGCTAGAAATGAAGAGAAAGAAAGAAATGATTCCCTACTTGCATAGAGAGATTGGTGACTGTGGCTGCTGGCTGGACGTGGTCCTTTTCACTTCTGCTTCCTAAATGATCTGCACGCATAGCAACCAGAGGCATGATGGAGATGGACAGAATCTCATCACTACAACCCTCCTTTTGCAGTTTTGCTAAGTAAATTCTCTGGGGTTAGATGAAGGGGACCCAGGGAAGGAATATGATTTGACTTTTTAAAAAATTAAAAATGTATATTGAAGTACAGAAAGAGGTGAAAAGGAATTATGAAGAAAAATGTTATAATGCCTAAAGACTTCTCTAGCTGACTGGGTTTGGCTAATGGGGTTTGTATCACAAAAGAGATAAAGATTTTCCCTAAACACAAACTAACACTCTCTCTCTTTTTCTCTCTCTCTCTCTCTCTCTCTCTCTCTCTCTCTCTCTCTCTCTCTCTCTCTCCTGGTCTGATGTTTTCCAGGAAAAAACTTTCTATTATTGTTCAGTCATTTAATTGTGTCCGACTCTTCATGACCCGGTGGACCATAGCACTCCAATGCTGTCCACTGGGTTTTCTTGGCAAAGACATTGAAGTGGTTTGCCATTTCCTTCCCCAATGGACTAAGGCAAACAGAGGTTAAGTGACTTGTCCAGGGCCCCACATCTAGGGTCTGAGGTCAAACTTGAGCTCAGTTCTTCCCAACTCCAGCACCAGTGCTCTATCCACTATCCACCTAGCTGTGTAAACATTCTAGGCACCTTCGATTGACTGTCCTATATCATAATCTCCATTCCTTTCATTATCCTAGTTTATCTTCTGCAGCTTGTCAACATCCTCCTCCAAATGTGGTGCCTAGAATTAAACATAATGTATCCAATATGGCTACATTTACATTAGTCTTTGATGGAAACATCAGCGTACTGGATGACTAAGGATGACTGAATGACTCTCTAAATGCAAGGACTCTGCTAGTATCTGACTGGATAAGAGATAAAGAATCCCTGGCCTCTGAGTGGAGAGCACTGAAGAGACCAGAGAGAATTAGTTTTGAGAGTTCCCTAGGAGCTAGAGACAAGACCAGAGCTGCTACTCAGAAATTGGAGAGAATTCAATTAATAGGAAGACAGGGAAGCCAATTAGAACTCCTAATCTTTTACGGGGTAGAAGGAAATTGGGTAAAGTTCAGCCTGGGCTGAGGGTTTTTGTTTGTTTGTTTGTTTTTTTGGTGAGGCAATTGGGGTTAAGTGACTTGCCCAGGGTCACACAGCTAGTAAGTGTTAAGTGTCTGAAGCTGGATTTGAAATCAGGTCCTCCTGAATCTAGGGCCAGTGCTCTATCCACTGTGCCACCTAGCTGCCCCCTGGGCTGAGTTTTTAACTAGGGACAGAACAGGGGTATTACAAAGAGTATACGGACTCCTCAAGGAATGGGAGACCAGAAGAGCCTGAACTGGTATCTCAGCACTGAACAATCTCTAAGATGAGACTTCTCCTGGGAGTTAGACAGAGCTGGACTCTGTGTAACCTTTACTTGGTCACATCCCTCATCAGCTCTGGCCTCCTGGCAATGATTTAGGAACCTTTCCCTTTCCCCTTCCTTACTCAGCTCCCTGAAATCTGGCCCACCTTGACTAGCTACTATCCAGTGGTGAGCTCTTGCTACTATTCTTCCATGACTCCAGGTTTATGTCAGGTTTGGGAAGTCAGGGTAGGAAAATGATTCAAGCATGGAAAACACAGAAAAGAGCTAGAGCAATCAGGCCCAGTCTGCCCTAGAGTAGAGAGGCAAGACTCCATTCCTTGGGAGAATTACAACAGGACCTCAGTCCCAGAAGAACTAGGCCAACTCTGGTTCAAGAGAACAAGCACTTACAGGGGAAATGGAGTATCAGTCAGGGGTTTGGGCATAGGCAGTAAGACAATAGCCCAATTAACTGGAACCAGCATAAAAAGTTATAGTAGAATCAACAAGGACTATGAAGGGTCCTTCTAATTTCCCAGCCTCACCCTCTGATTTTAGAATCGCCTAGCAACCACAAGCTTCAGCATACAAGGTTGATCATACCTTGGCAACTTGCCACATTCAACGGTTCCGATTCGGTACCGGAGTCAACTGCAGACGTCCAGCAGAAAGGAGTTCTACAGATTTTTGAAAAAAAAAAAGGTATCTTATTTCCTCCTTAATTCCGAGAAGGGGAGAGAACCATGTCCCTTGTGGATGGATAGGTTCTCAGAGAACAATTAAATACAGGATTCAGCGTGGGAGTTTGGGCCCTGCCTGCGTATCCAAAGCACCAGTTTTTGCTCCTGTGATTTCCGATTTGCTCAGCCATAATTAAAAGATGCTAATAAGTTTTCTTAAGGCTTCAGAATGAGTCAGAAGCTGAATGTGTTTTCCACTTGATTCGTAAGTAGTGATGTTACTAATGTATGTATTAAAGTCTAGCCTTGTTGGCTGAATTCCAATAGGATACTGGAGAACAATTAAAGTCAGCTTTCTTATGAATAATCAGTCCATGGCAAGAGCAAAGATTTGCATTTCCACTTCCCCTCTCAATTCATTTCCACAGAGGTCATGAAAAAGTTTTGGCAGGGATAGGGATTTCATCTAGATAACAAATGGTTCTTTGCCTGTAGAAAGATGAATTAATGATTCCAATTAGAGCCTAGCAACTACTACTAAAGGAAGGAAGAACTTTGAATTGGGGCTGTTGTATGACTTGGAAATATGGCTCAGTAAATAAAAAGGAGTCAGGTTCTCTGCAGCATCTCCTATAGGCTCAGTCTCAATGATAGACGGCCCCGTTCTGGGCACATTCAAGGTAGGAAAGAATATCTCTCCCAGATTTACTCAGCGTAAAGAGGGGTTTGGTGATTTCATGAATGTCTAGGATGCTGTGTGAGGGATTCTGAAAAGCTAGGCCTAGCCAGAAGTCTGAACCATTGTTTCCCCAGATTCAGACAGACAGTGGGGATTCTCCAAACTCCAGGACCCCCACTCTAGTGGTAGTTCCCAGCAAATGACACTGACTTCATTCTTGAAGGGAGAGGCTAGTATAACTTGTCAGGCAGGTAGGCCACAGACATTTATTAAGTATTTGAAATGTGAGAGGTACTGTGTTTAAGGGCACAGCCAAGGGAATACCAAGAAAGGGAGAAACACTCTCCACCCTTAAGAATATCAGATTCTTGTGGAGGTGATAATATGCAAGCAACCATATACATGAAACACATATACAGTGTGGATAGCAGATAATCTCAAGGGAAGATTGGAGTAGGGGGAGAGGGGACCTGGGGGAAGCTCAAAAAGGCCTCGTGAGGAAGGTAGGATCTTGTCAGTCAGTCCATAAATATTTATTAAACATCTCCTATGTGTCAGGCACTGTGCTAAGCCCAGGGAATATCAACAACAACAATAAACAAAATGCAGTTCCTGATCTCAAGGTACTCACAATCAAATGGGGTAAACAACAAACAGCCATGTACAAACAAGCTATATACATGATAAATAGGCACTAATCAACAAAAGGGAGGCACCAAAAAGAAGCCAAGAGGCAGGGGTGAGGAGAAAATACATCCCAGGAATGGAGGGTGATCAGTGAAAAGGCATGGATGGAGCCTGGACATGGAGTGTCAGGTGGCAAGAAAACCAGTTTTGCTGAGTTACAGAGTATTCTTTCCCTGTGCTTACTGGGGAGAGGGAAGGCCTCTGATTTCTTGCACGTTTTAGCACCCATTGGAAATAAGGATCAAGGCTGTGTTCAAGAGAATTCAGTTAAAACAGGGCAGGCTGAGAAAACAATAATCTCCTTGGAAAAAGTCCAAAGACAAAAACAACCGTGAGCAGTGAGATGCAAAGAAAAGGGATGAGATTTTGAGTGCCCCCAAACTTTTTCATCTCTTCTTTACGGTTCAGAACATGTTTTACATCTCATTTCATTCCAAGTGAACACAATCCCCTGTTCTCCACGCTTCAGTTCTGCTCCTTTTCTCCCTTTCAGTCACAGTCATGTACGGTGCTTCTATTACTTTCATTCTCTCCATGTGATGCCATGACAGGATTCCTGCTTCCGGGTACAGCTAGCAATCTTCCTGCCTGCTTTCTTCTGGGGCTTGCCTTCAGGGAAAAAGCTCTGCTCCCCCCCCCCCCGCCCCAGACACAAATAATCATATTGGCAAAGGTTTTTTTTAATTGCTTAACGAGCCTAATGACCAGGCTAGCAAGTTAAAGAAAGGGTTGTACAGATGTACAATCTGACTGAGATGAAAATTTTGAGCATCCACATTTTAAATATAATAAAAATGATGAGCAGTGAGCAGTGAAATCTATTTCTTCTTTATTTTTTAATCTGTCCTTTTGAATCATTTCCTTTATTCAGGCCTAACCTATTCCAAACAGATTTAATTCATTTGCATCTATGGTGCTGATCTATTCTAAAACCTTCAACATTCATTCAACATTTAGTCAGAAATTCCTGCATGCACTGTGCTGGCCCATTGAAGGAAATAAAAAAGTTTAGATTAAAAAAACACCCCTGCCCTCAAAGCAGGAGGTGGGGGGGGTGAAGAAATAACCACAAGGGTAGATAGCTATTATAAACACTAATAGATCATAGATTTAGAACTAGAAGGAAGCTCAGAGGTCAGCAAATACATCTCCTCATTTTGCAGATGAAGAAACTAAGGCCCAGAGAGTAGGATAGGAAGTAACTAGTAGAACCACATAAAGTGGAGTAGACTCAAATCAAAGTTGTATTTCCAAAGTACCACACTGTTTCCTAATAATACTCTTTTGGGGGGAAGGAAATTGGGGTTAAGTGACTTGCCCAGGATCACACAGCTAGTGACTTGTCTGAGGCCATATTTGAACTCAAGTCCTTCCAACTGCAGGGCCCATGCTCTATCTACCTTGCCACCTAGCTGCCCCTACCTAATAATACTTGATAAGGGAATTAAAGAGCTGCATTAGAGACTCCACAAAAATGTAACTGAAGTCAGAGAGGGATGGTTGTTAAGGACAGGGGAATCATGTATGGCAACCATGATGAAGACTGAGACATTTGAACTGCGCATGCAAGGAAGAAGAAACTCACCAGGTAGAGAGGAGAAAGATGAAGAATAGCGTGAGCAAAGGAATTAATGTAAGCGAGCCCAATGTGTGTTTATGGGACAGAGAATAGTCGAGTTTGGTTGGAGGACAGGCTTGGAGTCATTATGTCATCTGTACAATGTCAGCTGTTTACTTGGAAGACCCTAGAGGAGTCAACTAAAATTAATTTAACAATGAAAAACTTCAGGAAAGAAGTAAGATATAAAATAAACTCACAGGAATTATCAGTCTTTCTGAACTCTCCAAACAAAAACCGATAGGAAGAGATAGAAAAATAAATTTCATTCAAATAATTATGGAATGTATAAAATATCTGGGAGTCCAGAGACCAAAATACACACAGAAACTACATGAATACAGCCACAACCCAGTCTATGGAAATATAGATAGATCTAAATAATTGGAAAGATAGAAAGTGCTCATGATTGGCCAATAAAATACAAAGGACCATGCTCAACAAAAGAAATGCAAGCTACCAATGAACATATTAAAAATGCTCCAAATGACAGACGATAAGAGAAATGCAAAGTAAAACAACTCTGAGGTGCAACTTCACACCCACCAGATTGACAAAATCGCAAAACAGGACAATGGCAGTCATCTGAGGAACTGTGGGAAGACAAGCACATTGATACATTATTGATGGTGCTACGAAGTGGTCTGATCATTTTGGAAATGAAGTAGATGCTACAGAAGCACTGTCAGTGAAACATAAAAGATTATAGAAAGCAGAGGGGTCCCACCTGGCAAGGGGCAAATGGCATTGTGATTTTCAAAAAAGGAAAAACAACGTAGTCTGCAAACTATGAGACAATGAGCTCTACCTCAATTCCCTGAAAATTCCTAGAACAGATCACTAAAGAGATAGTTGGCAAATATCTAGAAAGGAAAGCAATGATTTAAATGATTTTAAAAACCTAGCACGGTGCCATCATCAAGAGCAGCCCAAGCCTGACTAACATCATTTCCTTTTTCAGCAGGATTACTAAACTAGTAGATGGGCAGAATTACATGGATCTACTTTACCTAGATTTTAGCAAAGCTTTTGTGGAGAAGTTGGAATGATATGGGCTAAATGATAATTGAAAAAAACACACAATAGATTCAGAACTGGATGGATGGCTAGATTCCAAGAATAGTTGTTAAGGGTTTGATGTCAACATGCCTTCAGTGGAATACCCCAGAGACCTGTGCTTGGCCCTGCAATGTTTAAATTTTTACCAAAGACTTAAAGCATTATCATCAAATTTGCAAATAATATAAAACTGGAAAAGATAACTAACAACAGTGAGTGACATTCCCAATTCAAAAAGATCCTGATAGGCTAGAGCATTGGGTACAATGAAAGAAAAGATTATATTCAATAAAGATAAATATAAAGTCTTGGACTTAGGTTCAGAAAAATCAACTTTGCTAGTAGAAGATGGCGAAGCATGAATAGAGAATGATTAATCTTTTTTTAAAAAAAAGATATGTGGATTTGAGTTGACTGCAGACTCAACAGGAGTCAGCATTGTGATTTGGCTTTCAATAAAAGGTAATTGGACTTTGTGAATGTATTAGGAGGGGTATAGCTTCAAGAAAGAGAGAGGTGAAAGTCTCACTATGCTCTGACCTTGTTAGGCCTCATCAGGAGACTCATGTTCAGTTCTGGACATCACAGTTTAAGTACATTGATAGATGGAAAGCAAACAGGATTATGAAGGGCTTTGGGCTCCTGACATATAAAAATCGATTGATAGATCTGGGTATATTTGGCCTAAAGAAGAGAACACTCAGCAGGGATATCATTTTTGTCTTTGGACATCTGACATGTGGAAATGAGTTTAGACTTGTTCTTCCAACCTGAATTCCTGCTCCAGTAAACAAATTTCCCTCTCATCTCTTCCCCTTTTCCCTTTGGATTTCAGTGAGGGTTACCTTTTGGCTGGTAATTCAGATACTCACACCTCTCCCCAGTAGGAGCATACTCTCTTGAAATAGTGTTGGCCTAACCACCAACACTACTGTACATCTCTAGGCATGAGAGGTCTTAATTGACATTTCTTTCATTGTTACAAATGTGTGTCTTACTGTGAAACCTCAATAAATAAGTCATTTCAACTCCTAAATTTACCATGGTCTTTGACACTTGGAAGGTATGTATTTAAAGACATCCCTTTTGGGGCAGCCAGCTATATTTTCAGAAACTAGGAGTCTCTCTACTGCTGATAACACTATGACCTGTCTTATCAGGTCAGAGTCTAATTTAGTTTTTAGGTGAGAAGACAATTTATTTTCCTCACCTGGAAGCTAAGTTGTTTCCAGGTGAGAAGGTCAACTTGCATCTTTCCTGTAGATCTTGACTTTCAGCTCTTGCTAGAGATAATAATAAGCTCTGTTGCGTAAAGAAAACATGAGTGTAGGAGAAAGCAGGATGGGAAGGAAAACCTATCTACCTATTTGAGGTGAGGGGTGGGGTCTGATAACCTTCATTGCCAAGGCCTGGGGAGGAGTGGAACGTATCTGGGAAGTGATTTGTATTATCATAATACAAAGATGTAAAGTATTGATTGTTGATAAAAGAGAAAGTAAAGCAGAGAATGGCTCTTTAGCACCACACCTGAAAGGAAACTACCCAAGTGAAGAGGAATTTTCTTCATGATTGTATCTTCTTGTCAATAATCTATACTGGGGGCAGCTAGGTGGTGCAGTGGATAAAGCACCAGCCCTGGATTCAGGAGTACCTGAGTTCAAATCCAGCCTCAGACACTTGACACTTACTAGCTGTGTGACCCTGGGCAAGTCACTTAACCCCCAATGCCCTGCAAAAAAAATAATAATCTATACTGAACATATTGTGACCGAACCTCTTCGAGTGTCTAAGCTACTGCCTAGGAGTAGAAAGAATTTATATTGGTCATCAACGATATTCTACTTTCACAAATTGCCAGATAATAATAAGTAATGATGATAATAACTAGTATTTTACAACACATACTATGTGCCAGGCAATTAACAAAGTATCTCTTTTTTTCCTCCTCACAATTCAGGGAAGTAGGTGCTATTATTTTCCCCAATTTACAGCTGAGAAAACTGAGGCAGACAGAAGTGAAGCAACTTGTCCAGGAGTCACATAGCTAATAAGTATCTGAGGCTGGATTTGAACTCGGGTCTTCCTGACTCTAGGCCCAGGATCCTATCTACTATGCTCATTACTGAAGTACAAACCCTCATTCTCAGGCTATGGGGCAGAATATTTTCCAAAAGATGCCTTCTTCTATTTCTACTTCAGTCATGATCTCTAATCTTTCCCATTCTCTTCATACCATACCCTTCTCCCATCATCTCCTTTCCCTCTCCTTTATGTGTTGTTTTCTCCCATTAGAATAATAATTAATAATAATAATAGCAACAACTAACATGTATATAGGGTGTATTATGTGCCAAGCACTGTGCTAAGAGTTTTGCAATTATTAACTCATTGGATCCCCACAACAACCCTGGAAAGTAGGTGCTATTATGATACCCATTTTTATGTGTAAGATCCTTGAGGGCAGAGATGATATTTCTTTCTTACATGTGTGTCCTCAGGTTTGAGCCCTGTGTCTGTTATACAGTAAGTGCTTAATAAATGTTTGTTTGCTCTGTCTTTTGGTCTTCGGACCTACAAGCTTTCAGAAGGTCATAGCTGGACCACAGCTGGATGACATTTGGTCAAGGGTCCTCCTTTGTAGCTGTCAAAGAATGATCCTAGGTTTTGAAAGTATAGTCATCTGTCAAGAACTTGTCTTTCTAGAATGGACTACAGATTACTGGCAGGCAAAGGGTGGAAGTATTATTATTCTCGTTTTAAGAAAGTAGAAACAGCCCAGAGGGAGAGGTTTAGCAAGTAACTCAGGGCACACCACTAGGACATGGCTGAACTAGGATTTGAACTCAGGTCTTTTGACTCTAAATCAGGTGCTGTTCACACACACACACACACACGTGCACACAGCAACACAACTGCTTCTCCTGCATCACAGGGTAGCATAGCAAGGGCTACACAAATCTAGCCTTTCCTTTCTTTTTGTCTTTGCAATCTTTGCTGGGAAATAAGCTATTTGACTCTAAGAATTAAAGGGAAATGTGAAAAGGTTTTCTCCGCCAAAAGAACCCGATATCTCTCTAGAGACCATTTGTCAGAGAAGATAGGAGGCTGCAGTGCCTGGCAGGAAACATTTTGTGCTCTCTCTGGCTGCCTCAGAGGGCATGCTGGGTAATGTACAGCAATATTGGATTGATGATGTTGATGAAAAAGTTGAACTCACCGTGGAGAATAGCAACTGACCTTCCTACAAAGAAAACACAAAGATGGCATAAACAGTCCTTCCATTTTCTTTCCCTCAGCCACAGATGACTAAACTAAACTAAAGTTGCCTTCAAGAGTGTCAGGAAGCCATTTCTTTTATATCTTCCCATTCTACCGGTCCTCACTTGTCTTGAGCAGACAGAGAAGAGACATGATGGTTAGAGAAACCAGAGCTACCCAGTCAAGTGTCTGGCAAAGCATCTGGCAGGAGAAAGGACAATGTCCTTTGGGGGCCACCATCACCGATTTCCTAAGCAGCTACTATATGCAAGATGTGGGGACCAATTTTTAATTGGGGAGTGCTAGCTAAGCGGCTCTCCGCAATATTGGGGCAAGGAAGGAGATCAGCAGCCTCCCTCAAAACAGAACAAGATTTATTTTAACAAGAACGAACTTAAAAAAAACACAAACAGGATCAGTAGGATCAAGGGAAAGGAAATAAAATGGGGAAAGGGAAATTATAATACCTGAAAAAATACCAGCACCCAGGAATCAGCTGAAAATACGCAGCAGAACGCCTGTCGCTTTCCAGCTTCCACCTAGAATGCCCAATTCTCCTCCCCCCAAACCTAGAAACACCCAACACAGCCCCAGCCAATGGGATGGCCGCTCTGACAGTCACATGACTGCCCTCACTAGGCTTCCAATCATTATAATTTTGCCAGGCCCATGTAGGCATCGGCGAGTGGTGATGACATGAGGTGCCAGAGCCCTGGCAAGGGCTACAACCAGTGGGTGGAGCACCTTGTGGTTTGTGGAGCCTAAATAACAATTAATTCTTTACAAAGGCCCTTGGCTGGGCTCTAGAGAGACAACAGGAAATAAAAGACAATGCCTGCTTCCAAGGGACTCACCCTCTAATGATGGTGAGGTTAAGGCAAAGGTATTCAAACAGCTATGATACAGGGTAGAACGTGTTAAGACAGAGGAATGGTCTGCTCAAAGTGCTATGAGAAATGAAGGGGGAAAAGCCCATTTCTAGGGGATGGGGCAGGTCATGGAAGGTTTCATGGTGGAGGTGGCACCTGGGTTGGTCCCTAAAGAAGGATACTATTTGAACAATTTGAATGGGGAGTTCATTTTGACATGAGAAAGAGCATATACAAGGGCATAGAGATTGAAAAAGGAATGATGGGGGCAGCTAGATGGCGCAGTGGTAAGAGCACCGGCCCTGGATTCAGGAGGACCTGAGTTCAAATGTGGCCTCAGACACTTAACACTTACTAGCTGTGTGACCCTAGGCAAGTCACTTAACCCCAATTGCCTCACACACACACAAAAAAAAAAAGAAAAAAGAAAAAAGGAATGATGAGTGAGAAAGGGGGATAGAGAATAGGGTGCTTTAGAAGGAATGTGCAGGGGACAGCTAGGTGGCACAGTGGATAGAGCACCTGCCCTGGATTCAGGAGGACCTGAGTTCAAATGTGGCCTCAGACACTTAACACTTACTAGCTGTGTGACCCTGGGCAAGTCACTTAATTCCCCCCCCCCAAAAAAAAAATAAAAAAGAAGAAGAAGAAGGAATGTGCAGCATACAGTGGGAAGTAGAAGAAGTATGGAAAACATGTTGGAGAGTGACTGGAGGGAGGAATTCAAGTCTGAGAGCAAGAGTTTATAACTGAATCAGTAGGTAATAGGGGGTCATTGAAGGTTTTGAGAAGCAGAGTGATATAATCAGATCAATGTATTAGGAAGATAACCTGGACAAGAGTGTGAAGGGTGAATTAGGAAAATAAGAGATAAGAAGCAAGTGACTTCTAGGAAGCTACTAGAATCCACTACAAGAATACTACAAAAAAGAATACTACAAGAATCCGACTTAGAGGTAATGAAGGGTGAACTAGGGTGGTCTCAGTGGGAATGGCAAGGAGGTGATAGATAAAAGAGATATCACAGAGGTGGAACCAAGAGGATTTGGTGAATGATAGGAAGTGGGGGATGATGGAGGAGGAACAAAGATGACTCCAAATGAAGTGGTTGTTTATTGCAATTGCTTACTAGCAATGAAAAGGCTTTATGAGCTTATTCAGTCCAAATGCTGCCTTGTCCTCTGTGAGTCTAGAACAAGAAGGGAGAGAACCAGATATAGACATGAGGATTATACAGGGACAAGAAAGAGAGTGAAAAATGGATGGGGGGAAGTATCATTCATCTTGGAAAGGAAGAGTTATATGGAATGATTCAAAGCAAAGTAATGAGAACCAAGAGAACAATTTATATGAGGATCACAATAACAGAAAGCAAAATCAATCAGTCAACACAAATTTATTAAGCATTGTAAGGAATGAATTGTGATTTGGTGTTTTAATAACCCCATCTTTGCTTCATCATGGTCAGACTGAACAGATGCAAGCTTTAAAAGCCTAAGAGAATATGGGTGTGTACTTTAAGAGATTATAGGAACAAACAACACAAAGAACATTTATTGAGTCAAAGTATCGAACAAAGTAATGAAGCCCTACCTGGGAGTTCCCCCACGCCCACATGGACCTGCCTAAATTATAAGGGGGACAGCCCAGGGGGTATGAAAAACCAATTGGAGACTCAGCATTGATATAGAACCACCCTTCCTGTGAGAGAGGCAGGAAGAGAGAGAGAGTACTCAGAGAGGGATGGGGGGGGAGGAGGAAGGTTGAGAGAGGGAGAGAGGAGCTGGTGTGTTTGATCGTTGGACCTAACCAGGAGACACTGCAAAGCTGATTCTCCTTAGAACTGCATATTCCAGGTGGTGGTGAGTTTGTGTTATTGAAGCCAGCCAGACTGGCTCCTTAGGCCAGCTGAGCTGGAAACAAGTTGGGGGTTGGAGTTAGTTTTTGCCAGACCCAAGCTGTTCTGAGTAGCTGAGGAAACAGAGCTTATTCGAGGTACCTCTGGGAAGAGGGTCATATATTTCCTTTTTTCTATCCCCTTTTCTCATCATCCCTGGCTTTATTAATTCCACTTGTGTTGTATTATTGTTCCCACGAATAAAACCTGATTTGTTTGTGTAAAAGAGGCTGTTAATCTCCTCTTAATAGATTGGGAGACATAACTGAAAAAGAGGCAGTTTGGAAAAGGGGAAACTCTGGACCTAGAGGTCCCTCATTATTTTCTGAACCCAATATTTTGGTGAGCTGCCCAATTAACTCTCCCCATACTAAATTTGGCCCTTACAGCATCTACTTGTGCCAGGCACTGTGCTAGGACATGGGGATACCAAGTTATTCCCCAATTGAGAAATGGTCAAAGAATATGAACAGGCAGTTTTCTGATGAAGAAATCAAAGCTATCTATTGCCATATGAAAAAAATGCTCTAAATCACTATTGATTAGAGAAATGCAAATTAAAACAACTCAGAGGTACCACCTCACACCTATCAGATTGGCTAATATGACAAAAAAGGAAAATAATAACTGTTGGAGAAGCTGTGGAAAAATTGGAACACTCATGCATTGTTGGTGGAGCTGTGAATTGATCCAACCATTCTGGACAGCAATTTGGAACTATGCCCAAAGGGCTATGAAGCTGTGCATACCCTTTTTTTGGTGAGGCAATTGGGATTAAGTGACTTGCCCAGGGTCACATAGGTAGTAAGTGTCAAGTATCTGAGGCTGGATTGGAACTCAGGTCCTCCTGAATCCAGGGCCAGTGCTCTATCCACTGCACCATCTAGCTGCCCCTGTGCATACCCTTTGACCCAGCAATACCACTATTAGGTCTTTTTCCCAAAGAGATCATAAAAAGGGAAAAGGACCCACATGTACAAAAATATTTATAGCTGCTCTTTTTGTGGTGGCAAGGAATTGGAAATTGAGGGGATGCCCATCAGTTGGGGAATGGCTGAACAAGTTGTGGTATATGAATGTAATGGAATACTATTGTGCTATAAGAAATAAGGAGGGGCAGCTAGGTGGCGCAGTAGATAGAGCACCGGCCCTGGATTCAGGAGTACCTGAGTTCAAATCCGGCCTCAGACACTTAACACTTACTAGCTGTGTGACCCTGGGCAAGTCACTTAACCCCCATTGTCTCACCAAAAAAAAAGAAGAAGAAGAAGAAGAAAAAAAAAAAAAGAAATAAGGAGCAGGAGGATTTCAGAGAAACCTGGAAGGACTTACATGAACTGATGCTGAGTGAGAAGAGCATTGTACACAGTATCAACAACATTGCGTGTTGATCAACTATGATAGACTTGACTCTTCTCAGCAATACAATGGTCCAAAATAGTGCCAAAGGCCTCATGATGGAAAATGCTCTCCTAAGCCAGAAAAAAGAACTGTGGCATCTAGATGCAGATTGAACCATACTATTTCTTTTTTTGTTTGTTTTTCTTTTTTGAGGTTTTTCCCTTTTGCTCTAATTCTTCTTTCACAGCATGAGTAATGCAGAAATATGTCTAATGTGATTGTACATATATAACCTATATCATATTGCTTGCTGTCTTGGGAAGAGGAGAGGAAGGGAGAAAAATTTGAAACTAGAAATCTTATAAAAACAAATGTTGAAAACTATCTCTACATTAACTTGAAAATCATAAAATACTTTTATGATAAGACATGAGGATACAAAGATATGAAGAAACAGTCCCTACCCTCAAGGAAATTACATTCTACTGGGAAGATACAACATGTTCCCAGTTAAGTAGACATAAAATATAAACAAAGGAAATCTATGGTAATTTTAGAAGAAGGAGGCACAAACAGCTGGAAGATTCAGGAAAGACCTTTGCATAGAGATGGTCTTTGAGCTGAGCCTTGAAAGAAACTGAGGGGGTGGGTGCAGCTAGGTGGTGCAGCAGATAAAGCACCAGCCTTGGATTCAGGAGGACCTGAGTTCCAATTTGGCCTCAAACATTTGACACTGTATCTGTGTGACCCTGGGCAAGTCACTTAACCCTCACTGGAAAGAAAGGAAGGAAGGAAGGAAGGAAGGAAGGAAGGAAGGAAGGAAGGAAGGAAGGAAGGAAGATTGATTCTAGGAGACAGAGAAGAGAGACAAGCATGGGGGACAGCCTGTGCAAATGTATGTAGGTGGAAGATAAAATGTAAGGAGAAGCAAGTAAGCACATTTTGCCTGAATCACAGAGAACATGAAGGAAAGTAAAAGAAGAATGGAGCTAGATATTGAAAGAAATTGAATGCCAAATAGAGATAACACCTCAAAAGACATGAAAACTCTGATTTCATATGCCATGACTATTCCTGAATCAGAGGATTTCCACATGTCTCCCTTCTCTTGGTGCAGACTAAAGATGAAGAATGACCGGATGTTGTCATACATATCCAATGAATTGGTTTCTTTTGCTTAGGTTTACTTTGTTATGATGGACAGGTCAACTGGCTCATTGGTGAATAACTGTGATGTTTTCTTAAAAGCATCAATAAAGCATTTCTAATGTGTTGCTCATGTGAAGCCATTAGGTGAACTTGGATTGGACTAGATGACCTTGAAAGTGTCTTCTACTCTAAATTCTGAGTCTATATTTCTAGGATTGTAGGAAGAATTTCCACAGGCCTTCTTTGTCCATCTTCCTCCTTCTTACTCTTTGCCTTTTTTTTCTACTCTTTGCCTTCTTAATTCTTCTTCATTCTCCCCCAAAATCTTTTGGACTATTATTGGAGTTCTCAGCATTCTGATTGACACTTGACATCCCATGAAACTACCTTATTCTCTTGGAGTTTGATCCCCCAAACTTTTTGTTTCTCCTTAATAGTCAACAATTTTTCCTGAGGTCATTTTGGAAGTATATTGATTGTCATTGGATCCCCTTTCAGTACACTGAAGTAAGCCTACCTCTTTTTTCCCCACTTAATAGCATTTTATTTTTTCCAATTATATGTAAAGATAGTTTTCAACATTCATTTTTGTAAGATTTTTAGTTCCAATTTTTACTTCCCTTTCCCCTCCCAAGATGACAAGCAATCTGATATAGGTTATATATATATATATATATATATATATATGTACAATCATGTTAAACATATTTCCACATTAGTCATGTTGTGAAAGAATCAGAACAAAAGGAAAAAATCACAAGAAAGAAGAAACAAAAACAAAAAACAAAAAAGTGAAAATAGTATGCTTCAATCTGCATTCAGACTTCATAATTCTTTTTCTGGATATGGAGAGCATTTTCCATCCTGACTCTTTTGGAATTGCCTTGGATCATTGCATTGCTGAGAAGAACTAATTCTATCACAATTGATCATTGTATAATGATGCTGTTATGGTATACAATGTCCTCCTGGTTCTGATAAGCCTGCTTCTTTCAACGGTTCAATGTGTTCTAAAATATATATTTTATTGTTTCTCATTCTTATATGCATGTTCCATAATTCTAATCAATCTTCTTTATAGTACAATGGGATTTAATTCCAAGATAGTTTTAAATTTGTAGGACGAAAGTTAAACAAGGTGATCATAGGTACTCATTTCATGCTAACAAGTGTGGCCTAGCAGAGAAAGAAGCCAGAAACTCAAGTACAAGCCGGCAAGACAGGTTTCATCTCAATTCATTCTTTTTTTGTTTTGTTTTGTTTTGTTTTGTTTTGTTTTTGGAGGGGAAATGGGTGTTAAGTGACTTGCCCAGGGTCACACAGCTAGTAAGTTTCAAGTGTCTGAGGCCGGATTTGAACTCAGGTACTCCTGAATCCAGGGCCAGTGCTTTAACCACTGCGCCATCTAGCTGCCCCTCAATTAATTCTTAAAATGATTCCATGACAGATGTAATACAAGTATTAAAATATCCATCTTACAGATGAAAGAACTAAAGGTGGTAGAATTTGCTCAAAGTTGACCCAAACTGAGGTCTTTTGAAGCCAAGTGTGATGTTCCATATATACAATTATATTCCAAATATATATATAAACACACTATGTTGTATTTCTTTTGTTTGTTTGTTTTTTGTTGTTGAGGCAATTGGGGTTAAGTGACTTGCCTAGGGTCACACAGCTAGTAAGTATAAAGTGTCTGAGGCCGGATTTGAACTCAGGTCCTCCTGAATCCAGGGCAGGTACTCTATCCACCTAGCTAGCCACCTATCTGCCCCTACCATGTGATATTTATAATTGATTACAACATAAATCGCTTCCCAACTAAGTTGTTTGTTTAAACTTACAGGATATTAATGCATTAATAGCCATTTTAGTGGCTTGAATGATAGTTGATCCAAAGGGTCTAGTGCTCAGGGAAGACAAATAACCAATACAACCAGTTAGAAAGAACTTGTAGCATTCTCTCTGGGCTCATTATACAAAACCATACTACAGCTGACAGGTTGGGTCCCAAGAGGACAGCTGATTTGATCTACTAGCATTCTAGGGGAAACCTTGAGGAGTAGGGGTTGTCTATAGTGTTGCTCACAAGCCCCCATCCCATATGTCTCCCCTTAGTTTCCAGCTAGCCCATAAGAATCAATTTCCTTCTAGAGGGGGTATTTAGTAATGTGGTATAATAAAATTAATTGGTACAAAACCAATCACCCCAAATGGGGCAGGTACTGCCATGGATAAAATGCTAGGCCTGAAGTCAGGAAGACCTGACCTCAAATCTGGCCAGTTGCTTACTAGCTCTGTGACTCTGGGCAAGTCATTTAACCTCTGTTTGCCTCAGCTTCCCCATCTGTAAAGTGGGGATAATAATAGCACCAACTTCCCAAGGTTTTATGAGGGTCAAATGTTATATTTATAAAATGTTTAGGGGCAGCTAGGTGGCTCAGTGGATAGAGCACCGGCCCTGAAGTCAGGAGGACCTGAGTTCAAATCTGGCATCAGGCACTTGACACTTACTAGCTGTGTGACACTGGGCAAGTTACTTAGCCCCAATTGCCTCACCAAAAAAAAAAATGTTTAGCACAGTGCCTGGCACATAGCAGGCATTTAATAAATTCATGCTTCCACCCTTCCCTCCCCCAGAATATGGAACATATTTTCTCACAAGTACATACAGAGTTCAGAAAAAAGAGAGAGCTCAAGTTTGGGGAAAACAGGACAAATGGGGTTACTCACAATTCCTGGCTCCTAAAAGTCCTTCTGTTCCCTTCATAGAGTCCTCCTGAATGTCCTCTTAGCTTAGGTGTAGCTTTCTGCTGGGCCTGAGAATCAGGACTTTCCTGGAGTCCCAAAGTGAGTGGCCTTTCCTCAGTGTCTCTACTTTCTCCTGATGCAGGCTTCAGGGACACTGAGAAAGACAAAAATGGAAAATCCAAAATTTCTGACCTCTCCAACTTCACAAAGTACATACACAAGATCGGCCTTTGAACAATCTGTAACATTCTCTCTGACATCACTCCTCCCTCCCACCCCATTTGGGACCATCTGGTACAGGTGCAAAGGACCTGCCTTGCTGTTAGAATTCTGTCTTTGATGTGCTTAGGTCCAGATATCTGTCTCATTTTCCATTTCAATCTTCAAACCAATCCCAATACAATTCCTAACTGATTGTGGGCTAATTCATTATGGACACATCTAGTTTATATCTTTGAGTAAGTGATTCTGTAATTCAGTAAGAGACCTTCTCACCTGATAAAGATATTAGAATAAAAAGTACCGTGTAAGTCACATTGGGAGTAGACAGCCAGCCACATATGGAATACCCCACATATTGAAAGAAAGAAAGGAAGATGTAGTGGCATGTTACTTCAATATCACACAAAAACAAAATACTACCTACATTAATTTACTTATTCGGTGTCATATAAATCAAACTAGCAAAGGATTATTTTATACAGCTAGGAAAAAATAATAACAAAATTTCATTCGGGAAAGGTCAAGAATTACAAAAAGAAATAATGAAGAAAAATTGGAAAGAAGACTTCTTGGCAGTACCACATTTCATAATATCCTACAAAAAATAATCATTGAAATTATTTGATAGTGGTTAAAAAAAGAGAATTTGATCAATGGAACAGCTTAAGCATACAACATACAGAAGCAATAAACACAGCAGCACAGTGTCCAATAAATCCAAAGATCCCAAATACTGAGGTGCTTAAGAACTTGGTATAAAAGGGTTTTTTTTTAATTGCTTAGAAAACCAGAAAGCAATTCTGAATAAATTAGATGTAGAATAACATATTACTTCATATACAAAGCCAAGTTCTAATTTCATATGCAAATTAGATGTAAAAGGTGACATGCTAACCTTTAAGAGGAAGAGGGATTAAAGAAATTAAAGAAAGAGGAAAACTTACCTTTCAGATCTATGGAAAGGGGAAGAGTTTGTGACCAAACAAGGAATAGGGAGGATCACATAAAATAAAATAAACCATTTTGATGATATAAAATATAAAAGTTTTTATACAAACAAAACCAATGCAGTTAAAATTAGAAGGCAAACAGTTAACTGGGAAAAATAACCTTTGCAAAAAATTCCTCTCATAAAGATCTTATATCCAAGATATATAAGGAACTGATTCAAGCATAAGAAAAGGAGATACACTGATAAATGGTCAAAGGGTATAGATTAGAAATTCTCAAAAAAGAAGCCTGGAAGGACTTACATGAACTGATGCTGAGTTAGATGAGCAGAACCAGAAGAGCACTATACACAGTATCAATGACCTTTTGTGATGATCAACTGTGATAGACTTGACTGTTTTCAGCAATACAATGCTCTCAGATAGTTCCAAAGGACTCATGATGGAAAATGCTCTCCAAATCCAGAAAAAAAGAACTTTGGAACCTAGATGCAGAATGAACCATACTATTTCTATTTTTTTTTTTGTTTTTCCTTTTTGACGTTTTTCCTTTTTGCTCTGATTCTTCTTTCACAGCATGACGATGCAGAAATATGTTTAATGTGATTGTACATATATAACCTATATCAGATTGCTTGCTGTCTTGGGAATGGGGGAGGGAGGGGAGAGAGGGAGAAAAATTTGAGACTAGAAATCTTATAAAAACAAATGTTGAAAACTATCTCCATATGTAACTGGAAAATAATAAAATACTTTTATGAAAATATTCTCAAAAAAGAAAATTATCAATAAATATATGAAAAATATTCTGCATCACTAATGATTAAAGAAATACAAAATTAAAATCACTCTGAACTTCCAACTCACCCATAAATTGGTAAAGATTTAAAAAAATAAAATCACAATTGTTAGAGACTGTGGAGGAAAGGGCACACTAATGCACTGTTAGTGGAATTGTAAATTAATATAGCCATTCTGGAGAGTAATTTGGAACTTTGCCCTCTAAGTTACTAAAATGTGCATCCCTTTTAATTAAATTAATTACTACTAAGCATGTACCTCATGGAGAGCAGCACTTTTTGAAATCAAAGAATCAGAAACTGAGAAACTCAGTTGCCCATCAACTGGGGAATAGCTGAATGACTTATGGCATATAAATGTAATAGAATTTTATTTTACTGTAAGAAATTACCAAATAGGTAGTTTCAGAAAAAAAATCTAGGGAGACTTGCATAAATTAATGCAGACTAAAGAACATGCAATGGGAAGAACTAGGGAGATCAGGAAAGGAGATGTCCACTGAGCTAAGCCCTAAAGGAAGCCATGAATTAATTCTAACAAGCAGAGGTGAAGAGAGAGGAGGAGGGGGTAGGTGGAGGAGTGGAGGGAGAGAGAGAGAAAAGGAGAAAAGGAGGAAGGGAGGGAGACAAAGACAGAGACAGAGAGAGACAAAGAGAGAAAGAGCTGGGGGAATGAGAAACAGAAAGAGAAAGTATTCCAGGCAGTCCAGAAAATGACCAAGATCTAAAGTCAGTAGAAATATGGGTTCCAATGATGCCTATGACACTTACTAGCTGTGTGACCACAGGCAAGTCCTTTCATCTCCCTGAGGTTTAGTGTCCTCATTATAAAGTGGGGGTAATAACAGCACCTACCCTCATGCAGTGGCTGGAGAATCAAATGGGTTGTTTGTGAAGCACACAGCCAACCTAAAAGAGTTACATTGATGTGAGTTATTATTACTGAAAGTAAGAAAACAGGATTCTTGAAAACTGGGCCTGTGGGCCAGCATTGGCACATGTAGTGCATTTGCCATGATCTAATTGGTTTTGAAGTTAACATACTTGGACAGTTGGAAGGATCTGTGATCTCATGGGAGTAAGTTCTCTATCTGCCCATGAAGACTGTAATTTATCCAGCCCTTCTCATCCTGTGTCATTCTTGCCCATGGCTGTCTGTAGTTCTACCCAATAGAGTAGTCTTTCACAGATTCTTTCAGCACTTTGGGAATTCCAGCGTAAAACCTGGGATTTTATGTGTTTTCATCCAGTCTTTCTATGTGGACAGCTTCTCATATCCTGTTTCTTCATCTATTTCCTCAATAATGTCTTTTATGCCACTTTTTCTATGCAATCTTTCCAATAAAAGGCATTTGTTAAGGGCCTAATGTGAGCCAAGCATCATCCTAGGTCTTGGGAATACAAAGACAAGAAAGGAACAGTGCCTGCCCTCAAGGAGTTTATTGGGGAGAAAACACATGCACATAAAATTATATATACAAGATTGCTCCAAAATTAATGCAAAGTAAGTTCAGCATCTAAAGGTATCAGGAAAGGTTTCATGGAGGAGGTGGTACTTCATTGAGCTCATTCTTGAAAGATAGATGGTAATGTGAGATAAGGGCAAGTGAGACATCAGAGAGAATTCCAAGGTTGTGAAGAATCTGGGTGATTCAAAGGACTGTGGTAGTCCCAGACAAAAAGAAGGCAGGTGGGAAGAAAGGAAAGATGCAAGTCATCATCAGTAACATCCACCCATCATATGGGTGATCTTTAAGTCACTGTCAATTTTGATTCTTCTAAGAGGGTAATGTTCATGATTTGCAATTGAGCATGACCAGGAAAACAATGACGTTAAAGAAATCAACTTTTGTGACAGCAATCAGTTTAGGATCACTGAGAGTGCTGAGCAATCTCCCAAATGAAAATCAGCACATTCTCCTTAACCTCCTAGTTAACGCCTGGCCCAATTCATAGTCTGTGTGCCAAGACAGCCTGAGGAAGGTGGACTTACTCAATACTGGGTTGCCCAGAGAACTGTGCGCCAGAATCTTAGTAACTGGTACGTTTCATGCCCTTGAAGGGCTACCCCTCTTAAAATGGTGGCATTTTATCCTGATGGCTCAGAAAGCACACACATTTTTCCAAAAGCCAAATGAAGCACAATTTACACAACATAGTGAATCCAGATAACCCCATATTATTCGCATCCCAATGATTCGGGTAGTCAATGGTCTCACAGTTCCACAAGGGTAGTCATCTGTGTGTGTGTGTGTGATGCATACAGAGTCAGTAGAGCTTGGGTTCACACATTCTGGCTGAGTGATCCTGGGAAGACATTCAACATCTCTGTGGCCCAGTCAACTCTAAGACTTTAAGTTACAGACAAGTGGCTCATCTGCATCTGTGGAAGGACTTTTCACACTTGAAGTTCCCTATACTGATGAAATCACAGGCATAGAGAAAGGTAGAGCTAGAGTTATAGTATGAACATAAGTGTGTGCATATATGTGTATTGCATAAACGTGTGCACACACATATAGACAGTGTCATTATATGCGCATGTAAATAACATTCATGTCAATATGATATAATTGTATCACAGCACTGCAATGCACACTAATGTGTGTATATACATGACCTATGTGACATATAATGTACACGATTCTGTATTTGCCCTGTGAATAACATGTGACATGTGTTATAGCTGTATTGTGTGCATGTGACAATGTACATGTGGTATGTACTTTGTGATCCATGTATACATATAATTGCCTGTTCCCAGGGTGTTTGAGAACATACATATAACATGCATGTATACAGCACACATGTGTTATCTATACAAATATATTGTTCCTATTATGCATGTGTGCATGCATGTCTATGTATACATATATATATCTTTGGAAGGAAACCTTAGGCAAGGCACTAAACTGCTCGATGGCTGAGCCAGTCCTCTAAAACTCTTAAGTCACAGCTAGTTGGCTCATGTGCATTGGTGGAAGGAGTTTTCACAGTGAGAGTTTCCAGCACAGTCTGGACTAATACCCATACACATATCTTTGGAAGGAAATCATGCTTAGTAATCTTCCAAGTCAGCCAGGTTATAGGCCTGAGCGCACTTGTAATTGCTGGCCATTAGCAGAACTATCACCCCAGCCTGCAAAGTCCCATTGGGCATCACACTTCGTTTGCCACTGGTACTAATGTAACTGCTGGCCATTAGCACTGTTATTAGTGCTGCTGAACTCTCCCGGTAGGATGCCACATGTCATCAGCTGTCCTCCAACTGAACACATTGGGTAAATAAAGTGCTAGCTGATCACTGATGACTGCATCAGCTCATGTATGTGTCTAGTCATTGCCAACAGCAACACAAAGACTTGAGTCCAAGACCTGTACTGAGAACAACAATATCCAAAGCACCGAACAGGGGAATGTTGATCAAAATCACTGGAAATGTTTGGCTTGGGATCACAAGCTTAATGCAAAGATGCCCCCAGTGCACTCTGTGGGGCACCATGGATACAAACCCCAAGGATATAATGACCCCCTACTCTCAAGCACTTACTTTCCCATTGGACTGTATTCACAATACCAAATAGCCAGGCTATGAGAGACCAGCTAATGATGGACCTATGTTTTAGTATTTTTATTTGTCCCATTTCACTGTGGGATTTGTCACTCCAGATATCCAAGGACAAGGTAACCTCCCCACTAACACCTCTGACCTCATTTCCCTGATTGATGGTGGGAAAGATAAACCCAGGGGCAGCTAGGTGGTGCAGTGGATAGAGCACTGGCCCTGGATTCAGGAGGACCTGAGTTCAAATCCGGCCTCAGACACTTAACACTTACTAGCTGTGTGACCCTGGGCAAGTCACTTAACCCCAATTGCCTCAGCAAAACAAAACAAAACAAAACAAAAAAAAGGAATAGGATCTATTAAAAAAAAAAGATAAACCCAGCTTACAAGAAAGTTATGCTCCCTCACAGCTCTGAAGCCCAAGTCTGGAAACCCCATTTAGGGTCTGTCACTTCTCTCCCATTAGACTCAGTCCACTGAGGGCAAGGATAAGGGCAAGGAAAATGCCACTTTTTATCTTGGTACTACTGACAACTAAGCATGCCTTGGACAATTTAACACATGTTAAATTGAATTAAATGAATGCAAGATTAAAGCTCATGTTTCTAACAACAGCCGGGACTGCAGGACTATAACACAGCAGCAGGTAATGCTACACTTTGAGCTCGGAAGATGTGGGTTCAGATCCCGCCCCTGTTGCTAGTTGTCTCAGCCTCAGTTTCCTCAGCTACCAAATGAAGACAGAATTAGAGCACAGAATTGGGAGGCTGCAAACTTAAAGCTTCGATGTACAGGTCAGTCTTAGTAGCCTGAAAGCTTTGTAAATACAAAGCACTCTGTAGATATAAATGTGCCATGCGAATATGAGACAGTATTATTAGCGTTGTTATTTTGTAGATATCCATTGGCATATGAATACGAGTGATTATACCGTCATTATTATTATCATGATTTATATATAAGAATATGAGCTGTTATGGTTTTGTAGATACAAATTATGACATGAATATGAGCTATTGCTATTATCCTCATTATAATTATTATTTTGTAGATATGAAGTACTATATTAATATGAGCTATTATTATCATTATCATTATTTCGTAGCTCTGTATTGCCATATCAATATGAGCTATTATTATCATTACCCTCATTATTATCATCATTATCGTTATTTTGTAGATGTGAATATGCCATATTCATATGTGCTGTTATTATTATTGTTATTTTAAAGATACAAATGTGCCATGGGAATATGAGTTGTTATTGTTGATATCATTTGATAGATATGAATTTGCCAAATGAATATGAGCTATTATCATTGTTATTATTTGGTATATATAAACGGGCCCCATGAATATGAGGGATTAGTAGTGTTATCATCATTGTAATTATTATTTTATACATATTAATGGCCATATAAATATGAACTATTATATATATATAAATGTACCCTATGAATATAGGCTATTGTTGTTGCTGTTGTCCTCTATACAAGTACCAAAATAATCATTCTAAATAATGCACATATGTAATCATGTCCCTCCCCTGCTCAAGAATATTCAATGGTTTTTTATTACCTCTATGATAACATAGAAATGTCTCTGCTTGGCATTTAAAAACCTTCACAGTTTGGCCCAGCCCATTCCCAAGTTATTTCACAATACCATTACAACTCAACTGCACTATCATCAGTACCGGAAAAGGGACATGCCATGCTCTGCCTCATTCCTCCATATCTAGAATGCTTCCTTCAATGGAAAAGTTCATGATAAGTCTTCCCATCTAGGCAGATGGATGAAGTAGAAAATGCACTGGATCTGGAATCAGGGACCCTGGGTAAATATCCAGACTTTGCCATTTCGTGCCTATGTGACTTTGGGCAAGTTACTTCCCCTTCCTAGGCCTCAGCTTCCTCTTCTAGGATTAGATCCAGGATCCTGTGATATTTACACAATAATCCTCTGACATGTCTCCTGAATATGTGAGATATTCCTCTTACCAGTATTTGTCCCTCCTATTTCCTATCTCAGTGTAATATTTGTCCCAGCTACCTTCTGCTTGTGTGATAGGTCTATGGCATTGCATAGACTCTAGACAAGGAGGGCAGACCCAGGGTACTGATGGCTGACTTCCTTTCACCTTTTCTCTTTTGGAAAGGCATCGTGGAATAGTAGAAAGGGCACTGGAGTTAGGAGTTTTGGAGTTAGGAAATCTGGTTCTAGCACTTTGCTAGCTGTGTTGTTATGGACAGGTCAGTTAGCCTCTTGGAACCTTCCTGGTTTCCACTCCTGGTTTGTGCACCACATTTGTCCCATAAACCAAAGAGAATAACAATTAGGCTCATTTGATTGGAACACAGAGTGCTTAATAAAATCTCACTGAAGTGACTAGAATCTCACATTGCACATTGGTTTGAATCTCTGTATTGTACTTGTATGGAGGACTGATTCAGGGAGTCCTTGATCAATTTCATGAATTCCCCAGTCAAAAGTTTCCTTGATTATAGGGCATGGGCTTCTGTTTGGAGGTGTCAGAGGGAGACCCCTATAGGAGTGTAGGCATGCTCCTGATGAGACTATGGAAGCTAGCTGTGGGTTGGAGGAGCTGCCCCATTGGTGGTCTATAAAAGTGAGCTAACAGACCAGCTTTCTTTCTCTAATTCTCTCAGAATTTGAAAATATAGATTAGAAATGGAGTATGGACCTGCGTTCTATTGCAGTTAAATGGCAGGAGGGTGTATGGAGAAACTGCTGATGTGCACACAGGAAATAGATGATGATGAGGGAGAATTTCATGACATGTGTACTTGTACACAGCCTGAGAGAAAAGTCCCCAATATTCCTGAGTTTTACATCTAAAATCCTCTGTGTAGCATTGAAAACCCTTCATTAACTACACCCCTTTGCAGTCTTTTTATACCACCCCAACCCCAAACACATTCTCTCTTTCTCTCTCTCCCCTTCTCTTTCTCCTTCTCTCTCTTCAATCTAGTGACAGTGGTCTCTTGACTATTTCATGAACAAGATACTCCATCTTTCAGCTCTGGCTATTTTCTCTGTTTCCCATGCCTGGAATTCTCTCCCTCCTCAACTCAGCCTCCTGGCTTCCTTAAGGTCCCAACTAAAATACCACCTTCAACAGGAAGTGTAATTTTGCTAATCCCTTTTAAATGTAATACCTTCCCTCTGTTGATAATTTTCTATTTATGGTATACATTGTTTCTATTTAGTTGTTTTCTTGTTGTCTCCACTATTAAATTGTGAGCTCCTTAAGGGCAGAGACTGTCTTTTGCCTCTTATTGTATCTCTAGCACTTAGCACAGTGCCTGACACATAATAAATGCTTACTAAATACTTACTAACTGACTCATTGACTAGGTGGATGGAGCAATTTTGAATGCCCTAGGCAGCATAATCCCAGTCACAGAAATGAGATTTCCTAGGTAGCACTGGCTAAGGGAGTTGCCTAATAGGTTCAAATCTTCAGAAATAGGGTCTTCTAGAGAAAGAAGGGGATCTCTTGGTGGAGTGTACTCACTGAGAAATAAGAGAATTATTCATATAGTACACGTGCAGCAACCTATTTGGAGAACAAAGTTCTCATGACAAGTGAATTACTTAAGACAGTATGGGGTGAAAGGGAAGACAATTGCTAGTTCAGGGGGCTAGAAGTCTGTTTACTACTAG
Organism: Dromiciops gliroides; assembly: GCF_019393635.1. Taxonomy (NCBI): domain Eukaryota; kingdom Metazoa; phylum Chordata; class Mammalia; order Microbiotheria; family Microbiotheriidae; genus Dromiciops; species Dromiciops gliroides. The sequence goes on along the minus strand of NC_057867.1, from coordinate 59,210,806 downwards.
GGGCACTGAAACCACAGAGTGGTACTACAAGTCTTGGAGGACTATGTAGGGATCTGTGATAAAGAGGAAATCATAAGAATTTCAAAGGGTTGAACCAGGGACAGCACCGAGTTCATATCCCTTATTAGGAAAGAGGCAGCTGATGCGGTATTTGAGTGTGTGTGTGTGTGTATACACACATACAAATATATATGTACGTATACACACATGTATATATGTAGATATACACCTATACAAATATACACATATGTGTGTACACATTGCATATATGTGTATATCTGTCTTGGGGTCCTTGTGAGTCTTTACATCTTCTGAATATTATGTAGAGTGAAATGAAGATTGCACTGTATGCTATCCCACTTTTGGGGAAACATACATGAGCTATGACCCAAGGAAGATTTACTTTGGCCTATGTGAGAAATTTAAAACACTTCGTATTATAGCTACTTCTGTGTATGTTTGTCTGAAAATAATCTGGCAGAGATGAGAAGCCCATGGGGTCAGGATGAGGCAGTACTGGGATGTAGTAACCCAAAGAAGACATAAACTCAGGCTTAATATCAGAAAACAAAATAAAACAAAACTTCCTAAGGATTAGAACTATCCAAAAAGGAATGAATAGGCTACCTCTGCAAGCCATGGTTTTCCTCTCCCTCATTTAGAAGTCTTTGAGTGGAGTCTGGTTGACCACAGATCATTTGTCATTATGTTATAGTAAGGATTCCTTTCCTATTATAGGAGACAAGATCTATGATGAGGTTCTTCCCAACTCTGAAATTCTGTATGATTCTGACTGCTTTCCAGGACCTAGGCCAGCTAAGTTCAGAGAAGCTCATCTCCACAAGATAGTCCATTGGATATGAATTTTTGACCATGGTACCTCATTAAACAAAGAAACATACAAAATGGCCTTAGGCTTACATGACTCCTTCCCACTTTGGCAATAAAAATATCAATAATAGTTTGCACCTTAGTTCTTGAAATATTTTCCTTATGTAATATGATCCTGCCACTCCCTTTTGAGATGGTTACTATTACATCACTAAATGAAGCATCTGGAATTTCATCAATGTGGTAATTTCTTCCTACCCCCCACCCCAAGCAGATTACAATCCATCTCTGATTTAGCAGTCAAGTCTTGGAGAGTTTCCTGGGGTTCAGGGATGTCACATGACTTTGCCATGGTCGCCAAATTAAAAAAGATCGAGAGCAGCATTTGAATCCGTCTTCTTAAACCCAGTTCTACTACTCTGTCCACTGTACTATACTATCTCTCAACTATAGTTAGTTCCATTTATTTGGGATGACAATGATCATTAGCTTGTGGAAAAGAAAAAAAGACTTTCTATTCTAATTTACCACAACTTTGCCACTCTTTGCTACATAAATCTGATGTGTGAAAAAAAGACAAAATTGCTTAATGAACAGTCATGACCTCATCTTAGTTTATACAATGTGTAGTTTTCTTTCAAGTTCAAGCTCAACCTCAGGATTTGACTTTAACTTTCTTTAACATCATAAACAGAATTCTATAACAAGGTTTCTTACTATGATGTGAGTTCAGAGACAGCTGGTGCTTTGGTTTATAGTTAGGGTCATGATATCTGAAATGTAACTCCACAGAAGAAACCCTGTCTAGAACATAGCTACCCTGGGGTAGTACTATATGAACCTCAGGTTGTCCAAGTGAACTTTGAAGAAATGGAAAAGAATATTGAATTATTCATATTTAATCAGAATTTTAGATGGAGGGGTCACTACTTTGGCTTATAGGATCATTATAGGATCTTGCATATAGAGTTAGAAGGAATATTAGAGACAGTCTAATCCGACTCCTCATTACATAGATGAGGAAACTGAGGCTCAGAGAAAAGTCACTTGTCCCAGATCACACAGTTAGTGGCAGAGGTAAGATTTGAACCCAGATCCTCTCAGTCTAAATTCAGTACTATTTCCACGGTACTACACCATCTCTTAGGAGAATACCATTTTAATAGCTAGGTGACCCTGGGTCAGTCATTTCACTTCTCTCACCCTTAACTTACTCATCTATAAAATGGGTATAATAACAGTACTTCAACCAGAGGGTTGTTGTCTGACTCAAATAAGATGACCTATGGAAAGCAATTTGCAAATCTTAAAGTACGACATCAATGTTTGTGATTATTGTTACTATTAAAAACAGCTAGGTGGCGCTGCAGTGGGTAGAGTACTGGGCCTGGAAGACTCATCATCTTGAGTTCAAATGTGACCTCAGACACTTACTAGCTGTGTGACCCTGGGCAAGTAACTTTACCCTGTTTGTCTCAGTTTCCTCATCTGTCAAATGAGCTGGAGAAGGAAATGATAGACTGACCACTCTAGTATCTTTGCCAAGAAAGCCCCATTTGGGACTCACAGAGAGTCAGATGTGACTGAAGAACAACTATTATGATTATGATTATTACAGCTAGCATTTATATAGCAACTACTCTGTGCCCAGCACGGTGGCAAAACCTTGACAATTATTCATTTTATCCTCACAACAATCCTGGGAGGTAGAGGTTATTGTTATCACCCCCATTTTATAAATGAGGAAACTGATGCAAACAGGGTAAGTGACTTGCCCAGGGTCACACAGCTAATAAGAGTCTGAGGCCAGATTCGAACTCCAGACTCTGTGAACACAACCAGAGACGCTTGTTTAATTCCTACAGGGACAGGAATGTTTCTTGGGCCATAGCCTTTACTGTGGGGGAGTCTAGTCGGGCATCATGTGGCTGACCTGGATTCAAATCTCATCTCTGAAGCATATCACCTGTGTGACATTGGTCAAGTCACCTAAACTTTCCTGCCTCAATTTCCTCATTGGTAAATTGACAAAGCTGGACAAGATAGCCTCAGAGGTCTCCTCCACCTCTGGATTGTATGATCCTATCATCCTCAGAGCCTGACCCAAGAACAGTATTGTCCAATCTCTAGCCCCTGGGGAAAATGGGTTTGTTGAATGACTAATTAAGGACAACTAGCAGGGCCCAAGGAAAGAAACCTCTAGCCCAGCTGTCCTGAAAAACACCCCAACAATGATGAAAAGTGCTGCAGAGATAGTGAAGATTCAACAGAATCTAAGGAGCTAGCTAGTTTTCTTAGGCCAGAGTTGCAGAAAAGAGCTGGAAAGAAAACCAGAAACCAGTTCTCAGAACTGTGGCAGGCCAGGCCAGGCCAGGCCAGGCCAGTGGGGACCTGGCCATTCCAACCCAGAATGCTGCAGCTGGACAGAGCCTGCACCTGACACAAAGTCTCAGAACTGAAATGACAAACGCCAAGAAACAACAAAAACCTCCTTAATACAATTGAAGAAGTATAGGTTAAGAAAAGCCCAAATGATAAACCCAGAAGAAAGGAACTATACATACAAAGATACATAGGGAAGAAAAAAAAGGTCTTAGCCACTGAGACTACAAGAGTATGTGGGGGAAATTGATCAAGGATTTTTTTTTTAATTAGAGCTCTTGAGGGGAAAATGGAAGGAGAAAAAAAATAGCTTGGAGCAGAAAGTAGAAAATCCTACCAAAGAAGGGAGATATATGAAAAATAGGATGGAGAAATTTAAAATCAATAAGGAGATGAAACAAGAAATAGAACAAAATGAAAAGGATAAAAAAAAAGAAAATGAGAGAGAGTCAAAAATAGGCAACCTAGAAAACTGGTTGAGGAAAAATAATTAAGAAGCATTAGACTCCCTGAAAACCATAATGAAAGCAAAAAGTTGAATATCACATTTCTCGGAATAATAAAAATAAAACTGCCCTGAACTATTAGAATGAGACGGATAAATATAAATAAAAATAGAAAGATTTCACCATGGCAATATAAAAACCAAAGACATCAATGAAAATGTATTTTTTAACTAAAAATTAAAATTAAAACAGTCCAGATTTTTCCAAAAAAATGGGACATGGATTTGGAATTCTCCACTGAAAACATGCAGGAATACCATAAGAAATATCTAGAGCTTCTAAATCAAAGAATATATACTCTGGGGAATCAGGAGAATTTAAGTAGTAAAGAAACACAGTCAGGCTCACCCAAGATGATGCTGCAACTAACTACAATAAGGTGGTTTTTTTAAAAGGCTTAAAACACAGAACAACTTATCCCGCAAAATTGAGAAAATTGAGTATGATCTTGCAAGGAGGAAATGGCTGGTTAAATATGACAGTTCTCAAGATTCCTGATGAAAAGTACAGAGCTGGGGAAAATCCTTGAAATGCAAACCGACCATACATCATAAAAAGTATAATCCATCAAGGACATTTGGAGAAAGAACCCAAACATAAATTGAGACAGAATAATGTAATTCTAAAAATGGGTGGGTCAAAGCATAAAACATGGAAATAAATAATTCTATCAAAAAATTAAAATAATTAGATAATATATATGACAACTTTAAAAATGAAGGCAAAGTGATATAAACAAGTGTTGAAAACTATCTCTACATGTAACTGGAAAATAATAAAAAATAATAAAAAAGTGGTTCTTAGGGGGAATTTCTATCTCTACGCACTTTCTTCAACAAAAGAGAGGTTAAAAAACAACATATCAGTTACTTGGTTATACAACCACAAATAAAATTTATAATAAACAGATTTTAAAATAGAAAAAATAAAAACCATATATTTTATACTCTACTGTAAAACACGTATATAGCAATAAAAACTATAAAAGCAACAAATCAAAAACAAGAAATGTTTAAAAAACAGAAATTCTGAGAAGTCAAAGAGATAAATGAAAATGAAAACCAAAAAAACCCACCTTGCAATGATAACCATCAATCAAGCAACATGTATTTATTAAGCGTCTACTACGTGCTAGCTCCCCACAAAGACAACCAATGACTTCTGCATTGATCGTAAACAATTACTAGAGGGCAAGATGTGTAAAAAAAAAAAAAATATGCCCCTGCTACAGAGCTAAGAAAACAATAGACCCAAGGACCACAACCGGGAAAAAAAGCAAGCACACCCACCAAGGAAGCAAAGCGAATATTGCAAAATTCAAAAGAACCAGCCTGACTGAAAGAAAAGACTGGAGGAGAGACCCCCACCCACCCCTTTGCAGACTGTGGGAGGTGGACGAGTGCGGTACATCACATCGCACACGTTCTCAGACTTTTTCAGTGTATTGATCAGGAATGCTGATTCCGCCCCCCCCCCTTCTTTCTCTCTCTCTCTCTCTCTCTCTCTCTCTCTCTCTCTCTCTCTTTCTCTCTCTCTCTCTCTCTCTCTCTCTCTCTTTTTGTCTTTAAACATATTGTTTGTTATGTGGCTCTCTGGGAGGAGGAGGGAGGATACTGGGGGAAATAATAGAGATTAAAAAAACCTTAAGATTAGCATAAAAACCTTATTTTTCAAAACTAAAAAATACAAAATAGTTTTTATAAAAATTAAAAACTTAAAAAATTAATTAAAAAATTAAAAAGAAAAACAGAATCTCTGATTCTGATCATGGATAGAAACCAGTTGTTTACACTTTGGACTGGTCAAATGCATGTAAGAGGAATTGTGTGCTATGTGGATATACTCTGGACACTGATTGGACTGTAATGTTTTAAAAGGGAAATTTTATTAGGAGGCATTTTAACACTCAAACATAATGTGCATCCATGGCAACAGACTCATAATGATTTAGAAGCATAAATGAAGGCTTGTCCATTAATCTCCCTCGTAACAAAAAATAAAGTTCTGCCCTCCAGGACAAGTCTCCAATATTGAATGATTAAGTATTGATTAAGTGATTGAATTAGTGCCTTCTGTATTAGAATGTAAGTGCTTTGATGGCAAGGCTCTTGGTTTGCCCTTTGTATACCTCTAAAACCCATAGTATTGCATAAAAACTTACAGGTTTAGTGTTATGAAGTAAAAAAAAAATGTGTGCATGTGTGTAGACTGTCATTGCCATGATTTTTAAAAATCAGCAAATGATATATGGAAATTGAAACCAGTAGAATTGAATATAAAACATGCTTTTGTTGATCAAATTCTATTTGAAATACATTACTTTCCTCCTTGAAATCATTTTGTTTTGTTGGAGGAATATAGAACTATTATGCTCCCATATATTCTTAAGCTCATAGGTTTAGTGTTGAAAGGGTTAGATAGATAATTGAGGTTACCTAATTTTTACAGGAAAACTGAGGCCCAGAGAGGTTATTAAAAGACCTGCCCAAAGTCACACAGTTATTGTCTTATGGAGTTTGAATTTGAACTCAGGTACTATGGTTATTTGGGGAGAGCTGAATTTATATGTCGAGGGTTTTGTTTTGGTTGGTCAAATGAGATTTCTAATATGGAACTTTTTAAAAAAAAATAATGAGACAGGTTATGCTGAATCTCAGTGTCAAGGCCTGGCTCAAACCCCAACTAATATTCTTGGGAGCTGGGAGAACCTAGAGACGTCACTGGATCTTTTTCAACCTTAGTTTCTTCATTTATAAAACAGGGATAATAAGAGCATGTATCCACATAGTGCGGTTGTGATTGTCACGGGGAAATCAACATATTTCTCTTCCCCTCCTCCTCCCCCCCCCCCCCAGACGAGGATCAAAATTAGGTACAGTGTATAAAGTGCTTTGGAAAACTTCAAACAAATAAACACAATTTGCCCATTTAAAATAATGCTGAAAAAATCTATGAGAAAAATTGGTAGTGCAGATCTTCATCTTTTGCCTTAGATATTTCCATTAAATCAGCAATGCCCCTTTAGGTTACGTTTATACTTAAAATGTGGAAGAGAAGAATGAAATATCTTTCCAGATAATTTTTTTAACCATTCATTTTTAAATTTTAAGTTTCAAATTCTCTTCCTCCTTCCAGCCCTTTCCCCACCCATTGAAAGGTTAGCCTTTTCCTCCCTCCAGCCCCTCCCCTAGCCATTGGGGCCTGCCTTTTCAGATATTTTTTTCTTCTTTTTTTTACATTCATTTCTTTGAGTTCCAAATTCCCTTCCTCCCTCCAGCCCTTCCCCGACCCATTGAGAAGGCCCGGCTTTTCAGATGATTTTTAAAAACATTTTTAAAAATTTTGACTTTGAAATTTTTTTCCTTATTCCAATCCCTCCCCCACCTATTAAGAAGGCCAGCCTTTTCAAATAAGTTTTTTTTTTAACATTCATTTTTAAATTTTTAGTTCCGTATTCTCTCCCTCCCCCATCCGTTGAACAAGCTAGATAATTCAAACCAAACCCCGAAACAAATCTTGTGCACTTTCACCTCATTATTTTTCTGGTGAACGTTTGGGGTCCTGGGGCTTGCCTGTGTCAGTTACCTGCATATGAACTCTCCATGTGAACAGTTTGAAATATTCTCCATTTTTTGCTGCCACCCTTAGTCAGTGAGGTCTGACCTTTGCCAGGACGGCGGACAATGCTTTTTAAAAAGCGAGGTGGATTTGTCTGCTCAAAACAAAGGGGGAAGCTTTAGAGATAGAGTCTGGGAAGCCTCGTTCCCATATGGATGTATTATTAAATCCGTTTTCTCTAGGTAGCTGCTTTCACACCCTTGTTTCTTAGTGTAAATGATGGGGCTTTAGAGGCGAGGGACCTGAGTTCAAATCCCCAACTTAACCTGCCACTTAATACCCCGAGTTGAGTAAATTATTTCTCCTCTTTTATGCGGTTGTTTTTTTTTTTCTTCCTGTAAAATTCAGGAGAGCTGAATTAAATGACAGGAGAGGTCCTTTTGAGCCCTCACTCTATTCCATCTATTTTAAAATGTTTTTATATTTTTAAAATGTTGATTTTACCCCCTAAATCTATGAGCTTATGAACGATGTACAGCACAGAACAAATATTATTTAATTTGTCTGACTGTAGAGAATCCCAGGGCCAGTGCCGAGTAATAGTTACCCCTATGAGGTGACAGAACTAGGTAAATAAGGTTTTCTTCCAGCCGATGATAATGATGTTGGCATAAGACAACAAGGGGCATCAGAATGGGACCCAGGGCAAACAGGCATATGTCGATGAACGTCATCATCTCGGCTTGGTGAATATCCATACAGACCGACTTAATGACCGCTTTTAGGTTACAGAAGAAATGACGAATTTCATTTTGGACACACACAGGCATTTGGAAAGTCAAAATTATAAATGATAGTGGTACCAAGAATACCCACCAGCTAGGCCACCCTCACCAGCTGGCTGCAAACTTAGATGGTCATTCCTCCTGGATATAACAATGGGTTGCAAACGGCTAATTAGCAGTCAAAAGATAGCAGGACCCGCAAGCTGCATTCATTCAGTGGCTGCCTGGCAACCAAAGGTAGGGAATTGTGAGACTGCAAGCACGGAGAAAAATCTGAGCTGAGACCAAAGCCTATAACATTCTAAGGAAAATGCTGGAGGGGCAGTCGATTTTGAATGGGAGAGGTGAGGAAGAAGGTAGTGCATGGAACGGTGGAGTCTACACTCGACAGATAATGCGGTTAAAATTAAGACGCTGCCCAGAATTTATTTAAATTGTCCGGGGTTGCCATATAGGTTCCCCGAAGCACTGTTAACAAAGGAACCCCAAGCCTAGATTTCTCAATTCTAAGAAAACAAATTTCACAACCCCGCCCGCCTTAGATCCTCTTTTTCTGTGTTGGCCAAGTTTTATAACTAAGACTTCTAGGTAAAGAAGACTGTTAATTAAAGAATGCTTCAAGGCTTTACAGCCAGACGCTTTGGGGCTGAAAGTGGGAAGGAGAATTTTTTTTTTCGCCCCCGGTTTCTATTTTGCGTTGGAAAGAGCGCTGAATGCTAGGGCCCAGAACAAAGGGATTGGGGGGGGGGGGAGGATCAATTGAATCCATTGATTAGGCGGGCCCGGCGAGTCCGAAGTTTACGCGAGAAAGGAATCAGATTAGCAAATTTGTAAAATAAAGGGTGGAGGGCGGCGCAGAAAGAAAACGGAAGGCACAAAATTCGCTTCAATTCACGAAAACATTTATTGAGCACCTGACTGAGTTCAGGTGCTGGGCTTCCCAGCTTTGGCACTGGTGGGACGGGACTGGGGCTGGGGCTGGGGCTGGGGCTGGGGCTGGGGCTGGGGCTGGGGCTGGGGCTGCGGGCGGGGCAGGGGAAATGGGGCGGTGGGAGTCAGCGGCTTGTAGGCGATGTCGCTGCCACGGGGCCTCCTCCAGGCACGTCGTCTCCTCTTTACTCTCCGCTCTGCTCGTTTCGCGCCGACTGGAGGCCGCTTTACTCCGGGATCCCCTGCTTAAAAGGGGCCCGAAAGGGGTAAGAGGTAGGGGCCGGGGATGGGGCTCGGGGCTGGAGCCGGGGGCGGGGGCGGGGGCGGGGGCGGGGAGGAGGGAGCCAGACGCAGGGCGGGGTCAAACTCCCACCAAGCCAGTTGCTGGACCCTGAGGGCTGGATCATCAGGGAGGCGGGGGGCAAGCTCCAGCTCCCAGCGGCTGCTCACACCACCTCGAACTGCACCACGAACTCCTCCTGGGGCAGAACGCGCACGTGCTGCATGGCGCGGTGGGCGTCTGCTGCGATGAGCATGGCCTGCTGTACGTCTGCGTAGGGTACCAGGGCGCCGGCCAACACGCGGTGTGGGTGGTTGGTAAAGGAGGGCAGGGGCGTGGCGGGCGGCCCCTTCTTCTTCCAGTAGCTCCGAAGACCGCCTCCAGATGATCCACCGCCGCAGCTGGTCCCGGATCCGCAGCAGCTCCCGCCTCCGCAAACAACGGCCCAGTTGAGCTTGGCGAGCCGACTGTGATACAAACGGGCGCGATCCATGCATTCGTGAGGCCCCAGGCGCTGCGACTGGGCCGCTGCCACGTCGATGATGCTGCTCGACACCTCGGCCAGGATGGACGCGAGAAAGGACTGCTCGTCCGGACAGCTCTGCGAGTCGGATGTGGAGGACCCGTCCTGCTCGCCGGGAGGTTCCAGCAGCCGAGCCCGCTCCTCTCCAGCGGGGGCCTCCTCGTCCTCGCAGCTGCAGCAGCAGCTCCCCATGGCCCTCACTGGCCTGCTGTACTAACTCGTTCAGGTCTGCAAATGGTGTGTGCCCTTGTCCTGACTGGCCTGTCTTTCTCTACCCTCCTGTGCCCAGAAAGTCCCCACCTGACCTGTGCAGTGCCGTGCTCTGCCCAGCTCTGCCTCGAGTGCTCTGCTCAGCTCAGGCGCAATGCTCTACTGCCACGTGACCCATAGGCGCCAAACACACTCTCCACACATCGCGATGCCAGGCCAGCCCATTGCCAAGGGCAAGGGGGGGGGAGAAAAAGAGAAACCCAAATAAAATTAAGGCAAGGATAAGATTATTAGCTTCAGAAATATAAAGGACCAAAAAAAAAATGACAACAGGAAATTAATAACTTATATAGAAAAATCTCAGAGGGAAAAAAAAGACAAGTTATCAAAGCATCATTCCTCTTTCCTCCCCCCTCTCTCTCTCTCTCTCACCAAAATATCTGGTCCAGATAGATTCAAAGCGGGGTTTTTTTTTTCAACCCTCCCAAGGTTTAATAATACAGTTTATCATTTAGTCATGAATATTAATAATGCCAAGCATGTATTAGGCACATACTGTGTGCTGGCCCTGTGCTAGGCAATTGGAGTACAAAGGAAACTTAAACAGCCCCTGACAAGAAAGATGAAATGTATTCTGCCTGGTACAAAGACAGAACGAAGAATCAGAGGTGAGCATTAGAGAGAAAGATTAAGGCTTGGGGAGGGGATATCAATAAAAATAAATCAAATCAAAACAAAACAAACCCCTCCCTGAGACAGATTTCTTTAGAGCACATCTATTCTAACTCTCTCATGTAACAGGAGGAAAATGAGGCTCAAATTGGTTAAGGGACTTGCCCAAGGGGGCACAGATAGTAAGCAGTACAGCTGGGAATTAAAACCAGGCATTCTGACTCCAAGTACAACTCATAGCACACTGCCTCATGCAACTATTCTTCAGTCTTTCTCAAAATAAGGGCAGGGATACCTGGTGGTCCTTGTCACCCTTTCAGGGAATCCACAAAGTCAAAATTATTTTTTATAAAATTAAGAAGTTTATTAAAAAAAACCCAAGAGTTTTTAATTTCCCATAGGGTTAATATCAATAGACACAACCCACAAAACAAAGGGGTTCTTTTTGGGGGTGGGGGGGATTCTCAATTTTTAAGAAGAAGCCCTGAGACCTGTTTGAGAACTGCTAGCCTAATAGAATGAGCTGCCTTGGAAAAGAGGCTTCACATGATAGAGTACAAAGAACTTTCCATTTAGAGAAACAGAACCTGAGTTCAAATCCTACCTCTGCCACACTAGTTGTGTGACGTTGGGAAAGTGACTCCACCTCTCTGGGCCTTAGTTTCAACCTCTATAAAATGAGAGGGTTAGACAAAATGACCCGTAAGGTACCTTCTTCCTCTACATCCATGATCCTCTTTAGGATTTAAAAATACTAATAATGAAAGGCCCTATGACCATACTAGCTGTATTATAAAGAAGGGATTCTTTAGTAAAACTAGTTTTCATTAGTGCTTTTAAAAGTTTGCAAAATGCTTTATGTGTATTATCTCATTTTATCCTCAGAAAAATCCTGGGAGGTAGATGCTAGTAGCATCATACCCATTTTAGGAATTAAGGCTTTGAGGTTAAATGACTTACCCAAGGTCACACATCCAGTAAGTGACTAAGGCAGAATTCAAACTGAGGATATCCTTCCCATATCTGACATTATATGAATTCTAAAATGATTGATGGAGAAGAAAGATTTTAAGGATGTTTGCTCAGGAGAAAAGAAGGCTCAGGTTGCGATATGATTTCTGTTTTCAAGTATTTGAAGAAATATCAAGCAAGCAAGGAGTTAAACTTGTTCTGTTCATTCCCTCACCAGTAGGTAATTTGGAAAAGAGTGGTTCTCAAACTTTGGGGTCTCAGGACCCCTCTACATTTAAAAAAATATTAAGGATCCCCCCGGACCTTCTGTTATAGCTGTTCTCATTTACTAAATTAGAAATTGAAACATCTTCATATTATTATGAGAATAGTTTTGACCTCCAGGTACCCAGTGGGGTACCACTGGACCAGGCTTTGAGAAGCACTGATGTAAGGAAAAGTGGGGGTTTCAGTTTGATGTAAGGATGAACTTTCTATTACACTCTCCCAACGTAAAATGGGGCTCCCTCCCAAGAACATTGAGTTCCCCTTTACAAAACCTCTTCAAGGAAAGGCTGTGTTATAGGAGTAGTAACTGGGTGGTGCAGTGGATAAAGTGTTGCACTTGAAATCAGCAAAGACCTGAAGTTTGTTCCAAACTGTGATTCCAGTAACCCTCTGACTTCAAATCCACTCACACCAGTCACTGCTTTCTTCCTAAAGGGGACTAAGCCAAAGCTGGCTGATCACAAAGTACAATGTTTGCTGTGTTTAAAGACAGACACCTGTGCAAAAGCCTTGACTAAGATTGCAGATGCTGCCTTTCATTTCCTATTTTGCATATGTTGATTAAAACTTCTAAATATCACTGCCCAAACCTGAAAGTCTATTTCCTTGCAATGGAATGGAACAAGCATTTATTAAGTTCCTGCTACATGCCAAGCTCTATGATAAGCACTTTATAAATAGTATCTCATTTGATACTAACAACAACCCTGTGAGGTAGGGGCTGTTATTACCCCCCATTTTACAGGTGAGAAAACTGAGCAACATAGAGGTTAAGTAACTGGCCAGGGATATACTACTACTAAGTGTCTGAGGCTGCATTTGAACTCAGGTCTTCCTTACTCCATGCCTAGTGCTACAGGCAACTATTTAAGAAAAATGTACACTTGAATATAAACATAAAATTAAACAAAAAGGCCTAATGAAGCAGATGGCCAAGAAATTGGGGGGGGGGCAGAGGAATGCTCTGTTTTTAAAGGAAGTATGGGGCACACCTTGGGCCTCCTTCCTTTCTGAGTATTAAGCTCCTATCAGAGTTCTTGCTTAGATACTGGCCAAAGAAGAGAGATGAAAATATGAAATAAGTTCTTATAAAAAATTAAGAGCAAAGTAACTTGGCAATTAAGGTTTTGGTGGCAATCAGCGTAGGACTGAAATGCCCCTGAAAGTCCATTTCAAGGCAGTCTTAAATCAACTCTTCTGAGAATCAGCAATTTCAGGAAAAAAAACAAACAACTGCACAAATGGCTACTTAATTTGCTAAAACAAATGAACTGTGCTCTTAAAAGCATGCATTCAAAATGTCTTTAATTCGATATTTTTGAAGTTCATTTTCTGTAAATATCTCAAAAGGGAACTGGCAGGCGCTTACTTTGCCTACCTCTCTGGCCTATTTTGTTTCTTCTCCCGAGGGCACTCTCTTCATAGCTGTGTGCCCAAACCTTGCCCTGCTCCCTCAGTCAGGATAGCCTACAAGTACTTTAGTTTTCTTTTGTAACACAAGAAAGAAAATCTTCTATTTAAATGCTATGGTATAAAGAGGGGTGTGTTTGGAGTCAGAGAACCTGGGTTTAAATCTCAGCTCTACCACTTACCATCTGGGCGACCGTCGGCAAGTCACTTCCCCTGCATGTCTCAGTTTCCTCTTCTGTAAAATGAAGGACTAGAAAAGATGCTAAGATCCCTTTCAGACCTCATGTTCTATGTCTAGCCACTTTCTGGGGCTGTCTACAAGTGAGTATCTGGCCTTGAACTGTCTAGAATTTTGGGAATTTCAGAAATTTTGTGTCTTACAGGGACCTCAGATTTGCTTTTTTCTGTTTTTAAAGGCATAAAGAATGACACTACTGTTTCTTGGCCTCTATCACCACAATGGGAGTTTAATGAAATAGATAATGGGTGGTAGAGGGGAGAGAGGTGATTCCTGAGTTATACTCTTACAGAAACTGTAAAGCAGAAGGATTAAAAAATAAGTGCAAGCTTGGAATCTTTTTTCGGTATGGGCAGGAAAGAGGAGGATGTAAGAGACTCCGACTGGATTGCTACAAAAATATGCAACTTTCTGAGCATCTGGTGTGAGTGGGATAGTTGGCTGTGTGTGAGGGCAGGGAGTAAGACCAGGCTGAGAACAAAATAGGCAAAAAGATACCTTGTGCTGATTGTTTTTTTAAAGATTAATATAATAAAACCAAATAGAGGGTCAACATTTTTCTTTTATGACCTTCAACCCTCCTGGGCTGAATTAATTATGATAAAAGAAATAATTGCAGAATGAAGTGTAGAAAATAAAACCTAACAATTTATTGAACACCCTGTGAATAAATGATCAAGTAAAATTACCTAACCAGTAGTTGTAAGGTTCATACTTGTAGGGGTGCAGTGGTAGGGGAAGGGAGGGAGAGGAGCAGGAGGGAGCTTTTGCCTAGGCTCCTTTAGGAAGAAAGCAGTGACTGGTGTTAGTCTTAAATCAGAGAGTTGCTGGAATGGCAGTATTAAAAGAAACACATCTAAAATACAGGCGATCACACACATTGCAAGGTAAGGCCCAGATGAAAGCCTATTATTTTCAACTGAATAAAAAAAAAACAGCTGCAATTACAATTTTGTTTAAGGCAATAGCAAATGAAGATACTATGAGAAGAGATGAGCAGGGGAATCTAAATTCTGATAATGACACCATATCTAGTGAAACATATCCATATGTAAATAAATGCATAATTAATACATAAGATTAATACATTGATAAGAAAATAATAAATAACAACAAGACTCTTCAAGGAAAATTTAAATGAAATGATAAAAATACCTAGATAGCAAGACATTAATTCTAAGGGATATTAACATCACTGTGTCAGACCTTGTCAAATATAACAAAAGATAGACAATAGGGAAATTACAGACAAATGAGATATTAAGCAAAATGTATTCGATTGACCTATGGTAGCTTCTACATGGAGAAATGCATGCATTTCCCAGGCTCCCATGGTGTGTGGATGTGTGTGTATACATACACATATATACATATACATATACATATATATATACATATATATACATATATATATATATAAAACATCTTATGCTGGAGCACAAAGAACTTATAAACAAATACAAAAGGCAAAACTATTAAGCATGTCCTACATATAAATTATGAAATTATAATGACTAAAGAAAATTTGAGTAAAATATGTAGACCTAAAGATTAAAAATTAACCTCCTAAGTGATTGCACAAAAAAGTAAATCATAGAAACAATAAAAAATTAAATAAGTGAGCATGCCATAACTTATGGGCTCTGACTAAAACAGTACTTAAACTTATATCCCTGAATATTAGCAAAAGAGAAAAAGAGATATCATTGTAGAACAGTCAAAAGAGGACTGGCTCAGGAATCAGAGGAGCTGGGTTCAAATCCTGTGTGTGATGTTTATCTGAGGCAGCTTGGCATAATGGAGTGGAGTCAGGGAAACTTGGACTGAAATCCCACCAAAGTCCCTTACTAGCCATTTGACTTTGGAAAAAGTCATTTAACCATTCTGTACCTCAGTTTTCCCCTCTGTAAAATATAGGGGCAGGTGGAATAGTTGATTGCAAAAGGTTCCTTTGAGCCCAAATTCAAAAGGCAAAGAACAGAAAGTTAAATCTCTTATAGTCAAATCAAATCAGTAAGAATTTTCTAAGGTTTAGTATGTTCCAAACCCTGGGCTAAGCCTTGAGGAGACAAAGAAAGGCAAAAACAGCCCTTGCCCTCAAGGAGCATATAATCTAATGGGGCAAATGACAAGCCTACAATCAAGATATATACAGGATAAAGTGGACATCATCTTAGAAGAAAAGGGGATTGGGAAAGACTTGTAGAAGATGAGATTTTAGCTGAAATTTGAAAGATTCTAGGGAAGCCTTACAGCTGTGGATAGGAGATGAATATGTAGCCAGCCATGATATGGAGATTATCAAAGACAAACTAGGGGCAGCTAGGTGGCACAGCGGATAAAGCACCGGCCCAGGATTCAGGAGTACCTGACTTCAAATCCGGCCTCAGACACTTGACACTTACTAGCTGTGTGACCCTGGGCAAGTCACTTAACCCCCCTTGCCCAGCAAAAACAAACCAAACAAACAAAAAAGACAAACTAGGCTTCTTCAATTATTTCTTTTTTTTAAAGCAACAACTTTTACACAAAATACATGCGTGTACAGTTAGGATTTCTTTTCTTTTTTTTTTTTTTAGTGAGGCAATTGGGGTTAAGTGACTTGCCCAGGGTCACACAGCTAGTAAGTGTTAAGTGTCTCAGGCTGGATTTGAACTCAGGTACTCCTGAATCCAGGGCCAATGCTCTATCCACTGTGCCACCTAGCTGCCCCACAGTTAGGATTTCTTAATTACTTTTATATCATAGACTCCTCCGGCAGTTTGGTATAACCTATGGACCCCTTCTCAAAATAATATTTTAAAATGTATAAACTAAAATACATAGGATTACAAAAGCACCTAATTAGATAGAAATAAAGCTAAATATTTTTTTTCTCATGAAAGGTTACAGATAGCCTGAAATTTATCCCTTGGAGAGCCGTTGGGGGGGGGCAGGGGGAACTGAGGACTCCAAGTTAACAATCTCTAATATAAAAAGAAGATTAAGACTTGGACAAAATCTTTTCATCAATCATCTTTACTAAGTGTCTGCCAGCCAAAATCTTTAAGGAATTGACCTATATCCATAAGATAAAGAGCTGTTTCCCTAATAGACAAGTGACCAAAGAATATGAACAGATAATTCTCAAAAGAATAAATGCAAATAATCCATAACCATCCAAAAAAGTTTTCAAAATCATTCATAATAAGGTAAATGCAAATTAAAATACCCCCAAGGTACCATCTCACACCCATCAAATTGGCAAAATCAGTAAAAGTTTAAAAAATTCTTTATTGGTTGGGATGGCTGAAAATAAGCACTCTAATTCACTGGTGGTAGAACTGTGAATTAGATTCAACAGTTTTGTAAAATGGTTTGGAATTAAGCAAGAAAAGTTACAAAATTGTTCATACCCCTTAACCCAGTGGTCCCACTACTGGATTGACTGGTTATTGACAGCAAGAAAAGATTTATCTGATGAAAATATCCATTGCAGCAGTGTTTGTAATAGCAAAACACTGGGAACAATCCCCTGGGGAATGGCTAAAAAATTGGTGGTACATAAATGTAATGGAATCTCCATAAAGAATAATGACTGTGAAGAATTGAGAGAAACATGGAAAATGACAAAGACTAAAGAAAACCAAATCACAAGGCCCAGTGTAAACAACTAAAAGTCAGCATGGTGTAGGGAAAAGAGCTGACCTTAGGGTCAGGAAGACCTAGGTTCAAATCCGACCTCTGAAACATACTGCCTCTCAGTATTCAGCATAGCTATCTCAGAAAAGAAGGCCCAGAATAGGCACCAATCTGCACTAGTAGAGGGTGTTTGCTCATTGGAAGTTCACCATACCCATAAAAATCACAGGTCTAATTTAAAAACAATAGCAGCAACAACAAAAATACACAATTATGACAACGATATATACAAAGATAAAGCAAAAGGGCATAGTGGAAAGAGTAGCACCAGCTTTGGGATCAGAATGTCTCTGAGACATCCTGGCTGTGTGACTTTGGGTTGGGTGGGTGGGTAACATCGCTACTAACAGAAAACTTAGACTCATCCTCTCTTTTAACAAATGAAGAACTCAAGTATAAGGTTGCCTATACATACTATCAGTTAAAATCATACTTTTATACTTTTTGTTGCTTAACTTTTCAACCAATCAATGAACATTTTTAAGCACTTGCTATGTGCCAGGGGCTGTGTTAAAGTGCTGAGGATTAAAAAAAAAAAGACTTTTCTCAGGGATTATGCATAATGGAGTTACCAAAATGTGAATATGTTGGGATATTTTTAAATGATGCAATAAACCAAAATCTATCCATTAAAAATAAAGAAAAAGAAAATGGAAGAAAAATTAAATTAAATGAAAATGAATGCTGCAGGTCCCTTCCCTAGGCTCACTTCTTATCATGGGCAGGCAACATTACCCATATAATCCAAATTACTCAGGCTGCCTGAAGAATTTGAAAATAAGTCATTAGTATTTTGTCTAGCTAGCAGTGAATATACCCAGATCACTTTGTGGCCTCCCGTTCTTTTGGTACACTGAATGCCTACCTTGAATTGGGTTGATGGCTTCCAAATAAGCCATCATCTTTTCATTTCAGCCTTCCCCCTGTAAAGGCAGGGTACCTACTATAATTTAGCACATTTGAAGATGCTTTCTTCTCAGGCTGTGTCTGGGAAAGCAGAGTGAAATGAAATGGAGAATTGAGATAATTATCTGTATCTTTTAGGTAAACAAGAGAAGAATCTGTGATGGATGAAAAAGTTTCCTTTCCTAGGCCCAGCTACCCAGATGGGCATTCTGTGTTCATCAAACCCACTGACAAATTGGTTAAGTCTCTTCTTTCTAATGCTGATGCACACATGGCCTGTCTCTGGGCCCTGGGGGTAGAGGTGACACCATTGCCAAAGAGTTTAGTTCCAGCACTGGAGAATTCAGACTATTCAGTTGCTTGCACTCATGCCAAACAAAATAAAAATGTGCTTGACTCAGTTTTCCTTTTCATCCAGATGTTTTGCCATTATGCAGAGAAATCCTGTACCAAGTACACAGTAAAAGTGTGGGTGGGTAGGAACAGAATGACTTTGAAAAGAAAGAAAAAAGGAAAAACCATCCGCTTCAGGCAGCACGAAAAGCTTTTAGACTGTTGTTTTCCTGTCCTTTCCCTTTCATTAAGGGGAGCCTGAGAAAGCTACTTAAATGGAGAGTATTGCGTGGTTTTTTTTCCCTTTCAGAGGAAGTTTTTGATAAAGAAAAGTATGTTTGCATCCTTGAACTAAAATAGCCAGCTAGAACTTCGGGAAAGAAGAGATGAAAGACTTTTTGATAATGTCAAGAAAACTCTGGGGCTTGGACTTCCTTTTGGTGTTGGGTGCTCACTCATCTTTTTGTCCAGAGAGTCTCTTAGACCCCTGGATCGATATTTTCATTTGCAACCGGAATAAACATCAGCACTGTCCCCGATTCTCCTGTCGAATTAGCTCTTTAAAACTAGCATTAGAAAGAGAAAAGCAAATATCCTTAGCAATATGGAGACAGAGAAGCCTCAGGTTGTCTTCCTCAGATACCTTCTAGCTCATCCTCCTGGACAAGTCACTTAGCCTTTCTGAGATTGTTTTCTCATCTATAAGATGGGTGGGGTTATTAGAGTGATGAGGGTTGTGAGGAGCAAGTGAGATTACTGCACTGAAATGCTATGTCTACATTCATCTCATCAGTTTCAATACATGTTGGCACATCTAGTTTTTTATGCTAAATCCAAAGGGTCATAGGGTTAGGGTTAGAAGGGCCTTCCAAGGTCAAAGGATGAGAGGATCATAGATTTAGCTCTGGAAGAGACCTCAGAGTTCATCTAGACCAATCTTGACATTTTTCAGATGAGGAAACAGAGGCCCAGGAGGGGTAAGTGGCCCAGGGCCACAGAGCTAAAAGGTGGAAGATTGCAAAGAACTCTGCTCTTCTTTGTTTTCATTGATTCTTTTAATCACAACTCATTTATTATGTTTTGAAAAGGGAGATCTTTTCATCATCCGTGTGAATAAATTAATATCAAACAAAAATATGCATAGATAGGCGACAAATCTTGAGAAGCTAGCTGGATGACAAGTATAGGGTTTGTAATACAAAACCTCAAAAAACCCAACTTGGATTTGCATAATAATGAGGCTTTTCAGACAGAGTTTTAAGGGATTAATTTTCAAATGGATAAGGGAGAATATGCACCCCAAGGGAAACAGGATATAGACATATGAATAGACCACATCAGAACCCAATAAGAATAAGGACGGTGATTATCACTTTTAATCTAAGAGTCTAAATAATGCCCTAAGAAAAAATTCTCTGGAAAGCCCAGGCTGGAGATCTTTTTTTTTTTTTTTTTTTGGTGGGGCAATGGGGGTTAAGTGACTTGCCCAGGGTCACACAGCTAGTAAGTGTCAAGTGTCTGAGGCCGGATTTGAGCTCAGGTCCTCCTGAATCCAGGGTCGGTGCTTTATCTACTGCGCCACCAAGCTGCCCCATGAAGATCTTTCTGAGGTAGGGCCCCAAGCAGTGGTTCAGGATGCCCATCTTCAGAAAATAAGGGGGATAGTTTCCTTAGGGTTGCAGCAGTGTTTCCTGAAGCCTTCAGTCCCCCTGGATAAGGAATTTTTCATCTCTACTCAGTCATTTGCTGTTTCATTTCTAGATTTCTGGACCAGAAGGAATCTAAGTAGCAGGGTGGACACAGTTCTGGGCCTAGAGTCAGAAAAACTTGACCTCAAATCTGGCCTCGGATACTAACTGGCTGTGTGACCCTGGACAAGTCACTTAACCCTGTTTGCCTCAGTTTTCCCATCTGTAAAATGGAGATCATAATAGCACTCACCTACCACAGTTGTGAGGATCGAAGCAGATAATAATAGTAAAGTTCTTAGCACAGTGCTTGGCACACAGTAAGCACTACATAAATGTTAGCCACCACTGCCGCTTCTGCTTCTGCCGCTGTTATTATTGTTAGTGTTGTTGTTGTTGTTGTTGTTGTTGTTCTGATGTCAGGGATTCTTTGCTTTTTTTGTGTCTTGGACCCTTTGAGCAGTCTGGTGAAGCCTATGGACTCCTCATGTTGCTAAATGCATAAAATGGGATTACAAAGGAAATCAATTGAAATAAAGTTATCAAAATATTTGAGGGGCAGCTGGGTGGTACAGTGGATAAAGCACCTGCCCTGGATTCAGGAGGACCTGAGTTCAAATATGACCTCAGCCACTTGACACTTACTAGCTATGTGACCCTGGGCAAGTCACTTAACCCTCATTGCCCCACCCCCTCCCCAAATTGAAAAAAAAAACAACCAACTAGTTTACAGACTCCAGATTAAGAATTCCTACTCTAATTCCTCTGTTTCAGCTCTGTCCCCTTCCCTCTCACCTACCACTTATTTTTTAGGGAGGAAAAAGGGAAAATGGCTTGCTCAGGGTTACGTAATTGTAGAGCCAAGATTTCAAAGGTAGCAAATAGAGTGGTGGACCTGGAGTCAGGAGATCTGAGTTCAAATCCTGCCTCAGACACTTAGCAGCTGGGTAACCCTAGGCAAGTCACTGAACTCCCCACAGTCACAGCTTCCTCCTCTGTAAAATGGAGACAAAGATACTGACAATTCCTTTCTGCCCCCCAGGATTGTTGTGAGAAAAACACTATGGAAAGGTGAGTCATTATTAAGTATAGGTCTTTGAGGTTGGGGGTGGGGGAGGGAGAACTAGAGTCAGGAAGAACTAAATTCAAATCTAGCCTCAGACTCTTACTAGCTGTGTGACCCTGGGCAAGTCACTTCACCCTGTTTGCCTCAGTTTCCTCATCTGTATAATGAGTTAGAGAAGGAAATGGCAAACCACTCTAGTACCTTTGCCAAGAAAACCCCCAAAGGGGGTTGGATACAACTGAAACAACTGAATAACAAAGATACTATTTGCAAATTTTCATAATTCCATGGGAAAATTAATGCCATCCAAAAACCCCTCCCCATGTAGAAATAATAAGCACATAAGTTCTTGGGTTCCACAATGTACCACCACCACTACCACCCCCAAGCTGTTTGGGCCCTTTGTAAAATGCTGAAAAGTTTTAAGGGCTAGTGAGGCAAGATGAGAACTTACGATGGCTCCCATCATTCCATTCCTTTCAATTCAACAAACATGTATTAAGTGCCTACTATGTACCATATATTGTACAAAGAGCTAGGAGACAAAAATGCGGAAGCCCTTCACTAAGTTCAGCAGGGGTAGGGGGCGATAGTTCAATATGTGTTTGATAAGCATAATAAAAGGCAGTGGGGGTGTAGATATAACTAAAGGCTGAGGGGATCAAGTAAGGCTTCATATAGGAGGTGGTGCCCCAGTGAGGCCTGCAAGTAAGTCAACAGTGCTGGAGTGCTTGAGTTCAGGACAAAAAGCCTCTCCCTAATCCATCATCTTTCCTCTTTAACCTTTCTTCTTCCCTTCTCTTGTTCCTATTTTAGTTTACTCCCTCCTTCCTCTCTCCTTTTGTTTCTTAACAGTGATGTGGTCAGACCTGCACTTTAGGGACAACACTCAGGAGGTATTCAGTTGATCAGTCAATGAGCATTTATTAAGCACCTACTATGTGCCAGGCAATAGGCTAAACTCCAGGGGTACAAAGAAAGGCAAAAGACAGTCCTTGATCTAGATACCTCACAATCTAGTGGGAGAGACAACGTGAAAACAAGCTATAAACAAGAGAGGTAGGAAATAATTGATAGATAGAAGGCACTAGAATTAAGGGAGACAGGGAAAGTCTTCCTGTAGGAGGTAGGATTTTTGCTGGGACTTTAAGAGAAGCCAGGGACGGGGGCAGCTAGGTGGTGCAGTGAATAAAGCACTGATCCTGGATTCAGGAGGACCTGAGTTCAAATCCGACCTCAGACACTTGATACTTGCTATCTGTGTGACCCTGGGCAAGTCACTTAACCCTCATTGCCTCAAAAAAAAGAGAGAGAGAGAAGCCAGGGTGAGGAAAGAAGGAAGAGCACATTTATGAGAGATGTGAAGGTAGAATTGAGAAGTCTCGGTAA
Organism: Dromiciops gliroides; assembly: GCF_019393635.1. Classification (NCBI taxonomy): domain Eukaryota; kingdom Metazoa; phylum Chordata; class Mammalia; order Microbiotheria; family Microbiotheriidae; genus Dromiciops; species Dromiciops gliroides. The sequence continues at coordinate 59,188,179 of NC_057867.1, read as the reverse complement.
CAGATAGGATATATGGAGTGAGTGCCATTGATAAGTCAAGGACCACACTGAGGTTGCCAGACTGGGAAGACAGTGTTTCCCTTGACTGTAATAGGGAAGTTCAGAAGAAGGAAGGGAGATGATTTCTCATGTGGATGGGCTATGACATGCACAGGTTCAGGAAATACTTACTCCATCTAAGCTGTGGATCACAGAATCTCATGAGAGACAATTATCTAGTCAAACCCATACCTGAACCATGTCCTTAACCTCTATAGCATTTGGCTGCTAAAATCAAGTTATCAAAATATTAAATTATTGTGACTTGAAAGGGAATTTTGAGCATGTTAATTAATAAAAGCCTATTTTAGTGGCTTAATTAAATTAAATGAATTAAAATAATTGACATGACTTCCCCTCCCCTGTGTTCTCTAGGATATTCTCTCTTCCTTTGGCTTCTGTGCCATTTTTTTTTCTGGTTCTCCTCTGGATGTCATAGAGACTTTGTAAGCTCAGTACATCCAAAAGATAACTCATCATCTTCCCCACTCCCCAACTCACTCATCCTCCAGACTTTATTTCTCTTTCAGCACCCCTATATTCATAGGCATTGAATTCCATAAGCTTGGATTTGCCCTCTACTCTTCTCAGAAAAAGTCCCTTAATACATCTATCTCTTTCCAACTTTCTCCTCTCTCATCATCTTTCCATAAAGCTATCAAACTCATTGTCCTAAAGCATTTCATTTCCATGCTCAGAAACTTTTAGTGACTCCCTATTGCCTCTAGGATAAAGTACAAACTTCCCAGTCAAGCATTTCTTGACCTACAATCTGGTCTCCAACCTACTGATCCAATCTTATTTCTCGTTACTCCCCTTTATGCACTTTGTGCCCCAGTCAAGATGACCTACTAGCTATTCCCTGAACTAGACTTACCTTTACAATAACTTTTCCCAATATTTGGAATGCACTCCCTCCCCCAAATTGTGATGTTTCCTTCAAGGCTCAACTCAAGTGCCACCTCCTCCATGAATACTTCTCCAACTCCTCAGTTGATAGTGTCTTCCTTCATTATTCAAACCTCATGTTTATTCATACATATTATATTTCCCCCTTCCCCGTGACATTAGCTCCTTCTGGGAAGGTGGGATTTTATTTTTGTCCTAATATTGCTATCATCCAGCATGATGCCTGAGATATAGCAAGTAATTAACCAACATCTGATGGATCAAACTAAGTTAAATCATCTCTACAACATAAGCAATCATTCACCTAGTGCCAAAGGGAAGCTGGAACAGGTGGAATTAGTTGGGGTAGTCAGCTACTGTCTGGGAAAAGCCATTTTGGTCCTGATTTGGGTCAGCAAAGAGCCATAAATGGAGAGTGTTGCCCATCAGGGCAAATCCTTTCTCTTGTAAATGGGTTTCCACACAGAAGGAGGATTTGAATCCTAACCAGCCCCCAGGTTACCCTAAATACCCTTCCAGATTTATTTTCATAAAACAAGGTTGTCTTTAAATCACTTCCCAGCTCAAAATTCTTTTTTAAAAATGTTCATCAGCTGGGAATTCAAGAGCTTGTAACCTGGTTCCAAACAACAGAAAAAGCACTAGATATAGAGTCTGAAGATCTGGGTTCAAATAAGAATTCCATTAACCTATGTGACATTGGGCAAATCACTATAACTATCTTTAGCTTCAGTATCCACATCTTTAAATGGACAGTGTTGGGACAGATGACTGCCAAGGTTCTTTCCAGTTCTCAATCCAATTCTATATTTTGTGATCTAGGTAAGCATATCCAACTTTGTCATTACTGTTCTTGAACATGGCACAATTATCACCAACTCAAAGTCTTTGCTCATGTCATGCCCCAACATCAGAAAGGACTTACCCCTTATTTCTACCACTCCTTCTAGCTCCAATTTCTTTATGAGATCTCTCTTGACCATTCCCACACACCCTGACCGCCCACCTTTTCTATGGATATCTTTCATCCCAACTCTCAATCATCTACTGTCTCAGCTCTTTGATATGTTCACATCTTGCCTCCCTAACTGGTTTGAAAGCTCTTAAGGACAAAGGTGTCTTACATTTCTTCTGTCCCCTTCACTTTCTAGCCCTGGGTTATCCACACAGTAGGAACTGAATAAATCTGATCTGAATGAAGAGAAGAAGCCAATTCCAAAGCATATGGCTAATCTTTGGTCTGTCAAATAAGACCAGATATATGGGCCACTAAAATAGGCTTTTATTAACATGCTGAGAATTCCTTTTCAAGGCTCAAACAATTAGCGATTTCAATACCCCCATTCTATTTTTTTGCGGGGCAATGGGGGTTAAGTGACTTGCCCAGGGTCACACAGCTAGTAAGTGTCAAGTGTCTGAGGCCGGGTTTGAACTCAGGTCCTCCTGAATCCAGGGCCAGTGCTCTATCCACTGTGCCACCTAGCTGCCCCCTATACCCCTATTCTTAAAATTCCTTAGGAAGTGAGGAGAGTAAGGGCTCAATGAAACTTGAAGTTGCATCTGCAAACCAAGAAATGGCTTGTATGAGTTCTGGGCAAAGTTTCAGATCAGGAGCTTTTCCCTCTGACTGCCCCACTTGGTATTGGAATGACTGAAATGAACCTTATTGAGGTAGCCAATTGTCAAAAATCTTTTTGCCCATTGTGAAGCCTCATTACTCTTCTTTTTCTTTGGTTCGGATCTGCCATCATGCCAAATTTGGCTTAAAGGGTAGAGAGAACATATGTTCTTTCTCATAAAAGAAGAAATCCTATAGGGAGCAGGAACCTGGCTTATATCCAGCACATGCAGTTTTCTGTGAGCTCTTCTGATAGAGGATAGGACACAGTGGAAAGAGATTAGGTTTGGTGTCAAAGCCTATGGTGTCTCTTTTTAATATTAAGCCACATGACCTAATCTTTACAGATCTTAGTTTTATCATCCATAAAATTTGGAGATAGATGGATAGATGGATGGATAGATGGAGAGAGAGAGCTGCTAATTTCACAAGGTGAGGATCAAATGTGATCGTGGATGCAAAAGACCTTTGTAACCACAAAACCTATACAAATGTAATTTATTATTATGGTGTACAAATCCAAGAAGATAGGAAATGTTCTTGGGCCTCCAACCAGGAAGAGAATTATAGGATCATAGATAAAGAACTGGAAGGAACCATAGAGGTCCTTCTTTCCAGAGAAGGAAACTGAGGTTCAGAGGTGGAGTAGCTTATACAAGGTCATTAGTAAATTATCAGAGCTGGGAATAGGCTCTAGGTCATCTGACTGAATGTCTAGTATCCTGTCCTTTCTAACACAATGCAAAGAAGCCTTCTTTTCTTCACCTGGCCATGAAATTCTCTATTACACTGTTCATTCAGGGTACTCTATCAGGGCTTTTACCATAATTCATTTCCCTTCAGATCAATAAAAGGTCATCCTACTATGTGCAAGGCAGAGGTAGTATGAAGCTACTTTTAGAAGGTAAGCCTTGGAATCAAGAAGATCTTAGTTTATGTCCTGTTTATGACACATGCTAGCTATGTGGCCATGGGCAAATAACTTGTCTAGGACTCTAAGCTGCAGAATTGTCCATCTTCAGGGAAGGGAACATCTCTACTAATACCAGACCATACTCATTGGGAAAAAATCGTGCAAGGTATTTATGTAACTCTAGGCTAAGGTACCTTTAGGCATTTCAGCATGAATGGTGCCCAGAGAAAGCCTCAAAATTGCATATGCTGGGGCAGCTAGGTGGCACAGTGGATAGAGCACTGGCCCTGGAGTCAGGAGGACCTGAGTTCAAATCCGGCCTCAGACACTTAACACTTACTAGCTGTGTGACCCTGGGCAAATCACTTAACCCCAAATGCCTCACTTTTTAAAAATTGCATATGCTTTTCTAGAGTACAATATTGTGGATTTATTTAGAAATGAAAGGAACTCATTGGCTGAGAGTCGCAACTCCAGATGAGGGGTGATAATGGAAATGGGGAAATCTAATTTTTTTAAACACAACAATTGGACAGATTCCAAAATAAATTGGATCATTAACTTATGCATCGCTGGGGGCTCATTTCTATATTGAGGATCTATTTCTTTTCTTGACTACCATGTCAACACAACTCCCCTTGTCAAGATACAGGATAAAAATAGAATGAAATTTTCATCTTCCCAGTAGATTTTTAAGGTACATTTGTCAAAATTAGGAAAATGGTGGGATTCAAAAGATCACAAATCACAAATCCAGATCATTTTCATACCTGCTAATTGGAATTTCTTTTTTTGTTTTGTTCTTTGCAGGGCAATGAGGATTAAGTGACTTGCCCAGGGTCACATAGCTAGTAAGTGTCAAGTGTCTGAGGCCGGATTTGAGCTCAGGTCCTCCTGAATCCAGGGCCGATGCTTTATCCAGTGCGTCACCTAGCTGCCCCCACTAATTGGAATTTCTGAAAGTATAAAGTCTCTTGTTTAAAGCAAGATATGCGGTTCAAGTAAAAAAAAAGTTTCTTCAGAAGGATTTTACCAAGTCCATTCTAGAGAAACTGTGTCAGTTTTCATCCAGGATTTAATTATTGACATAATTGGCACAGCAGATAAAGCACCAGGCCTGGAGTCAGGAAGACCTGAGTTAAAATCCAGCTTCAGGGGCAGCAAGGTACTACAGTGGATAAAGCACCAGCCCTGGATTCAGGAGGATCTAAGTTCAAATCTGGCCCCAGACACTTGACACTTACTAGTTGTGTAACCTTGGGCAAGTCACTTAACCTTCATTGCCCCACAAAAAATAAAATAAAATAATTTAAATTTTAAATAAAAAAAATCCAGCTTCAGACATTTATTAACTGTGTGACCCTGGGCAAGTCACTTAAATCTGTTAGCCTCAGTATCCTCCTCTATAAAATGTGCTGGAGAAGGAAATGGCTAGCCACTCCAATATCTTTGGCAGTAAAACCCCAATTGGGGTCACAAAGAGTCAGACACAACTGAACAACAGCTATCATCATCATCATTCTTAAATGGTGTATTTAAAATGCTATGTTGTTATTGTTCTGTTGTTTCAGTTGCGTCTGACTCTTTGGTAGGCAACTGAGGCAAATAGGGTTAAGTGACTTGCTCAGGGACACACAGCTAATAAGTGTCCGATTTGAACTCAGGAAGAAGAGTCTTCCTGATTCTAGGCCTGGCACTTTATCCTCTGCAGCACCACCTAGTGCCCACAACAATAATAGCTAGCACTTATTTAGCATTTACTATGTGCCAGGCACTGTGCTAAGAACTTTACAAAATATTATCTCATTTGGTCCTCACAACAACCTTGATGGGTAGATGCTACTATGATCCCCATTTACAGATGAGAAAACTGACGCGGTAGAGGTTAAGTGACTTTGAACTCACATCTTCCTGACTCCAGGTCCAGTGCTGTATCCACTGTTCCACCTCTAGCTTCTTCTGTATTTCATTTGAGTCTTCCAAGTGAGGTACTCTTATAATCATTTTATTGATGAGAAAACTAGAGTTCAGAGGCTCAGGATTTTGACCACTGTCACACCTGGGATTTAGACCTAGATTTTCTATGATTCTGTGTCTAGTACTCTTGCCACAATATCCCACCTTCTCTTTCAGTGTGTCATGTACATAGTGCAGAAAGGAAGCCCAATAGTTGACCCACTCCATGACACTATTGTTCAGACTGGTTTAGCACCTAGGTGACACAGTAGATAGAGTGCTAGACTTGGTTTCAGGAAGTCCTGATTTTGAATCCTGCTTCAGACAGTTACTATGTGACCAGGAGCAAGTAATTTAACCTCTTTCCAACTCAATTTCCTCATCTACGAAATGGATAAAATAATAACACTTACCTCCCAGGGTTTTTATGAGGGTCAAATGAGATACAAAGCATGATATAAATGTTTACCATTATTATTATTTTTTTTTAGCAACCGAAAACTACATCTAAAATACTTGCTGTTTCATCCTAGCTATCTTCTGTGTGACATTTTCCCCTTTCTTTTAAAGCAAAGCTACTTTGAAAAAAAATTAGTTACTGGTCATATCTAAACATAAGACTCCTGCCACTAGCCTGTCAAAATTTAACTTCCTCTTATCAGATGGACAAATAATTTCTTGGGCAACTGGCATGGAAAGTAATGGTGGTGGCAGAGGTTGGGGTACAGTCTCTGACTGCTGTTGGACTTTCTTGCAGGTGTTTCATGGTGCCCTCTATGGCAGTGGTGTCAAACTCATATAGAAGTATCCCTGTGGGCTGTATATTGACTGTTGTTGTTGAGCCTTTTTTCAGCAGTATCCAACTTTTCGTGACCCCATTTGGGATTTTCTTGGCAGACGTACTGGATTAGTTTGCAATTTCCTTCTCCAGCTCATTTTAAAGATGAGGAAACTGAGGCAAACAGGATTAAATTACCTGCCCAGGGTCACACAGCTAGTAATTGTCTGAGGCCGCATTTGAACTCAGGAAGCTGAGTCTTCCTAACTCCAGGACTGATGCTCTATCCACTGCAGCACCACCTGCCTGAATATTGACTTAGAAAAACACAAATTACCCTTATCTATGTTATTTTTATTTATTGGGTTAAATTTTTGCCAATTACATATTGATCTCAGGGCAGGACTCTGTGCCCACTGGAGGCCACTTTGACACCTCCGCTCTATGGCAACTACATGACATACATTACAGATGATATATCTGTTTCCGAATATGCTCATCCCTAAATCACTGGGTATTGAATGGTTATTGAACACCTATAGTGTTTTACCTATAATCTAAATCAGGATGCTAGTAAGGTCAAGTTTTAAGTAGAGCTGTTCTCTCTAATATTGGTGATTGGTGTTAGGCAACGTTTCTACACTATGCTCATGCTTGTGACTAAAGAAACATGTCAACAAGGCTGTTGACTAGGATAAGGGATAAAGTCAGAGAACATGAGAGAATTCTATTTTTTCTCCATTTTGTACCTTTGGTTTCCATAGCACCATGCTCAGGGCAACATAGGAGCTATGATCCTTGCTCTCTTTGATCTTCTAGAGTCATGTGATGGAATCCTCTGGAGTCATGTGATACAGAATCCTCTGTTCAGTTCTGGGTTTTAGACTGCTATGTGTAAGTAATTCAATGTTGACTTATATGGAGGAGAAACTGAAGCTAGTAACTATATCCAGTTAGTCTGGTAAGTTAGAGCATAGTGTTAAGAAATCTGTGGCTCCAGATACAATGCCTGTGTGGGCCAGCATCAATCTGGGAGGCAAGAGTGGGGAGTTTGGAATTAGAGGACCTGAATTTCAAAGCCAGCTTTTCTTCTTACTCTATGTGTGATCTTGGAGGAATCAGGTGATCTATGTAAGTCTCAGAACACATCTGTACAGTCAAGGGGATTGGAAGAGATCCTCTCCAAATCCTTTCCAGTTGTAGATTGATGAACCTATGCTATGAGCAAATTCTAATCATACCAGTGAGATCATATTTTCAAGGGTTATGACTATATATCAAAAAGGAGGTAGATTAAAGGTTCCATTGGGAATATTGGTCATATTAGCATAGAAAAGAATAATCAAAACCATATGTAAGAAGAGCAGGAAGGAAATATATGCTAGCATAAGGTGCTATGATATTTTTATTTCTACTTGTTTCTGAAGATCAGCACCGCCTCCCGCATGGCCCAGCCACTTGCTACTAATAAACTACCAGAACAATAAGAACTCCATGCAGCCCACACTATAGCATGGTTTATGTCGATCCTATGCTGGCTTTTTATGTTCATTAACCTTCATGAAATAAATATAAAGACATAAGAAGCTTTCCAATGGTGTCCTGGCTGACTTTGTCTTTTCCATTCTGTGTTTTAATCACCTTCCCCCACCGTCTGTATCAGCTGACATTGCAACAATTGAGCCTAGATGCAATAACAAATTGAAAAAAAAAAGACCCACAATGAAATTCTTGGCATTTGCATTGCCTTGTCAGTACTCACTGCGGGCAAGAGCAGATGGTAGCTTGTCTGCCTCGATGTTCTTTTAAGACTTCTCAAGGAGTACTGCACAGAATTGTTCTTGGACAAAGTCTCCTATCCATACCTTGACTTGGGTATGCAAAACATATGTGACATCACACAAGGCTCCCTAACTTGAAGTTATCTTTAATCCAAATGAGACATCAAGTGATTGAAATTACCCATCTAAGTCTAGTTTTGCCCATAAAATCAACAACTCAGCAAAGATTTCATTTGACAATGGCATTACTGAAAGATCTATGCAAAGTATTAAGAGGAAGGAATTTTTTCATACTCATGAAAAAGTAGGGAGAAAACTGCAAAATCACTATTTCTTGCCAAGGATAAGAAAATATAAATACAGACAGCAAAGCAACTCAAACTGTAAGGGCATTGCTTGGTATTCTTCATGTTTATGTGTCATATAATGAAAAAGGCCATCAGCAAGTACAAAGTGTAAATATATTTGAAAGTGTAATGGAAACAAGGAAGCAGGCTAGGGTTATGTTCTTTGACGATTAGCACTCCCTTCTTTGCCTTTATCTTATCCTCCTGGTTATCAAAAGAGAAAGAACACAGAGAGTCATTTGTTCTCTCTCAAAGATTTTCATTTGGCCAAAATGATGACATTTACCTATATAAATACAGGAGAATTGGAAAGATGAGAACACCTTGCTTGCTGGTCAGATTTTTATGGTGTTCTTGTAGCAGAATAACTCAAAGGAGATATTCTTGCTTGGAAATAGGTGCAACAAACAAACAGGAAAAACATAGCTTCCCATATGGACTTGGTGAAGAGCAGATACGGTAGGACAATATCTTCTTTAAGATGGACTGTTTCTTATTATTTAAAAGTTGTAAAATAATCCTTCTATAAGCACATTATATCAAAAAATGACAACACAAAGATCATCTATGGGGTATAGTTATAATTATATTTAGCCTTCTCCTCAACTTTAGAAAAGTCAAAATATATAAGGGAAGTTCCCAGCAAAGGTGACAGTTGGGTATAAATTTGGCTAACATGTTCTAGGAATGTAATTGAATATTATTGTGTTTAAAATGATGAATATAAAGAACTCAGAGAAACATACACAATAATTCCAATAATGTAATTAAAAGAAATACCTTAAACAAAGCTAAATTCTGGGTAATTATATTGATCACTCTTGAACCTAGAGAAGAGATAAGGAAATTTACTACTCTCTTTTCAATGAAGCAGTGGCAAACTGGGAGGGGAACAAGGGTATATCCAGAAATTTCTGTCATAAAAATACAATAGGGGGCAGCTAGGTGGTGCAGTGGAAGCACCGGCCCTGGATTCAGGAGGACCTGAGTTCAAATCTGACCTCAGACACTTGACACTTCCTAGCTGTGTGACCCTGCGCAAGTCATTTAGCCCTCACTGCCCAGCAAAAAGTAAAAAAAAAAAAAACCCACAAAAAACAAAATGACAATAGGGATCAATACATTAAAAATTGTCTTGGAAGCTAAATCATTACTATTCCCCTAATACTGAACTGAATCTCACAATGGTGAAAGCACCTTGAATTTGAACAAATAAATTAAGCTGGTATTTGGAGATGAATGACCTCTTGACATCTTATATACCCAATGCTTGACAAGCTTCAAAACTTTCAGAAGAAACCTTTTCAGTGTCTTCGCCATTTTTATATTCCTTAGAATATGATTCAGCAAATCAATCAGTAAATATTTACTACATACTCACTAGCTGCTGGGCACTATGCTATGTTCTGAGGAGAAAACAAAAAAAAATTCCCTTCCCTCAAGGAGCTTCCAGTCAAATACAGAGACAACATGTGTGTGTGTGTATACATATATATACATATATACATACATACATATATATATGTACACAAATAGGTACATACAAGATACATGCAAAAAAGATAAAAGATAAGGCCAGAAGAGAAAGCCATTAGCATCTGAGGAGACTAGGAAAGGCCACTTATAAAAATAGCATTGAAGTTGAGTCTTGCTGGAAGTTTGGGACTCTAAGAGGCAGAAGTGAAGAGGGAGAGAAATCTAAGCTTGGGAACCAGACAGTATAATGTCTTAGAGATGAGTGTTATAGCATCATGTATATAGGATAAGTTGGCCATTATGACTAGATTGTAAGAAGATAGAAAGATAGAAAAGGGGCAGTTTGTGAAGGACTTTAAATGCTAAGCAGATGATTTAACATTTTATCCTTTGGATGGCCTGGTGAATTTTTTTTTAACTGTATAGCATTTGATCAATCTGTATCTGAAAACAAAGTTAGGCATGCAAAATTGCCAGTTTCTATCATAGGATGCTAAGCATATATGGAGATTTCATCACATGGTGGTATCAGTCCAGTGTTACTTATGGTTGGCAGCTCAGAGCTTACATCATTACTAATTACAAATCATGTATTCACCCCCCAATATCTAGAATGTGAATAATAAAATATTTCCTGAACCCTATGGTGAAAATAGCATAGTCTGAGCACAGAAAGTTGGAGAAAAAAAATACAAATGAAAAAGAATGGTCCATGTGGGAGCCGAGACAAGTTTTCATCTCTCACTAAAGTTGTAGATGCTTCTTGGAATATATCCTCAACTGGAATGGAAGCAGATGGCCAACTGAAAATTGGACTTGAAAAGGAAAGAACTAAAAATAAAATCAAAGAAAAATAAAGAAAAGGAAAGAACTGTTTGAAAGAATCATAGGTAATTTTTTGGAATTGTTCTTCATTATGCTGTCCAGCTCATCTCTTTCCTCCCTATTCAAATGCCAAGATGGTACTCGAAATATTTATGAAAAATGTAAGCAGAAATATTGATGTGTAATAATTTGCTTTAGTATACTATCATTAATATTGTTTTTCTTCTCCATTTTCATTCTCATTTGCAGAGTAAAGTTAGTAGTTGTCATAGGAAAATGAGCATAAATCACTTCTGTTCTAATGAGGCATGACACATTATATAACTGTTAACACAACAAAGAAATTCTGTGGGAATAAAAGCACAAACTATAAATATAGACTACAAGTGACCCATAATAAATTCAAGGTTATCCAATAAAATTTAATCCACCAGAAGGTGTCTCATAGAGGAGTTCCCAAAGCTATTTTCAGTGATGACTGCCTCATTGGAAGAAATAAGTAACCCAAGGCCAATTTTAGTTCCACAGAACCAAGGAAACACACTTTTCTCTTTTCAGTGGAAAGGTAGGGGACATCAGATGTGGACCTTTATATATAGTGGCACATGTGGTTACTGTTTTGAAACATTTTTTTCCATTTGTGATAAGGAGGTTTCTGTGGTGGATATGATGGGGTAGGGGTGGATATCAGGGAAAAAAAGGACACAAGGCATTGATAAAACGTTTTTTTTTGTTTAAGAAGCAAGTAGTTTCTCAAGAAGACTGCGCTGAAAAGGGAAAGCTCATTAGAATGTGATACTTTTGTTTAAAAAGCTGTTACATATCTTTGTATTCTGTCATATCTTTTATTCTCAGACTTGAATTAACACCTAAGGCTCAAAGAAGAGGCAATGGAAAGGAGATTCGGGAAACAAAACTGAGATATTCAGCACCCTGAAATTTTTAGTAGGTAAAGGACTAGAATGAATATGTTTGCTTTCAAGAATTTGTGTTGAATGAATGAATGAATGAATGAATGAATGAAGATAAGACCTTAACCACCACCTCTCCAAAAATATGAGAATTCTCTTCTTAGAGGTGGAAGGGCTTCTTTGAGAGCTTAGGCACCACTTTAGTCAAGCATTTCTTATCTCTCCTTTCCATATTTCCCCAAATTAGCAAAATGTTTCAAGAAATACTAGGCAAGCAAGAAATAGAAGCTCATTATCTACAATTTTATATATATATATATACATATATACATACATATATATATATACACACGCATATATATATATATATATATATATAATTTGCAGGAAACAGCTACCACCTTAAATATTAATGCTAAGTAAGGGGATTGTTTTGGTATATTTGCAGAGATGTGAACAGAACAATCTCCTTTTTTATCTCTGTGCAATTACTTGCTTTATAAAAATCAAATCCTTCTGTCAAGTAAAAGGAAAATGGTGTGATGATAAGAATAATCCAGATGTAGATCCAGATGAGGTATTTATGCTTACAGTATAAGGTACACATTTCTTAAATAAAACATAAACATATCCATTTTTTCCATAATTCCCCAACTAGTAAATGAGGAAGACTTGGTCACCACTGTAAGAAAGTCAAAATAATAAAGTGAGAAAAAAAGGAGTGAGATAAAGGAATGGTGATCCAAACAGCTGTTACAAAATTTTAACACTTGATCTGACTGCTCAACTATGTGGCAGACAAATTGACAGGAGAGACTTAGTTGAGTCTCAGATGGCTAGACTATGACCAGTGAATGTGGCCAAGAGTGCCAGCTGAGACCATTCTGTGTAGATTTTCCCTAGACTTTCTTTTTTCTTTCTTTCTTCTTTTTTTTGGCGGGGCAATGAGGGTTAAGTGACTTTCCCAGGGTCACACAGCTAGTAAGTGTCAAGTGTCTGAGGCCGGATTTGAACTCAGGTACTCCCAAATCCAGGGCTGGTGCTTTATCTACTGTGTCACCTAGCTGCCCCTAGACTTTCTAATTCTACCTTCCCACCCCTCACCAACTTATAACAAGTGTTACTTGCTTGGAAGCCTACTAGAGGGGAAGGGTTCAAATTGATGCTTGGAGAATTTCCTACCTTCATCTCTTTACAATTAGCCAGTAAAATGGCAAATCTGTTCACAAAATGAGACCTAGGGGGCAGCTAGGTGGCGCAGTGGATAAAGCACCGGCCTTGGATTCGGGAGTACCTGAGTTCAAATCCGGCCTCAGATACTTGACACTTACTAGCTGTGTGACCCTGGGCAAGTCACTTAACCCCCATTGCCCCACCAAAAAAACAAAAACAAACAAAATGAGACCTAGGCAGGAGTATTGACCATGGACCAGAAAAACATGAAGGAATACATCTCAGTGGGGAATTTCTTGATTACTGTTTTTGCCTGCAGCTAATGGAGCAGTCCAGATCACTGAAACTCCAAGAGACAGAGATACATCTTTATTTATTTATTTCATTTTCCAAATTGCTTTCTTTATGATAATATCACCTAAGGGCACAAATAGGAAAAATTCTATTAATTAAACTTGGATGCTATTGAGAGGTCCTAACTCTGTCAGTCTAGACAAGTTGCTCTATACTTTTAAGGCATTGTTACCAAATATATATTTAAAATAATGCTATTAATGCATCTTTAATGACAAGCAGTTATGGGTTTTCTCCCCCAAATGTTCCATTTGAGGAGCTGTACTGCCTGGATAGTTAACTAAATACAAATACCAAATGATTTAGACCTGGTACTAGCCCAGAAGAGTTGAGAAAAAGAGTGGCCAGAGATGTATTTGATTGTTCACCCATTTTTAAGTGTAACACCCTCTCTCCAATTTGATCCAGACCTGTGGCTGTCTTGTGCAATGAGGCTAAGAGCTGAAGACATAATCGTCCAGCAGCAGGGAGTTCTCATTAGGTAAACAACATAGCATTTCCAGCATCCTGTAGCAGCCAAATGGAGCAATGGCTATCTTGGGCTGGACTTGGAATCAGAAAGACCTGACTTTGATTCTTAACTCACACTTACTGCAGGACTTAACCTCTTTCAGCCTCTCTTTCCTCATCTAGATGATGGGGAATAATAATAACACTTTACCTCACAGTCCTGCAGTGAGGATCAAATGAGCTAACATTTAAAATGCTTCGCAAATCGTATAATACTATATAAATGCAATCACCATCACCATCATCATTAATTTTCTTATGTTTCTTCCCAGATTCAAGATCATGGGATGATACTGAGGTGAGAAGTTTCCAAGGGTGGCTTACCCTCTCCCCCACTACAACGAACAATGTAAGAGTCCCTATATCAAGAGGACTCAGCAATAACAAGAAAAGGATCGATGAGGGAACCCTCCATAAGGTCAATCTTATAGAAGAAAACAGCTGAAGACCAACCTAACGTGCTACAGCTTATTGAGACAAGTGCTGCCAGCTTAGGTGCAAGTTTCCTACCACCAACTACAGTAACCACTGATGGCCCCAGCTCTGTCTGAGGCATTATTTTAAAGTTATTTATAGGGGAATTTTGGGGAAGTTCAGCTGGGTAGCCACCCTTAAGCCATCTTGGCTCTGCCTCAATAAAATTCCTTTCCAATGGGTCTTTCCATCTAACTTACAACTGAAACGTCCTATATGTACTGTCTCCCCAGATTAGAATGTAAGTTCTTTGAGAGAAGGGACTATCTTCCTTTTTTAATTTGTATTCTCAGAAGTTAGTACAGTGCTTTCCACATAGTAGGCACTTAATAAATGCCTTTTCATTCCACAAACAAATCCATATGACTTAGATATTTGTCTGATGTTTCTATTAGTGCACTGTACACTGAATTCATATGTATGTTTCTCATGGATAGTCTTTTGATTCCATGCTTGGATTTTAGCCATTTCATGCAATTCAACCCAGAGGTAAACTTCTTTCAGTTATATCCTATAAATCCATTTCATGGTTTCTGGTAGGCCTTTATATCTACCATAATGGTTTCAGGACACAAAAAGTCTCCACCATACATCACTCTGGCTATCATTCTCTATTTTGTTGTTGTCCCCTCCCCTCTTCATGACTTGGATGATAGGTTGGAATTTGAGAGGGTTGTTATCTTTATCATTATCATTATTACTATTGTTATTATTTCTAAGCACAAACAATAAGACATGACTTCCTCCACAAAAATACCCCATGGAATGGCTAGGACTGTAGGTACATATACTTGGACACAAACTATTGGTAAAAATATTAAAATTCAATCAACCACTCTGATCTCTGTTCAACCTGAAGCCAAATAACTGGTTTGACTGGATTTTGTGTTATGTTGAATTTCCTTGTCGTTTCAGTGTTGTATAGAAAGCCCACGTGCCTTGTCCATTTCATAGTCATAAAACCCTAAACATAACCCTACTGTCATTTGCTATATGATTAGGAACTCCTACTGACTTAGAGGATTTTATATATATATTTCTCTGTTTCTCTCTGTCTCTGTCTCTTTCTGACTCTGTCTCCCTCTCTCCCTCCCTCCCTCCCTCCAAAAGTCTTACTTTTAAGTCAATTTTAAGCTTGAATAGCTTTATACTGCACTAACACTTTTAAGACCACACACACACACACACACACACACACACACACTCACACCTCATAGATTTTAGAGGTAGAAGAGATCATCTAGTTCTAGCTCCCTCATTTTCTAGTTGGAAAAACTGAGGCCCAGAAAAAAGAGAAAGTGATTTCCCCTAAATCATATATCAAAGTAGTAGCAGAGTTGGGAGTAAAATGAAGGTCTTGAGTTATATTACGATGCACTTACTTCAAACAACATGTATCACTAACCTAGACAAACAAGCTAACATGGAACCACATAACTGGAAATGTGACAAGTTGGAAGAGGATCTTCAATACCATCAAGTCCAGCCACCTCATATTATAGAAGAGAAAAGTGAGGCTCAGAGAGGGTAAGGGCACACAGAATTAAGCATCTTAGGAAATGGATACACTTACTCAAAGATATGATATACATTAACTATGACAGATTTTGTTTTGTTGTAAAGAGAAAGAGGTTGATTGAGGCCAGTGTGTAGAAGGACTGCCAGTTAATAGGGAAGCTAAGTTACCCCTCCTCCCCTGAGTGGAAGAAACTCATCCAAAGAGAATTCCATTTGAACCACAAGCAGCATTAGCCCAAACAAGCATTAAGATGATCCTTTACCAGGGAACACTGAGTATTCAGTGTCATTAAGCTGTGTGTTCTCAGGGACAGAGCAGAGAAGTAAAGCTATTACTTGCATTAAAAATTAATTAGTTGTGGTGGAAAAAGAACAGAGAGTTATATATGCCAAGATTGAACTTACAGAGGTCAACCACTCAACAGCACAGTCATAGAGAAAAAAAAATATTGTCTCTACAAATTTTGCTTCCACAATCCCTCCTACCCACAGGTGTTAGATTTTTTCCCAGAGACTCATTAATTAAACATTTGCTTAGTACCTACTGAGTAAAGGGCACTGTGCCCTGGGGATACAAGGCTATATATAATGCAATCCCTACTCTCAAGGACACTGCAATCTAATTTGGGAGGGGGCGGGGCTACACGTACACATAACTATGATACAAGGAACCAGACTAAACAAAATAGTAGGAGAAATTGAGCAGGGATCAGTCACTTTTCTAAGCTGAATAAGGCATGGAAGCAGAGAAGTTGAGGAAGGCTTTGTGAAGGAGATGAGCCTTGAAGGAATGGAGGGCCCTCAATACATGGAGGTGGAGATGAGGAGTGAAGATCCATTCACTGCATAGAACACAGCCTGGTCAAAGGAATGAAGAGGAGAAGATAAGAATGGAGGGTAGTTTAGTTTTATCACAATATAAAGCATGCCTTAGAAAGCAGTTTAGTCAAAACCAATGCAACCAAGATTAGAAGAAAAGCAGAAAGTTGGGAAACAATTTTTTACATCCAGTATTTCTGATAAAGGCCTCATTTCTAAAATATGTAGAGGACTGAATCAAATTTTTAGGAATACAAGTCATTCTCCAATTGAGAAATGTCAAAGGATATGAATAGGCAGTTTTAAGATGAAGAAATTAAAGCTATCTGCAGCCATATAAAAAATGTTCTTAATCACTACTTATTGGAGAAATGCAGATTAAAACTACTCTGAGGTACCAACTCAAACCTCTCCAATTGGCCAATATAACAAAAAAAAGGAAAATGATAAATGTTGGAGAAAATACAGGAAAACTGGAACACTAATATTGTTGGTGTATTTGTGAACTCATCCAACCATTCTGGAGAGGAATTTTGGCATAGCCCTTGACCCAGAAATACCACTACAATATCTATATTCCAAGGAGATAATTAAAAAGGGGAAAAGACCCACATGTACAAAAATATTTATAGCTGCCCATTTTGTAGTGGCAAAGAATTGGAAATTTAGGGGATGCCCATCAATTGAGAAATGGCTAAACAAGTTGTGGTCTATGAATGTGATGGAATACTATTGTGCTGTAAAAAATGATGAGCAGGGGGGCAGCTAGGTGGCACAGTGGACAAAGCACTGGCCCTGGATTCAGGAGGACTTGAGTTCAAATCTGATCTCAGACACTTGACATTTACTAGCTGTGTGACCTTGGGCAAGTCACTTAACCTTCATTGCCCCGCCCCCCAAGAAAAACTGATGAGCAGGGATTTCCAGGGCGGAGCCAAGATGGCAGAGGAAAGACAGTAAGCTCTCAGAACTTGCCACATGATCATTCCCAAAAACCTCCAAATAATGCCATAGGACAATTCCTGGAGCAGCAGAACCCCCAAAAGAACAGGCAGATTATTTTCCAGCCGAAGACAGCTTAGAAAGTCGGCAAAAGGGGGCCGCTGTGCCGGGGCAGGAGAGGAACCAAATCCTGTTGTCACGCTGACACAGATTCAGTCCCAGACAGGTTTTGCCAGAGAAAACGACCCCTAGAGCCTCTGAATCAGCTGCAACACCAGCATCTTCTGGAACTAAGCTCATGGTCTGGTGAGAGGGCTGAGCAGTTGGCTGGGGGAAGATTACAGGGGTCTCTGCTGGCACTGAGGTGGAACTTGTGTGTTTCACCCCTGCTGGGAACCAGGAAGTAGGCTTCAGTAGCACTTACCCAGGTGAGGGAGGGAAGCAGGCTCATTGGAGCTAACAACCACAACACAAAGTTTTGTTGTCTGGTTAATTAGCAAGTTAGCCTGGAGTTATCTACAGACCAGAGAACATGCCAGGTAAGTGAAGAATCTGCCCCTCCTTAAATCATACCGCCTGGGACCTCCTGAAGCTTGGGACTGTGCAGCCTGGAAACAGTGTCCCACTTTAAGAAGGTGTTGACAGGCAAGTTGAGCACACAGAGAAAGATGAGGACCATGGAAAGTTTCTTTAGTGACAAGGATGATCGAGGTACACCCTGAGAAGAGGATAGCAACATCAGGGCTCCTACATCAAAAGATTCCAAGAAAAATATGAATTAGTCTCAGGCCATAGAGGCGCTCACAAAGGACTTTGAAGATAAAGTAAGAGAGGTAAAAGAAAAAATGGAAAGAGAAATAAGAATGATGCAGGAGGTTCATGAAAAAAAATTCAATAGCTTGAAAAGCCAAATTGGCCAAATGGAAAAGGAGGTAAAAAAGCTCTCTGAAGAAAATCATTGCTTAAAATTAGGATTGAGCAAATAGAAGCTAATGATTTTATGAGAAATCAAGACACAATAAATTTGAATGAATAAAAAAAATAGAGGGCAATGTGAAATATCTCCTTTGAAAAAAAGCTGACCTGGAAAATAGATCCAGGAGAGATAATTTGAAAATTATTGGACTACCTGAAAACCATGATCAAGGAAAGTGCTTAGACATCATCTCCCAGGAAATTGTCTGGGAAAATTGCCCTGATATTCTAGAAACAGAAAATAAAATAGAAATTGAAAGAATCCACCAATCATTTCCTGAAAGAGATCCCCAAATGAAAACTCCCAGGAATATTATAGCCAAATCCCAGAGTTACCAGGTCAAGGTGAAAATATTGCAAGCAGGCACAAAGAAAAAAATTCAAGTACTGTGGAGCCACAGTCAGGGTAGCACAATATCTAGTAGCTTCTTCATTAAAGGATTGGAGGGCATGGAACATGATATTCCAGAGGGCAAAGGAATTGGGATTACAACCAAGAATCACCTATTCAGCAAAACTGAGTATAATCTTTTAGGGGGAAAATGGGATTTCAATGAAAAAGAGGACTTTAAGGTATTTTTGATGAAAAGACCTGAAATGAATAGAAAATTTGACTTTCAAATACAAGACCCTAGAGAAGCATAAAAAGGTAAACAGGAAAAAGAAATTAAGAGGGATGTTAAAAGGTTAAACTGTTTACATTCCTACATGAGAAGATTATACATCTAACTCATAAGAACTTTCTCAGTATTAGGGCAGATGATAGAAATAAATTTAGTAAGAGGGCACAGGTGGGAATTGATTATGAAGAGATGATATCTGCAAGGCATTTATTTTTTATTTATCTTTTCTGTGGTGTGGTTGGAGTTGAGTGACATGCCTCACATTGTGCAGTGGGTGAGTGTCTTATGTCTGAGGCAGTATTTGGTCCACCTGGGTCCAAGGTGGTTTTTTATCCACTGTGACACCTAGCTGCCCCATGATGATATCTTTAGGGTAAAATTGAGGGATGATAGGAATGCACTGGGGGAGGGGGAAGGGAAGAGATAGAATGGGGTGAAATCTCACATGAAAGAAAGAGGAAAG
The DNA here is from genome assembly GCF_019393635.1 of Dromiciops gliroides. Lineage (NCBI taxonomy): Eukaryota > Metazoa > Chordata > Mammalia > Microbiotheria > Microbiotheriidae > Dromiciops > Dromiciops gliroides. The sequence goes on along the minus strand of NC_057867.1, from coordinate 59,168,775 downwards.
GGCTTATGGAGTGGGGGGAGATATGGGGGAGGAATGAGGCAGTGAATGAGCCTTACACTCATCAAAATTGGCTCAAAGACCTTAATCTCATCAGAGTTGGCTCAAGGAGACAATAATACACATACTCAATTGGGTGGAGTAATCTATATAACCCTGCAGGAAAGTAGGAGGGGAAGGGGATTAGGAGGGAGGGGTGAAAGAAGGGAAAGCAGATTGAGGGAGAGGGCAGTCAGAAGCAAATCACTTTTGAGGAGGAATAGGGTGAAAGAAAATAGAAAATAGAGTAAATATCATGGGGAAGGGAACAGGATGGAGGGAAACAGTTAACAATAGTAATGGTAAAAAAAATTTTGAGCAGAGGCAAGAGTAATGTAAGATGATGATTATTGATTGATGGATGGATGGATTGATGATGATTGGATGAAGATGGGGATTGATTGATGACAATGAGCATGTATTGATGATGATGAGAATTATTGATGATGATTATGAAATGTATGGTACCTACTTTGCTGGGCTATTGTGAAGAAAATTCTTTGTCAGGTATAAGGCACTATATAAATATTATCTATTATTATTGTTGCAAGAATCAACCTCATGGGTTTATTCTAAGGAAATTTCTCTTTAAAGTACTATATAAATGTTGTTTACTATTAAAAATGATGAGCAGGATGCTATCAGAAAAACCCAAAAGACCTACATGAGCTGATGCAATGTGAAATATACTGTATATAAAATAACAACAGCACTTTAAGATGATCTGCTATGAATGCCTTGCTTATTTTCAGCAATGCAATAATCCAAGAACCCTGAAGGTCCTATGAAAAATGCAGTCCATCTACAGAAAGAGAACTGATGGTGTCTGAATACAGATTGAAGCATAATTTTTTGTTTGTTAGTTCCTTTATAAAAAGTTTTGTTTTTGTCTGTTTTCTTTTACAACCTGGCTAATTTGGAAATGTTTTGCATGACTGCTCATGTATAGCTTATATTGAATTGCTTGAGTTCTTGGGATGTGGAGGGAGAGAGGAAGAGAATTTGGAACACACAAAGTTTTTTAACAAAAATTTGATGTCAAAATTTGTATTTACATGTAATTTGGGAAAATAAAACAATGGTAGAAAAAAAGAAATGATGAGCAGGCAGATTTCAGAAAAAACTTCAACTTAATGAATTAATGCTGAGTGAAATGAGCAGAACCAAGAGAACATTGTACACAGTATCAATAACATTGTGTGATGATCAATTGTGATAGACTTAGCTCTTCTTGGCAATACTGTAATCCAAGACAGTGCCCAAAGACTCATGATGGAAAATGCTCTCCAAATCCAGAAAAAAAAAAAAAACTATGGCGTATGAATGCAGATTGAAGTATACTATTTTCACTTTTCTTGTTGTTGGGTTTTTTGTTTCTTCTTTCTTGTGTTTTTTTTTCCTTTTGTTCTGATTCTTTTCTCACAACAAGACTAAAGTAGAAATATGTTTAATATGATTGTAATATATAACCTTATAATAGATTGCTTGCTGGCTTCAAGGATGGGGAGGGAAGGAGAAAAATTTGGAACTCAAAAGCTTATAAAAATTTATGTTGAAAACTATCTTTACACATGATTGGAAAAAATAAAATAAAATACAATTAAACAAAGAAATCAGTTTAGGAAGGGAAATAGTATACAATAAGGTTGAAGGGCCTTAAATGCCGAGACTTGGACATAATGCATTATTTGAAAGGTAATGGGGACTGACTGAAGGCTTTTTAATACAAGAACTGAAGATGGGGGCTGATAAAAGGGAGAACAGATTCGGGGAGGCAGGGGTAAGAAGCAAAAGGTTGGTGAGGAGGAATAGGATGAAAGAAGGGGGGAAAGTACAAAGGCGGTAAATAGAATGGAGGGAAATAGACAGCTAGTAATAATAACTGTGAATGTGAATGGGATGAACTCTGCCACAAAACGGAAGCAGATAGCAGAGTGGATTAAAAACCAGAATTGTACAATATTCTGTTTACAAGAAACACATTTGAAGCAGAGAGATACACACAGAGTAAAGGTAAAAGGTTGGAGCAGAAGATATTGTGCTTCAGCTGAAGTAAAAAAAGCAGGGGTAGCAATCCTTATCTCAGACAAAGCAAAGGCAAAAATAGATCTAATTAAAAGAGGTAAGGGAGGAAATTACATCTTGCTAAAAGGTACTATAGATAAAGAAGTAATATCAATACTAAACATGTATGCACCAAGTGGTATAGCATCCGAATTCTTAGAGGAGAAATTAAATGAGATACAAGAGGAAATAGCAAAACTATACTAGTAGGGGAAATTTTATATCTCTAAATGTTTACATCAATAAAAAAGAGAAAGAGGAGATCAATGAATTGGGCGTGCATCTTAAAAAGCTAGAAAAAGAATAAACTTTAAATCCCCAATTAAATACTAAATTAGAAATTCTGAAAATTAAAGGAGAAATTAATAAAACTGAAAGCATGAAAACTATAGAATTAATCAATAAAACTAAGAGCTGGTTTTATGAAAAAAACAATAAAATAGATAAACCATTGTTTAATTTGATTTAAAAAAAGAAAGAAGAAAACCAAATTACCAACATCAAAAATGAAAGGGGTGATTTTACCACCAATGAAGTAGAAATTAACGCAATAATTAGGAACTGTTTTGCTCAACTGTATGCCAATAAACTTGACAATCTAAATGAAATAGATAAATATTTACAAAAATACAAACTGCCCAGGTTAACTGAAGAGGAAATAAAATCCTTAAATAAATCCATATCAGAAAAAGACATTGAACAAGCCATTAGTGAACTCCCTAAAAAAAAAATCTCCAGGGCCAGATGGGTGAAGTAAATTCTAGGGGACAGCTAGGTGGTGCAGTGGATAAAGCACTGGCCGTGGATTCAGGAGGACCTGAGTTCAAATCCAGTCTCAGACACTTGACACTTACTAGCTGTGTGACCCTGGGCAAGTCACTTAACCCCCATTGCCTCGCTAAAAAAAAAAAAGAAAAAGAAAAAGAAGAAACAAGTGAATTCTACCAAACATTTAAAGAACAATTAATTCCAATATTATTAAAATTATTTGGAAAAATAGGTGAAGGAGTTCTACTAAATTCTTTTTATGACAGAAATACAGTGTTAATACCAAAACCAGGCAGAGACAAAACAGAGAAATAAAATTATAGACCAATTTCCCTAATGAATATTGATGCAAAAATCTTAAATAAGATATTAGGAAGGAGATTACAGCAAGTGATCACCAGGATAATACACTATGACCAGGTGGGATTTATACCAGGAATGCAGGGCTGGTTCAACATTAGGAAAAGTATCAACATAATCAACCACATCAATAAGAACACTAACCAAAATCATATAATTATCTCAATAGATGCAGAGAATCAGCTTTTGACAAAACACAGCACCCACTCCTAATAAAAACATTAGAGAGCTTAGGAATAGGTGGAGCTTTCCTTAAAATAATGAGCAGTATCTACCTAAAACCATCAGCAAGCATTATATGTAATGGAGATAAGTTAGAGGCCTTCCCAAGAAGATCAGGGGTGAAACAGGGATGTCCATTATCACCTCTATCATTTAATATTGTACTAAAAATGTTAGCTTTAGCAATCAGAGAAGAAAAAGAAATTAACGGAATTAGAATAGGCAAGGAGGAAACAAAACTATCACTCTTTGCAGATGATATGATGGTCTACTTAAAGAATCCTAGAGAATCAACTTAAAAATTATTTGAAACAATTAACAACTTTAGCAAAGTAGCAGGATATAAAATAAATCCACATAAATCATCAGCATTTCTATACATGACCAACAAAGTCCAGCAGCAAGAGATAGAAAGAGAAATTCCATTTAAAGTAACAGTAGACAATATAAAATACTTGGGATTCTACTTGCCAAGACAAACTCAGGAACTCTATGAACACAATTACAAAACACTTTTCACACAAATCACATCAGATATAAGTAATTGGAAAAATATCAACTGCTCATGGACAGGCCGAGCTAATATAATAAAAATGACAATTCTATCTAAATTAATTTACTTCTTCATTGCCATACCAATCAGAATATCTAAAAATTATTTTATAGAGCTAGAAAAAATAATAACAAAAGGTCAAGAATATTAAGGGAACTAATGAAAAAAAATGCACAGGAAGGTGGGCTAGCTGTACCAAATCTGAAGATTTACTATAAAGCGGCAGTCATCAAAACTATCTGGTACTGGCTAAAAAATAGAGTGGAGGATCAATGGAATAGGGTAGGCACAGGAGACATAATAGTAAATGACTTTAGTAATGTACTGTTTGATAAACCCAAAGACTCCAGTTCTGTCAACTCAGTATTTGACAAAAACTGTCGGCAAAACTGGAAGAGAGTATGGCAGAAACTAGGCATAGACCAGCATCTGACACCTTATACAAAAATAAGATCAAAATGGGTACATGATTTAGACATAGAAGGTGATACCATAGGTAAATTAGGAGAGGAAGGAATAGTTTACCTTTCAGATCTTTGGAAAGGAGAACAGTTTATGACCAAACAAGAGATAGGGAATATTATGAAATGCAAAGTGGATGATTTTGATTACATTAAATTTAAAAGGTTTTGTACAAACAGAAGTAATGGATCCAAAATTAGAAGGGAGACAAAAAGCTGGGAAACAATTTTTATAGCCAGTACTTCTGATAAAGGCCTCATTTGTAAAATATATTGGGAACTAAATCAAATCTATAAGAATCTAAGTCATTCCCCAATTAAGAAATGGTCAAAGGATAGGAACAGGCAGTTTTCCGATGAAGAAATCAAAGCTTTCTATTGCCATATGAAAAAATGCTCTAAATCACTATTGATTAGAGAGATGTGAATTAAAACCACTCTGAGGTACCACCTGACATCTATCAGATTGGCTAATATGACAAAAAAGGAAAATAATAAATGTTGGAGAAGCTGTGGAAAAATTGGAACACTCATGCATTGTTGGTGGAGCTGTGAACTGATCCAACCATTCTGGAGAACAGTTTGGAACTATGCCCAAAGGGCTATAAAACTTTGCATACCCTTTGACCCAGCAATACCACTATTAGGTCTTTTTCCCAAAGAGATCATAAAAAGGGGGAAAGGACCCACATGTACAAAAATATTTATAGCTACTCTTTTTGTGGTGGCAAGGAATTGGAAGTTGAGGGGGTGCCCATCAATTAGGGAATGGCTGAACAAGTTGTGGTATATGAATGTAATGGAATACTATTGTGCTATAAGAAATGAGGAGCAAGAGGATTTCAGAGAATCCTGGAAGGACTTGCATGAACTGATGATGAGTGAGATGAACAGAACCAGGAGAATATTATACACAGTATCAAAAACATTGTGTGTTGATCAACTGTGATAGACTTGATTCTTCTCAGCAATACAATGGTCCAAGATAGTTCCAAAGGACTCATGATGGAAAATGCTCTCCAAATCCAGAAAAAAAGAACTGTTGAATCTGGATGCAGATTGAACCATGCTATTTCTATTGTGGTTTTTGTTGTTGTTGTTTTACTTTTTTGAGGTTTTTCCTTTTTGCTTTGATTCTTCTCTCATAACATGACTAATGCAGAAATATGTTTATGTGATTGTACGTATATAACCTATATCAGATTACTTGCTGTCTTGGGGAGGGGAGAGGGAGGGGAGGGAGGGAGAAAAATTTGAAACTGGAAATCTTATAAAAACAATTGTTGAAAACTATCTCTAAATGCAACTGGAAAATAATAAAATATTTATATGGGAAAAAATAAATAACTGAAGGTAGAAAGACTAATTAGGAGGCTAATAAAATATTTTATGTATGGAGGGCAAATAAGGGTGGTGTAATAGGAGTTGAGAGGAGGGGACAAGAAGGATAGTGACCTTATTAGATGTATGGGATAAAGGAGACGGAATGGTCAAAGAGGAGACCTAGGTTATAAGCCTTAATGACTAGAAGATGTTGATACTAGCAACAGAATTAATGAACCTAGAGAAGGGGCACATTTTATTTCAAGAATAGGAATCTAATGGGGGCAGTTTGGTGGTACAGTGGATAGAGCACCGGCCCTGGATTCAGGAGGACCTGAGTTCAAATCCAGCCTCAGATACTTGACACTTACTAGCTGTGTGACCCTGGGCAAGTCACTTAACCCTCACTGCCCTGCAAAAACCAAACCAAAAAAAACCCCAACAAAGCAAACAAACAAAAAGAATAGGAATCCAAGTTCAGAAGATGGCATTTGAAATGCTGAGATCTCCATCCAACTAAAGAATTATAAGACTGGATATCTGAGAGGAATGTGGGTATGCAGATAAAAGATTTAGGAACTATGGACATAGAAGTAATAACTGAAGTCAAGGGAATGGATGAGATAACCAAGGGAAAGAGTGATTGAAGAGGGAGAAGAACAGAACCTTGGGGACCACCCCTATTTAAAGAGCAAGAAGAGGATGAAGAACTTAAAAATGAGACAGAGAGTAGATAAAGAGGTATGATGGACACTAAGAGAGTGCAGTGTCACAGAAGTGAAGGGATAAAAGGGTATCTAGGAGGAAGTAGTGCAGAATGTCAAAAGATGGAGCCAGCAGACACATCTGTTGGTGCATTTGAATTGAAGTCGATCGCCAAATGCCTTGAGGATTTTTTTGCAAGAAACCTTCAAAATCTGTTTTTGGGGGTTATAGGGGAGTCATTACCCAAATGGCATTCCCTACCTGGAAGCCTGCCCTATCTGTTGACATATCATCAGAATTACATGGAACATGTTTCAAACAGACCTCCTGAAGAAAGATATAAAAAAAGTAATGGCGAATGAGGACTAAATACAGGAAAATCTGTGGTCTAACCAGAAAACTTATTTGCAATGCTTACCAAATTGCTCTATTCTCTCATAGAAAACTGTTTTCAGACTACTAAACTTCCAGATCTTATTCAGGTAAACTGCTGGGTAACAATGCCTTCCTTCTCCATTTTATACTTTTGATATTGCTTTCTTGAATCCAAGAAAAAGACATTTGACCCTTCTTAATTTCATTATACTACATTCAGCCTAGTGTTCTATCCTGTTGGGATAATTTTAGAGTTTAACTATCATCTGGCATGTTAGCTATACCTCCTTGTGTTATCAAGTCTGCAAATGGCACAAAACTGAGAGGTATAGCTAACATGCTAAATGATAGTTGAGCTAGAGCTCATGGTTTTAGAAAACCATGGATAGAACATTGAATTGAATCTATTACTGTAAAATAGAAAAGGATAAAAAAAATAAATAATGAACATTTTAAAAAGAGAAGAATAAAAAAAGGACAGACAGATCATAGAGGGATAGATGAATAGATGAATAATACATACATACATATACACATACATACATACATACATACATACATAGAAAGATAGAACATTTATTAAGCAGTTACTGTGTGCTAAGTGCCAGGCATTGTGCTAAGTGCTAGGGATTCTAAAACAAAGTGGTCCCTACTCTCAATGAGCTTATATTCTAAGTGGGGAAGACAACAAAAGTAGGTAGAAAGGAGGGGAATGGGGACTCATAGGTGGACTGTGAGAGGGGAGGAAAGTGAACAGCACGGTCTAGACTTGTAATGCTATGGTAATTCTAGGCAAGCCTCTACCAATCATCGAACTAGCCTCAGGGTAGTCATCCTCAGAGGGAAAGCTAGCTAGTAAGTCAGGAGAGGTTCACAGTCTTCACCAGGCTGCCAAAGAGTTCCATGACACAACAAAAGTTGAGAACCTCTGCTCTAGAATATGCACAAGTATCAGGACTTGAGTTTCTTTCTTTCTTTTTTTTTGGGGTGAGGCAATTGGGGTTAAGTGACTTGCCCAGGGTCACACAGCTAGTAAGTGTTAAGTGTCTGAGGCCGGATTTGAACTCAGGTACTCCTGAATCCAGGGCCGGTACTCTATCCATTGTGCCACCTAGCTGCCCCAGGACTTGAGTTTCAAAAGCCTTCACAGGTAGGTCATTTAGTCTACCATGTTATAACTGAGTAATAATCCTCTCCATCGTATCCTGAAAACTAAGTCAGTCATCAGAAAGGGAAAATTTCAGTCCACTTGGTATTTAGTTAGATCATGCCAATGTGCTAGTTTTTTTTCAATGAATTGACTATGTCATGGATACATTATAGTGATAGCTAAGTATCCTTTATCACTGCACTGCTACTGTTTTTAGAGAATGTCAGAGGATCAGAGCCACACTAGGGTAGGATAGCTGAGGCCAAAATCCAGGGGAGGGGACATGATTCCTATTGAAGATGGTCTGCTTCCTTCCCTTCACACATACACTTACCTGAATGCTCCAGGTGCTAGGATTACTAGCTACAGTGCTGTTGAGAAAGGGATAAAATGTAGCACTTGGCCACAACCAGGGAATTCCAAAGTGATGATAACTTTTTTCTTCCAAAATAATTTAAAACTTTCTCTGCTTATTCTGAAGTGTTTGTATGCGTTGATTATGCCCTCTGAGAAAAGTTAGTCAAAAGAACAAGATGAAAAGGAATGTACCTGTGTCACCATGGATATTTCCAGTTTGTTAATCTGGGAAATACCCTAAGGCCATAATCATAAAGCAACTACTCCATCAGCATTGTTCTTTTTTTTAATGCCTTGAGGAGAAAAGCAAGGCTGTTAATTTCACCTGGAAAAAATAAGAAAGCCACCAAAACAGCCAAAATCTGAAATGGGGCAGGCTTAAAAAAACATTTCTCAATTCACTGTCGGGAACATCTTCAAGAATTTCATCTACTCTTAAGGAAGAGTTTACATATGGAAAGAACTAGGCTCAATAATAGTGTATTTCATGTGGCAAAAGCAAAAATCCGAATAGTTGAAGAGCAAAGCTAGAGACCTAGGTAATACTTTGAATGCATTTATAATATGGGATTCATATTTCCACAAAAAATATTTAAGTCATTAAAGTGCTTGATTCTATCTATTGGTCGTTATGTGAATGGAAAAGAAATGTGAGTTATAGAAGGGATTCTGAAGAACCATACTTATTTTTTTGTCTTCAAAGACACCTATGAGACCAAGAATTTCTTTTTCTATTCAATCCTAGTCTGAGAGTAGTCAGGGCTAAAACAAAATAGCACTTTGGGGGGGGGCAATGAGGGTTAAGTGACTTGCCCAGGGTCACACAGCTTATAAGTTTCAAGTATCTGAGGCTGGATTTGAACTCATGTCCTCCTGAATCCAGAGCCAGTGCTTTATCCACCGCGCCACCTAGCTGCCCCCTAAACTAGTACTTTTGGAAACCATTTTTTGCTTAGGAGATTTAGTGCAACAGAGAAGCAGCATGCTGCAGAGGAAAGAATATGGACTGGAGAATGGAAATGAGAGTTTGAAACATGCTTCTGACACAACTAGCTTATGTGGCCTCGGACAAGTCATTTCTCTGGTTTCTCAACAGAAATAGTGCAAATTCCTGCCTCCTGCTGAAAATCCATCTTTGACATTAAAGGTCATATGCTCAGCTTGGTAAGACTTGATATTTTGAGCAGCAAACTAATTTTCTTTGCTTCTCTGAATGTCATATTCTCTGCTTTTAGTTTCTTATGGTCACAGAATCACAAAATGTCAGAATGTAAAGGACCTCAGAGGCCATTTTCTTTCCAACCCCAAACTTCACAAGACTTCCCTCTTTAGTAAGTGGTTATCTAACCTCAACTAGAAGATATCTTGTGAGGGAGAAACCACTACCTCTATATGGTGGTCGTGGATAGTTCCACTCTAGGTCCTATATTATTTCTGGCCTCGTCTGGGAACTCTCCAATTTCTCAGTGTCCTTAAACTGTGGCACCACAACAACTGAGATATGGTATGACCAAGGCAGTTGGCAGCAGAATTAGCCTCCCTAGTTCTAGAACTAGATTTCTTTTGATTCAGCCTAAGATTGCATGAGCTTTGGGAGTTTTAAATATCTATTATATAATAAACATGTATTGTTTTAGAAATATCAAAATAGATTTTAAGTATAACATCATTTATGAAGAATTATTAAAATAATTTTTATAGTTTAAAATTTATTATTCATTCCTATTAAATTTCATCTTATTAGATCCATCCCAATGTTCTAACCTGTCAAGATCTCTTTAGTTCCTGATTCTGGCATTGGATATGTTATCTGTCTTTCCCAGCTCAATGAAAATTGCATAGAGATGCAACCTATGGCTTTATCTAAGATGATAAAAATGTTTAAAAACCACAGTGATGAGCTGTGTGACCCTGGACAAGTCACTTAACCCTCACTGCCCTGCAAAAACAAAACAAAACAGGGGCAGCTACGTGGCGCAGTGGATAAAGCACCAGCCCTGGATTCAGGAGTACCTGAGTTCAAATCCGGCCTCAGACACTTGACACTTACTAGCTGTGTGACCCTGAGCAAGTCACTTAACCCCCATTGCTCCGCAAAAAACCAAAACAAAACAAACAAAAAAAACCAGGGCCAAGCACAGATCTCTGGAATACTCAAGAAGAGATCTCCTTTTAAACTAACATCAAAACATTAATGACTTCTCTTGAGACTCAGCCAATCAACCAGTTTTGGATCCATCTAAGTTAATTATCACCTAGCTTATAACATTCCATTTTGTCCATGTGACTAGCATCACAGGCTGTCAAATGCTTTGCTAAAATCCAGGTTATCTATACCAGTTTAAGAAGGAACTATAATCTTCCATGAACTCTATTTTAGGGGAAGGGAATTTTACAGACCAGGGCAATATTTCTTAGTTAAAATAGTTTTTTGTAGCTTACAAAGAGGTCAGCTAACAAGGCTGAATTGAAATTAAAATCCTCCAAAAGCCCAAGCTTTCATTTCTTTCCTAAAATGGCTAAAATGTTCCTCAGTTAAGGAGGCAAGGGTTAGATATAGGTAGTTTCTAGGGGCTAAACCTAAAAAAAACATACTATCAATCCATGGGCATGTTCGAGACATTCATTTGACAATAACAATCTCCATGGAGCAAAGGATTCTAGGTTGTTTTATTAATTTCACAAATGCCCTCTCCCACTGAAATAAAAACACCCCACTTCACCCCTATTCTCACTTTACACAAAGGCCCATCAGCGGGAGAATCGATTTTTGAATGCCTTGATAGTTTTGGCCATCATTGGGGCAATTTTTCTCACAGGTGTTTTTCTGGAATCACAAGAACCACTGCTACTAGCTAATGGTGTTGAGTGAGTACTACTAGTACTAGCACCAGTATATGGTTGTACATTGCTTCTACCATAGTGGGTGGTTGGGGTGTATAGGCCAGGGTTGGTCTTAATCATTTCAGGAACAGTTGCTCTGCCAGTGCCAAATTTTTCCTGCTTCTTTCTAACATCCCGAGGTGGTTTGGCCACAGAATTGACAAAGGCCATCATAGTCTGACGGCCTTTGGGTTTACTAGCATGAGCTGATCGGATATTCTCTGTTAAAAATAGCAGCCGCTGCTCTCGGGCCTTCTGAAGCCTAAGGTATAGCTCCTTCCAGGACTCAAATTCTCTTGGTCTTTCCCTTGTAAAATCTCGATTACAATGAATTTTCCATAACTTATCGGTGTTCTCCGTTAATAACTGGTTGTATTCCTCAATTCTATGCAGTTGTTTAGGTGTACATTTCTCCAGAACGGGTTCCAGCACAGTATAGGGTACATTTCCAACATCAAAGATGGAGTCCAGATTGTTATTGAGGACCCTGATACATTGCTGGTAAAGCGATATTAATTTTGGTTGGTAAACACATTTGGGTCCTGAATAAACTTGCATCTTTGAATTCATTCTTCGTCCTGTAAATCCAACTCCTTCTTCTTCATGGTAGGAGGATGCTGTTTTCTTCTTTGGCTTCAAGGGGAGAGGTGTTTCAAAAGATGGTAAGTGACAACTTGCTTGTACTGTAGGCAAGGTGTTATCTCCTGAGTGTGGCGTAACATGAGTGGAGATATTTTTCACTTTGGCCAACACAGCTCCAGATGGTTGTATCTCTGGATTGCCATAATTCATCCTAGGCAGCTTCTGAGCCAAATCTGGGCTTCTACTATCAGTTATGGCACTATTCTCTTTAACGTGACCTTTGTCTTCATGAATTACACTTGGGATTTTTATGTTATCTTTCCTTTGTGGCTGCCAGGCATAGCTGAAATTAGAACCAGAAGACGTGGTGGGCTGTTCGTTTTTATCATATGGTTCTGGCACCCCAGACTCTTGAAGGCAGCTCGCTCTGCTTTTGTGGGAGTTGGGGGCTTTGTATTTCCCCTCCTGGGTCTGGAAATTGGTAGACACTCCCTTGTCTTTTAATTGGTTCCCTACATCCAACAAGTCCTTACTTAGTTGGGTTGCTTCCAGTCCGGGTTTTGGAGTATCCTGGTGTTTTGTTTTTGTAATTTGTTTTACAAAAGCTAACTCCAATGGAGGAAAATACTTTTTGACACTGCAGCTCTCTTTATCTTTTTCTCCCCTAGTAGCATCCTTCTGTTTCTCCTTTGTGTCACTTCCTGAGGGTGGCCTTTGGCACATTTCTTTGGCTGCAACATTAAATAATGTTTCTTTGCTCAAAGCAACATTTTTCTTTTGTCCCTCAATGTCCAGTTGATATTTTTCATTTTGATGTAATAATCTGTGTTCTCTACTCTCATTAAAAGACCCTGGTTTTACCTGGGATGGTTCACCTAGTTGCCTCTCTTGCATGGTCTTTACTTTGTCTTGAATGCGGAGGCCTGAGTCTTTACCAAGTTTCTGGTCTCTCGCTTCCTGGGGGCTGGAATAACCTATGTTGAGCTGTTGAAGGCTGGTAGAAGGCTGCGATTGAACTTGGCCACTGCCTGGACAATCCAACAGTAACATCTGATTACATCGTTTTCTTTCTTCTCTTCTATCACTATCAGGTGATATTGTGAGGCTTCTCTCTAGCTCCCAGAGCTTTGGATGTTTTTTCTCTCTAAAATCTGGGCTCGGTGGCTGGCTGTACGAAGATGTCCAAGTATTCTGGAAGTCACCTTCCTTAGAAAAAACATCATGGGGCCGTTTCCTAGGGTGGCTCCTCTCGAAATCCTGCTCCTCCCAATCTAAGTCAGAATCAGAGTCTTCATCAACAGGGACTAGATTTTTCCATCGCCCCATTATATTCCGAGCCATGGCACCCACCTCTTCGTATTTGCATAGACTGCTCACCGTCTTGGCAATGCCTGTCTCAGCCAGAATATCCACCGTCACCGGTACATCGTTAAGCCTTTTCATATATTTCAACACCTTCTTCGGATGCGGGAGCCAGAGCAATCCTGCCTGGAGTTGCTCTACCGTCTCCATCACCGCAGCCTCCTGTTCAGAGGCCATGGTTGCTAGTGTCAAAGTGTTCTGGTCTCCAAGGCTAGAAGTACCTTCGGACACCTCCATCTTGAAGGGGCCTCGGGGGAGCAGGCAGAGGGAAGGGCTTCTTCCTGGGCTCTTCACTGGATCAGGCCAACGCAGAACTCAGGAACACAAATTTAAAAATAATAATAATAATAATAACATCTCTGACTTATGCTTTTCTGTCACAGACATTTGTAGAAACACTCCTCCCCTCACCTTTGACCACCCCTTGCCCTCTCCCATGGAACCTTCCCTTTTAGTTACGTCTAAACAATGGAGATGGCGATGCTTATACGTCATACCTCGGGACCCTAGCCTTAGTACCATTGCTTTGAGTTCTCCCCGTTTCCCGTCCCCCACTCCTCCACCCTCCACCCCCCCCACCCCACCCCACCCCTGCTCCCAAAGGAAGTATGTTTCATTATCTGTCCCAAGTGGTTGTTACTGGTTACTTTTTTTAAAAAATTACTATGGAAATTTGTTTCCAATTAGTGTTCTTTTAATTTAAATTACCGCAGTCACTGAGTATATTGATTTCCCAGTTGTTTCATTCGCACCAATTCTTACCCATCATGCCATGTTTCTCTAAATCTTTACCAACGAGTATTTCTTACTTCCCCAAAATACCTACTTTCACATATCACAATTTGTTCAGCGATTCCCCCACCTATCTTCTTGATTTCCAGTGGTTTTTACCTAAAAAGTGTTGCTGCATGGGGCCACTGTTACCTATGAATATACTTTTGTGTTTTTTAAACTCCTTGTGTGGCAAGGAGTTTAAAGTTTAAAGTTTAAGTTCTTTGGGAAGAAAGCTGGATTTAGAGTCATATGACCTGGGTTTTAAGCTGGCCTCTCAATTGTGACTTTTGGAAAATTATCCCTTTCCCTACCCCAACCTCCCACTGTATATTGTGAGGGGGTTGGACTAGATGACAGTGTAACGTCCCTTCTAGTTAGAAACATTTCAACAGATATGCCCAGTGATGGGATCAAAGGGTTAAAGGGTGCCAACTGTTCTGTCACTTTTCTTAGCTAATTCTGAACTGTTTGCTTGAATGGGTGGATACCGAAACATTGCTCCTGTGACTATCTTCTCACAGCATCTCCAGAATCCCAGAATCTCCTAGGTGACAGGGGTGACAGAAACCTCAGAGGTCACTGAATCCAGCCCATACCCAGACGGGAATCTTCTTTACCATATTCTTGATTAGTAGTTCCTTCAGACATTTCCTGAACACCTGACGAGTAGGAATTGGAACAATTGGAACAGTGATGAGGAACTCTTTACCTTCTAAGACAGCCCATTCCTCTGTGAGACAGCTCTAATTGTTAGCAAGTATTCCCTGACATGAAGCCCAATTTATCTCTTTGTAACTTCCTTCCATTGATCCCGATTCTTCCCTATGGGACCAAAAAAAAACAAAACAAAACAGGTCTAAGCCCTCTTCTATGTGAAAGTTCTCAAAATACTTAAAAACAAACCCTTAAACATGAGTTACTAAACATTCCTTTCCCAATGCTGAGGAAAGAAGTCATGGCAGAGATGAGGTCCACCTTCCTCATCACCACCTCTGACAACTGCCACCAAGTTAGATGGTCAATAAGCAATTATTAGGTGCCTATTATGTGCCAGGACCTGTGGGCACTAGAGATACACAGCGAGAGCATGTAAACAACTGGGTAAGCATAGGAGCCCTGGGAGTGGCAGAACGCCCCAGGCCACAGATCCTGCTTCCAGCCCAGCCCTGATAGCCATTATCCAGAGAGGCAGCTCTTGGGCCAACCAACTGTCACTTACAGGACAGGCAAGCCAGCTTAGTTGAAGTAGCATGGCACCCAAAGGGGGCAATGGGAGGCATCACGTACCAGGCAAGTCAGACCACCAAGACTTTGACTACCATCTCTCTTCAGACTTTGATGGAGACAACCCTGAACGCTGAACCAAAGAGCTTTTGGAATAGCATTGCTTGTATCCTAATACCTGTAGCCATCATCCTGGGAAGGAACCCCCATGGAGATAGAGCCTGGCCACAGCTCCTACAAGGGCTCTGGTCCTAGCTAACGAAGACCCAGAAAAGCAAGATCTTGCCCCCAAAGTCTTTGTCACTGTCCAATGGGTCAACTTCAGAAAACATGATATAATTTATCAGTGGAAATTACATTAAAGAAGAAGCATTAGCATCTGCTTTGCCACTGAATCCTAAGGGCAACTGGCCTTTCCATCTGACTTAAGTTTTATTTACCCAATTACAATGTGAATTCCTTTAGAGCAGTGATTGTCTTACTATTTGTATTCCCATCATTTAGCAAAATGCATTAAGAACTTAATGCATTCATTCATTCTCATTCTCTCTCTCTCCCCCTCCCTCCTTCCTTTCCTTCCTTCCTTCTCTCTCATCATTCTTTCCTTCCTTCTTTCATTCATTTTTTAAACATAAGACATTCAGATGAACTAGAATGAGGTCAGTGCCGCTCCAAACCAGAAAACTCCTTTCCTCTAAAGACACCCAGCATTTCTTAGGATTTGCCAGGGTTGTCACTTCCCCAAAATTTTCCCATACTTTTTCACTTGAGCCCTTTAGTTAGTGACTACACAAAACCCATCTCTCCTTGATCACTAAAGACCTTGCATGTCTTAGAACTTCCAAAACAGCAATTCACCTTCCTCTCCCCCTGTGTCCTCCAAAGAAACCCTGCATTGCTCAAACCCACAATTTCCATTTGCCATGAAGGCCTTAGCTGTGAGAGTCAACTTGTTCTAGTCTGGCAAAGAGTCCTCTCAAATCATATGAGATAAGGAGCTGCTACTTAGCTCTGCTACATTTGAAATAAAGCAGAATTATCTGCTTGGAGTGCAAAGACACACTCACCCTGACATCATGTATGGCCATGGTCAGGATCTCCATAGCCAGACTAAGTTCAACTTTCAACAATATTGATAAAGTGCCTATTTTGGTCAGGAGAGTGGGCTAGACACTTGGGGAAGTACGGATGAAATAAAACCCAGCCCCTGCCCTCAGAGACCTCACCGTGTAGTAAAGGGTTAACTTCTCTCTCTGCCCTCCCCCTCCCCAATAATACAAAACATCAATTGTTTCCAGGTTTTGTCATCTTTGTCAATTTGTGTATTTTACGGTAAAACTGGGGCAGCTATGTGGCTCAGTGGATAAAACACTGGCCCTGGATTCAGAAGGACCTAAGTTCAAATCCAATCTCAGACACCTGACACTTACTGTGTGACCCTGGGCAAGTCACCTAA
This sequence comes from Dromiciops gliroides, assembly GCF_019393635.1. NCBI lineage: Eukaryota > Metazoa > Chordata > Mammalia > Microbiotheria > Microbiotheriidae > Dromiciops > Dromiciops gliroides. The sequence goes on along the minus strand of NC_057867.1, from coordinate 59,152,120 downwards.
CCCTCATTGACCTGCAAAAAAAAATTCAATTAAGCCAAAGAGTGATTTTAATTTCTTTTATTATTGGTAATTTGCAATTCTTTTTTTCCCTTTAAACGAATTTTATTTTGAAAGCTGTTTCTATTCTTTAACCACTTATCTCCTGGGTTATGGTTCTTAGCCTTATATATTGGTATTGATTTTTTATATATTTTGGAAATCAGACTTCTATATTTAAGGCAAAGGTTCTTTCCCACTCAAATTTTTCTTCACTCACAGCACTGATTTTTTTCACACCTTTTAAAATTGTATGTAATCGAAATTGTATATTTTGGTTTTAATGACCAGCCCTAGAGGCATCATTGTGAAGTAGATAGATGGCTGGCCTTAGAATCAGCAAGAGCTGGGTTCAAATCCTACCTCTGAAACATATTGGCCGTGTAGCCCCTGGGCAAATCAATGACCAACAGACTCTGGGAACTTAGAATTACCTGAGGGTTCTAAGAAAACATTTTGAATTGCTCAACAATTGCTGTACTGGTGCTGGGAATTTCCTAACCAAGAGCTGACCAACCTGATGAAATCACAAGCCCAGACCTTTTTCCTCATACCAACTCCCACCAATCACCTCTAATCCATTGCTTGGCTAAGAGTTCTCCATCGAGGTACACTTGTGAATAGTACCTTTTTCCTTCTTTTCTACTAAGTTTTTTGATGTGATCTTTTATATTCCAGTGATGTATCCATTTATAATCTATTGTGATAAATGGTATAATATGCTACACTAGGATAAACCTAATTTCTTTTAACCTGCTGTCCTAGAAGTTCAGGTCAAATATATAGTCCTTTCCCCAGTGATTTATGCTTTAAATCCTGGTACTTGGAATAAGTTCATAACAGGACTGTTATGAAAATTAGTGTGTGTCTTACGAAAATTTGATTGAGACTTTGAGTGGAATGCATTGGAAGGATGGTGAATTTCTGATCAGCCTCATATTCCTTTGCTAAACTTAAGGCTCCTACCCTAAGTTTACTTTGGTTTTTTTGTTTGTTTGTTTGTTTTTTGTGGGGCAATGGGGGTTAAGTGACTTGCCCAGGGTCACACAGCTAGTAAGTGTCAAGCGTCTGAGGCCGGATTTGAACTCAGGTACTCCTGAATCCAGGGCCAGTGCTTTATCCACTGCGCCACCTAGCTGCCCCCTAAGTTTACTTTGAATTGCCAACATTTATGACTAAGCAAGCAGTATTATTATCATTGGCTGTGTCTCACTGGGATGACCTCCTGAAGAGTGGAGTACAGTAAAAAGAATGATGGACCAAGGCCTATTGTGTGTGTATAGCTACAGAACAGATGGATGGGTGTCTTAGTGGAAAGGAGGGAGTTGGGTGGTAGTCTAACCCATTTGGAGTTATTATTGTTAGATATAAAAATGAGATAATTAGATTAGATAACCTCTCAGGTACATAATAACTCTAAATCTATGATCTATTTGTTTTCTGGGTGGTTTTCCTTTGAGGATCTCTTTCCTTTCTCCTCTTTTGATGTTGTTTCATTTAATGTGGTGCAAATTTTTTTGTTTTGAGTTTAAAAAGGGGAGATAGGCTTAGATATGACCACTTAGCTCATCCATTTTGCCAGATTTCCCATCAATACATTTGAGAAAGATTTCTAATAATAATGAAAGGCATCACAGCAAGAAAACCTGGGTTCCAATACAGACATTGATACTTAATAGTTGTGCAAACCTGGGCAAGTCATTTATCATCACTGGGCTTCAGACAACTTCCTCGGACTCACCTACTAAGTCAGAGGCAAGTTGGGACCTAAGTTGAGGGAGTTCCCTTCACAATGATGAAATCATATATCCTTCAGATATCATTGAATTCTAATAATAATAGCTAAGAGTGAAAGGGCTATAATTCTTAAAGAGTTGATGCCCAATTAAAATTAAGCAGAATGCCCATTTAACCAGAGCACCCCATTTCTCTAGTATTAAGTTAGATTTGAACATAATGCTGAACATAAGGAAGCATAAATAATCAATCTATAATTTTATATTGCTCTACCAATCTAAATGGGTCATATAATATCACTGGAGTGAACACTCTCTCCACCCATGCAAACTGCTAGACCTCTATCATGCCTTCACATTCTGCGCAATTCTTGGTCATAGGCCTTCTATGTTTTTTTTAAATACTTAATGAACACTGGTTCAAGACTTGGACTGTCCATTAACTTACTTAGTGTCATCTTATGTCTCCCCATTGTCCATGAAACAGAAGAAACAAATGGAAACATTGCTCAATAAAATCAATATGATAAAAACAAATTATTCCAATGCAGTTTTATTTTGAAAGAACAAAGAAAGATAATATTTTTCTTATTCTGAACAAGATTCTGGAAGGCACCAAAATAATAAGAGCAATTTTGAAATAAAATATTGATGAAACTTTACTGAGAACTTCAACAAGATTTTGAAGATAAAATATTGTTAACCTACATTCATGTAGCTACCAAAACTTTCCCCCTCTTATTAGATCTTGAGAAAAGAAGTTGTATGTGAGAATTGGAATCCAATTATCTAAAGTCAGTTGAGTAGATCTAAACATAGCCAACATGCATAATTCAGAAGAAATCAGCCATTTAATAAGGCTTAATATTTGTTTGTGTGTCAGTTTCTTTTAATATATTTCTTGGCTGTGCTTGCTCCTTATTCCTAATGCTACTAGAATTCCAAAATAGAAGAGATATTGCTTATATGATTTTATATTGTATAACTTATTGCACTTATCACATTCTCCTCTGTACAGTGGATATCTGAGTATGTTAACTCCCTCAATAACCTCCCTGCCCCCCCCCCAACACTAGCTTTTCAAGAGCTAAGCCTGCATCATATCTTTGTATCTCAGGGCTAGCCCAGGGCCTCACATGCAGCAGATGCTAAATAAATGCTTATGAAATTGAACAGTGTTCAAATAAGATTTCTGTCCCTAGTAGCTATCATGTTTGGGAGAATCAGCAATGGCACAATGAACAGCGTGCTAGACACAGAGTCAAGAAGTCCTGAGTTTGAATTCTGCCTCGGACAACTACTTGTTATGTAGCAAGGCATTTCAGCTGTGAGCCAGTTTCTCATCTATAAAGTGGGGATAAAAATGCCTCTAGTATTTCTCACAAGGTTACTGGGAAGCTGACAATGAATGCATGGCCAACATGTCACAAACCTTAAAAAGCTATGGAAATATCCACAGTTATTATGATCACTGGTGTTGGTGTTAAGGTATAAGGAAAATTGGAGGCATATGAGAGATGAGAAGACAAACATTCTGCTATCAATTTCTTATTTCATTCTATCCAGTTACCTTTCAGAAATCTTATTAGAAAATTTATGTGATATCAGTTCAATAGCTACATGAATTTACTATGTTGGGGAGCAACAAATTAATAAAAGCATACATTCCAGGATTTATTATTCACAACCCAAGTACCTCATAGAGTTTTATCCACAGATTTGCTATTCTATATGTGGAGAATTACCTGTTATTGGCTTGATAACCAGAGATGAATAGAACATGGAAATTTTAATATGTATTGCAGATGCATTATCAAAGACATTTTCAATATACTTTTGTGTGTAGAGAGATACAAGAGAAACAGAAAGAGAAAAAGAGACAGAGCCATCTATCCATCTATCCCAAGTATCACCTTGTTATTGGTAAGAGCACATACTCCATGAGTATGAGTAGAGATTATCAAAACAACTCACATTCACACAGTATCAACAACATTGTGTGTTGATCAACTGTGATAGCCTTGATTCCTTTCAGCAATACAATGGTCCAAGATAGTTGCAAAGGATTCATGATAGAAAATGCTCTCCAAATCCAGAAAAAAAAAAGAACTGTTGAATGGATGCAGATCAAACCATACTATTTCTATTGTTTTTATTGTTGTTTTTCCTTTTTGCTCTGATTCTTCTCTCATAACATGACTAATGCAGAAATATGTTTAATGTGATTGTACATACATAACCTATATCAAATTACTTGCTGTCTTGGGGAGGGGGGGGGAGGAGAGGAAGGGAGAAAAATTGGAAACTAGAAATCTTTTTTTTTTTTTTTCCCGGGGTAATGAGGGTTAAAGGACTTGCCCAGAGTCACACAGCTAGTAAGTGTCATGCGTCTGAGGCCGGATTTGAATTCAGGTCCTCCTGAATACAGGGCCGGTGCTTTATCCACTGTGCCACCTAGCTGCCCCTGAAACTAGAAATCTTATAAAAACAAATGTTGAAAACTAGCTCTAAATGTAACTGGAAAATAATAAAATATTTATATGGGGAAAAACAAACTCACATTCATATAGCACCTCGAAGTTTCCTTATCATCATTATATCATTAGCCACAATAAATGAAACAAATGAAAAAATATCAATTAAAGACTTGCTATATATCAGGGGCTATGCTAAACACTGGTGATACCAAAAAGTCCATGTAAAACGGTCCTTGCCTTGAAGAAGATAGACTCTTCTCCTTAACACATCTCTCCTTTCAAAATCCCCAAAGCCTTGGGGTAAATCAAAATGAATCCAAACTCACAAAATTATTTTGGAGTGACTGGTATGGGGCCTAGTGGTAATGAATGAAAATTAAATCAATGAATTACCGCCACCACCACCAATCTGCAAAAAAGGTTTAGTTAAAGTACCACAATATTATTACATTACAATGGGCACATCTATACAATAAGATATTTCCATGCTCCAGTGGGTATCCCTTAGAAAAAGGGCCTCAGGGTTATTGACAAACTACAATGGAACCTCAACCATCTAGAACCCAAACACCAAATGTTCAAATATATGGTGCTGTGGCAAACTCAAAACTCAAAAGAATAGGACAAAGCCATTTAAACCTATCCTTTCCAAGTGCCAGGAGACTTTATTTCTTATTACTGGCAATACCTTTAATGCCACAGGATTCTGGTATATTCCTAGGGATTTCTTGCAACTTGAATCATCAAGAAAATCATATTAATGAATGTAATTGGAATTATATTGCATCATAAAAATGATGTAGAAATTCAGAGAAACATGAAATATTTTCAAGGAACTGATAGAAATTGAAGTAAGAATAGCAAAATAACAATATACACAATTATAACAGTGTAAATGAAAAAAATCACCAAAACGGTCTAAAATGAACATAATTTCAAAATGTATATAATGATCCCTGAAAACAGGTAATGAGAAATATACTTCTCTGCTCTCCTCAGAGAAGTGAGGGACTACTGAGGCAGAATGTTATATATAATGTCAGATCCTCTCTCTGGTATTCCCCTTTACTTTTATTTATTTATTTTTTTTTTATTTTTAGTGAGGCAATTGAGGTTAAAGTGACTTGCCCAGGGTCACACAGCTAGTAAGTGTTAAGTGTCTGAGGCCGCATTTGAACTCAGGTATTCCTGATTTCAGGGCCGGTGCTCTATCCACTGCGCCACCTAGCTGCCCCCCCTTTACTTTTTCTTAATTAAAAAGGAGGAGACAATTTAAAGTTAGGGGGGGCGGGGGCAGCTAGGTGGCACAGTGGATAGAGCACCGGCCCTAGAGTCAGGAGTACCTGAGTTCAAATCCGGCCTCAGACACTTAACACTTACTAGCTGTGTGACCCTGGGCAAGTCACTTAACCCCAATTTTCTCCAGAAAAAACCTGATATAGAAACGAGTAGCATTAATATAATTTATTTTAAAAATATGAAATGAGAGTGTTAGATTAAATCAGAGGTTCCTTACCTTTTTTTTGTATCCTAGACTTCCTTCTAACCTGGTAAAATTTATGGGCCACTGACCAGAATAATAGTTTTAAATACATAGGATTACAAAGGAAACCAAATATAATTAAATAGATAATAATCTTTTAAAAATCTACCCACTTGGGGCAGTTAGGTGGAGCAGTGGAGAGAGCACCGGCCCTGGAGTCAGGAGTACCTGAGTTCAAATCTGGCGTCAGACACTTAACACTTATTAGCTGTGTGACCCTGGGCAAGTCACTTAATCCCAATTGCCTCACTAAAAAAAAAAATCTACCCACTCCAGGCCTAAATCTTGAGTCTTTTTCTAGATTCTGGGAGAGGGGGAAAGAGGTGCATTATTAGGCATAAGTAGGAATGCAGATTTGGGAAAGTTGTCCAAAATCATCATCCCAGGGAATCAGCTCTATTTGTCCTTGTTTGGGGGATTTAATTGCTTTCCTTAAGCAAAATGGTTCCTTAGAAGAAAGCTTTGCTTCAGTGTTAAAAGTGCATGTATATGTGCTATGCATACACAACACATTAGCATACTGGGGGTTATTTGGTTTGGAGGAAAAGGGGTCTCATGTATACAGAGGTGGTGAACATTGCTATTATTTTCAGTGGTAGGTTTCTGGATATATCCATTATGTATAATTAAATCAATGGACCTAGGAGTAGATGTGTGTTAATAATACAGACTCTGAATCCATAATGCAATGGAACTAACAGAAGGAGTTTGTTTGGGATACTTAGGGTAGGGAGTTGTACAGGAGATGCATATTCACTGCTATGTGTGTTCTCTTAAGGCAGCCCATTCTACTTTCTAACAGGTCTAATTGGAAATAAGCTTTTCCCTTACTTTAACCCTAAAAATGCCTATCTTCACCCTGTACCCATTGCTCCCCTGGGGTCAAATAGAAGTCTGACTCCCCCCTCCTGTTCCACATGCTACTCATCAGAAATTGAAAGACAGCTATCTTATCCCCCAGAAGTCTCCTTTTCTATAAGCTAAATGTGCCTGACTCCTTCAATTAATCATTGTATTAAGTGAACTTGAGGTCCTTCACTACCTTGACTGCCTCACTAGGGATAATCCCCGACTTGTCAACTTCTTTCCTAAAATGTGGCATGCAAAACTGAAACCAATGCTCAAAATATGGTCTAAGCAGGACAGGGGACAGTGGAACTTTCTTCTCCCCTGGTCTAGGATGTAGTGTGTGCCTTAATGCCACCGAGAATAACATTACACTTTGTGGCCACCATATCTTATGGTTGACTCAAATTGAGCTTCTGGGTAACTGAAACTCCCAGATCTTTTTCTCATGAACTAGTCATCCCTCTGTCATACTATACTTGTACAGATGACTTTTAACTCATGTATAGAATGTTATAGTTACTCCCATCAGATTTCATCTTAATCATTTGGTCCATTATTCCCACCTGAAAAGATTTTTTGGAGCCTGAATGTTGTCAAATGTATTAGCTAGGCTTCCCAGCTCAAAGGCATCTGTAAACTTTTTTTTTCTTTAGCTAACATGTATATAGTACCAGGTGCTTTGTGATTATTATCATATTTGTTCCTCACAATAAATAACCCTGGGAGTAACATGCTATGATTACTCCCATTTTCTAGATGAGGAAATTGAGACAAATAGAGGTTAAGTGACTTGCCAAGGATCACACAGCTAGGAAGTGTCTGAGGTCATATTCAAACTCAGGTCTTTTTGACATCAGGTCCAGCACTCTATTCACTCCTCCCTTTCTTACCTGGGCTTGTCTGCCTGTCTACCCCACATTAGGCAGTCTGGTGATCTCTTCACCCTCTTTGAGGAGTTCACCATAATGGTGTCAGACTCAGATAGGCTCTAACCACACTGTAGCTCAGAACTTCTGAGCTCAAGAGATCCACCAGCTAACCCTAGTGTGAGCTAGTTACCCCAGACTTCTTTCCCTTTTTTTTGGTGAGGCAATTGGAGTTAAGTGACTTGCCCAGGGTCACACAGCTATTAAGTGTTAAGTGTCTGAGGCCGGATTTGAACTCAGGTCCTCCTGAATCCAGGGCTGGTGCTTTATCCACTGCACCATCTAGCTACCCCTCTTTCCCTTTTTAAAAAAAAAATTTTTGGAGGGCAGGGCAATGACGGTTAAGTGACTTGCCCAGGGTCACAGAGCCAGTAAGTGTCAAGTGTCTGAGGCAGGATTTGAACTCGGGTCCTCCTGAATCCAGGGCCAGTGCTTTGTCCACTGCAGCGCCACCTAGCTGCCCCTTTCTTTCCCTTTTTGAAAACTGATACAACAGGTATTCTTGTGGCACTTTCCTACTCTTCCATGATCTTTCTAATATCATGGACAATGATTCAGCCCCATTTTTTGGTTCATCTGGGTCTGGTGATATGAAACTCTCTTACTATCTTCATACTCATTCACTGTCAGGATAAGGAAAGTAGGAGTAGAAAGAAAGGGATGAATGGGGGAGATATTGTGAAGGCTGAATACACAGGCTTTGGTAGTTGGGTGGATGTGAGAAGTACAAAGAGAGTCAAACACCTCAAGCTTATAAACAGTGGAGTTTGAGTGAATGGTGATATCAAAGACAGGACTAATGGAATTTGAAGAAAGTACAAGTATAGGGGTGAAATTAATGCATTCAGGTTTTTTTGTTTTTGCTTTTTGTGTTTGTTTGGTTTTTTGCGGGGCAATGGGGGTTAAGTGACTTGCCCAGGGTCACACAGCTAGTAAGTGTCAAGCGTCTGAGGCCGGATTTGAACTCAGGTACTCCTGAATCCAGGGCCGGTGCTTTATCCACTGCGCCACCTAGCCGCCCCCGGTGCATTCAGTTTTTGATACAGAATCACAGACTTCAGAGCTGTGAGAGACTTTAAAGATCATCAAGTACAACTCTATTCATATTACAGATAGAGAAACTGAGGCCTAATAAGGAAGGGGGACTTGACTTAGGTCATTCAGATAGTAACTAGCAGAGAGGCATGTATAATTAACATTGAGGGACTGAAAGTTTTTCAATGTTTTTCAAACATGAAGCTTACCCCTTAGGGTAATGGAAAGTATCCACCTTCAGAATGTTATCATACTTAGGGCTTTTGTGATGTCACTGACTCTTAGGAAACTGTTTTATGTTATGTTAGGGAACAGTTTAATATTGACAGCTTTATGAAGGGACATAAGCTGATGGACTGAGCCCAGAATTTTTCTTATTGAAGACCAAACTTGATCACAGCAGTCCAGAAGATAAGGCCTCAGCTACTCCTATACCAGCCAAGGAGATTAATGTCCTATGGAACCTACACTCCAAATACTGGTAACTATCTCATTTTTTAATGGACATGATTTACTACCTGTTCCAGACTCTCTGGATGCTAATCTATATCCCATGGCTGAGACTCACTACAGCCATGATGGTGCTGGCTTCCCACTCCCTTGCCATCTTTATTCTTGGTTTATATATCCTGTGCAGTCTACCAATAGGCAAAAAGCTGGTCATTATCCTGGCCCAAAAACTCTGTGCAGTGGTACTGTTTCCCATTAATTGGATCCTATGGCAGATATGGAATGTACTGATAGCCCAGGTCTCGTATTTCTTTTGTGTTTTGACCCATTTGATCCACAACAGAACCCGGAGATGTATGAATAAACAGAAAGATGAACCAAGCATAGCCCTATCCAACTGGACACAATGGGCTTATTACGGCTTTGTCATTTTCTACTTTGATAACACCAGTGCCTCAGAAACAATTTTAGATGCCCTCGTGCAACAGCTTTCCTTCATCTTGCTACTTCGTTGCTTGGACGGATTCTGGTTGGCAATCTTTCAGGGGTCCCATGCCAGGAGGATCTTTCAACTCATGGAGCATGCGAAAGAATGGTGGTGTCCTAGACCGACTATAGTACAGCCTGAAATCTGCATCTCAGGTCTCCCTAGAGGGAATATCTGTCTGAACGAGCCCATACTAGAGCCAATTCCATCTGCACTACAAGAACTCTCCCCAGATTCCATCTATTTTCATTTTCTGACAGTACCTCTCAAGAGGGATGACCAATATTGCCACTTTCGGAACATGGAGGTTCTTTGGAACATCAGGAGCAAGCATGACAGGAAGGCTAAGAGGCTCACCTTGCCTCCTTAAGAGAATAACAACTTAAGTCAAGAGCAGCCTACATCTTCATCATTCTAGTTTCAATGGAAGCCATGACCATCCTTCTACCTTAAGTTCCTAAAGTAAAAAAAAAAAACCAATAAAGGGAACAGGTGTGAATCAACCAAAGAGTTCCTGTAGTTTTCTTTATATCTATGAAAGATAGCTTGTTGAATTTCTACCCATTGTTCTCCCAGAAGAAGGTGGGGAAAGGGGGGAGCATTAGATTTGGTAAATGGGTTGCTATGTTGAGATAGGGCTACAGAGTACTATAAATAATAGATGGGAGCCATGTGACTATAATCTACAAAGTGATTCTTCCCAGAGGCTATACTCAAAAAATAGGAGGGATATTTGGCATGGGCCCCAATAGGTTGGAGGCCAGCCCAAGGACAGGTGAAATGGCCCTGAAAAGCCCCTGTCTCCCACTGAGAAACAATATCCTATTACTGAGGGATTACCCCAGGGGATGAAATAATAGGTTCATGGACATTGGATTGGGCTAGATGCCCAACTATAAATTCCTTTTTGTAAAGCCTCAGTTAGAAAGTATGTTTTCTTTTCTTGAAATAAAGGCCACCCCCCCAAATCTGGTGCATATTGTTTCTATATTCATATTATAATCTGTGTTCAAGTTAAGAAAGAAAAGGATATTCTATTTCTATTACTGTACTCCCAATTTAATTCAGTGCCCAAACCCCATGAATCTTGTCTTGACTAGAAAGGAAGGTACTGTCTTGCTTCTTGGGCCTTCGAGCTAGTTGAGTTGTGGCTCTTACTCTCTAGTTTTGTTCTCTAGGTAGAAAAATTAAAATGGTAGCTATTTGATGTTTTAAGGGTTGCAAAGGACTCTGTATTGTATTATTTCGTTTGCCTCTTAAGCATAAGAAGTAGGTCTCATAGCTCTCATTATTCCCACTTCACATATAAAGAAACTGAGACTCAAGAAAATGAAGTGGACATGCTCAAGGAAACAGATGTGAACAATAAGGTACATACAACATATATCCGGAATACATGAGAGAAGAAAGTATCGGCAGCCTGTAGGGGTAGGGGATGTAAATTCCCAAAGAAAAGAGGGAACTAACCTAATTCATGTGGTTATATGAGCCAAAGGTGGGTGGTTTTTCTCAATTGGAGAACTATTTCCTAGAATCTGTGAACTGAAAAAGGGACTCTAAGGATCAATGGCTTTGTTGTTTGGACAACTGTCATGGATCCAAACTGTGAAATTCACATGAGCTCTTAGGCAGGCAGGAGTTGGGGAGGACTTTGGGATTGGTTTCATTTGAACTATATTAGCCTGTTCTCTTTGTCAAAGATGGGAAACAATTTATGTTGTTGACAGTGGATTCCTGTCTGCAGTGGGTTGAGACTGAGATTTTTCTCTTTTTGATTTCTACTCATTGTTCTTAATTCTGCTTTGTTGTGGCCAAACAGAACAAGCTTAAACCCTCCTTGGCCATGAAAGGACTTCAAATACTTGAAGACCGCTATCATATTCTCCTTGAAACTTTTCTTCTCTAAACTAAACATACTCAGCTCCAATCTATTCTCCACCTTATTGATGTCCTTCTTAAACTGTTGTTTTCTGATCTAAACCCAATATTCCAGATGAAGTTTGACTAGGGAAGAGTACAGAAGGGTTACCACCACTTTGTCCCTGGAAACTGTTTTTAAAGAAAGTGTAACCCAAGATGGCATTGATTGTTTTTAGCTGTCACATCATACTGAAGACTCTTCCTCAGTTTGTGGTCCACTAAAACTTCCAAATCTTATTCAAACAAACTGCTATCTAACCATATATCACTGATCCTCTACTTGTAAAACTGATTTCTTTAACCCAAGTATAATTTATTACATTTGTCCCTATTAAAAATTTATTCTATTAGATTCAGCCCAATGCCCCATCCTGCCAAGATCTTTGTGAAACTTGGCTCTGGCATCTGATGTTTGCTCTTCCTTCCAGTTTTGTGTCACATGAAAATATGATGAGTAATTATGATGACACAATTATTTGAGGAAATATAGCATTCACATTATAAAACCTAGGCACAGAACATCCATTTTAATATAATAAAAGTATATATCTTAAACCAAATGAAAGCATTCCTTTGAGTGGGAAAATATGAGTTTTATAGTAATAACATAGGTTAAGTCAAGAATATCCCACTGACATGAGAAAGAAAGTAAAGGCATAAAGATAAGTGGAGATCAAATTATTTCTATTTAAAGATGGCATGATGGTTTACTTAGAAAACCCTAGAGAATCATCAGACAGTAAAATAAGTGATTAATAACTTAAAGTGGCAGGATAAAAAACAACTCCCCCTCCAGATCACCACCATTTCTACATGACATTAACATATACCAGAAGGAAATTATAGAAAGGGAAATTCTATTTAAATAACCAAGTACAATTCGGAGGGGACCGATGATGACAGGTGACAGAAAGGTGATGGACTTAGGGTGGAGAATGAGACATTTTGAGACATGACAAGTATATGGATTTGGTTTTTTTTACTATGTTTATTACAAGGTGTTTTTTTTTCTTTCTTTTTTTCAATGTGGGTGTGGGAAAACTAGTGATAGTCACTGAGAGAGAGAGAGAGAGAAGAAAAGGAAGAAAATAAGGTCAATTAACGTTTTTTACTGTACAAATGAAAATGAAGGAAATTCAGAGAGCAACACAAGGAGGAAAGCTTTTAATTTCTTAATTGTGGAATTTCTGATATACTTTATTTAAAAGAAAGCTGCACATTACAAAGATTCATGTTTGTATATGTATATGTATATATATATATATACATATATATATATACACACACACACACACATATATACATACATATATATTCCTCTTTCTAAATTCTGCTTTATATGGGGTGGGGGTGAGGGTGGGGAGAAGAGAAAGCTGAACTGCTATGATTGTGGCCAGCAGTAGCCAGGCAAGAAGAGCAATATATTATGCCCTCTAAATAGCAGCAGGAGGTGTGTACGTATGTAGGAAGAGAACAATCTGCCCCTGACTTGGAGAAGATCAACCTAAATCTTATATTAGGCCATCATACCAAGATTACTATAACTAGGGCTTATCTAATGTGTTCTCAGAAGCAATGTTCTTTTTTCCTGCATTTCATTACTCAATCATTACACAGAGACCAGTGGTAGCACAGTGAATTGAGCACTCTGCCTGGAATAAGGAATACTTGAAATAAAATCTAGCTTCAGATACTTACTAACTGTGGGACCCTGGGTGAGTCACTTAACCTCTGTCTGTCTCAGTTTCTCTAACAGTAAAATGTGGATCATAATAGCACCTACCTCTCAAGGTTGTTGTGAGGAACAAATCAGATATTTGTAAAGTGCTTAGCACAGTGCAGCAGGTGCTTAATAAATGTTTATTCATTACTATCTTCTTTGTTCTACTTGCTTAACTCTTTAGAGCTCATGGTCAGACTTCCCATTTTCCTTTGTATTCATTATATTCATTTTCTTTTAGTTCAGTAGATTCCATTTATGTACCACAACTTATACAATGTTCACTTGCTCTAAGCTGTCTTTGCATATCCTCTGAATTAGGCCTGCAGGAAGCATGCCCTGGAGTATCTGATTCACTTAGCTTTGGAACTCCTGCCTGATGACTTTGTTGTCAGTCAAACTGCATCTATTAGTAAAGTCAACAAGCATTTATTAAGCTCTTATTTAAGAGCCAGGTACTATGCTAAGTGCTGAGTATACAAAGAAAGGTGAAAACAGCCCCTTCCTTCAAGGTGCTCAGGATCTAATGGGAGTGAGAACATGTACACAGCCATGTACAAAGAAGTTATATGCAGAGTAGAGGCAAGGTAATTTTAGAAAGGAAGGCCCTAGGAAAGGGATGGAGGTTGGGGTGGGGGGAGAAGAGAGATGGGAGAACCAAGAAAGGCCTGCTTCAGAAGGTAAGATTTGACCTAGGAATCAAAAGTGAGGAGGGAGAACACATCAGGTATGGGGGGGGTGGATAGCTGGCTTAAATATGTACAAGATACATTCACATGCATGGGAGAGTTACTAAGAGACACGGAGAACTGCACAACATGGAAAGACAGAGAGGGATTGTGAGCCATGCCAGTGGTGAAAATACCTACAGTAATGAAATAATTGATTTGCCTAATGATCTATTTAAGGCCTAAAGAAATATCTTTTGACATCAGTGAATCCATCACTTACCTGTAATTAGAAAAGATAAGTAAGAGTCCACTTCTCAATGCTATCTCCTTTCCATCTTCACAGGAACAGACTCAGATCGTTTCTGGGCCACGTCGGATGTCCAAATTCATTAGCCATAAACCACTCCCACTGCCTAGACCTGCTGTCCTTTCCCATATGACCACAAAGGCCATGTGGCAAGACTAATACTATGTGGGGTACATGATGATGACTTCACAGATCTCAGTGATTTTCTTTCTGTGCGGTACACTAGGTTGAGATTTAAGCAGTGAGATCTTAGTGTCCAACCTGGCAAGAAAGCTGACTTTTTCAGTCGATGTTGGGTTTGAGCAAAATGTGAACCCCTTGGTTGTTCATATTGCTGAAGGCAAATTTGGATTAAGTGTGATTTTCTTCCATCCTCTCTGAGAATCTTTGTGAAGCAGCTTGCTTCATTTAAGGGAGTTGTTTTAATGAAACAAACTTCCCCCCAAACCCCTCCGCTCCCCCCTTGAAAACAAGTATCTTTCTCTCATATTTTTTAAAATATGGAGCTAAAGCCACTGCTGTCATAGAAGCAAAAGAAAACAGAAGGAAGATAGGTACAGCAACTATTCAAGGTAGTAACTGGAACATTAGGAGGCAGGTAGAAAGGAGACATCTCAAGTCTATTTGACTCGAGGTCTTCCCAACTGGGGCCAGGTAAGGGAGCCTCTAGGCTTCTATTTTTAACAAACCTCCTTCTAACCGACCTCTCCATTTGCCCTGCTGCCCTTCCCCTTTGCTTCTCTTCCCATCCTCCCCTTCTCTGCTTTCCTCTGTGTCACCTGGGTTCTAATCCTGACTCCGGCTCTGCCTTTCTATGTGTCTTGGGGAATGTCATTTAACCTGTCTTGATCCCTCATCTGTGAAATGAGGGTAATGACATTCATATCTCCTTTGCTCAAAAGAGCATTGTGAGGTTTAATGACATAAAGCCCACACTTTGCAGTTTCTGAGATAATAAAGCCTGAGAAATGCCAGACTACATTCAGCTCCTTGGAAGAAAGTGCACAAATAAAAAAAAATAATCATGGTATTGCTGCATTCCAAAGCTGACTATGTTATCAGGTAATTCACTTTCTTTCCATATATAAAGTCAAAATCACACACACACACACACACACACACACGCACGCGCACACACACACACGCACACACGCGCACACGCGCACACGCACACACGCGCACACGCACACACACACACACATTATTTCACCCACTTGCAGTCAGGAGATAAGGGTAGAATCCACTCTCGGAACATTTCCTTCCTAAGGTGCGTTTCCTTGCCTGAGGATGGCATTTCAAAACTTTTATTCTATTAAGAATTGCAATCTGGGAGAAAGGACCCCAAAGACAAGACAACTCTGGGGAACTATGAAATAAAAATGAATTCACTAAATCTCTAAGTAGGAGAACCCCAAATCCCTAAATGAGAAAATATTTAAGGCAAAATTTATGAAAGCAACTAAACTTTAGGGCCAAAGAGTAATAGTTACATAGTACTTGAAATACCTTTGTCCCTCTCATGTTTTGGATGTTGGGTAAACCCCAAAGTGAAAAGAATCAATGGTCCTAACTGGGTAAGGAAAACGAGACAGCTGAAGTACTGAAAAAATATTAGATTCAGAGTCAGAGTATCTGGAGTGACTTCTTGGCTCTGGTTCTTAGAACCAATAAAACCTCAGGCAATATCCGTCCCCCTCTTTAGGCCTGCATTTGCTCCTCTCTGTAAGGTTGTGTGTGTAAGATGTAAGATGCCTATGTCCATAGGGGATGTTTCAATGTCACTTGTAGGACACATTGCTGGATATCTTGGGGATCTTGCCCACCCATCTCTAAGGGAGACTTGAAATTTTTACCTTGAAGGGAACGGGGAAAGGGCCCTGAGGTTGGCAGCTCTGGTCTCTTCTGAAAAAGGAGATAACAGAGTAGAATTATATAGTCCATATAAGTATACAGTATACCACTTAATATTGCTGGGTTTTTGGATAAAAAGCTACTAGCTTCCTGGGTCCCTATCCCTTACCAGGGGAGAAGATACCTAAAGCGCATACCAGAGGCATCAAACACAAAGACAACACTGAGATTAAAATATAATTGGGAAAATATTTAATCGAATAAAAATACAAGAGAACATAAATAATATTAATATGTGGTTTTCTAATATGCAGACTCCAGGGACTCTTACATATGGTTTAGTGGCCTGCTTTTCTAGTTGTGTTTGATATCACTGCCTTGCACTCAATGGTTTGGCTCTTTTCCTCCAAATGTTAGCTACAAAAACCCCAAACGAATCCACAAATAGTTAATAACAAGTAAACCCTTTTGTCCAAGTAAATATTAAACAGAAGTCACATCATTTATTTTGGAATATATGAGAAAACATACAAGAATGACCTCTTTAGATGGAACTAAGATATGACCTCAATCAAGATAAAGGTTCCAATCTCACCCAAGGGGAAATTCCCAAAAGTCTCTAGGGAGGCAAGCTGGAAATTAAAGATATACTGTGTGTGGAGCTGGCTTCTCCTACATATCTACATAAGAGTCTTTCCTTTTCTCCTTCCTGGAGTTTGTTGAAAGAGAGTCTGGAACCATGAGTGTTTCTCTCTCAAAAAAAAGACTAAAGAATGTCTCCTCTCTCCAAAGTTCTTGAGGCAACTCGGTTCTGCATATATGCATGAAGTATGGCTGTCAGAATTCTTTCCATCAAATTAGGAGAATCTCATGCAACCTGATACAAGGTCAGTTAGAAACCCAGGTTATACCTTTAAAAAAGGAAAGAGTTAGATAAGATCTATTATTGTGAGAATCAAATGATATAATGTGCATAAAGTACTTCAGAAATCCCAAAGTAGTACGGAAATGTGAATTATCATCTTCTACCATCTTCTTCTTCCTCTTCCTCATTTTTCTCATCCTCTACTCTAAGGGTCTTTCCAAAAATAATAACTATGATCCCCTGGCCCCATTTGGTTAATTAAGGCTTTCCTCTATCTGTACAGAATGCAATTTTTCAAGTTGTTTCATATCACTCTGACCATTCCCCCAAGCTAATGGTCACACTTTTACATAGAATCACTCACTCTCTCTGTCTGCCTGTCTGTCTGTCTTTCTGTCTCTCTCTCTCTATATATATATTATGTATGTATATGTATACACACATGCATACATACATGTATATATATAGTTCTATCATACACTGCTGCTTTCAAAACCAAATGGAGATGATTTATTGATGTTGTGATTTTGAAAATAAAACTGATATTCACTAGAGGCAAGACTTTTGATCCGAAATTCAAGACAGAGAATTATGTCTATGATTTTTTTTTGCGGTGCAATAAGGGTTAAGTGACTCACCCAGGGTCACATGGCTAGTAAGTGTCAAGTGTCTGAGGCCAGATTTGAACCCAGGTCCTCCTGAATCCAGGGCCAGTGCTTTATCCACTGTGCCACCTAGCTGCCTCCATGTCTATGATTTTTAAAACAACCACCATGAAATCTACCCAAAATAACTAAAGGTGACATGCATTTCTCTAGAACTATGCTATCTAATTTGAAAACTACTAGTATTAGCCTATGACAAATTATATTATTAGCAATTTAGAGAACTTAAACAAAATGAAATAATACCTTTTAGTCACTTTGACCTATTGTAATAAGACTGACCATATCACCAGTGGCAACCTAGGGGCTTTTGATGGTGGAACAAGAGGCCACTATCCCATATATCTGTGTATGTACCTTTCTGAGTACCACAAAGGTCCTACTGTCTTGTGTAGGTACCCTCACTAGCAAGTTTCTATACTCATCCATGTTTCAGTTACTGTTATGCTTGTCCTCAGATATATTCTCTTATTCTAGATCTAGATCTATCTAGATCTAGATATCTATCATATTCTATGAAATCACATACGAAAGAAGATCTGAAGCAAAAGGATGATTTGTTGGGAGGGTGATCTGCTGTGAAGATCATGGTTAGTACTGACAGGTGAGTTACCACAGGGAGGACAGTAACTTGTCAGTTTTTTTGTTAGAAAATTAAGTGTCACTATTGTGGAGGTTGTCCAATGTAGAATCCAAATGAAAGAGGGCTTCCTTTTGGATGGTGAACTTATCCAGGTGATCATCTTTTCAGATAATATCACATCAAGCCCAACAACTCTGCAGCCTCCCAAATGAAAACCATAATCACTCAAAAGAGTTCAGCCTAACTTTTCACACAGCAAATATGTGGAAGCAGGAGAATGTCTATTGACCTGACAATGATATTCAGAGGTAAGAATAACACACAGAGCTAACTTATATGTACATATATCTTGAAGAGATACTGCAAATAGACAATCATCAGGGCCCAAAATTAAACAGAAGGCCAAGAACAGACTGGATGGCCTTTGAGAAACTGCCCAGTGCTTCTAGTGACTCTAAGCTTCTCCCTGAAGCAAAGATCCATATCTTAAACAATATTCTTCTACTGATATTCTAGAGCTGTGAGTTAAACAATATTATGGACTCCAAAAAAAATAAAATTGTATGAAAGTCATCTTTAGAGAGCTGTATGAGCAGAAGGGAAGGTTAATCAGATGTGTCAAAAGTTAGGGAAAACTAACAGACACCTACGGGTTCCACGTGATTTGAAAAAACCTAGAGGAAGACCTACAGTGTGTTGCGTAGAATATTTGGCAGAGGTTATAGGTAAGTATTATGCTTGATGAAAGTGCATGGATGAGTTGTGATTAACATCACCTGTACTCTATGGAAACACAAAATTATGAGATCAGAGACACACTGAAGTACAGAAGAAGAAAAGTAAAACCATTTAATACATCCTCATTCCCTTTTTATCTTAGCTGCCAAAGGGGTGGTTGGGCGGTTCAGTGGCCCTGGCCCTGGCCCTGGAGTCAGGAAGACCCGAATTCCAATCTCACTTCAGACCCTTACTAGCTTGTATGACCCTGGGCAATTCACAACCCCAATTGCCTTAAACATCCAGGGCCATCTCCATCGTCCTGATAATATGTCTTGCCACTGGATCCAGATGGCTCTGGAGGAGAGAGTGAGGTTGGTCACCTTGCACAGCCCTCCTTCACTTAAATCTAAATCACTGCAAGTCATGACATCATGGTCCTCTTCTAGAACGAAGGACAAACAAAGAAACCACCAAAGAAACTGAGAGACAAAGTCAGTGACTAGCTGTAGCAACTGTCTCATCTCATGTGGCCTAACATTCGTCCCACTTCCACTGGCTGAACCCTGTTCTGTGTTGCTTTGGTCCCCACCCCCCCCATAACTTTCTAATATTGTAATGTGTAAGCAACCTCAAGTCATCATGAAACAGGGTGGGAGAGAAGTAACAAAATTAGATATAAAACATCGTTGATGCTCCAAACAGGCCAGCATGGAAACCTACCTCTTTCCTTTCTTTGTCCTCCTTGTAGTTAAATACACATAACAGCATACAAGGAGCTGCTGTATTGGCCTGGACGTGACTGGACAGGGTCTTTTTCTAATAAAAAGCTTGTTTAAAATGTAAGACTCTCACTGTCATTTATGTTACCATCACTGTTCTTTCCAGTAGTCAATCACTCAAAATGTTAGTGCTTGCTTTCCCTGACTCTAGTGATTCATTTGGGAAGATGTTTTAAAAACAACTACCACCACCATGAAACTAACTGATCAACAAAGAAGATTTCATTCTGAGAGAAAAATAGGACAGGAATTCCGAGCTGAGAAAACCAGGACAATCAGATGATTTCTGCAGTTGTAGTATTCTGCTACACACTCCCAGATGTCTGGCTGAACACTTTTTTCCAGTACCCATGAAACTTATTACCATCCCGTTTTTTTTCCTACTCTTAAGAAAGCTTCTCTGAGCTAAAGGAGCTAGTTATGAGAAGGCAATAGGGAAAATTAGGAAGGTTACTGCTTTAGAAATATACTTTTTCTTTCTGAACAAAACAAAAAGAAACTAAATAAGCCTATAAGCAGCACTATAGAGTTTGTAAGTTGAAGAATTTGAAGAGAAATTAGAGGTCATTTGTGAGAAAATGGGTAGTTGTCTCCTCTCAATGAGGATATAACAGTCGATCAGACTCGTCCTGACCTGTTTTTAGGACAAAGGTCTCCAGTCCCCCCCTTCTCCCTCTGGCTAACACAATCACATGGTTCAAGGAGCCCTGGTCTCAAAAAGGTCCTCTCCTGAGTTGTGTCTATATAAGGAAGAATAAAGTCCACTCCTGAGTTATGCCCATATAAGGAACAGGGACGGGAATACTGCGTTCTGATTAGCTAGTTTTTGTGCATCGATTGTAACCCTTGAGTAATTGGACCAATGATGAAAAAGGGGAGGGTCCATTCGCGTTAGAGACTAGGGTTTAAAACAGGGCCTGTGAGCCCCATTTCTTTGCACCCACTAGCTGCACACTAGGGTGCCTCCTTCTCATGAGAAGGAAATAAAAGAGCCTTTGTCACATCAATGATGAGTTCCTGAGAATTATTGAGAAGAGGATTGTTTTCTCTCATATCATCTAATTAAACTTTCCTCTTAGTGAGGAAGTTCTTTCCATAACAGCTCATCTGAACATTCCTAGTGAAGGGGAGCTTGTTATCCTATTAAATTTCATTCAATAGACATTTTATTTTTATTTTGTGGGGTTTTTTGAGGGGCAGGGGAAGTAATTGGGGTTAAGTGACTTGCTCAGGGTCACACAGCTAGTAAGTATCTGAGGCCATATTTGAACTCAAGTCCTGCAGGACCAGTGCTCTATCTATCCACTGCTCTACCTAGCTGCCCCTCAATAGACATTTATTAAACATTTACTAGACACTGAAGGCAACGCAAAGTTTACAAAAGCTAAAGTCCATGCCCTCATTGAGTGTGAAATCTGTTGAGATATGTGGCATTTATACTAAACTATAAAACAAAATAATGTATGAAAAGGCCATTACAAAGTACTAAATGAGGGCTGTGGGGAACATGATCATTACCAGAAAGGGGAACAGGGAAAAGCTTCATGGAGAAGGGAGTACTGGACTCAGGCTTTAAAGGATAAACAGAGTAAGAATAAAATTTCTGCCATAGCAGACTATGAGAAATTAAGGAATATATGGAGGACTGTGAGTGGTCCAGTTTGATTGGAGCAAAGAGTACCTGGAGGAAAAGAATGTGAGATAAAGCAAAAAAGGTTAAGAGGTTCCAGATCATAAAGGAACAATAAACACTAGGTTAAAGGATTTGAAATGCACTTGGTCCACTGAGAAATTTTGAGGAGTATTGTGGTCAGTGAGGAAGGGAGATTATTCTAGAAGGAGAAAATGGAAGAAAGAGACAAAGAATGGAGGTGGAAAGACCTGTAAGGGAGTTACTGCAATGGTCAGACTGGTAGTTATGAAGGCCTGTACTAAGGTGACAGCAGTGGGAATGGAGACAGAAGGAAGGGTACCAAAGACATTCTGAAGATAAAAACTGACAAGATTGGGTAACTGGACATGAAGAGAGAATAAGTGATGAGGATCAAAGATAAGGCTAAGGTTTTAAACAAGGGAGATAATATGAATGGAAGAACTGAAGAAAAATAGTGAGGTCAGAAGGAAAAACTTTTTTGGGGGGAAGATAAAGTTACGATGTATACATTGAATTTCAGATACCAGTGTTGTATCCAGGTAGAGACGTCTGAATAAGCAACTAGCGATGTGGCCTAGAATTAAAAAGAAAAGTCAGGAAGAGAGATACAGATTTGTAGAAATGGAATTTGAAGCAATGAAAGTAAACTAGATTGCTGAAATAAAAAATACAGAGAAAAGGCAAAAGAGGCACAAAGAGGTACAAAGTGCTGTACATGTTATCCCATTTTATCCCCACAATTATTCTAGGCAGGGGTTAGATGCTACATTATCACCATTTTACAGAGGAGGAAAATGAGGCTGAGAGATTAGGTTAAGTCATCACCTTAAGGAATTAGAAAGAATAAAAAAATCTAGCAAAGGAGTCCAAAAAAAAAAATAGTTAAATAGGGACAGCTAGGTGGGATAAAGCACCGGCCCTGGATTTAGGAGTACCTGAGTTCAAATCCGGCCTCAGACACTTGACACTTAACTAGCTGTGTGACCCTGGGCAAGTCACTTAACCTTCATTGCCCTCCAAAAAAAGAGAAAGAAATAGTTAAATAAGAGGAGGTTCCACAGTGTGGTGTTTCTGAAGCCAAAAGAGGAGAATATACAATAGCATAGATTAGGTCAACAGTGTCAAATGCTTCAAAGAATTCAAGAAAGATTAGACCATTGGATTTGGCAATTAGGATGTCACATTAGGAAAAAATGACATTGGTAGAGTTGTGAGGATGAGAGGCACATTGGAAGTAGTCGAATAAAGAATGGGTAGTGTGGCAGGTGTAGATAACTTTTTCAAAAAGGTGTGTAGTAAAGGAGAAGAGGAAGCTAGTATCTAGATAGGGCAGAAGACTCAACAACAAGCTTCTTTTTAAAAAGGATTGGGGACATGAAAGAAACAGGAAAGGGCATATGGAGTGGGGGGGGAAATGGGGGAGGAGCAGGGCAGTAAATGAACTTTTTACACTCATCAGAATAGGTTCAAAGACCTTAATCTCATCAGAATTGGCTCAAGAAGAGATTCACACACACACACACACACACACACACACACACACAATTGGGTGGAGTAATCTATCTAACCCAGCAGGAAAATAGGAGGGGAAGGGGATAAAGAGGGAGGGGCAAAAGAAGGGAGGGCAGATTGGGGGAGGGGACAGTCAGAAGCAAATCCCTTTTGAGGAGGGATAGGGTGAAAGAAGATAGATAATAGAGTAAATATCATGGGGGATGGAATAGGATGGAGGGAAACGGTTAACAATAGTAATTGTGAAAAAGAGAAAAGGGAAAAATGTACAGAAATATTTATAGCAACTCTTTGTGGTGGCTAAGAATTGGAAATCGAAGGAATGTCCATCAATTGGGGAATGACGGAAGAAGCTGGGGTATATGATTGTAATGGAACAATGGAACAATGGACAAGCAGGATGATTTCAGAAAAACCTGGAAAGATTCATATGAACTGATATATAGTGAAGTGAGCAGAACTGGGAGGACATTGTACACAGCAACAGCAGTATTGTTCTATGAGTAATTGTGAATGACTTGACTACTCTCAGCAACGCAACGATCTAAGACAATCCCAAAGGGCTAATGATGAAGCATACTATCCACTTCCAGAGAAAGAACTGATATTGATAGACCACAGACTAAAAAAAAGAGCACTTGTGGATTGTACATATATAACCTATATCATATTGGTTGCTGTCTTGTGGAGGGGGGAGGAAAGGGAGGCAGGGAGAAGAATTTAGAACTCTAAATCTTATGAATATGAATGTTGAAAACTATCTTTACATGCAACTGGAAAAAAATAAAATAAATGTTTGTTACAAAAATAAGGATTGGGGAGACCTAGATGTGTTTGTAGTCTAATAAGAAGAACCTGATTGTGAGAGAATGAGGAAGTGGTGAGGAGAAAGAGCATTCCAAGCATATGGAACAGACAGTACAAAGGCATAGAGATGGGAGATGGAAGGCCCACAAGATGGACAGCAAGTTAGCCAGCATGGCTGGCCCAAAGAGTGCCTGAAGTGGAACCAGAAGAGTTATGTTTGATCCTAGAGGTAATATGGATCAACTGGAATTTTACTGAGTAGGGGCTTGAGATGTTTACACTTCATTCTGCTTAAGGAAAATAACTTGGGCAGCTGTGAGGAAGACAGACTGAGGTGAAATTGAGGTGGGGAGACCATTTTGAAGGCTACTGCGATAGGCCAGAAGAGGAGTGATTGAGGTCCTCAACTAAGGTGATGGATATGTAAGTGGAGAAAAAGGGATGTATGGGAGAGAGGTTGGGAAATCAAAGATTGGCCATGTGGGGTGAGTGAGAGTGAGGAATAGAAACCTGGCTGATGGGGAGACTGGAAGGTTGGTGGTAATAGGGAAGTTCAGAAGCTCATTTTACAGATGAGAAAGCTGAGGCAAACAGATCCAAGAAGAGGAAAAAGGAATAAAGTGAGGTCATAAGAACAACTAATGTTCACTTGACTTCCAACTCCCTTCTACATGTCCAACACTTGCTGCCTTGCCCCAGGAGGATAAGTCCACTCTGGGGCCTACTCATTAACTGGTAAATGGATTCCTGGAACCACTATATCATGAAAAGCCCTTGTCATGCGTCTCACTTCTCTTCCAGCTCCCTCTCCAAGCTGTTCCATTTCCATAACAACTGCCTCCTCCCTCTCCCCTCTCTCAGCTCCCCATTTTGTTTTGTCTTCACTTATTAGAATGTAAGCTGCTTGAGGAAGGGGGACCATCTTGTGTTCTTTTTGTCTGCCTGGTGCTAAGTTCAGTGCTTGGCCCATAGTAAGCTCTTAGGAAATGCTCTCTTTGACATTTAGATATTCTTTAACATTTGCAAAGCACTTTACATGCATTATCTCATTTGATCCTTACAACAAAAATAACTCCTAAATCTCATCAGATATACAGTGTGCTCTACATACATTCTTTCATTTGAATTTTACCACAACCTTGTGAGATAGGTGCTATTAGTATCTCAATTTTATAGGTGAGAAAACTGACAGTCACAAAAGTTGAGTGATTTTCCTCAGGGTCACGTGGCTAATAAGTATCTGAAGTGAGCTTTTAACTAAAGTCTTCATACTATAGGCTTCATTATGTTCATTTTCTAGGTAAGGAAACTCTTTTAAAATGGTTATGCAGTCCTGACCATAGCTATATGATTAATATGGACCACGGGTGGGATCTGAGCACATAGGTCTTGGAATTGTTCAAATTCAAGTGGATTTAGCTTTCCTCTTTACCCCTCATGGTATGCTTGAATTAGCAGGGCCCATTCCCAAGAGCTAGCTAATAATCCCTTCCACTAATCCCTCATTTTCCTTCTCTTACTACCTGCCAAGAAGGAGAAAGCAAAAAAATTAAATAAAAGAATTACTTAGAAGCAATGAATTATGAGTGAAGTATATACGGTTTTATGTTTTTAAAAGTTTTCTCACAGAAACATGCAAGATTTCTGCCTCTGAAATGTCCCTGTGGTGAGGCCCAAACCTGCTGATCAAATAGTAAAAACAATAGCTGATGAAGACATCTGCTGCAAAACTAATGTTTCCTTTTTTTCTGCTGAGCAGGACTACCTTTCTGTGAAGCAGACATTACTGCAGATGTTGAGATGCATGCCCCAATGGAAGCAAGGAGACAAGGCACTGAGATGAAAGTTAAGGGCTCACATATTCATTGCCTTCATAACCAAGATACTTTCTGCTGGAGAGTCAGGGAAAGGCTGCTGGAAGGGCTGGGAAAGCTTTGAACTTGGAGTTCAAATCCAGACTCTGCAATTTATTATTTGACCTTGGACACATCACTTATCCTTCCTAAGCCTCAATTTCTTCATTTGTAAAATGAAAACTGCCCTGTTTATATCATGGAATTATGAAAAGATCAAATTAGATAATAGAAAGGAAGTACTTGGCAAATTTGAGGAATTATAATTACTTTGTTCAATTGTTAAAATTCTATTTGGCTTATTAATATGAATGACAAAGAAAACATTAAGAAAAAAGTTTTCCCCGAATACTAATGCTCTTTCTTAGTAATACCTAATACCAGTTATCATTTACATAGTCCTTTAGGCTTTTCAAAGTGCTGTACATGTTATCCCATTTTATCCCCACAATCATTCTAGGCAGGGGTTAGATGCTACATTTATCAGCATTTTACAGAGGAGGAAAATGAGGCTGAGAGATTAGGTTAAGTAACTTGTCCAGGATTACACAGCTAGTAAGTGTCTAAGGTAGAGTTTGAATTCAGTTCTTTCTGTCTCCAAATTTAGCACTCTTATCCACTATACCTAATGGAAATAAAGAGAAGCATAATTTATCTCGTAGCTCTAGAGGGTTCTAGATATGTTAGGTGTGTGTACCCAAGGAATAAAGGTGTTAGGCTGAAGACTGTTGCTTCGTTCTCATGCTTTCTCATTTATCTATACCTCTTTGATTTGCCCTATGACTTCTATTTTTTTTTTAGTGAGGCAATTGGGGTTAAGTGACTTGCCCAGGGTCACACAGCTAGTAAGTGTTAAGTGTCTGAGGCTGGATTTGAACTCAGGTACTCCTGACTCCAGGGCCCGCATTCTATCCACTGTGCCCCCGAGCTGCCCCTTATGACTTCTTTTAGTGGCTACATTCCTCACATGGAGGAGAAGAGAGAGTATAGGTTGGGGAAAGTATTGGGGAGAAGATGATGGTAGATTTCATCATATGGCAAAAAACAAAAGCACTTCTTGTGTAATCTTCATGGAAATGTAGACCCTGTTTACCCAGAGTTGGGAGGGGGTCACTTTCACATTGAATTACAATCTTATACATGGGCATAGCAACCTTTAACCTTTCTAGAAGGAATGTATGAGGAAAAACATAGGATGCTTTGAACTAGGTGGGGAACATGCCTTTCTTAGCACTACACATCAAAGCCCTAATGCCTGTGTATTCTATACTGATTCAAACATTTTATGGAGCATCAGCAGATTGTGAAGTGCAAAGGACCTCTGAGATCATCCAGGCAGAGTACCTCATTTTACAGGCCCAGAGGGAAGAGGAAATTTGCCCCAAGTCCCACAACTAGCCTAAATCATGGTTTTTCTGGTATACCACACACTGCTAAAACTGTATCTTGTGCCCCAGTATGGGCTAGGTATGCTAGGGGAAGGAGGCTGCTCATTCAGGTCTCAAAGAGAAATGAATGGGATAGAGTTGTTATCGTTGATTTTAATCACAAGAAGATTCTCATTGGTATCTAATTCAATGACTGTTACCACAATTTAAGGATAGCACATTGGACCACATTTTTTTGTGTTAATTGACATGCCTTAATCAAGGATGTCATTAAATCCAAATTAAACAGACATTTATGATTGGCATACACAATGTAAGATACCAAACCAAGTGCTAGAGGTACACAGCCAAAAATAAGACTGCCCTCAAGGAGCATGTGTTTTAACAAGGAGATACAACAGGTATCGAAATAAGTAACTATAAAGTAACATCAGTAAGAAGGGGCACTAATGACTGGGTTGAATCTGGAAAGACTTCCTGGGAAAGGGGATATCTGAGCTGAGCCTCTGAAGAGCCAGGAAACCTAGGTACTGATAATTTCTAGACCTGTGTTTGCCTCTGCCCTCTTGAACATTTTTTTTCAATGACTAGGAAGAAAGTAAAACTGGAATATTTCTCCCATGTGCACATGAAACCAAGATGGGAAAAATGGCTCAAAGACTTTGTCAAAAAGACTTTGACAGACCAAAACTTGAAGAGAATCAAGATGAAATTGAATATAGAATAAATGTAAAGTTTTCAATTTGAATTCCTTCCTAAGTACTTGATAGGAGAGGAGTAACTAGGCAGCAGTTAACTCCACACTGGAGCCACCAGTAGTGACAAGGAGTGACAGCAACCAGACCTGCGTCACCCTGAGCTCAGGGACTCTAAGTTTCCTATCATTCTAAAAGGGCCCTGGAGATCTAGTGCTCTGAACCTAAGAGATCCAGGGGGATCTAACTCTGGCAAATCAGTTAGATCTGGGGATTCTGTAGAAGGAATTCTTGTCCAGGTATGTGTTGAATTCTACAGATGATGCTTTAGGTCTCACCCAGCTCTGAGATTCTGTGACTTAAAGACTTTGTGAAGTATAGAAAAACTATTTTATGAACATAAAGTCTTGAACTAAATTACAGAATTATTTTGGCCAGAGACATGTTTTAGAACCAATAAAAATAACCATTTCGGAGAATGCTAATGTAATTACAGTTTCTTTTTTAAAAATAGTGAAATAGCTTCATATGCTCTTTGATTTGTAGTTTTTAATTCATTAGTTTTAAAATTCTAATTTTTTTTGCACTTGGATAGATCACAATATTGGAGGAGGAATAGACCTCAGAGGCTAAATAGTTCAACTTGGCCCTAAAGAGGAAGCTCCAATCTGGCACACCCAATAAGTGGTCATGCAGACTCTAGCTGAAGGCTTCCAGGAAAAAGTATCCTGAGAGATGCTGATGTCTGGCAGATGAGCCAACTTCTGCATATGGGCTTTAAACCCTCACACCATATGTCAAGGCAAGATCTGCCGGGATCCATGATTTAGACATAAAAGAGGAAATCATAAAGAAATTAGAGGACAGGGCAAAAAATTACCTATCAGATCTCTGGATATAGGAAAATTTTTTGTGACCAAACAAGAGATGCAGAAGATCCCAGAAGATAAAGTGGACAGTTCTGATCACATAAAATTAAAAGGTTTTTGTACAAATGAATCCAAAGGTTGCTAAGAAGAAATCTCTACAGCAAGTTTCTCCAATAACAGTCTCACTTCCAAGATATGTAAGAAATTGAATGAAATTAACAAAAATAAGAGGCATTCTCGAATAGGTATAGGGTTAAATGATATGAACAGATAGTTTTTAAAGAGAGAAATCCATGCTACTAATAATCACATAGCAATGCCATGAATCACTAATAGTTTGAGAAATGCAAAATAAAGCAATTCTGAGGTTCCACCTCAAACCCATCAAATTGGAAAAGATGACAAAAAAGGGAAAAATAATTGTTGAAGGACTGTGGGAAAACAGGCACACATTAGTGTTGTCTGGTGGAGCTGTGAATTGCCTTTTGACTTTTAATCCATTGATACCACCATCATGTCTATACCCTAAAGAGATCAAAGAAAGAGGAACTGGAAACTAAGGGAGTGCCAATCAGTTAAGGGATGGCTGAACAAATTATATGAATACAATTATACTCTAAGGAATGAGAAAAGGAAAAGTTGTGAGAGAAACCTGGGACAATCTGTATTGACTTAAGGAGAGCCAAGTAAACAGAATTCAGAAAACCATTTCTACAATAACAATAACATTGTAAATACAAGCAACTTTGAAAGATTTCTGAATGCAATGACCAACCACAATTGCAGATGACCAATGATAATGGATATCACCCACCTCCTGACAAAGAGGTGATGGACCCAAGAGGCGAAGTAGAAAAATTAGTGCTCATTAATTGTGGAAAAAAAGAAAAAAGATCTTTTTCAACAATCTTCTGAACTTCTTGTGCTGTTGTCCAATAAAACTTTAGAGTGGCTGTACAATGTTTGATTGGCATCTACCCCGCTGGAGACAAAAGCAGAATTCAGTATTAGCAATTTGCCATTAAAATAAAGATCAAATGAAAAATCTCTCCTCCGTCTCCATGTAAGGGGGCTCTGTTTTAGCACTAGCTTATTCTAAGTAGTCTCAGCAGCAAACCAGCTGTTTCCGGCCTGGTGAGGCAGCAATTGCATGGTCCTTTATGAACAGCTTCCTACTCCGCACAATTCCCTGGACCGCTTTTGTGGCATTCTAGCAGTGCAAATGACATCCCCATTGTGACCAAAAGAGCTAGTTGCCAATCTGTTTAGAGTAGCTTCTCCAGGGTGGCTAGATTGGCTTTGGACAATTCCTTGGCTCCTTCTCCTCCTCCCTTTAGATTGGGAGGCTAATCTCCTGCTTACTGGAGCACCTGCCACTTCTGCCAAAGCTAACAACCTCATTAATGGCCAGGTACAGTTTGTACCTTGGGGATAATGGCACTTTAGAAAGTCAATGTGTTTAATAGCTTTCCTTGTAAAACAAGAGCAGTGTGAAAGGTTGCATTTGCTGGACACCTGGCAAAGCTCACCAGAAAGCATTGATGTAGATGAAAAGCCATTAAGAGAACACGACTGACTGAATGGGTCTCGTGGATTTAACAATATGTTTCTTATCCAGCATGTAAATGCTTGTATGTGCCTCCTTGAAATTCAAAGAGATGTGACTCAGACTATAGAAAAGTCCATTTTTATCAGGAATTATTTCGATCCTTAAATGCCCTGAGAAATAACAGCAAAGTTTTCCTGAGACTTGAGTGTCAAGCAACGGAAAGTGCCTGACACCTGGAAACTGAAGATCCAAATTCAAGCCTGGTATCTACTACTTTCTACCTATGTAAACTTCCTGTAGTCTTTGTTTCTTCATCTCCAAAGAGAAGATAATAAAACTTGTCCTTTCAGTCTCCAAGGGTACTTGGGAGGATAAGATGAAATCATTTCCTATCAAATTGCTTCAATTTTATAGTATCGGGAACCACTCAAGTCTCTATGGGACTCACATGAAAACAAGGTAGGGGCTGATGGCTTTCTTCACAAAGAAAAAAAAAGTTACTGAAAAACTCAGTTACCTTTAATTATTGAAAGCTATTGGAATCCTCAAAAGGTCTAGAGCTAGAAGGAACCCTAGGGGTCACATAGTTCAAGTCTCCTCATTTCACAGGGGAGGACATTGAGGCACAGAGAGAGAAAGTGACTGACTTAAGGTGACAAAAGGAGCAAGTATCAGAGTTAGCCTCAGACGCTCCATCCTTGAAGGCTAAATCTTTTCACTATGCCATAGCTTCTCTGAGCATTTATAATCAAGAGGAAAAGCAGCACATCATGGAGAAACAGGTGCTGCTTCCAGATCCAGTGGTAGTGAAAATAAACAAGCTATGCTCCCATGTCACTTTGAGCAAGTCACTGAAGTTCCCTGGCCCCATGGTCCTCCTCTGTAAAAGGAAAGCTTTGGACCAACTAACATCTGAGGGGCCTTCTAGCTTGAAATCTCAGATCCCGTGAAGTACATTTTATTTTCTCCACTACCATCTTCATTTGCAAGCTACAATGAAAAACCACTCAATAAATACTTTTAGGTTCTTCTACATTATGTAAAAGCCACACTCTCAAAGGGAAAAACAGGAGGGAATGAAAAGGTCCACTGGTATGAAGAAAGTGAAAACAAATAGAAGCAACACCTCAGAAGATGGAGGTCTTCAATTTGGTTCCAAAGAGAGTGCTTGCTGAAATCTTCTAACTTCCAGAGGAAGGCACTTAGAAAATGAACCCAACAGCATGTAATGAGTAAGTATACCCATGTTAAATCTCCAAGAAAATATTCCCTTTGTCTTGGGAGACAAATAGCTCACCTGTGGGACTACAGCACTGTTAATAAATCATGTATGAGTTTGATATGACTTGGAATAGAAACATTTTATAACAGAAAATGGAAGTGTTAAACTCTTCTGCCATTGTCCACTGGTGATGTAAACGATGTGTCAAGTACATAGGCTAATTAATACTTCAATATTTCAGTGGATCTGGGACTTTATCAATGTGGGTACATTCTCCAATGGCGCCAATTGAAGCCCATCTTGGCCTGTTCATTCTGTGCTTTTCTGAGTCCATGTTTTCTCAAACATCCTTCATTGAGAATCTACCCAGCGGGCTGGAGTTCTTTTACCATTTCATGTTTACCAGTGAGACTCTCAGTCTGCCTATATGTTAATTCTTATTCTTGCTATACAACTAGTTCCTCTATTTCTTTCTTTCTTTTTTTTTTAGTGAGGCAATTGGGGTTAAGTGACTTGCCCACGGTCACACAGCCAGTAAGTATCAAGTGTCTGAGGCCAGATTTGAACTCAGGTACTCCTGAATCCAGAGCTGGTGCTCTATCCACTGTGCCACCTAGCTGCCCCTAGTTCCTCTATTTCTGATTATACGTTTCCTGGATTCGAACCATTCTGCCACTTTTTGTGTGCAATTGCAACCCAAACCCACCAATTTTTATTATATATGGAATTTAAAATTAGTTTTAAAGCTACAGGTAGAAAAAAGCTTTTCTTGGATAAACAAGGTTAGTGTCATATAACAAAGTCAATTCAAGCCCAATTAACCAAAGAATAAGTATTTATCAAATATCTACCATGTACCTATTTCTGTGCTTGATTCTATACAGAAAGAATACAAGTCACATAACTGTACCCAGGAAATTAGAAGCTAGCTGGCTAGATAAGGTATACACATATAAAACAATCTGTACATGAGATAACTATATTATGCATAATATATTCATTTTATATTAGTAAATGTGTCAATAGTGGCATCTGCAGTGGCACTAAAAGTATTAGCAGCAGTTGATATGGTATTCACATCAACAGCATTTTAGCAGCATTAGAATTAGCAATAACCTTGATAGTATAACTTTATTAGTGATAATATTCCTATTATTGGTGGTTCTATTAGAGAAGTCTCAGTATTAGCCAGCAGTAGTGTGAATTTTAGTATTAATATTATTAGAGGAGCAGCATGGTATATTGGATAGAAGGCTATAAAAATCTTTATAGATCATTTGCTGGTTTTGTCTCTTGTCCTTTCAGGTTTGCCCATGGCATGACTTTGCTTAGTCGGGACCCTTGCCAATCTCTCTTTAAACTGTTTTTCCCCTTCCTACTTCATACTGTTTTATAAGGTGATACTGCTTATAATCCTCCATCATTCTCCTCCATGAAATTTTACAAATGAGTTTATATTCTAAATGGCTATTGCCCTTTGAAATCTAAGATGACCTTCTCTCCAGATGGTTTCAGGGCAGAGAGTGGCCTTACCTTGTAGAGGTAGAAAATTCAATAAAGTGTTCTCTCTTGTACAAATGAGAGCAATTCAGTGAGTCACCTTACTTTATACAGTTACGGAGTTCTAAAAAGGTCATAGCTTGGTAAAGATGGTAGTGGTAAAGAAGGGGCTCTTTCTTTACACACATTAAGAATTCCTTAAAGTGATCTTACATAAATGATAAGGAAGCCACAAATACTAATATTCCTGATATAGATACTACTCATACAATGATATCAATACTAATAATACTACTAATTGTGTTTATTGTATTAAGTGCTGATGTTATTACTTCTAATAATCATACAAAGAACAATAAGAATCTACTATGCATAGTTATATGCCCCCAAAACCCTTAGAACATGAGAGAGAGGATTATTTTCAAAAGCATAAAATACCCAAACTAAAAGACTATGAAATAGAGATCTTAAATAATACAGTTTCACAAAAGGAAACAGGACTACTTGTAATGGAATAGCCAAAGACATCTCCTGGTCCCAATGTATTTACAAAATAATTCCATCAAAATTTAAAAGATCAATTCATATCAATACCACAGAAATCATCAAAAGTGAGAACACACACAATCTCTTAGACTCCTTCTGTGAGAAAAATATAGTCCTAATACCTCAACCTGGGGACTATAAACCAAAGAAAGAAAACTATGGAGCAGTAACACCAATGTGATATCTATTCAAAAATTTCAAATAAAATCCTGTCAAACAGACTACATAAATTCACCCAAGAAGTCATTCATTATAACTAAGTGGGATTTATACTGGATATGCCAGGATGGCGTCAACATAATTAATCATGTTAAAAAGGAAAACATCCCAACCCACATACATGCTTATAGCAATTGATGCAGAAAAAGTTTATGATAAAATGTAACACTAATTTATGCTAGAAAATAAAATACTCTAAAAATATAGGCAAAAGGGGCTCTTTTTTAATATCATAAAACTATCTTTGTCCAAAAGCCAGCATCCCATGCAAAGGGTACACACTAGACAATTACCACAGAACAAATTAAGATATTTTGAGATTATAAAACTGTTTTGAGATTATAAAATGTTTTGAAATTATGAAAAAAATAAATTTGACCACAAAGATGAGATAGGAGAATATAACTCCTGTGCTTGTTAGCAGAAGTGTGAAACACGGTATATAATGATGATTTTTCGTATTATTTGGTTCAATTTTGACCAACTGGTGTTCCTTATGTTTTTTTCCTACTTTTTTGTTACAAGGAATGTCTCTCTGGTAGAGAGGGGAATGGAAATGGAAAATCTAGGTTTATACCTTTTGACATAAAAACAAGGATACAAATAAAAATGCATTTAAAAAAAACCTACTGGCAAAACTGGGAAGCAGTCTTACAGAAATGAGATCTAAACCACAAAAAGCTCCAGACACAAAAGCTAGAAATAAAAGGTCACAATATAAACAAATTAGAGGAGCAAGGAAATAAAATATAACTATCGATAAGGAACACTCCATGACATGACAATGAATGGAGAGAATTAGAGAAGGCAACATGAAAAATTCTGACTGGATAAAACTGAAAAGGTATGTACAAACAAAATCAATGTTGTTCAAACCATAAAGGAAACAGTTAAGTAGAAAATATTTTCAGAAGGTTTCTTTGATAAAGGTCTGATGTCTAAGACACATAAAGAATTGGTTCAAATATGTAAAAAATATGTAAAAATGATAGCCATTCTCCAACAAATAGTCAAAGAACATAAATAGAAAGTTCTCAGAGGAAGGAATCCAAGTAATTAACAGCCACATTAAAATTATCCAAATCACTATTAATTAGAGAAATACAAGTTAAAACAAATTTGAGGTTGCACTTCTCACTTATCAGATGGACAAACATGACAAAAAAGGAAATTGATAGTTGTCAGAGGAGGGAAAGAGGTACACTAGTGCCCTGTTAAGGAGAACTGTGAAATGGTCTGGTTATTTGGGGAAAAAATTTGGAAATATGGCTTCAAAATTGTCAAACTGTTCATACTCTTTCACCCACTGTTGCCCCTACTAGTCTCATATGGGCAAGAAATCACAAAAAAGAAAAAAAGTCTCATATATAACAAAATATTCACAACAAATTAGCTCTTTTTGTCATAGCATGAATTAGAAACAAAAGGATGCCCATCAAGTGACTGGCTATACAAATTATGGTATATGAATACAATGGAATATCATTTACAAAATGACAAACATAACAACTTCAGAGAAACCCAGGGAAACTTGTATGAAATGATATAAGTGAAGTAAGCAGAACCAGATCAATTTACAAAGTAACAACATTGTAAAGAAAAACAACTTTGGAAATCTTAACACTGATCAATGCAGTGACCAACCATAGTTCCAGAGAACTAGTAATAAAGCACACAAAATGAGACGCATATATTTAGACAAGATAAATATCTAGATTTATTTTTTTTAGTATTTGTTTGTTTTGCTACTTCTCATGGAGGAGGGAGGAAAGCTCGAAATTGCGTTGCTAAATAGAGGAAAAGAAATGAAACCAAAGAGGGTTAATTGAAGCATTTTTCAAAATGCACAGAATTGAAATATGTTCAGAGGGAAGCACAGAAAAACAAGACAGCTTTGAAAGTAACATTCTGAACTCAATGCAGCAGACAGATATGTTTGTGTTTGTGCATACACACATATGTTAAAAGCAAACTATATGTAACAGTGATTTAAATAGAATATGTACATATAGAAGAGGTCTCTGTCTATACGAAACAGCAGTAATATCCCTAGCATGACAAATGGATTTGCATAATAGAAAAAGAGAGTGTAGTATCATATTTCTTTAGAATCTGTCACTAGAACACATGATAATTTCTATTTGGATTCCCATTGTAAAGTCCATTCTACTACGTTATCTAGTGCTTATGGTACACACATTGGCAGCAACCTATGTTGGTTTGTTTTTTTTTTCTGTAGAGAGAGGGAAATGTAGAGAAATTCAGTCTGTTGGCCTTGCTAGCTCTTTTGAAAATATTAATGCTTCCTTCCTCCACCAGTACTACCAATACAATTCTAACTATGAATATCATCAACACTATTATTACTATTAATACTAATGATATTAACCATTATCAGCCTCAGGACAATGCCTGGCACATAGTAGGCACTTAATAAATTCTTGTTGACTGACAAAAATTAGCATATACAAGAGGTATAGTATCTTAGGGAAATATGACACTGCCCTCTCATTCAGTCATAGAAACTCATGTCACCCTATGAATATTACCTCTTTCAAGAAGAGGAATTCTATGTGTAGGCCAGAAAAGTGTTGTGGGAAAAGAATCCCTTTCAGTTTCACAACAGGGCTCTTTGAAGACATTGATCTTTGAGAGTTTTACCTTTTTTCCATTAATTTCAATGAAAGAAAAATCATTTAGTCCCTTCCAGTTTCTTCCATGCTGAAAAACAGATCTCAGAACAGGACATCTGGCTCTCTCTAAAGTATATAGTTTATCCTTGGATGAAAGGTTCTGCTTTTTTTTTTCAGAAATATCCCCAGTTTTCACATTTCTTTGGCCAAAAGCTTCCCTGTCTCAGAAAAACTCATAGATGCCCCCATCACCTGAGCCTTCTGCTTTCTTTCTCTCTCCTTCCTTTTGTAACACCTGGCTGTGAATACTGCTATGAAAACAGGATACTTAGGCAGACACTTTCCCAGATTTCAACAGCACAGTGAAACCTTTGAACTTAGCTTTGGAGGCTTCTGGGAAAAGTTCACCTTCTGTCTTGTGAATCATGAGGAAATATTGGGCTTGGCTAGGGTATTTGAGGGTCTTGCCTGGGAATGGGCTACCCCTCTCCTTCTCCTTCAACCTTCTGAGCACTGGGACTATAATGGGCCATTGTGGCAAGACAGAACAATTGGACTTATGAGGTGCCATAGGGATTGCCAAGAACTCAGCATGACAGTGGTGAGATAATGCATGCACTGAGCCCAGAAACCTCGATTTCCTCCTGTCTCCTCTCACAGCGAGAGATCAGTCCTCCCTTCCCCCTGCCATTATCTCCCCAACTCATCTTAGTTCTATCTCTCCTCCCTTCAGGCAAGAGAGATGAGTTAAAGTGAGGGGAAGTTATCCACATGAATCCAACCCTGCCCCCCACCATCACTGCTCACTGTGTTCCCATTTGCTATTACTTTATTTCTCCTGATAAAATGAGAATTTGCCAACTGCTAATCCTTGTCTGTGTGCTTAACACAGGTGTGGGAAGAGATTTGGAAAGATCCCTTTAGAGAGATGGAAGACACATCCCTGCTTCAGTGTGGGCTGAGGAGCAGGAAGAATGGGTGCTGATCTGATTTTGAAGTCTCTCAAGCAAGAGAGGCATATTAATATCATACCTGTAGGCAAGCACAAGTATCCATAAAAAGGAGAACCTATATACATGAAGGATCATATTTTATACATAAATGTCCTCAGGTAAGAGGTTCTTAACGTAGGGTTTGTGAACATTTTCCCTAATATTTTGAGGACTATATTTCAATAGAATTGATTTCCTCTGCAATCCTATGTACTTTATTTCATTCATTTAAAAACACTATTCTGAGTTATGCTCCCTAAGCTTCACCAGAAGGGAAAACAAGCATTTATTAAGTAAATACTATGTGTTAGGCATTGTGCTAAGCAACTTCCAGCCATTATCTCATTTGATCCCTACAATTCTGAGAGGTAGGTATTATTATGATCCCCACTGACATTTGACTACCCCACCTTGCTACCTCTAAAAACTGAACAAATACTGTCTCATTTGTGTGAAGCATTTTATAAACATCTCATTTGATCCTCACAACAACCCTGGGAGGTAGGTGCTACTGTTACTACTATTTTACAGATAAAGAAACTGAGGAAGACAGAGCTCAAGTGATTTGCCTGTGGTCACATGGCTAGTCAAGTGTTTGGGGTCACATTTCAACTCAGGTCTTCCTGACTCCACGTCTGGCATTCAATCCACTACATTACCTAGATGGACCATAGAATATAGAGAAAAATCATGTACACTAAGGCTAGAAAGGGAGGTTCAAGCCAGTTTGTGACAATGCCAAAGAGAGGGGTTCATTTTTCATCCTGCAATTATAAGGAGATTCTTGAACCAGAGATTATCATGGTGAAACCTATGCTTTAGGAAAATCACGTTGGCAGCTGTATGAGGGATGGACTGGAGTGAGAACAGACTTGAGGTAAGGGAAGATGATATGAAATGAAATGAAACTAGAGGGGGAAGCTAGGTGGCACAGTGGATAAAGCACCGGTCCTGGAGTCAGGAGGACCTGAGTTCAAATCCAGCATCAGACACTTAACATTTACTACCTGTGTGACCCTGGGCAAGTCACTTAACCCCAACTGCCTGACCAAAAAAAAGTATATGCCAGAAACTAGAGGGGTGGTAATGTGGTCAGAGAGAAGAAGTTGTACATAAGAGAGATTGGAGAGGCAGAAACAACAACATTTGACAGCAAAATAATCATGTGGGAGAATGAGGAGTTGAGGATGACACCAAAATTATGAAGCCAGGGAACAAGGACAAGGACGAGGATGGATGTGCTCTTAGCAGCAAGAGCAGTGTTCATAACAGTGTACATTGGAGGGGGTGGTAAAGAGGGATAAGTTTGTGGAAAAGATAATGAGTTCTGTACTGGACATGTCGAGTTTGAGATGTGTCCATTGAATAGGAAACCCTTAGACAAGTAAGCTGACTGCTGCTACTCACAAGAGGCAACCAGCTCTCTGAGAGTCAGAGAGGACTTAGCTATTCTCCAGAGTTCTCTCTGGTATTGTGTGGTACACATAACTGCTGAGAATGAGTATTTGGTTCTTTCCACAGAACCAGAGGAGGGCATGCATAATAGCAAACCATTTCTGCGTTTGAAATGTGGGTAGCACATGGGATTTTCAAGGAAACGGGGGGGGGCTAGAGTGGAAATAGTGATGGACTGGAAGCAGTTCACTGCATAAAACCTAAGGATAAGTCCTTGATTGACAGCCTGATGAGTGAAGAGGTCCAGAAAGAGATCCCCAGAGTCCCCTTGCTGGAATAGTTATGCTAAGTTTTTCTGGCTTTAATGGAACCCAGATAAATCTTTAGTACTAAAATTTGAAGAGAGGCCTTCTTAAAGAATACGCAAAGATAAATTCTAGGATCAGTTAAAACCAGATTTGGAATGGGTCTTAACAGTAAGTTTCATTCTAGCACCTTGTTCCCCTTCTCTGCATAAAATCTATTAATTAATTAACAACTGACCATTCTCTATAGAAGTGTTGCTATATAGGGAGTTATATTTCCAGATGGATCTTGAAAAACACTTTGAGATCACTGGATAAAAAGTACTAAATACATCAGCATATTCTTGTTATTATTCTTGCTGCCATTGGGTGATTGAAGCTTAACATACTGAAAGTAAATGCATCCCCAAATGTTCCTATCTCTCCTTACCACATGCAATTATGTAGTCACAAGGATGAGAGCACATTCCAAGACATAGAGCCAGACAAACAAATGAAGATGAACCATTGGAGAGAGACAGGAATAAAGAAATACATGGGCAATTTACCTCAACTCCAAAAATAATTTTGAAAATCAAGAAAGTTCTGCATACAAAGTAATTTTTCTTTTGTTGCCCAAAGATATATTCTTTTCTTTTGCAGGGCAATGAGGGTTAAGTGACTTGCCCAGGCCCACACAGCTAGTAAGTGTTAAGTGTCTGAGGCCAGATTTGAACTCAGGTCCTCCTGAATCCAGGGCTGGTGCTTTATCCACTGTGCTACCTAGCAAAACATTCATGATTTTAAAAGTCTGTACCCAAAGACAAGACTGGTGGCAAACTGAATAATTCATCAACTAAACTTTGGCCCTTTCCATAAATAGCCATCCTGATGAGGTTACGAATACAGAGCACACACAAACTTTGTTTCCAAATTTGGGTTTTTTTTTTTCAGATCTGAATTCCACTTATTTTGGAAAAATTCAGATTTCTTATTTTTTTTAAAAAGTAGATTCATACATTTAGTAGACGATCTATAATTCATCTCAAGCATTGTTTCAGTAAACGAGAGGTGTGTGGATATATCATCAATTGAATTAGATATGAATTAAAACTGTATGCTTGGAGAACTTATTACAAATCTAGCTTTGACAAGTATTTCCTGCAAGGCAATGGAAAACTATATGGTGGGCGTATAGAGGCAGTACCATATTACTAATGTTGACTGTATACAAGAAGTGGTGAAAAAAACATCATCAATAAAATGACAAATGTATGTACATGAGGATGAGATATGTGACCAGATAAGAGGGTGAATCATCTATCAGATGTAAGGTAGAATGAGTACATGGCCTGCATGTCACAATGGTACCCATTAATAACATTTTTTAAAAAGAGGTATGTTGGGGGGTATATTGGGTAAATCTACTATGAAATATTTATAATAAAATTTATACAAGAATTGAACATGATGAAAAAGGTTAAAGGAGTTGTGGTCTATACTGGTGAAGATAGTATGAACTCCAATGAGATTAGAGCTGCATGAGAGTATTGAATTATTTTCTGAATCCCCCCCATATTTTCCCCTGTCTAATCAGATTTGGATGTGATTTTTATTCTTCTTGTAACAGAATGGAAAGCAAAGGGATATTCTTTGAATAAGTTGTTACCATTTTTGTGTCACTGCCATCACAACTCTATTTATCATTTTAAGAAAATCTACCCAAATGAAGGTTTGGCCTAGATCCTATAGGAGATTCCTTCCATCTATATGATGTATGGATTTGAGATGAACTATAAGGTCGCTTTTAACTACAAGATTCTGCAAAGTCAAGTCCCAAAATGAAAGTGGAGGTGAAGAGCCAGGAAAGTCATTCATATAGTGGGGCTCAAGGAGTATCTTTCCTACCCATTTCTCATTGGCTCCTAGGAAATTGAATGGAAAAAAAAATGTTTGTGAGCAGAGGGCAATCTTCTACACATCTCGTTGCTTACTTTGTAACCTTGTTAAAGGTTAAGGCCCAGGTAATGGGAGACTTGGCCAGAAAACTGAGTATTCCCTTTCCTCTTATTCATATGTGCTGCCTAGATAAATGTCAACTCATTATTTTCAAACATTACTGTTTTCATTAAACTTAAAACTTACTTTCAAAGGCAGGCAGTCCAGCTCCTCTCCAAAGGGAGAAAGAATGATAAAAGATATAGCTGGCATTGAAGACTATTAACCATAGGAATAGCTTTGGAAACTAAGAAAAACTATAGGGCATCCTGAGATATCAGAAGTCTTCTTTCAAGCTGCCTATCAACAGATCTCTAATCAAGGAGGGTAGTTGGTGGTGCAGTGGATAGAGCACTTAACCCTGATTGCCTCAAACATCCAGGGCCATCTCCAACTGTCCTGATGTATATCTTGCCACTGGACCCAGATGGAGGAGAGAGTGAGGCTGGTGACTTTGCACAGCCCTCCTTCACTTAAATCCAGTTCACTGCAAGTCATGACATCACCTCCCCATGTCATGATCCTCTTCAAGAATGAAGGACAAACAGCAACTTCAATGAAATCTAGACCTTCAAAACAATTTGTGTTCCTCTTTA
This sequence comes from Dromiciops gliroides, assembly GCF_019393635.1. Lineage (NCBI taxonomy): Eukaryota > Metazoa > Chordata > Mammalia > Microbiotheria > Microbiotheriidae > Dromiciops > Dromiciops gliroides. The sequence goes on along the minus strand of NC_057867.1, from coordinate 59,110,788 downwards.
CTGAAACTGTCAGCTGGTAGTTCTGAGGTAGACTAGGCATGGAGAGTAAGAACAATGTCACTGGGGCAGCTAGGTGGCACAGTGGATAAAGCACCGGCCCTTTATTCAGGAGTACCTGAGTTCAAATCCAGCCTCAGACACTTGACACTTACTAGCTGTGTGACCCTGGGCAAGTCACTTAACCCCCACTGCCTTGCAAAAAAAAAAAAAAAGAACAATGTCACCATCTGACTAAGAAAAGGAAGGAAATTGCAGGTATTCAACAGCTTGTCTTCTGTAACCCCATCATGATTCATCAGACCTGCTCAACTTCAAAAAATGAGTCTTACTTCTGTCTTGGAATTTTCTAACCTACATTTCACATCAAGAATATTCCACATTAAATTACTCATCCTAGGCTCTAGAGCACACTCAGATGATATTGTTTAAAGTTGATTTTCTTCTTTTAACATCAACTTTCTGAAGTAAGTTAGTTTTCCAAAACACAGCTGCCCTAGTTCAGTGTTTCCTTGAGGATTCCCTACCATACTAGGGAATTTGTATGGAGTTAACGAAATCTCTATTCCATTTTCAGAGATTTCACAAAATGATAAAGCACACATTCATTAGCTATGGCTGGCATCATTTTTCAAAACATGGAGAAGACAGGTTTCTCAAGGAAATGGTAAATACATGGAGGAGCCACTCCATCTTTTCATTCAAAGCTACATTTTTTTCCTCCTTTTTAATTAGCCCTAGCAGGCTTCTTGATATAGCAGCCAACATACCATTACTGCATCTGTTAAGTGATATTGCAAATGCAGAGTTTGTTGTCTCCCTTGGAGATTAAATTACCTTTTAAATTCTCCAGCTGAAACAGCAAGATTCTGTCTTCTACTCTACTGGCCTTAGAACTTCTGTGAAGAAAGGCCTTCATGGTCAAGGTGCTTTGAAATCTCTTTGGGCCCCATGTAAACCCAATCTACTTTCCAAGGACTCTTTCTGTTGTGTAAATACAATCTACTTTATTTTTGAGTCTGAAGGCAATTCATAAACAGATACACGCATGGACCAGAGAAGTAGAGTATGGAATATCCATGGTCCAATTTTCCTTTTTTTGGAAGGCCCAATGATTTCATTAAAGATGTGATGATGAAGTTTCCTTTTGAAGAACTTTCAAACTTGTCCAAATAAGTTTTGCAAAAGTTTGTACAGTAAAACTATCCAAATTTGATTTGATTCATGAAATTCCCATAGACCTTGAAGAAATCTCTTAATACTAGCTGTTTTCCTCCTTAGCTCACTGTGTCTTCACCTGCTCTCTACCCAAATAGACTGGGGCTGTGTCTACATCCTCCTGAAAGTCAGAAGAAAACAGAAAAGTTCAAAAATTCAATCAAATAACCTTTCATTTGGGCAACACACCATTAAACACTCAGAAGGTTTGAAATATGTCAATTTTATGGTAGCTCCTATTCATGTGTGTGTGTGTGTGTGTGTGTGTGTGTAGGATGTTGTCATATAAGTGGATGGGTGTGAATGCTCATAACAAATACATGTGTATATCAAGAATCTGTGATTTTATGTTAAAGGTACATCTAGCAGAGATTACTGTCTATAATTTGGTATAACTTGAGCTTCGCTGGGTTTTGGAGATTCACGTCAAGCAATTTGTCCATGGTCACATAGCTGAAATAGGAAGTGGGATTTGAAGCCAGCTCACTAACCCTCACTGCCCCTCTAGTAGCAAATATAATAGTAAATACCCTCATCTACTCAGTGGGTAAAAAAGAATCAAATCCGTTAAACTCATTGTTTGGTATCATATAGACAAAGACTGAATTGAATGACTGGCAAACTAACATTTCTACCTTTCAGGCAGCTGTGTCAGAGCCTGACTATATTCAAATTATATCTACAAAGAACTACTGGAATATTTTGGTGATTTCCAACAAATGACCAGCTTATAAAGTGGAAAAATATAGGCTCTTTGAAGGAATTGACCCACTGATTCCATAAAAAATAATTGCATCAACTGGTCACCTTCCTCAGAGTGTTTGATTTTTTTCCCACTGTATAAGCCAAGTATATAATGGAATTTACCCAATCCTTTGTCTTAGTGCCTTGTATAGACATAATTTCCTTTGGTTATACTGCATGATTTCTTTTAGGACTATAGTCATGTGGCTGGGTCATGTGTTTCCTATCTTAATTTTCACGGTTGACCCCAAATAGCTCGTTATGCATGTGAAATATATGTGTCCATAACCACAGAAAGAATTGTTCTGCAGGAGCCAAAAACTGCAGCTGCCATTTGATATTTTGAGGTTTGTAGATTTCTTGCACTCACTTCCTATAAATAATGGACCAGTCAGTTGTATTGCATAGCATCTGACCCTAATTTTATAACCAACTATGGCAAAGGATCTGGACTAAAATAAGTCAACTTTCCATGAGCTGAGCCTAAATAGGCTCCGAGTAAATAGGCTAAGAATCCATCTGAGAACTGTTTCTAGGTACTATAAAGGAAGCTAAATAAGTTAAATCAATGTGCCAGATTCAGCATTTTTAGAGTGGTGTCATTCATTCGAATTCATCTAAGAACTAACCCTACTCAGCAGGTTAGTCTTAGTTATCCCCAAACTGTCTTCCAATGCCTTTGTTTAAAAAGAAGTAAAGTTAATTATTGTAATCAACATTTATGCATTTATATTTCATGTAAAAACACGTGACTACATTTTGTATATTGTGGCTTGCATAGGCCACAAAGATACAATGTATTTTGTTGAACTTTACTGTGTATTCCTAACGGTTGTATTGCTTGGCATTGTGGAGTTATTCTAGCATAACATGCTGAATGTACTTTTTAAATAATACATAATAAAGAATTGAATATGAGTGGCTCTTTCAACTTCCTGGTTGGTTTCCAAACATCTTGTGTTGTGGGGATTTTTAGTAGCTTTCCTATATAAAAATGGATTTAATGAATTTTTAAAGGCACTGTACTTGTCTCCTTAATTAATCCCCATTCATTAAAACTTGTGGAAAAAAATTTAATGGATACTAATAGATTTGTTATAATTGATATTTTACTGAAGCAAATACAAAATTTTTAAAAAACATGACTTTGAAAACAACAATTCTAACAGATTATAGGTTCATTGCAAAGAAGGTTGATAGATCTTTCTTTCTTTCTTTTTATTTTGCGAGGCAATGGGGGTTAAGTGACTTGCCCAGGGTCACACAGCTAGTAAGTATTAAGTATCCGAAGCCGAATTTGAACTCAGGTACTCCTGACTCCAGAGTTGGTGCTCTATCCATTGCGCCACCTAGCTGCCCCAGAAGGTTGATATTTCTAGGGAAAATCACATCTCTTGTCTTTATATAATCAACTTTTCTGCAACTATGACTTGTCAAAATGAACAATGTCCAAAAATTTTTGAAAAAAAATATACAGTAAATAAATAGATAAGGATAGAAAATGAAAAGAAATCATGTTGGTAGCAGTGGAAATTGATTCTCCAACCTACAGCCACCAAATGCAAGATGGGAGAGATGTAGCTAGGAGGCAGGTCTTCTGAAAATTACTTGGATACTTTACTGGATTGCAAGTTTCAAGGTGGCCCCAAACTGGGTCAGTTTCAGGCAATGTTAAGAGATATTGTATCCAGGACTTAGGGAGGTGATATTTGGCCTTTGTCAGACAACATATGAAATATTCTATTCGGTTCTGAACATCACGTTATAGGAAGGACATGAATAAGCTGGAGAGTAGCCACAGGAGAATGACAAGCATGGGGTAGGGCTTTAAGTTCATACCACATGCAGATAAGTTGAAGGTACTTGGGAAAAGGAAAGATTCAGGATACAAGAGAGTAACTGAAGGACTGTCACATGGAAGAGGAATTAGCTTTATTCTGTTTGGCAAAAGCAATGGGGGAAGTTGGAGAAGGTCAAATTTCAGCTTAATGTCAGAAAGCTTTGGAACAATGAGAATCATCCCAAAGTGAAATAGACTGCCTTCAGAGTTAAAAGGTTGTCCTATACTAGACAGAAGACTTCAGGTAAAAGTTGGATGACTTCCTCAGGAATTTTGGAGAGGGCTTTCCTCTTCTGACAAAGGTTCGACTAGATGGCCTCTGAGGTCCCTTTGAATTCTGGGATTATGGAGGAGGAGGAGGAGGAAGGTCTTGCCACCATTCTTGGCTCTCTAATACATGAAAGGGAGTGTTTTTTACATGAATCATCTTAGAAGGTACTGTTGATAGAAAAGAATTCAATTTGAGCTCCAGCATCTTTTTCTTTGATGCAACTGAGAATGCTGCATTTCAGGAAGAAGAGTAGGTGAAAGATTTGGTTATACTTATCTTTTACTAGAGTAGCATGAGGAATATGTGGAACACTGGCATAAGGATGCTTCTAAGGGAGCTCTCAAATATGGTTCTACCTCTTGCACCACCATGTTAATGACAGGAAAACACATCATCAAGAAAGAAAATAAACTCTTCATTAAAGGTTTCAGAAACATGACTCATGTGCATGAGGAACTGACTTTAAATGTTATACTTAGTAAAAATACGAACCAACAGATGATATAAAAATGCTCCAAAAAGCATAAGATAAGGATTACAAAATGGAAAAGATAAATTATTTCCCAAGGATCCTAAGGTATCTTTATGTAAGCTTTATAATACTCAATAACAGAGGTTATTAACCTGTCCCTATCCCAGTATTTTTTTATAACAAAACACTGACAAAGAAAATGAAAATCTTCCATTTGTGCTATTACATGACAATATGCTGGTGATATGTATATTCTTTTTTTTTTCTTTTTTTTTTTTTTTGGTAATATGTATATTCATTCCTAGGCTAGCCATTCAGGCTGATCTTGACTTCCAAGTCTTTGATTATTCGAGGAGTCTTCATTTGTGTCTCTCTTATGCATTTAAAAATAAAACACCATTATATATTATATTATATTATAAAACACCATTGTATGTGGAGAATTCAAGGTCAAGGCCACCCAAAAGGCAATGGAGAAGCACACATTTGGGAATGAACAAGCATTGACACAAACAGAGAATTGTCTAGGAGAGATGACAAGGGGGATGTCAGCAGAGAGATGCGTAACCAGGAAAAAAGATGGGTCAATCATGTAGAGAGAAAGTAGAATGAATGATGGCCAACTTTTGCTTTCTCCTGGTGTCCACACAATACCAAGACTATCAAGAGTTTTAGAGGAAAGTCCTCATCAGAGTGGGAGGATGTCAATAGATGATTTGTGAGAGGAAATGCACAAGAGTTGCACAAGATAAGATGGTATGGAAGGATTATTTTCTGCATTATTGTAGGAGAGCCCACACCCATGAGATCACAGATATATGCAAGCATGAAGTCATGTACTTATCATGTATCACCACAGAGAGGCAGTGTGGTATAGTACAAAGTATGCTACACCTGCAATTTGAACCTGAGAGAGAACCGAGTTCAAATTCAACCCCAGAGGCTTATTAGTTCTATGAGCCTAGGTTAGTCACTTAATATTTTTAAGCTTTCAGTTTCTTCATCTGTAAAAGGGAGAGGGTGATAATAGTTGCCCTGTATATTTCACAAGGCTAATGCAAGGATCAAATGAGATATTGCATTAAATTTTTTTGCAGGACTTAAAGTGGGTTGATATGATTATTATTGCAGAAAGAGACAATGTGTAATAAAGAGGGGAGTTTTGATGGTGGGAATGGCTGTCTTCATATTTTACCTCTGCCACATCCTAGTTTAGTGATCATGGGAACATACTTGCTCGTTCAAGTCAATTAACCTCTGCATGCATCACAAACTTTGTAAGCCTGTAAATTACAGAAGAGTTGCCAAGTTGCATTAGTAAAGGAAGTTTCCACAACAGGAGCTCGCTACAGCAATGATATCGAACATCCAGACAAAATATAAAGATTAATCTTACTATGAGATCAGGAATTCCATTGAATACAAAAGCCATGAGGACAAGAGATGTAAGGGCAAGAGTGGCAAGGGCCAGAATCATGCCTTATTGAATCTGTACATTTCCACTAGTCCCTAGAACAAGGCCTTGTACGCAGCAGGCATTTAATAAATGTTAAATTGAATTATTAAATACTCTGCAATGCTTACCTACCTGTATTTAGACATTATCAGGGACACATCCACATGGTATAGCACTAAAAAAAAGAATTACCAATCAAATAATTTTTCCCTTCCTTCCACTGGAAAGTAATTAAATACCCATACTATTTGATGAGGTCCTACTGTTCTAGGACCCACACCTCAAAGAAGTCACAGACAGAAAGAAAAGTCCCATACATACCAAATCTCATATATACCAAAATATTCACATCAGTCTTTTTTTTTGTAGCAACAAAGAATAAGGGACAAAGTATAAGCTCATTTACTAGGTAATAACTAAGCAAGATATAGTGCATAAATATGAGGAAATATTACAAATGACAAATATGAAGAAATCAAAGAAGCATAGGAAGACCTATATGGATTCAACTTAAGTAAAATAAGCAGAACCAAGACAAAAACTATACACAATGACTCCAACAGTATAATTGGTAAGAAAACAGGAAAACCAAAACTGAATTCTGTATAATTATAATGACATCTTGGGCCAAAGTACCTCCTTTCTTTGTAGAGGTAGAGAAACTATAAGTGTAGAACATTGTATATTCTTTCAGACATGATTGACTTGTTGTTTTGATTAACTGGCTTTCCCCTCTTATTCTGGCACAAGGGATGGCTCACTGAGCAGGGGAATACAGCTATGTATATTTGGAAATTCAAAAACAAAAGATATCAATTATGTGTGTATGTGTTTATGCAATATGTATATACATATGCAAATATATGTATCGGTGCATATGTGTATTGTGTGGATATATGTAATTTACATAGACATGTCCACATACATATAAATATAGCTGGACCTATAATTTCATTGATACATGCAACACCCACACGAAATCCCTTCAACCAATGCAGGGTGGAAATTTCTGTGCAACTTATAGAAAGTTCCTGAGAGCATTGGGAGGTTAAGTTACTTGTCCAGGGTCAGCCTGCCAGTATGTGGCAGTGGAAGAACAGACATGCAAGACACTCCTAATTAGCCACAGATGTGATCTAAACAGCACAGAGTACAATATAACTATTATCACTCTTGTTCTAGACACTTCACTAGAATGAATGCAGCCTGAAGTCACATTAGCTTTTTTGTCAGCCACATTAAAAAAAGAGACAGAATGTGGAGTTAGAGAGCCTGGTCTGCATACTGGCAATTTTGTGACTAGCTATTTTACTACTTTGAACCTTGGTTTCCTTATGTTTAAAATGGAGACAATAATACTTTAATAGGGCTGATGTGATGAAAATGGTTTGTAAACCTTAAAGTGCTGTGTTGTTGCTGCTGTTGTTTTTCAGTCATGTCTGACATTCTGTGACCCTATTTGGTGTTTTCTTGGCATAGATACTGGAGTGGTTGGCCATTTTCTTCTCCTTCTCATTTTACAGATGAGGAAACAGAGGCAGAGAGAGTGAAGTGACTTGTCCAGGGGCACACAGTAAGTGGCTGAGACCATATTTGAACTCAGGTCTTCCTGACTCCAGGCCTGGCACTTTATCCACCTAGCAGCCCCAAAGTGGTGTAAAAATGCCAGCTATTACTATTATTTTACAGATGAAGAGATTCAAGGCCTAGAAAGGAGAAGTGACTTGTTAAATAGGGAGCTCATAACAGAGCCAGGACTAGACTCCATTTCTTCTGACTCTCAACTCAGTGTCATCTGTACCATATCAGGCTACCTATAAGCTATCTCTCTGTTGTGTTTCATCAGCAAATATGATAAAGTTATCTATTTATGTTCCTAACTAAGTCACTGAAAACAGCATTAATCAGGCCAGGACCAAGGACAGAACCTATGTTAACAAACATAAATATCATGACCTCTTTTCAGTTTGACCTTGGCACACCAATCAGCACTTCAGTTACAGTCAGTCAACTAGATTTAAAATTTACCTACTTTGATGCAGCTTAGATTTCTCTGTCTTGAACTTAAGGATATCCTGAAGGTCTTTATATTGCTGGAATAAAGACAGACCATATCTATGGGAGTCTCTTCATTTGCCAGATACCTTTGGAAAATACCCACCATTTCTCATCATCCATGCATAGAACATGTATTACAATATGTATATTGTAATATAATTCTATGAGGTATATAAGATTCCTACCAATTATAAGGCTACTTCATCTTAGTTTAGACTCAGGAATACCTGGGCTTCAATAAGCATTCCAAGGTACAAATCTAGCTTCAATTTTAAGTTTTCCTAGAGTAAAGAAACACATTATCTTTACTCTAGTTTCTGTATTGTTCCTCTAGGCTCCTCCCCTGGCAAGGGTCTTAGTGACTACTCAGAAGCGGCTGCTGGTTGACAAGTTTCAGGACACATACTGATGTCTTCCTACAATAGGAGGAGATGTTTCAGCTGAGTCATTCTGGCCTAGGCTATTTGGGAGAGGAGAGCAGAACTGTTATATACACAAAAGCAGTCTGGTAACCTCATATTAAAAACCTCATATTTTTCTAGTACTTTAAGGTTTCATAAAGTACTTGCCACACAACAGCACATAGAGATAGGTAGTGTGAGCTTTACTAATTCTATTTTATATATGAACAAAATTGGGGCTGGGGGAGGATACTATTCCTCCTTCTCCCCTTCCCTGCCTCCTTTCGGTGCTGTCTCCCCCTCTAGACTGTAAGCTAAGGAGCCTCAAGGGAAGGCAGGGACTGTTTTCTTTTTACTAATTGTATCCGTAGAACTTAGCACAGTGCCTGGCACTTAGTAGACACTTAAGAAACGTTTATTGGATTGTGTTGAACTGGATAAATTATTTCCAGGGCCACACAGCTGGTAAATATCAGAACTAAGATTCAAAATCATTGCCTCTATGCCATGCCTCTTGGTCCTGTGTTTTTTCTGAAGGACCATTCTGCCCAGGATTATATACTACTGATACCTGAAATAGGAAAATAAGAGTGGGGAGATAGGATTGCCATTTACTAAACTGAATGGGACAAAGGCAATTTCCAAAAATGGAGCACAACCATGTCTGGGGGTTGGGGATGGGTAGAGGAAAGTGCTAGCAAGGAAACAAGGTTCATAAAGCAAAGGTTTGCTAACAGGGTACCAGGTAAGCAACATATTGTTGGGTTGTATGTGCCATTCTAGGGAATAGCCTGCCAAGCACAGAACCATCCAGTTTGTACTGAATTCCATTCACCTAGAAGCTCTCATCGCCACTTATTCTGATAGTATTTTCTTTGGTGAGGCAATTGGGGTTAAGTGACTTGCCCAAAGTCACACAGATAGTAAGTGTCAAGTGTGATTCCAGATTTGAACTCAGGTCCTCATGACTCCAGGGCTGGTGCTCTATCTATCTATCTATCTATCTGTGCCACCTAGCTACCCCACTCTGCTAGTATTTTCCATAACAACCACAGATTCCATATGACAATTTCCACTTTCCATTTCATCCTAGTAACGTTATTAATTGAATAATGAAAATGTGAACAGGGAAGATATGACACAGAAGGATAGGCTAATCTTTCATCTTCTGCTAAAATGACCATATCAAAATCATTGGGAGCAGTATTTGATTAAAAAGAAAATGTCTGGGGGCAGCTAGGTGGTGCAGTGGATAAAGCACCAGCCCTGGATTCAGTAGGACCTGAATTCAAATCCAGCCTCAGACACTTGACACTTACTAGCTGTGTGACCCTGGGCAAGTCACCTAACCCCAATTGTCTCACCAAAAAAACCAAATGAATAAAAAAGAAAATGGCCACAATAAGGTTTGGGTTTTAAAACAAAGTGAAAATCAGATCCTTTTCTAATTAGATTAGTTCTTTCACAATTCAATCAATCAGCCAGCATTTATGAAGCAACAATTTTGGAGCTGGTTCTGTGTTAGGTGCTAGCATATAAATACCCCCCTCAGTCAATGAGCATTGATTATGTACCTATTATATACCAGGTACTGTGCTAAATACTGGGGATACAAATATAAAGATAATCCCTGCCTTCAAGGAGTTTACCATCTAATGAGGGAAATCATTATGTCATTTTCTCAGTCCTCAGGGCAAGAATCATGTTGTTTCTTAGTAATTTTTAATAAGTTGCATCAAGTTGAAATGTGATGAGCAGTGGAATTAGCTTTGTTTTTTCCTAATGGGGGTAATAGGCACCAGTAGCAAATATGACATTAGGTAGTCAAGTTTCTGGTTATTTTAAACATCGTAACTCAAATGAAACATGTTTTCTCTCACTATGAAAAGTTAAATGATGCTCATTTGAATGACAACCACAACTGCCATAGAAAATGGATGTTCAAGCCGGCTCTTGCAGTTGCCAAAGAGCCAACAATAATTAGAAGAAACATACTCATAATCAGAACACCCCAAAATGTTTTCATTATCTTCACTAGAGCTGTCTGTTGGGTTTTGGATGTGATGCCAAATTTGTCATTTTGCAGAGCAATGAACAATCTGAAACATAAATCATTAAGAATGTCAACAATTATTGATAATTGTTTTAATTAGCGAAGGGAAATGTGGTTGGTAGTAATCATTCAGTAAATTTTCATGTGAAATTATTTTTTTCAGTTTGTTTTCAACATAAAAAGTAATGGACAAATGACGGGGGTTGATGAAGAGCTATAGAAAGACTTGAACAGTTATAGAACTGCTTCCATGAGAATCCTTTTTCAAACAAAAGGATTCATCTCGTGTAGTCACTTCCAAGACTGGTTCATTGGCATGTAACCCAAAGGATTTTTTTCAGTGGGGTACATATTTTCCACCTTCTGCTTTCCATCAAAAGTTCTATGATTATAGGAAGAAGAATGTTTTTCTACTGTTGTTAAAGAGAAATGACTGCTATTCCCTGAATTTCTTCTATCTCACTGTGCATACCATATATATTGTCAACTGTCTCAGAAATCCAAACTTCACAACATAATCATAAGAAAACCATGCATCTCTATAGAACTCCAAGATTGACAAAGCATGTTTTTCACAAAAAAATTTACAAGGCAGAGAGTGCAAATATTATTATCTGCATTTGCCAGAAACAAATGAGTTAGATTTTGGAGGGACAGACATTTACTGAGAACCAATGAGTATTTTTTTCGAAGCAGCATGATGTAATGGATAGAGCACTAGACTTGGAATCAGGTAGGTTTAGATCCCACCTTTAATGCTTATTAGTCATTTGACCATGGACAAGTTGCTTTAACTCTTTCTGAGTCTCAACCAACTCCCTAATATCATAGATTGAGACCCAAAACAAACTTTGGAGGCCACCAAGTCCAACCTCTCATCTTATAGATAGGGAAACTGGGGCCCAGAGAGTGATTTACCAAGGCTCATCTAGTAATTGATGGGTTGTATTCTGCATTGTTGGAGGAAAATGCCACAGCAATGAAATCATAGCTCCTTAACTTATTGGTATATTTATTCATCAAATAATTTTAATTGATATCTTCTGTTTCTTACCTCATAGTTAACCCCAAGTATCCATCCTCATACTCTTCCCATATAACATCCCATACTTATCCTGTATAATAGTAATTTTTAGAGAGAGAAAAAATTCAGCACAACTGATAGATACATGGAGAAAAGTCTGAAAACATGTGCGATGTATAACACCTGTGGCCTTCCCTCTTCCATGAAGGGGTGGTTTGTGGGGTGTCCTTTTATATCTCTTCCCTTGAGTCCTGCTTGATATTTATGCCTTGGGTACATTTAATTTTTATTTATTGTCATGTTGTTCTTTCTATTGACATTATTGTCGTTACTGCATATGTAAATTGTTTTCTTGGCTCAACTCACTTCCCTTTGCATCAGTTCATGGAGATCTTTGCGCACTTCTCTGTATTCATCAAACACATAATTTCTTATAGCACAGCAATATTCTTATATGCACATACTACAATTTGCTTAGCCACTCCCCTATTGAAGGGGAATTGTTATCACGAAAAGTGCTGCTATAAATATTTTGGTATATATGTGAACTTAATTCTTTTTTTTTCTTTTTTCTTTGTGGGGCAATGAGGGTTAAGTGACTTGCCCAGGGTCACACAGCTAGTAAGTGTCAAGTGCCTGAGGTCGGATTTGAACTCAGGTCCTCCTGAATCCAAGGCTGATGCTTTATCCACTACACCACATAGCTTTATTCTTATCAATGGCTTTCTTTTTTTGTGTGTGTGTGGTTTTTTTTTTTAAGTGAGGCAATTGAGGTTAAGTGACTTGCCCAGGGTCACACAGCTAGTAAGTATTAAGTGTCTGAGGCCGGATTTGAACTTAGGTACTCCTGACTCCAGGGCCGGTTCTCTATCCACTGCGCCACCTAGCTGCCCCAATCAATGGCTTTCTTAAGGTATAAGCATTTCTTTTTTTTTAGGGCAATGAGGGTTAAGTGACTTGACCAGAGTCACACAGCTAGTAAGTGTCTGAGGCTGGATTTGAACTCAGGTCCTGCTGAATCCAGGCCTGGTGCTTTATCCACTGTACCACCTAGCTGCCCCCATATAAGCATTTCTTAAGAGTCTAACATGTGCCAGAGGACAGTTAGGTGGTACAGTGGATACACTGTCAACTCTGGAATCAGGAAGACCTGAGTTCGAATATTACCTCAAACACTAGCTGTGTGATTTTAGGCAAGTCACTTTACCCTGTTTTCCTCAATATCTTCATTTGTAAAATGAGTTGGAAAAGGAAATGGCAAACCTCTTCAGTACCTTTGCAAAGAAAACCCAAATGGGCACACAAATAGTCAGATACAACTGGAACAACTGAATAACAATACCATATGCCAGGCAGGGACTGTGCAAAGCACTGTTACATATATTATCTCATTCAATTCCAATAATGGAATCTCTGTTTTGAAAAGTATGATCATTTTATTTGTATAATTCCAAATTGCTTTAGAAAGTGGTTATAACTCTTTCTAAGATTGACTTTTAAAAAGACTACCTTTTGGGGCAGCGAGGTGGCATAGTGGATAAAGCACAGGCCCTAGATTCAGGAGTACCTGAATTCAAATCCGGCCTCAGACACTTGACACTTAACTAGCTGTGTGACCCTGGGCAAGTCACTTAGCCCTCATTGCCCTGCCCCCTCTCCAAATACCTTTTTTTTTCATTTTGGGGGATGTTGGGACAGTTCCAGGTTTTTGTTTGTTTGTTTGTTTTCCTACCAAGAGATATAAATATATCATGAAAATATCAATGTTATGGCATTTTCATGTGGCCTATTTAATAATTACCAAATTGATGATCAGTTACACTTTGCTGTTGCTCAGTAATTTTTTAGTCATGTTTGACTCTGTGACCCCTTTTGGGATTTTCTTGACAAAGATTCTGGAATGATTTGCCATGTCTTTCTCTAGCCCATTTTACAGATGAGGAACTGAGGCAAACAGGATTGAGTGACTTTGCTAAAGGTCACACAGGTAATAAGTATTTGAGGCTGAATTTCAACTCAGGTCTTCTTGACTCCAGGCCTGATAATACATCTACTGTACCACCTAACTACCTTTTATCCCTGGAATTGTTTTGTACATCTGTTTGGCTCTGTAGCCTATATACTATTTTCTTTTATAGATTTTTCTGTTTATGTAATTTCAAAAATAATACAAACTATTATATAAAATAAATATGTAATTGGCCTATATTTCAAGGTATATTCTCATGTTTGTCTGTAGATATGCAGGGCCTTCATTTAGGAAAGGTGGGTCTGAATGTGATAATACATACTTATAACTTTGCTACTCCAGAGGCTGAAACTGGTGGATCAACTGAGCCTGGGAGTTCCAAGTTGCAGTAGGACCAATGTTGAGTATTCACATTAAGTCTGGCATCAGTATGGTAAGCCCTTAGGAGTGGGGGTCAACTAGGATGCCTAGGAAAAGGCAAAGCTTCCCAGATTTGAAATTGATTAGCTTCCATGCTGAGCAGCAATGAGATCAGGTCCATGAGTGGCCATTCCAATTCTGGCCTCAGCAAGATAGGGAGACTTGGTCTCCTCTTGCCCCCTCGGCCAAAAAGTGAGATTAGGGTTGCCTCTGAGAGAAAGCTGCCAAAATACTGAGGCAGTATTTCATGCACTAATGTGAAACATTTCAACCAATAATTATGCATCTTATCCAGTTTTGCCACCTTTCAGATTTGCAGAGAAGGTAGAGTCTATCAATTCCCTTGACATAATTATTCTGTCATCCTTTATACCAACAATTGACAAGCTTTCTGTTTCTCATTTTTGCCTGACTTCTGTTTTTGTTGTGTTGGATCTCTTGCGACCATGTAGATGACCAGAAAATTTCCATATCCTACTTCTTGGGCGGGGGAGGTTCTCTTTCCTCTGATTTTCTCTCAAGCCTCCAGGGTCAAGTTTTTGACTGATGTTGAATTGTTGATCTTGTACTTTGTGCTGCTTTGGTTCCTGATATCACTTCAACTTTTTAACTTTTGTTTTCAATTGCTGATTAAGGAAATCTAGAATTTCTGATATACTTTTTGTTTTCCAGGTTAGCATTTACATCTTTCTCCTTTGCTGCTTTTAAGCTTGTAATACGGTATACACCTTTTCTATTGCTTGTACCAGCCAGATAATGATATAATCTTTCAATGTCATTCTGCAGATCCTCAATAGCTCTCTTAAGTAGCTTTTGCCATGGTGATGTTTGGTATCTATTTGCAGAAGAATTACTTAATAACTCCACCCCTCCTCCTATGGTTTTTACCACAGCATTGAGGCTTTATACACTGGTTGAATAAAGGTCCTAAGATGATTTTGCACTTTCTATCAAAAAGTGCGGGAGGATATATGCATTACTGATGATAATTGCAAATGTTAGCTTTTTAAAATTACCTCATTATGTTAAAAGGGGTCTTTTAATTGTGCATAGGCCAACAAATTGTTTTAAAAAGGCTTTTAGGGCCTCTAGTCTAAGTATGCCCACATTCTGATCAAAATCATATCAGACACTAAGACTGGTTTTGCCACATTGATTCTGTTTTTTTCGTATAATTTATCATGTGTTAATTGAAGATGGACCAATGACCCCTGTTTCTTCAGTTTCTTCCCTCTTCAGATTTGTATGGTTCTTTAATTTGATCTCTTATTTTATCCAGTCCTGGCTTAGTAATGAAGTTTTTGCTTACAATTAGTCTACATCTGTTGGCAAATAAATTGTTCTGTGACTTGAAGCTAAGGATACCACTGACTGAAAAAAAAGAATGTAGTCCTGGTCTCCAAATGGTAGGATATGCTTCCATTTTGATTGTGATATAGCAGTAGTATATAAGAAAAGTATATCCATCTCTTCAGCCTGTTGCATGTACACTCACAGTTTGTCCACTTAGTGGTCATCATTATCTACACTCAAGCAGTTCTAGAAAGTAGAGTATTAATATTTCTGATGTGTTCCATTGTATCCCTCCTCCTTGTGGTGATGGTGGTAGTGGTAGTGGTCCTTCATTCTCAAAGACAACCATGACATTAGGAAGTGATATCATGACTTGCACTGAATTGGATTGAAGTGAGGGAGGGCTGTGCAAGTTCACCAACCTCACTCTCTCCTCCAGAGCCATCTAGGACCAGTGGAAAGATCTATATCAGGATGACTGGAGATGGCCCCGGATGTTTGAGGCAGTTGGGGCTAAGTGACTTGCCCAGGGTCACACAGCTAGGAAGTGTCTGAGGTGAGATTTGAATTCAGGTCCTCCCAACTTTAGGGCCAGTGCTCTATCCACTGTGCTACCTAGCTGCCCCCTCCTCGTGGTAGCAGAACACAAAAGAGTGTCCCTCACTCTGCCAATCATCATAGGAGGGTCAGCTCGCATCTCTATGCTTCCCTGCTATTTTTTTTAACTTTTAGGAGTAGTTGCTTCATTCCGATCAGGTTCTAAGTCAGTCAGTGGAATTGGCAGAGCCTATCTGCCAGCATTTCACGGTTCTTGGTAGGCCTTTAACAGCTATTCAACTGACTCCAGGTGCACACGGTCCCTGGTGTACCTGACCCTAGAGAGCATTACTCTACTCTGCCATTACCACCCTCACCCCTCAACAAAGACAATGGGCTAGACTACAAGGGGTTCATCATTATCATCGACACTGCTGACTCCGCCACCACCACAATTAGCACCCCAAGTCACACAGCTACTCATCAGAATCAAGATTTAAACCCATTCTGACTCCAAGCCCAATGTTCATCCCACCATCCCATGCTCCCTCCTTATCATTTGAAATTCTCAACATAATGCTTTCTTCTTGAAACCCTTCTACCCAGAGGAAGGAAAAATGCTCAGTATAAAAGTGTGTGTTCTCCAATTCTTCCCAGAGTATGTTATCTAGTAACATGTCCATCTATTGGATAGAAGGCAGCCAACGCTGGTGAATAAATAGATTCAAATGTTCCACTCAGAAATGAATAATAATGGCTAGATAATGATCAGAGGCATGCTTGAGTGAGGACAGAACATTCTGTATGTTTGTACTCTTGACCATGGCTACCTTGAGCAATAAATCCCTGTAAGCAACAGTGGAGCCCCGCCTGACCTTGGCAGGCTAGTCAGCTCTCCAGTTGTCACTAGCACGTCTATGTGATCTTTTTAGTGAGACCGGTCCTTTCGGCTAGCTACTGTCAAGCTAGAAGGCCAACAGCAACTCCCAGAGCTTATATAACCTTCTGACAAGGGGCCTTTTGTGATTGCACATATTTTGGCTCTAGCTTGCTATTTAATAAGTTGGTGTGAAGCCAAGCTTAATTCTAAAGTAAAGATGTCTACAAAAGTCTGTAGAGCCACGACACGTGGACAAAAGCATGTCTAGTTTGTCTGATTAGGATTAATAAACAGTTTTGTGGCAGGGTTGACTATAATATATAACTACAGAAGGTGAACACTGACATTACCAAATATCTAAAGGCAGAAGTCAGAGTAGGGGTGGGCCACAATATAATTTTGATCTCTAACTATTACAGCCCATGATTTCCTACTAGATTTGTTTGCTTCGGGGAAAAGAATCCCAGAGTATTTATTTTTGCTACTTAAATTCCCCAAGCAGCAAGTTATTTGCATTTCATGATTTTGATTATTTAGTGACTTGCTTTTTAAATGTATTTTAAAGAGAATGAGAAACCTTTCATCCCTACGTAAGCGATAGAAAGGCCTGACTAAAAACCATTTGACAGGGAAACAGCTTTCTTTTCACTACTTCTAAACTGTGATTATGTTCGGCTTCTTCCCTAGCATTTGGGGGGTAAATATTTAGATTGATACCACCTATCTAACCTTTAGGTTATATAACTTTAGGAAGCACTGAAATTTCTGCTTAATTAAGTCAGGATACTTAACTGCAAATGCATTCCTGCTCAACTCTAGAGGAGGGGAAAGAAGTAAAGAGAAATTATCACGATCAGACCAACCTAGAGATAAGTGGAATTTGGTACAGATTTGGATAAACAGACTCCAATGTGACACCATGCACAAGAAAAATGGGCTTAGATTGATAAACATGTAATCATCAG
The DNA here is from genome assembly GCF_019393635.1 of Dromiciops gliroides. NCBI lineage: Eukaryota > Metazoa > Chordata > Mammalia > Microbiotheria > Microbiotheriidae > Dromiciops > Dromiciops gliroides. The sequence goes on along the minus strand of NC_057867.1, from coordinate 59,093,190 downwards.
AGAGGAGCTTAATAAATGATGAAAAATCATCTCGATGATCATTCTAAATCTTGTTTTATATGATCCATGTTCAAAATTTGATTCGCTTACTCCATTTTGCTTTGTTTGCAGGTCACTCCTCTAATGTATTTGTCCTTCTAGCCAATGCAGCTATAACCTTTTGCTGCCTAAGTAGAGGCACTTTCTGTACGGAAATCAAGGTACATCGAATCGCTAACAAGTATGATTTACATAAAAACTAGGAAAAGCAAAACTCAGCACTTTTACTAGGTAGCAATGCTGTGGGAATCCTGGGAAAAAAAGCCAGTGAGTTTTATTATAACTCTGACAATATGATACTAGCAAGACTTGGAAAGAAGTCAAAATGGAACAGAGTTTCCCTTTTACCCCTTCTTTCAATTCAACCCAGAACAGACTTACTCCCTTTTGAAAAAATTGAAATGTAAAATGCTTACTAATGTTGGTACTCATTATCTCTTTTCAATATAATCACACTGCTATGGGGTAAATTCAGTTCAATCCAATAAGCATGTATTAAGCAGAACCCTGTGCTCGGTATTATGGGAGAAATACCTCTTAGATAAGCCCTCATGGAGTTTCAAGTCTAGTAGTTTCTAGTCTACTAAAGCCATGTGACATTTAAAATATTATAGATGTGAATATTTACATACTCCTTATTTTCATAGATAGCATGTTACAACAGAGAAAGAACATAGGGTTTTGAGTCATAATTCTTGTCTCTTCCACTTAAACCTGTGTGACCTTGTGGGGCTGGAGGGGGTGGGGGGAGAAAGAGGGCAAGAAATCACTAAACTAATTTGGGCCTCAGTTTCCTCTTCCATAGATTAAGAGGTTGGAAGAGGTGGTGGTGATGGCGAGGATGAGGATGATGACGACGACGACGAGGAGACGACAGCATTTATATAGCACCTGCCATGTGTCAGGTACTGTGCTAAATACTTTACAAATATTATCTCATTTGATCCTCACAACAACTATGGGAGGCATGGCTTAGGAAACTGAGGGGAATAGTGGTTAAGTGACTGGTTCAAGGTCACACAAGGTAGTAAATTCAGGTCTTCCTGACTCTAAGACCAGATCTCTATCCATTGTCACACTTAGCTGGCATCATCATCACCACCACCACCACCACCACCATTGTTGTTGTTATTTCCTTTTCAGCTTAGTAAGACCTGCCAAAGTTTGCACACTACTGACAGGAAATAGCCATGATAATGCGTTCAAGAAGGAAACTAGTAGACTGAATGAGCCACCAAGTTCTCCATAAATCAAAGTTATCCTTTCATATTTGTGTGCAAATGTCTTTAAGGGTATATCATTAAGATAGATTCTATTTAATAATGCTTTTTTGTTTTTGTTTTTTGAGGCAATTGGGGTTAAGTGACTTGCCCAGGGTCACCTAGCTAGTAAGTGTCAAGTGTCTGAGGCTGGATTTGAACTCAGGTCCTCCTGATTCCAGAGCCAGTGCTCCATCCACTGTGCCACCTAGCTGCCCCTAATAATGCTTTTAACACAGTGCTACACTGAGGTTCTTATTAGTTATTGCCCATTATTGTATAATATTTATACATATGTATATATGTCACATCTTTCCTGTTAGCATGTAAGCTTCAAGAAAGTAGGGACTGGGACTATCTTAATATCTTTTTTAACCCTCTTCCTCCATACACACACACACACACACACACACACACAGGGCCTAGTGTAGTACTTTGCAAATTATAGGAATTTAATGACTATCGACTGAATTATTTCTGCAATTGCATCATGCCTCTATGTTCACATTTCAAAATTATTATTATTCATAATTCCCTTAAATCAACAGCGTTCCTAAGCTTGAATTAAACATAAGCTTTCTATTTAATTACCTTGTCTTCTGCTCCATCTTATAACACATTGATGAAAAAGGTTAAGTAAATTTAGATCTCTACTGTAGACCTTCTCTGATATTTCGTCATGGTGTGGGAGTGACCCCAAAGGCAGACCCTGGAAGGTTCTTCCAAGCTAGAAAGGTTTCAGGTACAGACTAGTGATGAACTATATGCTGGTCATCCCAAAACCAAGCCAGCAAATGTTAGAGGGGCTTATTGCTCTGTTAACTTCAAGATGATAATCTGATCCCCTTGGCCAGCAACAACTCTTGAATGTCACTTACTAAGTTTTAAAGGGTAGAATCTGCATTCATGAATTCACATCCACATCAATAAAATATAGATTGCTGATGTATAGTTAGACTTGAAAAGGAATTCCATAGCATTCCACAATACATGTTTTAAACACAGTTTTAAGTAATATGGTTATATACAAATATATATGCATACATATATGTACATAATGCATGTAGCATGTGTACATACATAGGTATATTCTCAAATAATATGTATTTATAAAAGCCCCACAATATGCAAGGTACTGTGTTGGGTGCTAGGGCTACAAATACAAAAAAAAAAAAGAGTCCCTTAAAAAAAAGAGTCCCTTTCCTGTAGTAACTTATGTATTACAACATACACCTACCTTAATACATACACAATTCACTAAGAGCTAATAATTAATCACTTAATTTCTGGTCCTATGTCAAAGAAACATATGCATTTAGACTATGCACTAACTCATTATCCTATAGAACTTACCAACTTATTGATATCAATAAGTGTATATTATATTTATAATTATTGATATATACAATGAAACTTATAACTTTAATTACAGGATGTTTACTTGAGCTTGTAGTAGTTTATTCCATTCCAGTTCTCCATCAGTTACCTCATGATTTTTCTAATGGGGCAGACAAAATTAGGATGCTTTGGTGAAAACAGATTGTTACCAAAATATTCCACACTCAAAAGAAGCATAAGTATTCAGATGGAGTCAAACAAAACAGTGAACAATGAAATAAACCTCTTTAGACTGGGTTACCTTTGAACCACTTGAGGAAAACAATCAGAGTGCCACCATATTTGTCTTAACCACTCAGGCATTTTGCTAAATGCAAGTCTACTCACTGAAACTGTGGGAAGACTGATAGTTTCAGTCAATACCCCAAAAGGTTAACGTTGTTTTAATCTGGGAGCAAATTATTTCCCATCTAAGTGGATCGATTTGGTCTAGGAGTCTAGAAGAGAGGCATAATCTCTAATGACATGCTAAATCATTTAGAAACAATTGTACTACCTGCAGAACTGGGGGGTCAGTCAGTGCTTCGGGCATCAGCCAATGACCATACAAAGGACTTGCTAGGAAATGTGGCCAGATTGGCAAATGTGGATAGTATAAATTCTATTAGTTCTAATCTAACTTGGTTAAATGTAATCCTGTTCCTGGCCTTTTCCTCAGGATAATGGCACGGTGGAAAGCATGCTGTATTTGGAGTTAAAGAGCCTGAGTCTGAGTCTTGTCTCTCCCGTCTACCAGCCATGGGACCACGAGCAAGTCCCTTCAGTTTTCTTCTCAGTTTTCTCATCTATAAAATAAGGGGTTTGGATGAGATGGGCTCTGAGGTACCTTCGACCTTTAAATCCAGCACATTCATATCTGCAATGCACATGACCTGCGTTACCTTACTGTAGCTTCATAATAACCCTAGAAAGTAGGGACTCGAGGGATTATTATCTCCTTTTTACTGATGAGAAAAGTGGGGCTCACACAGATTAAGTGACTTGCTTAAGCACATGGCTAGTAAGTGCCAGAAGAGAGATTTGAACCTTGACCTTCCTGACCTCAGCCAGCTACTCTGCCATGCTGCTTCTCAAACCCAGAAATATTAGTGCAGAGGTTTCGAGACATGAAATATCCTTGAGATAAAGAAGGCTTAGCTATCTTTTGGAGCAAAATAGAGAGACGCTTATTTTCACACCATAAGTGTATAAATATATGTATATTTTTCTACAACTTTATGTTTAATAATGTTAGAGGAGAAACTATTGCAAGCATCTACATTTTTTCCTATTAAAAAGAACATCAATGTTTGCGAACGGCTTAAATAGATGGTGTCTCAGGACCCTTCTGGCTCAGAATGTACTTGGTTTTAGGCTTTTAGGTATAGATCATGCAGAAGTGGCCTGATTGCTTTTTCAAGATTAGGTCTGACTCATTCCAGTTAAATGGAGAATTTGAAAACAACATTGATTTCATTGTTCTAAAAACTAAACACACACACACACACACACACACACACACACACACACACACTCAGCAACCCAATTTATGGCCTAGCAAAATTTCAAAACTTGGTTGTTTAGCACCAAGGAAGCCTTCTGCACTGTTACTACCCCCATCCCCATCTCCCACACAGGGCCCCACAACAAAATGATGACAAAGACACAAGCAGCAGCATTGACAATACTCAGTGATAACATCCTTCAGGAAAAAGGGATTATGCTTATTTATCTAAGGTTGCTCCTGAGTAAGATTTGTGCCCCTATTTGATGGTACCAGGACACAACTAAATTGGCCCCCTGGGATTTTTCTTTTTATTCTTTTTCTTTCTTTTTTTGGGGGGGTGGGGGTGGGGGCAATGGGGGTTAAGTGACTTGCCCAGGGTCACACAGCTAGTAAGCGTCAAGTGTCTGAGGCCGGATTTGCACTCAGGTCCTCCTGATTCCAGGGCCAGTGCTTTATCCACTGTGCCACCTAGCCACTCCCTGGGATTTTTCTGAGATCCCCAAATTCCATGATTCACGGCCATAGACTAGGATAATAATGATGCTCAAGAGTTGGGCTTTTGAGGCAGCACACAATTTAGGATTACTGAGAAAGCAGCAGTTTCCCACATGTAGCCCAGCCCAATTTTTTGGAGGTTCGATGACCAGTGAGCATTAAGTGCTTACTATGTGCCTGGCACAGTTCTAAGTGTTAGGAATACAAAGGAAGGCAAAAACATGATCCCTTCCCTAGAGAAGTTCACAGAGGGAATTCTTGTTTGGGTATAGGTTAGATGACTGTTGAGTTTCCTTCTGCAATTCTCTTATTACTCAGTCCTGGGTGTGGGCTTGGTTCATTGCTCTGTTGCAGTATCAGTCCTAGATCAACATATTGGTGGATTAGTTATGACAAAGTTTAATTTTTTCTTATAAATAGTTCCAAATGTCACATCACATGTCACAATCTCCAGTTCTTGGGAACAGATCATGTAAAAACATAATGGAAAGCCATGTTACTTTTCCACAACTATCACATAAAAGCCTTTCTTGGTATTTGGGCTGGATGAAATAACTTTTCTGCATCTGTTTCCTATTCTATAAAACAAAGGACATGGAACAGGTGATTTCTAGGGCCCCACCAGAGTTTTCTGAGCTGAATTAGAAAAGGAACCATTGTGCAGTGTGTCTTTCTTGGCATTCAGTGGGGAAAATGTCATGGGTTTTCAAGGCTTTTCAAAATTATTTAGAGATGGAAGCTACTGTCAATGTCATTTTAGGACAGAAACTGATCCATAGCCAGGTTAAATGGCTTTTTTGAGAAAATCCAGCATAGGAATAAAATTCAGGTCTCCTGAGCCCCTAGTCAAGTGGACTGTCAGCTATATCACACCTTTTTCCAAGAGGTGATGTGACACAGAAGGAAATGCCTGGCTAGTTTTCTTTCTTGGCATTCTAGCCATAAACTAGAACAAGACATCTTTCCATTCTTTTATCTGTATAGACTGGGTGAAGTTTTAGGCTGGGTCATCAGAGACCTAAGACACCTGAGTTCATAAAACAGTCCATTGGATATTTTTTCCATTTTGATAATTTCAGTATTTGTCTACTGAGTCCCAAGTCACAGCAATATTTAATAACTGACTGAAGAGATCTACATTTTGGGCTTTGTACTGAGTACTCCAAAACATTTCATTTCTCACTGAGTTCTCCTTGGGAAAATGGGTTTGTAAGAGAGTAGGTGTTCTTCCCTCCCTGCTTACTGTAGGATTTACCATTGTGCCATATTAACTATGTACTCAGAGATCCTCAGACTCCTGCCTCATCAGCAGCAGGAGCCAGAGAAACACAATTAAAGTTGGTTCACATCTAGACAGGCAGAATGTCAATGGAGGCACATCTAAGATTATATTCCTGTGGTGAAAGCTATTTTATCTGTGCAAAAATACTGTGGTTTGGGGCAGTCAAGATGGCAGAGTGAGAGTTAGGCATTTTTGCCAAGCCCATCCAACACACCTCCTCTGCAACAATCTAAAAAACATTCCAGACAAAATTCTGATCAGGAAAGCCAAGAAAAAGTCACAGTGAGTCTTGTCTCCAGTCCAGGCCAGCTTAGGAGAGACAGAGAGGTCTGTAGACATTGAGGACATTGAAGCTAGACAGGAGTGAAGTACAGCAGCACCACAAAAGGAGGAAGGGTAGCAGCAGCAATGAATGGCCCACCACCCAAGAAGAGTAAGCGAACTGAACTCATGGAAAGAAAGAGATCCCAGGGGACCCCTGTACTAATACTGGGCATAGGAACTGGTACCACCTGGCAGCTCTGTCAACCATTACCCAGTTCTAAGTCACATTTCCTAGTTTGGAAGGCAAAGACCAGGGATTACAACCAAGAATAGCCTACCTAGAAAAACTTACTATAATCCTACAGGGGAGAAAATAGACATCTAATTAAATAAAGGACTTCCAGATATTCCTGATGAAAAGACCAGAGTTGAATAGAAAATTTAACTCTCAAACACAAGACTAAATAGAAGCAGAAAAAGTAAAACATGAATGAGAAAGCATAGGGAACTTAACAAGGTTAAACTTTTCATATTCTCGACTGGGAAGATGATACATGTAACCCCCAATAACTTTATCATCATTAAGACAGAAGAAATCCACATGGGTGTGGATCTTTTCAGTTAGGATGATCTCAAAAGAAGAAAGGAAGGGTGAGAAACAGAAATGCACTAGGAAAAAAGGAGAAGAGAGAGGAAGAATGGAGAAAATGATCTCGCATAAAAGAGGTACACAAGTAAAAGTTTTTATAATGGAGGCGAAATGGGAGGGAAGGGGAAACAATTGAATCTTACTCTGAATTGGTTAAAAGAGGGGAAAAATAGGTATACACACAATTGGGTATAAAAATTCATCTTACCCAACAGGAAAGTAGGAGAGGAAGGGGCTAAGAGGAAAAGGGAGGTGTGATAAGTGGGAAGGTTGATAAAAGGAGGCAGAGCTCAGAAGCAAACAGAATTTTGAGGAGAGGACAAGGTTTAAAAAAAAAGGAGAAATAGAAAATAACAGGATGGAGGGAAATAGACAGTTATGAATCATAAATGTGAATGGGATGAATTCACCCATAAAAATGAAAGCAAATAGCAGAATGAATTAGAAACTAGCATCCATGGTTTAAAAGAAACACACTTGATGGGGCAGCTAGGTGGCGCAGTGGATAGAACACCAGCCCTGGATTCAGGAGGACCTGAATTCAAATCCGGCCTCAGACACTTAACAATTACGAGCTGTGTGGCCCTAAGCAAGTCACTTAACCCCAATTGCCTCACCAAAAGAAAGAAAAGAAAAAAGAAACACACTTGCACACTTGAAAGACAATAACTCAGAAAGAGTTAAAATAAGGGACCAGAGCAGAATTTATTATGCATCAGGTGAAGTTTAAAAAAAGCCAAGGATAGCAATCATAATCTTAGTGAAAGAAAAAGCAAAAATAGACCTAATTAAAAGAGATAATCAAGGAAAATACATTTTGCTGAAAAGGTACCATAGACAATCAATCAATATCAATACTGAACATATATTCACCAAATGGCATAGAATTTAAATTCTTGAAAGAAAAGTTAAATGAATAATAGGAAGAAATAGACATTCAAACTATACTAGTGGGGGATCTCAATTTATCCCCTATCAGACCTAGGTAAATATAAGCTAAAATAAATAAGAAAGAAGTTAAATAAAATAAATAAGAAAGAAAGAATTTTAGAAAAGTTAGATATGATAGACCTCTCTAGAATACTGAATGGAAAAAGAAAGGAGCATATCTAGTCTCAATCGTATGTAGCATTTTCAAGAAACTAACCATGTATTACAGCATAAAAACTTCAAAAACGTGTAGAAAAGCCAAATTATTAAATGTACTCTTTTAGTCTATAAAGCAATAAAAATTACATTCAATAAAGGGTTTTGGAATGATAGATTAAAAATTGATTAGAAACAAAACAATCTAATCCTAAAGGATGAATGGGCTAAAGAACACATCACAGAACAATCAATAATTTCATTAAAAATAATAAGAACAGGGGGCAGCTAGGTGGCACAGTGGATAAAGTACTGGCCCTGGATTCAGAAGGACTTGAGTTCAAATCCAACCTCAGACACTTGACACTTACTACTTGTGTGACCCTGGGCAAGTCACTTAACCCCAATTGCCCCCCACCCCAAAAAAGATAACGAGAACAATGAGACAACATACCAAAATATGTGGGAAGTAGCCAAAGGAGTACATAGGGGAAATTTTATATGTCTAAATACATATATCAATAAAAGAAAGAATAGATTGATATATTGGTCATGCAATTAAAAATATCAAAAATCCCCAATTAAGCACCAAAATACAAATCCTGAAAATCAAAGGAGAGATTAATAAAATTGAAAGAAAAACCCCATTGAATGAATAAGTAAAACTAGGAGTGGTTTATGGTGGTGGGGGTGTCAATAAGACAAACCATTGGTTAATATGATTTAAAAAAAGAAAAAAATCCAATTACCTGTATCAAAAATGAAAAGGGTAAATGTACAACCAAATGAAGATGAAGTTAAAGCAATTCTGAAAAGGTATTTTGCCCAATTATATGCTAATAACACTGACAATCTAAATTAAATGGATGAATATTTACAAAATAGAAATTGTGTATATTAACAGAAGTGGAACTAGAATGCTTATATAATCCTATCTTAGAAAAAGAAATTGAACAAGCCATAAATGAGCTCCCTAAGGGAAAAAAAGGACCAGATGAGTTTATAAGCAAATTCTACCAAACATTTAAACAATTTAATTAATTAATTAATTTGTTTGTTTGTTTGTTTTTGCAGGGCAATGGGGGTTAAGTGACTTGCTTAGGGTCACACAGCTAGTAAGTGTCAAGTGTCTGAGTCCAGATTTGAACTCAGGTACTCCTGAATCCAGGGCCGGTGCTTTATCCACTGCACCACCTAGCTGCCTCAAGAACAATTAATTCTAATGCCAAATAAACTATTTGGAAAAGGAGATAAAGAAAGAGTCCTACCAAATTCTTTCTAGGACAGAAATATAGTCATGAGTCAAAGCAGAGAAAGAAAACTATAGACCAATTTCCCTAATAAATATTGATGCAAAAGTTTTAAATAAAATAGTAGCTAGAAGATTACAACAATATATCACAAAGATCATACACTATGAACATGCTAAATTTATACCAGGAATGCAAGGCTGGTTCAATAATAGGAAAACTATTAGCATACTTGACCATATTAATAACAAAACCACAGAATCACGCGATCATTTCAATGCAGAAAAGGCATATATTGCTTTGTTTTGCTTTGTTTTACAAAAACAAAATTCAACACACATTCCTGTTTGAAAAAAACACCAATAGAAAGCATAGGAATAAATAGAGCTTTCCTTAAAATGATAAGTAGTATTTATCCAAAACCAAGAGCAAGCGTTATCTGTAATGGAGATAAGCTAGAAGCATTTCCAAAAAACATCAGGGATGAAACAAAGAAGCCCATTATCACCTTTACTACTCAATATCATACTAGAAATGCTAGCTATAGCAGTAAGATAATAAAAAGGAATGGAAGGAATTGGCATAGGCGATGAGGAAACAAAACTATCATTTTTTGCAGTTTTGACACTTTATCTAGAGAACCTAAAGTCTAGTGAACTAAAAGACTAAGCAAAACAATTAATGACTTCATCGAAATTGCCAAATATAAATTAAATCCATACAAATTCTCAGCATTTTTATATTACCACTAAAATCCAGCAGGAAGAGACAGAAGAAATAATTCCAGATAGTATAAAATACTTGGGAGTCTATCTGCCAATACAATCATGGGAACTATGTGAGCACAATTACAAAATATTCTTCACATAAATAAAGATCTATATAGTTGGAGAAATATTAAGTGATCATGGGTTGGCCAAGCTAATATAACAAAAATGACAATACCATGGCAATTAATTTACTTATTTGGTGCCATAGCTATCAAATTACCAAAGAATTACTTTATAAAGCTAGAAAAAATAAGAAACTTAAAAATCAAGAACGTCATGAAAAAAAGAGGCGGGAAGGAATGGAGACGAGCAGTACTAAATCTCAAAATGTATGACAAAGCTGTAATAAGCAAAACAATATACAGAAGCAAATGAACATAGTAACCTAGTTTTTGATAAAGCCAAAGATTTTTACTATTGGGACAAGAACTAGGTATAGAACATCTCATACATAACCCCAAGATAAGCTCCAAATGGCTACATGATTTAGACATGATGGGTGATGTAAGCAAAATGGTGAAGCAGGGAAGAAATTACCTATCAGATCTATGTATAAGGGAAGAGTTAATGACCAAACAAAAGAGAGGTTTATGGGAGGGAAAATGGATAATTTTGATTATAAAAGTTAAAATGTTTTTGTACTAACAAAACCAATACAGATAAATTAGAAGAAAACTAGAAAAGTGGGGGGGCGGGGGAATCTTTTCAACAAGTTTCTCTGATAAAGGTTTCATTTCTAAAATACGTAGAGAACTGAATCAAATTTGTAAGAATAAGAGCCATTTGTAAACTAATAAATGGTCAAAAGATATCCATGGACAGTTTTCAGAGGAAGAAGTAAAGGCTAATAATAGCCACATAAAATGCTCTAAATGACTAATAATTAGAGAAATGAAAATTAAAACAACTCTGAGGTACCACCTTACACCTAGAAAATTGGTTAAGATTATAAAAGGGGAAGCAGCTAGGTGGCAAAGTAGATAAAGCACCGGCCCTGGATTCAGGAGGACCTGAGTTCAAATCCGGCCTCAGACACTTGACACTTACTAGCTGTGTGACCCTGGGCAAGTCACTTAACCCCCATTGTCTTGAAAAAAAAAGAAAAAAGATTATAAAAAAGGAAAATGTTAAATGATTCTAGCATTTATGTAGAAAAACAGGTATACTAATACCTGGAATAGTAAACTAGTCCAACCATTTGAGAACGCAATTCAGAATTATGCCCCAAATGTTATTGAATTCTGCATACCCTCTGATCCAGCAATACCACTACTATGGCTATACCATAAGGAGATAAAAAAGAGGAAAATGACTCATATATACAAAAATAATAATAGCCCTTTTGTGGTAGTAAAGAATGGAAATTGAGAGGATGCCCATCAATTAGGGAATGGCTGAACAAGTTATAATATATGAATGTGATAGAATAATATCCTACCATAAAATTTGATTAAGGGGATGGTTTCAGAAAAAAACCTAGGAAGACCTACATTAACTGATGGAAAGTGAAATGAATAGAACTAGGGCAGCTAGATGGCGCAGTGGATAGAGCACCAGCCTTGGAGTCAGGAGTTCCTGAGTTCAAATCCGGCCTCAGACACTTGACACTTACTAGCTGTGTGACCCTGGGCAAGTCACTTGGCCCCAATTGCCTCACTAAAAAAAAATGAATAGAACTAGGAAAGCATTGTATATAATAACAGCAATATTGTCACAATAATCAACTGTCCAAGACTTACTAACTCTGATCAACACAATGATCCACCACAATTCCAGAGGATTCATGATGGAACAAGCTATCCACTTTCAGATAGAGAACTGATAGATTAAAATACAGATTGAAGGGGCAGCTAGGTGGCACAGTGGATAGAGCACCAGCCCTGGATTCAGGAGGACCTGAGTTCAAATCTGGCCTCAGACACTTAACAATTACTAGCTGTGTGACCCTGGGCAAGTCACTTAACCCCAATTGCCTCACTAAAAAAAAATACAGATTGAAGCATTTTTTCTTATTCTTTTTTGGGGGGTGGAGTAGAGTGAGATAGGGGGAATGTGACTAATGCAGAAATTGTTTTGCATGACTACACACATATACAGTATATACACACACGTACTTACACATTATATATATATATATATATATATATATATATATATTTGTAATAGTTTTTGGTTTTTCTTGCCTTCATTGGGTAGGGATGGGGTAGGAGGAAAGAATTTGGAACTAGAATAAAAAAGTAGAAAAATACTGTGATCTGTTTAGATCCGTTTTGGTCATAATGAAGAGGCTTCTATCAGGAAGAAGTCTTTGTGATTCCCAAGCAACAAACTTTGCCTGATATCTGTACTGGAAGCAGAGGTTATCATTTAAATTTCTCTATTTAAAAAAAAAGTTGAATAAGTCTTTATTTTAAAAAGAAAGAAAAAAGCCAAGGCCAGAGCAGAGAAAAGAACTGGTAAACAGATCAAGAGCTACATATAAATTCCCCTTGGAAAAAAACAACATGGCAACAAGAGAAGGAAAGCCAAATGTGTGGAGTTTTATGAGCCTAGTTCAAGTCGATGGGTATTTCTTTTTCTTTTCTTTTCTTTTTTTAAAATCAGGTATTTTGGTTTTTTGTGAGGCAATTGGGGTTAAGTGACTTGCCCAGGGTCACACAGCTAGTAAGTGTTAAGTGTCTGAGGCTGGATTTGAATGCAGGTACTCCTGAATCAAGGGCCGGTGCTCTATCCACTGCACCACCTAGCTGCCCCCTAAATCAGGTATTTCTAAAGCACATACTAGGTATCAAGCACTGTGCGAGGTAAGAGATTTCAAGTGATCAGTTACTGTGGATGAAGCATTTATCCTCAGAGAGACAAAAAACAAGAATGATGCTCTTCTTGCCTTTAAAGAGCTTACAATCTCTACTGTAGTGTTGTGTGTGTGTATGTGTTTTAAAATGCATACCCAGGGGTGGCTAGGTGGCGCAGTGGATAAAGCACCGGCCCTGGATTCAGGAGTTCCTGAGTTCAAATCCAGCCTCAGACACTTGACACTTACTAGCTGTGTGACCTTGGGCAAGTCACTTAACCCCCATTGCCCTGCAAAAAAAAAAATGCATACCCAGACAATATAACCCAAAGGAGTTTGCAGAGGAAGAGAACAGGGAGATCAGACCAAGGAGGTGACACCTAAAGCTAAGCCTTAAGGGAAGAAGATTCTGAGATGCATAGATGAGGAAGGGAGTGTCTTCTAAGTACAGGAGATGGCTTGTGAAAATGCAAGGAGGCTGGAGATAGTAGGGAAACCTTTCACCTCTGCAGGCAACTCATCCCACCTCTGGACAGTTCTAGGTTCTAAGAAGATTTTCCTTGACATCAATACTAATGTTGGTTGCCCTTTTATAAACAACTCCAACCAAATGTGCCTAGTTCTTCCCTTTGGGGACAAGCAGAAGACAAATATGCTTTCATTGTGATAGCCTTTCATATACTTAAAGATAAGTCTCATATTCTCCCTAAGTGTTCTTTTCTCCAGGCTCAACATTTATAGTTCCATCAGCTACTTCTCATTTGACATGGGCACAAGTCTCTTCACCTCCACTGGATGCTCTTTGGCTTATCAATGCCCTTCCCAAACCATGGTGTCTAGAGCTGAATGCAATATTCCCAATGAGGCCTGATGAGTGCAGAGCACAGATGGACTACCCCTTCTTTATTCTTAGAATCTCTGCTTCTCTTAATTCAGTCTAAGATCACATTCATTTTTTTCATTGCCACATTAAATTGTTGCTGACTCATATTGATCCATAGGTCTTTTTCAGATGAACTGCTGCCTAAGCATGCCCCCCATATGTTGGACTTGTGAAGTTGATTTTCTCTAATTCGATTCAATTCAATAAACATTTGTTAAGCACGCACTATGTGTCAGGCACGCTGCTAAGCACTGGGGATACCAATTGAAAAAAAGATAGTCCTGGCACCCAAGGAGTTTATGATCTAATGAGAGAAGACAGCATGCAATAGGAAGCTGGAAAATGGGACTACACAGGGGTATGAAGTTCTGTGTAGTCAACACCAAGCAGAGCTGCTGATGTAGAGTAACCTAGAAAGTTCAGATCCCAACCCTCCATAAAAGAACACACATACACACACACACACACACACACACACACACTCATTTATCTTATTCAGTGATAAAAACGCCAAACTTCAGAGGGCCAAACACAGATCCCTAGGGTACTCTTGATGCTAATCATTAATAGTTACTCTTTGAGGAGAACCATCTAACCATTTCTGAATCCACATAACTATATTATCATCTAACCCATGTCTCTCCATCTCCTCCATATGAATAATACGAGATACTTTATCAAATACTAATCGTTTGAACAAATAAATGACCTAAAAAGAATCTTTGATAAAACTCCTCAGAGAAACAAGGGATAAGTTCCATAACTCATTTTAATTGATTGTTCCTATGGAAAATAAAGCCACTGCCCAATTTCTGGACATAGAACAAAATTGAGTTTGGTCTCTCAATCCTAACAACCATCTGGGCACCAATGCCAACACAGGTGCCTAAGGAGCTATCATAATAGCAGTAGGCAGAGCCAGAATTTCCACATAATAGCTGCCCACAGATCACAGAGTCCTTGACATTAAAATCTATCCTCAGGACAGTAATAGAATCCATGTTCTGCCTCCTACCATGACTACCTCCTCCATGCCTTAAATCCTTGGCTTTTGGGTTCGGTTTCACCCTCTAACTCATCTCTTTGGCAACCCTGTACTCACTTCCCTGTCTGTGTTCCAGATGTCAATGTGCCACTTCCCTTGGGGCAGGGCCAGTACCCTACAAGCTACCTTGTAGTGGCCCAGCCTTGGCCCTGCCCTCACTGATCTACATGAACTACAGCAAGAGTCACTTCATATAGAAGAAGGAACAAACAGCCAAGAACATGCCACATTTATCCATTCTCTTTGTGAGGATGTGACCCTGTGACCATGTGACCCTGACCTACTACTACATGAATCCCTACCTCACTCCAGAAAAACAATGATCATCAACTGAGTCCAGTGATAGATAACACATCAGAAAATCACAATCTAAATACATCTCCTATGAAATAGTCATTTCAGCTCCCAAGAGCTAACTTCAATTGGTGATTGCAGTGCATTCCTCTCAGGAATATCTCAATTAAGTAGCAGTATGTCAGTGTTTGGGGAAGAGTCAGGGAATTGAGGATCTCGTCCCAGGCCTACCACAAATACCACAAAGTACCTTGTGTGACTTTGGGTAAATAACTTCACTTCTCAGTTTGCTCAATAATTCTACAATAAAAGGAGAGGTGGACTAAATGATATCTCAGGAATCTTCCAGAATGATGGGTCAGTGGCATTCTAGTATCAGGGACTAGATAGAAAGTCCTTAAAACCTGGGGCCCCAATTATACAACGCCCAAATTAAAGAAGATAGAAAATAGAGGAGTGTGAAGAAAAGTAGGAAATCAGATAAAATATATTCTCC
This sequence comes from Dromiciops gliroides, assembly GCF_019393635.1. NCBI lineage: Eukaryota > Metazoa > Chordata > Mammalia > Microbiotheria > Microbiotheriidae > Dromiciops > Dromiciops gliroides. The sequence continues at coordinate 59,077,700 of NC_057867.1, read as the reverse complement.
AGAAAGGAAAAAAAAAGAGTATGTGTATATATATATATATATATTCTCCAGTTACTAGACATAGACAAAAGTATATCAACAGGAGAACAGTTATCTTTTGTTCAACAATTTCTGTCATGAATGTTCATAGAGCCAACTCCCCTGCTGGGTTTAGAAAGAGCAGGTCCAGTGAGTTAATACTTGCCACCAGATTAGATGTTGTCATTGGCTTTAGCTCAAACCTTTGTATTTGTGAATAATAACCAGAAAATCTTGATTTTGTTGGGTCTGGCCCCTCTTCAGCATGCATGGGCTGTTTTCTGGCTATAAGGAAGAAACTTGACTTTCTTACTTGCCCACTTCTTCTATAAGCCTTTTCCTTTAGTATGACCTGAGAAGAAGTAAGTGGAACATAAGTATGACAACCTTCACAAAGCAGACTTAGGACATTCTCCTAACCTGAGGACACTAGAAAATGTCCTCAGAGGCAATAGACCATGGCAGCTTTTATCTCCCTTATGGAAGAACTGAACAAAATGTGTGTTCTCTCATTGGACACCCACCCATTCAAAAAAATTATCAGCCATTGAGAGTGACTAACTGCCACCCTGGCCTCAGGATGTGAGAGAACAAGACGTTGCCATGTAATGGGTTCTTTGTACCACATGATTCTACCGGTAAAAATATGTCTGCTCTCCTGCCTTGACACAGAACAGATATATGGGTCCCACTAGTTAACAGCATCATACCTTTTGGAATTTGAAGAAGTGTGGCAAACATGCACAGACTGAAGTCAAAAGGAGAATATCAGAACTAATGCTGAATGTGGCAAAAATGATCATTATGGTACTCTATTCCCAGTTTATTTTCCTTGGCTTCTCTGACCTTTTTGCTTACATTGATGATTCATTTTTGGCTCAGTTCCTGTTCTTGGCAATCCATTCCATGGCTGATGCTCCCAATGCTCCCACTCATTTCCCTTCCCTTGGCATGGTACTTTTTTCTCTTTAATCTTCTGGTTTATTGACATCAGGCCCATTTTTGGACCAGAGCTCTACTTGCTCCATCAACTGATTTGGAATTAGCATCCCCACCCTATGTCACATACAGCTACCCTGGGACCATAGGGCCATCCTGGCATCTCAGCTGTTAACTCTTGCCAGCCTCACTCTTAGTTCCCACCACTGAACAACTGGATATATAACTTTCTCATTGCTGAAAGATAAAAATAAGTACATAATGTCTTCTCATAGTGATTGAGTTAGCTGTGCATTTCAGACAGGGCCCAAAGATCCTATCAGACAACAACGTTGCTTTTATATTTATATCCACAGGAAATGGCCTTAAATGAAAACAAACAAGCAGATAATCAAAATCTCAAGTGACCCAGAGGACACGTGAATAATAATATTGTTGTCAACAGGTTGCAGCATATTACCCACCATGCCTTGCATTTAAGAAGCAGCGCAAAAAGACATCATCAAAGATATTCATGATCAGAAAAGCGAGTAGACTAATCATTTGGCAGGAGTGAGGGCTAACAGATAGCCATCCTGACTTCAGCAGAAGTATGCACAGAATAGTCAAACATCCAAAGGAAGGTCTTCAACATGTTAGAAAGATCATCTGTGGAAAGTTTATGAAAAGACTTATATAAGAAGAGCACATCATAAAAGGTCTATGGATGGGGAGCCTTGATTTCTAGCTATAAGAGACCTTTATAGGCCATCTAGTCCAACTCTTTCATGTGAGAGATGAAGAAACAGTCCCCGAAAACTGTACAAAATCACACAGACAGTAAGTGGCAGCTCCAGGATTTGAAACCAGATGCTCTGACTTTAAATCCAGTACTCATTCTTACTCTACTATACTACTGTAATAATACACACCAGAGTTTCTATCTGCATGACCCTGGACAAGTCATTTGACTTCTTTTCATCTGTTAAATAAAGAAATTAGACTACATGGTACCTTCTCACTCTAGATTTAAGATCCTATGGACTGAAAGAGATAGAACCTGGATCCCTCAAAATATTAAAGTAGATAAACTCTGATGAGTTAAATGTAAAAAAAAAAAAATAACCATATGAGAATACCCAAAAGAAGATGCCATGGTCACCATGGAATTGCCAAAGCAAATGGGAGAGATTTATCCAACTCATTATTGTTCAGTCGTTTTCAGTAGTGTCCCACTCTTTGTGACTCCATTTGGGGTTTTCTTGGCAAAGATACTGGAGTTCTTTGCCATTTCCTTCTCCTGATTATTTTACAGATGAGGACACTGATGTCAACAGGGTAAAGTGACTTACCCAAGTTCACACAGCTAATAAGTATCTGAGGCCAGATTTGGGGTTTTTGTTTGTTTTGGGGGGAATTGGGGTTTTTTGAGGCAATGGGGGTTAAGTGACTTGCCCAGGGACACACACCTAGTTAAGTGTCTGAGGCCAGATTTGAACGCAGGTCCTTCTGGATCCAAGGCTGGTGCTTTATCTACTGTGCCAGCTAGCTGTCCCTTGAGGTCAGATTTGAATCAAGGTCCTCCTGACTCCAGGCCCAGCACTCTATTGTGCCACCTAGATGCCCAATCAACTCATCAGATGATAATAAAGAAGTTCCATAACTTATAACCATGTACAGGTCTCAGAAAGGATATCCCTAATAAAGCATTACTGATGCATCCATTTCCTTTACTGTGCTGCTTTCCAGGTCTAATTTGATGGACATTCTAGTTTCGTGTAGAGAAATTGGTATATGATGATCGAATGGGCTCTTTCATGAAATCAGAAAATGGAGACATCTTTTATTTATCAAATGTTGGGCTAAAGGAAGGCATTAATGAATTGCTGCTCAAAAGCCAATCCTTTGAGTTGGCTACCTCAAAGTCATTATTTCTTGCTGCTTGCTAGCAACATTTCTGTCACTTTAAAGTCTGTACTAATGAAAGAGCAATAAAACCCAGGAAGGACTAGCAACTTAGGTATAAACATAAAACTGGAAAGGATGAAATTCAGATGGGATTTCCTCTAGACATTTCCTGTGCAAAATCTGAGCTCTCATCAGACATGTATTACACTTGTATTATTCTTAGTCATCTCCCAATTTGGTGGTATTGTATTTCAGAGAATGGCATTTAAAAGAACCATAGAACAATCAGAAAAAACTAGCTAGTGCTTTTAGGGAGATGCTGTTGGCAGCATGACATATCAGCATTAGCTGGTTCTATTTCCTCCAGTGACATGCATAACTGAATTTGTCCTTCACATTTGAAGGTGACTCGGCTGGCATTATTAGGCACATCTGTGGATCAGGCTAAAAGGTGCTCTGTGAGATTAGCAGGGATTTCCAAGCTCTATAGAGGGGAAGTGAATACTTAGGTCTGAGACTGTATCTAATTGGAAAGAGTATTTCTTGCTCCAAGGGATCCCTCCCCATTTCTGACGTCTGTACCCTGGGTTGGTTTATCTGTTATTACCCAGCAATCTGCTGTTCTGACATAACATTGTAGTTGGGCCTCATTATACCGGTCAATCAAGTCCTGTCATACTATTATATTTACAACCATGTTTTATTGAGGGATCAGAATAGGACTTTATGGAATATTGAATATAGTAAGAAAAATCAAGGTGGATAATAATAGTTGGAATTTACACAGGACTTTAAGGCTTGCAAAAAACTTTCCAAATAATACCTCATTTCATCCTCACAATGACCCTGGGAGGTAAGTGTTATTGTTTTCATTTTACAGATTAAGAAACTGAGGTAAAAAGAATTTAAGTGACTTTCCCAGGGTAACCCAACTAGTAAGAGTCTGAAGCCATATTTGAACTCAGGTCTTCCTGACTATAGGACCAGCACTCTACCCACCATGCCACCTGGCTTCCTCTAACATATGAATGTATATATACTATATTACATGTAGCTGGATGTATGTCAATTTTTAAAACCAGGTTTATTAATTAAGATACACATTTGCTAATCCATTCTGCTGAAATGGAAGTCACTAACAAATCTCATAAATGTTCTACACATAGGATTCCAACTTTGATGTCTGCTCATTAACATTATATGGGATGCCTAAGGGACCCTCAAGCAATATCAATCACTTTGAATAGTTTCCTAGAATGTCTACAGGGTTTTCAAAGTTCTTTTAATGATTCCAAACTTCTCCTTGAAACAAAGGACTAATTTTTAATGTTGACAGTTTATGATTGTTGGTATAGGACTGAAAGATAGAGGACAACACAGTTTCTTTTTTTTTTGCTTTGAATAGAATTTTATTTTCCAAAATATATGTAAAAACAAATTTTAACATCAATTTTTTAAAACTTTGTGTTCTAATTTCTCTTCCTCCATTCCCACCCCCCAGCCACAAGAACTCAAACAATTCAAAATAAGTTATACATGAGTAGTCATGGAAAAATTCCCATATGAGCTAGTTGTGAGAGAAAACAGTCAAAAAACCCCAAACTTCAGATTAAGGAATTGTCAAAGAGGAAAAGAAAAAAAAACTTTAAAAAAATGTGTTTCCATCTGTTTTCAGATACTATCAGTTCTTTCTCTGCAGATGGGCTGCAATCTTCATAAGTCCTTCAGGGTTATATTGGATCATTGCCTTGATGAAAATAACCACGTGCTTCCCAGCAGATCATCCCCCACTATTGCTATTATTTTGTATACAGTACATTTCACTCTGCTTCAGTTCATGTAGGTTTCTCCAGGTTTTTGGTACCTACTTTGCTGGACTTTTATGAAGAAAGTTCTCTGTCAAGCTTCAGGTACTGTATACAGGTTATGATGAACAGGATACTATCAGAATTATCAGACAACACAGTTTCTTAAGAACTGAAAATCGGTATCAGCCGGAGGACAAGAGATTGGGAATTGGTGGGTGTAAGAAAGCTGGAACACATTACAAAGAAGACTGGAAGGAAAGATGTCATCAGAGTGATGTTTCAGAGGAAAAAGATAATTTGGTCACTCGGGCAGAGTCAGAGATAATCAATGTATTGTTCCTCTGCTCTGTTGGTGTTCTAATGATGTCAAAAGAGCCCATCCGCTGCCCCCCCCTTCCCACCCCAGCATGATAGGTAAATCTCATGTAGCAAAGTTATGGAAAGACATGGACAGGAGTCAGAGATCAGGAAGAGGTGGGCTGCCAACTGCATCACTGGAGGCAATATCTACCTTGATGAGATCCATCTGATTATTTGGCTAAAGTTCTCTGAGTAGATGAGAGTTTACCAATATGTCTACAGGGCATTGGTCTTGCAAAGATGAATAAAATACATAATCCATACCCTAGAGGAGTTTACATTCTAGTAAGGAAGATAAAACATATGAACAACAATTGTATTACAACGTAAAATATTTTGGATTTCATATCAGTTACCCAGGGTTTGGTTGTACCACTTACAACTTATTACCTGTATAGCTTTGTTGAAGTTGTTGAATCTCTCTGGCCCTCAGTATCCTTTTCTGTACAATGAGGAGGTAGTAATCTGTGGACTATAAGGACAGCTAGGTGGAGCTACAGTGTATATAGAGTGCCAGGCCTGGAGTCAGGTAGACTCATCTTTGTGAGTTCAAATCTGACCTCAAACACTTGTGACCCTGAGGAAGTCACTTCACCCTGTTTGCCTCAGTTCCTCCTCTGTAAAATGAGCTGGAAAAGGAAATGGCAAACCACTCCAGTATCTTTGCCAAGAAACCCCAAATGGGGTCACAAGTCAGACAAGACTGAAAACGACTGAACGGCAACAACAAGGACCCTTCCAGTTCTAAGTCTATAATCTTATGAGCATATGATACTACATACTGGCTAAAAAGTAAAGCCGACTTTATATGAACAGCAATAAAGAGTGTTACGCAAACTCACTGATTATCAGCTCTTGGTTTGCAACCATTATTTGATAATTAAGAAACATCCATTAAGTGCTTGCTTCGGCAGCACATATACTAATAAAAATCCACTAAGTGCCTGCCATGTGCCAAGTATTGTGCTGGGACTAGCCTTGTGAAGTTGACATTCCATCAAGTTGAGGAACACACATACAGAATACATACATATATATATATATATATATATTATTCATAATGTAGATATTGAATAATTTTGAGGAAGGCCCCAATATCCAGGGAGAATAGGGAAAGGCCTCATACAGAAATTGGTACTTGAAATAATACTTGAAAAGAACAAGAAATTCTAAGAGGTGGGTTGAGGAGGGAATATACTTCAAGTATGGCCGGGAGAGATGGAATATGCTGTACAAAGAATAATCAGGAGACCACTTCAGCTGGACCAGAGACTGTACAAAGGGCAATAATGAATAGAAAGACTAGGAAGGTAGGCTAGAACTAGAGCCAATTGTGGATTTGTCAGTGTGGGCATTTACACCTCAGGAATCCACAAATGCTACAATTCAGACCTTAATTTATTGTTTTGTCAATTGTCTATACTAAAGAAAGTGATGTGTTTTTGGAGACCAGATTTTTAGACATCTTCCAGTATAACCCTGGCTGGAACCCAATTAGGCAGGTCTTCAAACACCAACAGAGTAAGTTGGAATTGATTCTAGAGGTGACAGAGAGCCACTGAAGGTTTTCAAGCTAGGGTACATCACCATCACACCTATGTTTTAGGAATATCAATTTGTCAAGTAGAGGATATATTAAAGAGAAGAGTGGTGGCAGAAAGGCCAATTAGGAAGCTATTGTAATGGCCCAGATAAGAGGTGAAGAGAGTCTGAAACAGGGTTGTGGACACAGGGGTAGATGGAAGGGAATGAATGTGACATATCCTATATAGGTAGAATCAACATGAGGGGAGGTGTTAAGGAAAAGTTGGGGATAGATTCCCCTGCTGGAGGAGTTTCTGTGAGGGACTCCTGGCTAAGATGATAACATGAAAGGGCACAGAGGAGCCCAGTTCTCTCACATATGCCCCAGAAAATATATCTAAAAGGACACCAGAAAGATCAAGAATCAAGGAGTCCAGAAAGAAAAAGCAGTGACCTCTTCTATCCAGCCCAGGGCTGGAATAGCAAATGACTCTGGAGAGGGGAGTGAGATTAAAGGAGGCAAAGCCACTGTGAGTTCTGCTAAATGACCTGAAGTCTACAAGTGTTTCGAGCAGGGCCTGGGATGCTCCAGGGGGACCTGAACTCAATCCATATCACTGGGCCATAAGCCAAGAGGATCTTGGCCTTGGTCTACTAAAACAGCAATGGGGAACAAGGCCATTCCCCAAAGGTCACTGCTCTGGGAGAAAGAGTTTGGCAGAGCAGTAGGAAACAGCAGGAGACAAGGGCAGCTTAAGGATCAGGTGCATATGCCAGGGAGACTTGCAGGAGACTTGAAATCACCATGATCTACAACATCTGATTGGAGCTTGTTAGGGCCATAGCTGGAAATGGAACTAATCCAGCTGGGAATCATGCAAGGGGAAAGAGCCAGTGAAGGGGCAAGGCCAGCACCTTCATTGTGCCACCACTGGACAGGGCAAAAAGTAGAACTAGTAGCAGAGAGTGGGGCCTAGTCATACTATCTAGAATGATGGCAGTAGCGACATCCAGACAATAGAGGAAACAAGACCAAGGAGGCCTTGACTACACCATCTAAGAGTATAGAAGAGGACATATTCTGGTTCTAACTCCAAGTCCCAATCCAGAAATTTATACTGGAGACATCTGTAAACTGGAGAAAACATCAAACATAATAAAGAAATAAACATAACAAGTAGTCTAGTGAGAAGAATTGAGAGTAACTCCACAACAAGAGTCTCAGAGAACATAATGATTTGGCAAAAAGACCCCAAGAGTAACTGGAAGTAATAAAGGAAGAGACAAAAACATGAGAAAAAATGGAAATAACAGCATAAAAGAGAAGGTGGAAAGCCTTACTGAATATTGGATTAGGAATTCAACCTGTGATTTCATTGATATAAGGAACTCCCAGATAAGGAAACTCCCTCTACAAAATGCAGGTCAGTGACTTATAGCAACTAATAGTCCTCAAAATTGTCATAGAGCACTAATAAATTAAGTGACTTGCTCATAGTCACACAGCCAGTATGTATCAGAGTGGGGACTTAACCTCAGGTCTTACTGCCATGCTCTAACTAGAAGACTTCCTGAAAAAAAGCATGGCACAAACAGAACTCAAAAATTCTATTAGACAGTAAGAAAAATAGAACAAAATTATAGAAAATCTTAAAAAAGAAAAGAATACAAAATATCTACTAGCAAAACCAAATGATCTAGAAAACAAATTTAAGGTGAGATAAGTTAAGAATCATAAATCTAGACTTCTAGCTAAATCACATAGAAGCTCAATTCTCCTACTTTACTACAGTAATGATCTAAAAAGAGCTTGAGACTGAATAATTATCCAAAGAATCCAAAGAAAAATTTCAGTAAGCCCCTTCATCCAGCCCCCAAATCCACAAAAACACATCCAGAACCTGCTGGACAATAGATTGGGCATCCTACCATAGAAGCCAGCAGGAACATGGGTAAACAGACCTGAAACCTTTAGCAACACTATGTAAGGGAAAGCCAGAGGCAGCTCTCTAGCCAGAGAAGCCCCAGGGATAAGAGAGATAATACAAACCTTTGATAGAAAAAAACTTCAGGGAGGAGAGGGGGGAAAAGAGTCAGTATCCTACTGGAGAAGAGGAAGGAGGAGAGACCACTCAGGACCCAGAACAGAAGAGCTGTGATAGGCATAGAAGACTACCCAGAGCCTTAACTGGGGAACCTACAGGAGGGACAAAAGACCACTCAGCTGCCTGATGGCAAAATCCCAAAAAGCATAGAGTAACATAAGCAAGGAACCCCATGGTGGTCAGAGATTATTGAAACTCCCAGGGGTTGACAATTTTGATTTCATAGTATTGAAAAGATTTTGCACAAATAACATGAATGCTTTTCAAATTAGAAGGGGAAAATATTTGGGAAAAATCCGTGTAGCAAGTTTCTTTGATAAAGTTCTCATTTCCAAGATATATAAGGAACTGATTAAAATCTGTAAGAACAATAGCTATCCCTCCAACAGATAAATGGTCACAGGATATGAACAGGCAGTTCTCATATAAAGATATCTAAGCCATCAACAGCAATATGAAAAAATGTCCCAAATCACTATTAACTAGAAAAATAGACATTAAAAACAACTCTGAGATTCCAAGTCATATCTGTAAGATGGACAAAAAGAACTAAAAAGAAGAAAGAAAAAGAAAATTGTTGGAGAGTCAACAGAAAAACAGAAATATTGATGCATTGTTGATGGAGCTGTGAATTGGTCCAACCATTCTAGAAAGTACTTTGTAACTATGCCCAAAAATTATTGAACTGTACATACCCTTTGCCACATCAATGCCACTACTTGGCCTATAAACCAAAGAGATTAAATAAAGAAGAAAAAGACCCAAGTGCACAATAGTATTTATAGCCGATTTTTTCATATTGAAGAGAGTTGGGAACTAAGGGGGTGTCCATCAATTGGGGAGTGGCTGAACAAAATATTATTGATGAATTTAATGTAATATTATTGCTCCATAAGAAATAATGGAAGTGATAATTTCAGAGAAACTTGGGAAGATGTATATGAACTGATGCATAGTGAAGTGAGTAGAAGAACAAGCTATACTGTAAAGAAGAAGAACAACATTGTAAAAGCAAATTACTCTGAAAGACTTGAGAACTCTGATCAACATCAGGACAAATCACCACTCCAGAATAATGACAACAAATCACACTTCCCACCTCTTGGCAGAGAGGCAGTAGACTGAAAGTGTAGAATGAGCAATGTTTTCAGACATAGTCAATATGTGGATTCATTTTGTTTCTTTACTTGTTACAACGGCCGACTTACAGTGATACAGATGAAAAAAAAATTTTAAAAAGGAAAATGTATCAGTGAAATGTAAAAAATACACAGATGAGAGAAGGATTTTCAGAAAAGGACAAAGATAAGCAAGGTAGTTTTAGTACTACTATATTTAATTTACTATGCACTTTGAAATTTATACTTTCATATACAATCCTCTGTAATGTTATTCCAACTTTTTAGAATCCCCCATTCAAGATAATCTCTACATCTTGAAGGAGATTTTTCTCTTTCTCCCCTTTCTTACTAAGCTTACTTTCTATCTACTCTGTATGCATTTTGCATGTGTGATGGTGAACTGACCAATGAGAGCCCTGGCCTTATGAGAATGCACAGAATGCTTAGCCTTGTGAGCTTTGAAAGGTCAAGAAAATACCAGGGATTCAGGAACTGGAGTTCATACCAGAGTGTGCCAGCATCTGGGCCTGGGAAGGAGCAACTGCTTGGCCCAGGCAATGGATCAGCAACACCTAAAAAGAAGCAACTTGTGAATCACATCTGCAATGGTTTGTAGTGTCTATTTTAAGTTTGAGCCCACTGCTGAGGTGGCATAGGAGAGAGTATGCCCCTGGATTGGGGGGATGTTTATAATTCTGTTCTTGCTATGCCTTCTCAGTAAATATCCCTTTGGAAAATCTAATTGACTTAAATTAGTCAAATGATTTTGGGGTGTTAATTGCTGGATTAATTAATGATACAGGGTGGGCCAAAAGTCACGAAGTCACGAAGGGGTTTCAATATTTAATAACTCTTTAATTTTTTTAACTTACAATACCTTACCAGCATATATAGTATGTATAGTATATAGATAGATAGATATATAGATGAAATAATGAAAAATAATTTTCAAAAAGTTATTAAAACATCAGACCCCTTTGTGACTTTTAGCCTACCCTATATAAGGGTGTTACTAACTACCTGGCAACTTATGTTAGTAAAAACACATTGTAATGGGAACTGAAACCAACAATAATATAAAAAAAATCCCAGCTTCTCAGGATGACCCCCTAGGACCCCAAAAGTTAGGTGTAGCCAACTTTTCTCTGGCTCCACAACTTATCAATGTCAGTGGGAAATGGGCTAAGGACCTCCCAGAACCCATTAAGGCTATATATGTGCCGTACATACTCTTCTTCCTCTAAAAGGAGTCTACCCCTTTAAAGTACTTTATACTTTCACCCAAAGAATTCCAAGAAATACAGTGACTAAGGAAATATTTAAGAAGCTCTCTGGCACAGTGAAGAGAAAGCTGGTCTCAGAGTCAATAAGCTATGGGTTTGAGTCCTATGGCTGACACATATTAGCTGTGTTACCATGGCCAAATCATTTCACCTTTTAGCATAAAAAAACAATTGTCTAAGACTAGAAATTACAGAAAAACCAATGATCTTCATTGATGGGAGAAATTTCCACACCAGGAGCTCTTCATACCAATAAATGACAGATTCCCTAAATTTCATTTTTCGGGATTCAATTCCTTAAGCTGGGGGGCTCATTCCCTATTACTAAGGATACATAGGGACATTTTTTATCTCTATCAAGTAACTTATATGGTTTTGTACTATAATTTGGCATTTTGCAGAGCACTTACATACATTATCTCATTCAAGTCCTACAAGAACCCTATGAGGTGGCAATAGTACAGATATTATTATCCTCATTTCACAGAAGAGGAGATTTAGTCCCAGAAAAGTCAAGGGCCTGACCCATGGTCACATAGGTTTTAAGTGTCAGAACTGGAATTTGAACCCAAATCTTCCTTCTCTGCCTCTTAAAATACTGAAGCATCCCTACGTTCGAGAGCTTTCTCAATTAAATATTTATCTTTACTCTTTAGTCCATAAAATCAGGACCCAAAGGTATTTTTACAGGCCTTTCTCTTTTGAAACTTCAACCTTCAGTGTGGTTGGCTTCTGAACTTAGAAAGGCTCATTTCCCCCACTACAAACTATTTTACACTTTGTACCAATTCAATTTGAACCTGCTCCATTTTTAAAGGAGTTGAGGCTTCTGGTATGTCTCCAGTGGGCCCCTGGTTGAATTTCCCAGAAGCTCCTACAGATGTAGGCATTTCACAAGTATCCAGATGCTGGGTTTGGAACCGATCAGCTCCTCAAGAAGTTCACCCCAAAAGAATCTGCCCTTTTTGACATTCTTTAGTAGCCTCATCATACCCAATAGTCTTCCTGATCCGTTCAATTGCAAGAAAGGTTGACTCCAGTGAAAAAGGTACTGGACTTGAGGGCAGGAGAGAACTGGATTCAAAATCCACTTCCTATACTTGTTTTGTGAACTTGGTTTGTCACTGAAGATCCCTAAGCTCTAATTTCCTCTCATCTCTGTCACTGGGCTGTTTGCAAATCTTGAAGCACTATATAAGCATCAGTTCTCATTCTCATTATTGTTGTTGTTGTTGTTTAATACTGGGATACACACTTCTTTCCTGAGGATCATCTCTTGTTTAGGAGAGCAAGCTCTTCCTACTTAACTTTTTGCCTCTGTTATCTAGTTTTCCAAGGAAGAAATTCTTATATGTTTTGTAGGCCCTATGTCATTTTGATTAATTACCAGGAGCTTCTGGTACTTCTGACCTCCTTACCCCTAAAAGGATCTCAGCTGTCCCATAGGTTAAGCCATAAGCAGTGAGGGGTATAAGCACAGGCTGAAGCTCATCCATAAATAATTAGGACTTAAAAGCCCTTTCTGCCCCAAAATAAAACACTTGCTTTCAGCTCCATGGGGACTGTTAACCTTCTTTAATCATTATATATAATTCTTCTTTCTGGACTTAGACATATTAGGCAACATCAAGGTTAAGTGGCACAGTGGATAGATAGAACACCAGGCCTGGAGTCAGAAAGACTCAAGTTCGAATCCAGCCTCAGACACTTACTAGGTGTGTGACCCTGGGCAAGTCACTTCATCCTGTTTGCCTCAGTTTCTCTTCTTTAAAATGAGCCTGCAGAATGAAATGACAAACCATTCTAGTATCTTTGCCAAGAAAACCCCAAATGGGGTCATGAAGAGTCAGACACAACTCAACAACAACAATGTTCTTACAACTGCTTCTAATGTTTTTGAAGAGAAGAATCAAGAATGAATTATTATCCTTTTTGTATTATCCCATCCCCAACACTACTAATTTAGATTTTCAATAAATATTTATTTCTAAAAATAATAATAGTTCATGATTACATAGTGCTTTAAGGTTTACAAAAAAATCATCATAGGCTCATAACTTTAGAACTGAAAGGAGCACTATAGAGATCATCTAATCAAATCTCCTCTGATTTACAGATGAGGATACTGAGGTTCAGAAAAAGGAAGTGATTTGCCCAAGGTTACTTTTACTCCAATAGATGGGTGATAACATTAACATGGACATCCTGTCTGATACTCAATACTGCAGATTCCACACTATCAACAACTTGTCATCTGGTAGTTTCTCATCCCTCTCCTTCCATGAATTCTCCCTGGAGGATCTACCCAGCACGTTAGAGGGCCTGCCTCTAGGCCTGTTAAGATTCCATGGGTAAAACAGCACTCATCAAAACTATCTGGTACTGGCTAAGAAATAGAGTGGTGGATCAATGGAATAGGTTAGACACAGGAGACAATAGTAAATGACTTTAGTAATGTACTGTGTGATAAACCCAAACACATAAGTTTCTGGGGTAGGAACTCAGTATTTGACAAAAACTGCTGGGAAAACTGGAAGATAGTATGGCAGAAACTAGGCATAGACCAACATCTTACACCTTATACTAAAATAAGGTCAAAATGGGTACATGATTTAGACATAAAAGGGGATACCATAGGTAAATTAGGAGAGGAAGGAATAGTTTAACTCTCAGATTTATGGAAAGGAGAACAGTTTATGACTAAACAAGAGATAGGGAATATTATGAAATGCAAAATGGATGATTTTGATTACATTAAAAGTTTTTGTACAAAGAGAAGCAATGCATCCAAAATTAGAAGGGAGGCAGAAAGCAGGGAAACAATTTTTATAGCCAGTACTTCTGATAAAGGCCTCATTTCTAAAATATATCAGGAACTAAATCAAATTTATAAGAATCCAAGTCATTCCCCAATTGAGAAATGGTCAAAGGATAGGAACAGTCAGTTTTCTGATAAAGAAATCAAAGCTTTCTATTGCCATATGAAAAAATGCTCTAAATCACTATTGATTGAAGAAATGCAAATTAAACCAACTCTGAGGTACCACCTGACAGCTATCAGATTGGCTGATATGACAAAAAAGGAAAATAATAAGTGTTGGAGAAGCTATGGAAAAATTGGAACACTAATGCATTGTTGGTGGAGCTGCGAACTGATCTAACCATTGTGGAGAGCAATTTGAAACTATGCCCAAAGGGCTATAAAGCTGTGCATACCCTTTGACCCAGCAATACCACTATTAGGTCTTTTCCCCAAAGAGATCATAAAAAAGGGAAAAGGACCCACATGTACAAAAATATTTATAGCTACTCTTTTTTGTGGTGGCAAGAAATTGGAAATTGAGGGGATGCCCATCAAATGGGGAATGGCTGAATAAGTTGTGGTATATTAATGTAATGGAATAGTACTGTGCTATAAGAAATGAGGAGGAGGAGGATTTCAGAGAAACCTGGAAGGACTTACATGAACTGATGATGAGTGAGATGAGCAGAACCAGGAGAACATTGTACACAGTGTCAGCAACATTGTGTGTTGATCAACTGTGATAGACTTGACTCTTCTCAGCAATACAATGGTCCAAGATAGTTCCAAAGGACTCATGATGGAAAATGCTCTCCAAATCCAGAAAAAAGGACTGCGGGATCTAGATGCTGATTGAACCATACTATCTCTATTTTTTTTGTTTTTCTTTTTTGAGGTTTTTACCTTCTGTTCTGATTCTTCTTTCACTGCATGACTAATACAGAAATATGTTTAATGTGATTGTACATATATAACCTATATCAGATTGCTTGCTGTCTTGGGGAGGGAGGAGGGAAGGGAGGAAGGGAGAAAAATTTGGAAGTAGAAATCTTAGGAAAACAAGTATGGAAAACCATCTCTACATGTAAGTGAAAAATAATAAAATACTTTTATGGAAAATAAAGATTCCATGGGTGCCCATATATCATTTAGGCTGTCAGCTATCCCTTACTCCCACTATGTGACCAGTCCACTTTCTCTGCTGATCATAGACTTCCTGGATGAAATCTTTCCATAATTTGTACCAGAAGAGGGGCAGCTAGGTGGTGCAGTGGATAGAGCATCGGCCCTGGATTCAGGAGGACCTGAGTTCAAATCCGGCCTCAGACACTTGACACTTACTAGCTATGTGACCCTGGGCAAGTCACTTAACCCTCATTGTCCCGCAAAAAAAATTGTACCAGAAGAATCATGTTTAATGTCACATACCTAGTAAACAGTAGAACCAGAGCTGGAACCTAGATCTTACTCCAAATCCAGCACTATTTCCATTAAACAATACTAACTCACAAAACCCTGAAAGTAGACAGTACATATAGTATTACATATAGTGTTATTCCCATTTTACAGATAAGGACACTGAGTTTCACAGACCATATTCACATAATGATTAAGTTATCAAAACCTAGAATGAAATCCAGCTCTTTTGATTTCAGGTTTAATTTTTCTCCAATATGCCATATGGATGAATAAGCTCTTTTAGAGCAAGATTACAAGTCTTTCTACTTGGAGACATATATTTAGGAGAATTGGGGCAGCACTGTCCTTTCCTCAAAACTACAGATGAATAAGACTGGCACGAATACATTTTCTCCCTTCAGAATTAGAGTACATTTACAATCTGGATTTATATTAGGCCTGCTCAAGTCTAGAGAGATGTTCTTTTCTTTTAAAGGAGGTTTTCCTGTCCTTGTCAACCTTGCAGCACATCTGTATAAAAAGGAGACAGACGTCATTGATGCAGAGAGAACAGAAGAAGAATTGCTGCCTCAGAAAACCAATGAAGCCCTGAGCCTGAGGGCTGGTATGGTGCTTTTCAATGAAGCTCTTTCTCTAGGCTGTTAATGGAGGCAGCAGGAGGAGCTGGCTATTTAAGAGGGGCAGGGCCTCCAGGAGATTAAAGCAAAGAACGTTAGGTTAAAGAGATCTGAAATTTGGAGAAAACAGTATATTTGCCTACTCACTGCATGCTGACAATGTCCATATTGACAAAAGGCCTTAAGTCTATATATGTAAATAAAATCACAAGATTGAGACAATGTGTTCAAGGTGATATATAAAACTTAAAGCATCTTCAGTTATTATTACTGTGACTATTATCTCTTATTGTATTATTATTATATCTATTGTATTATTTCATTCTAGTATTATTATCATTGATATTTTGGGTCCCCAACACTGTGTCCCCAGACTGGCCCTAGCATAGGGGCTGAGAGCTTTTCAAAAGTACAAGGGGTAGGGAGAGCAGCCCCCCAAAACAAGAACACTCAGGAACTGCAGCAATCTCCACATACAAATTCAGCCTCCTGATCCAGGCAGCTTTCAATTTCAGCTTCTTTTTCTCTGCATCCTTGGCTCTGGTTCACCTGCATTGATTACTAGATCTCCATCATCAGAAAACTCTGCATTCAGCCCTGTTTCCCTCCAATCAGATAACTCGGCTAGACCCCAGCCTCTAGAATGGTACCTCCTCCAACTCAAACTGCTGGAACCTTCCCAACTACCCCTCAGGGATAAGGCTTCAGCCCCACTCTGGCTGATTCCAAATAAGCACATTGTATCCGAGCATTAGATGACCTTCCAAAACTCAGATTATATGATTCTGTAACTCCTTTAAGTCCTTTGCCATTCTTTTCTCAAGAAGAATTATTCTCAAGCTATTCCACCCAGAATTATGGGTTGAACACAGTCATTTGATTGGACTGAATATTATCTATGAGCTTGCCTCTATTTCCCCTCCTTCCCTTTTCCTCTACTTACTTGCTGCAGGCAATGGTGGTAGTTTCATTAGGAATTATGGAAACCATTCAAGGTTTATGCCTGAGACAGGATTATTCCCAGCAATCAGAGAAGTCTGAGAAAAATAATTTCAGTGACTAATGACAAATCCAAAAGAACCAAAATAGCTTCTTTTTGTAATCAGTCACAGGAAAAATTTGCCTCAGTACAATAGGTTGAAACAAATACTTTGTTAAAACAGGTTGTTGAAATCAATATCCGTGCTTCCTAATTAGAGTAATAGAATGCTGGACTTGCAGTCAGGAAGACATAAATTCAAACCGTACGTCTGGATCTGGCAGTGACAGGCAAGTCATTTCTCGGAAAATCAGTTTTCTAATGTGTAAACTTATAATAATGTTGCTAAGACTACCTTTCTAAAGGTAGAGTGGTACGGTCGATAGAGGGCCAGCATCAGAGCCAGGAAGACCTGGATTCATGTCTCACTTCTGACACATGTTGGTTCTATGACCTTGGGCCAAAACCCTCAACCTCTCAGTGCCCCAGGCACCTCTGAAACTATTAAGTTGCACTGACAAAGAAAATTCCTCATATCCAAGAAATTGGGGCAGCTAGATGGCGCAGTAGGTAGTATGCTTGGCCTTCACTTCACCCTGTTTGCCTCAGTTTCTTCATCTGTAAAATGAGCTGGACAAGGAAATGGCAAACCACTCCAATATCTTTGCCAAGAAAACCTCAAATGGGGTCAGAGAGAGTCAGATACAACTGAAAAAACAAATGAAAAACAAAAAAAATCAATGAAATCACAGGCCCAGTCCAAAAAAATGACCTCACAGGATTTTTAAGGACAAATGAAATCATGTAAGTGCTTTGAAAAACATGAAAGCATATAAACATCGGTTTTAATTATTATTGTTATTATAATTATTACTATTATTATTGCTATTGTTAGTCTAATAGCATCCACATAAGAACACAGATCCATCAGGATGTGGGCTAGAAGGGACAGACATGGGAGACCATCTGATCTGAGCCTCTCATTTTATAGATGAGGAAACTGAGGCCCAGAGATGGAAAAGTACTTTCCAATTGTCATACAAATTATCAGTAGAACTGGAATCAAGTGTAAAGAATTTCCAACTTGGATCCTACCTTTTAAGAGAGGAGAGATTACATGTATGCAATCAGACAAAATCCCTGCAAAAACAAACAAAATATCAAAATAATGTCAATATTAACAACAGTCATTTGTTTTCATATTTGGAATTTCTACATTTCCATGAGGTGGAACATAATTTGACTGAATGAATATAATGGGTGACTGGACAAAGAAGCTGGTCCTCAGAGCCTGCCAATCTTCCCTGCCTGTTGCCAGTCCAACACATGGAAGATTGGTGAACCTTATTCTTGCCTTTAGTGACTAAGAGGCTGGTGCTGGGTGGTGAAGGGTTTTCTAATTAGCTTCAGAGCCAGCTGTGATGACAGAGCTTGAACTGTATTCCTATATTAAAGGATCAATATACCCCTCCCCCAGCTCTTTTTGCACTTCTCTCTTCACTGTCATCTTTTGCATAAGAATTACTATGGGCCACAAGGTGGGGAAGGGGGTATCAGGTCCTATCTCCCACCCAATTGCCATATAGCCGTGAATGCATGGCGTCTCTATTTCTTTGATTCTGTATTTTTTTTCTGATTTTAGGTGAGACAGAGACATAACAGACCAGGTTATGACTGTACGAATTTTAAAAGGTTTGAAGAGCTATCACAGGTTCCCTTAGCAACCAGAGCTAGTAGCAGCAGTTAAGTCCACTGAGGAGAGAACTGCCTGACCCAGCCTAGCAGGAAGATGACCCAGCAGCCCAGACACTGCATCCTGTAAGGAACTCGCCCACTTGAGCAAGGGAATGACTCATTCACTGGCTTGCCACAGAAGTATTGGGGAGTGCAAAGAACAAAAGGGTTTCACAGGGCCAGATCCTCCTTAGCCACATATGTCCCCTACCCAGGTGCCTTAGTGCCTTTGCACTCCAAGTTTAGTCTTCCCTCCCCGGGAACCAGGGGTGTGCATAGAGGAGCATGTGCCTCCAGTTTGGGAAGAATGGCTGAGTATTTTCCTGCTTGCTATACCTTCCTAGTAAATGTGCCTTAAGAAAAGTCCACTGATAAATTGCTTGCCTTCTCAAGGAGGGGAGAGGGGCGGGAAGGAAGGAGAGAATTTGGAACTCAAAGTCTTAAAAAATGAATGTTAAAAAAAGTTTTCCATGTAATTGGGAAATATTTAATGAAATAAAAATATGTTTAAAAATGGGGGGGGGGTGGCAGCTATGTGGCGCAGTGGATAAAGCACCGGCCCTGGATTCAGGAGGATCTGAGTTCAAATCTGGCCTCAGACACTTGACACTTACTAGCTGTGTGACCCTGGAAAAGTCACTTAACCCTCATTGCCCTGAAAAAAAGTGCTTAAAAAAAAAAAGAAAAGAAAAATATGTACAAAGGAAAAAAATCATTGATACCAGCTGGTTAATAGACATTGGGGGTGCTTATAAAAACAAATGTTGAAAACTAACTCTACATGTAACTGGAAAATAATAAAATACTTTTATTTAAAAAATAGATGGGGCAGCTAGGTGGTACAGTGGATAGAGCACTGGCCCTGGAGTCAGGAGGACCTGAGTTCAAATCTGACCTCAGACACTTAACACTTACTAGCTATGTGACCCTAGGCAAGTCACTTAACACCAATTGCCTCACCAAAAATAAAAATAAATAAATAAATAAATAAAATAGATATTGGGGGTGGGGAGGAGGCATACCAGATATGGGCTCATAAGAAAAACCCTAGGTCCTCAGTGTGAACCTAAGCACCTTCAGGGGAGCAGAAGTCAGCCACTCTCTGGGAATGCCTGCCAATACAAGTGGCAGTTGGGCAAAGTAGCCCTAGAAGGGGTATTCCACTTGTATAGAAAGGGAGGAAGGTAAAACCATTTAAGCAGCTACTATGCACCAGGCACTTTACAAATATTATCTCATTTTATCCTCACAACAGGCAGGTGCTATGGTTATCTCCATTTTCCAGTTGAGGGAACTGAGGCAAACAAAGGTTAAGT
Organism: Dromiciops gliroides; assembly: GCF_019393635.1. Classification (NCBI taxonomy): domain Eukaryota; kingdom Metazoa; phylum Chordata; class Mammalia; order Microbiotheria; family Microbiotheriidae; genus Dromiciops; species Dromiciops gliroides. The sequence continues at coordinate 59,057,787 of NC_057867.1, read as the reverse complement.
GACTCGCCCAAAGCCACACAGCAGGTAAGTGTCTGAAGTCAGATTTGAACTCATGTCTTCCTGACTCCAGGCCTAGAGCTCTATCCACCATGTCACCTAACTGCCTCTATAGCATGGAGAGAATAAGAGTTAAAATGAACAAGGGAATTAAAGACACATTGATGTTCATTTTGTGGTTACAAGACATTTGTTTATGATTCTAGCCTATTGATAATATTTAAGCATCAGCCTGCAGGAATACATATGGTCACGGTACCTGCCCAGGATGGCAAAGTTCCCTCCCACAAACAGAGGGGACGAATCAACAACTGTCTTGATTCTGTTATTTTCAGGTCGTTACAGTGGAAAAAGAAGGACTGGGATCGCATCTCTGACATTCCCATGTGTCAGAGAATGTCATTTAACCTCTCTGGGCTTCCACATGCTCATATATAAAATGAAGATGATATCTATAGGGTCTACTTTATAGGAACTCGTGAAAATTAAAGGAGAGGTAATGTTTGTAAAAAGCTTTGCGGGCACTCTATAAATGTCACTTATTACTATGACAGAAAGCTCTGCTTGCCCCTTGTCTCCCTCCAAATCCCTTCAATAGGACAATCTATAATATAGATTCCATTCCTTTCAATTAAGGCTTTGACCCCCATCCTGAGGACAACTCCACAAGAAGGGTCCTAGAGGAGGTCTTCCATAGGTGTGGAAAGGAAGGAAGGTAAGGTACCGTCATTTTGACTTTAAACTCTTATCAGTCATTTATACCTGAATGTCAATGAGCTTCCTGATAACTAGTTGGGAGTCTGGGGGAGAAATGGGCACAGAACAGGGACCCTAAAGGGATACTCATCTGCCTCTTCATTTTAGAAAACAAGTCCTGGAGATCATCCAGACCAAACTTCTCATTTTAAAGATGAGACCAAAATAAAAGCTATTTAGGTCATCAGCAGAATGTAATGGGGAAAATTACTTGGGCTTTGATACAAGAGCCTGTAAAATGAAATTTGGGGAACATTTTGTATTGCTATTTTTATGGTCAATAAAAATGAACTAGAAACAGCATGGGATAATTCACAGAGTGTGGGACCTAGAGCTAGTAAGAAGTGAATTCAAATCCTGCCTGTGACATTTACTAGCAATGTGACCCTAGGCAAGTCAATTAATCTCTCCGAGTCACATTACAGCCCTAATTTATAAATAAGCCGGAACTATTGAAGAAATAATATCTAATTGAAGAGTAATTAACTAATACCATGTCTAGCTGCCTTTTTGAGTTATGGATAGGAAATGGGCCTGTGATTTCACTAGTATAGGGAAATTCCCAGTGAGGAAACTCCTATCCATGAATATTAGCACCTTCTCTATTACTTTAAAGTCTTAGACATTTGTTTAAAATATTGATAGGTTAGCAAGGTGGCAGGCAGCTAGGTAACCCAGTGGCTAGAGTGCAGGGCCTGGGAATGAACTCATCTTCCCGAGTTCAAATCTGGCCTCAGATACTTACTAGCTATGTGACCCTGGGCAAGTCACTTAACCTTGTCTGCCTCAGTTTCTTCATCTGTCAAATGAGATGGAGAAGGAAATGGTAAACCACTCTAGTATCTTTGCCAAGAAAACTCCAAATGGGATCATGAAAAGTAGGACACAACTGAAAATGACTGAACAACAGCAATTGAGAGGTTAAATGATTTGCTCGGGGTTATAAAATCAGTAGGTGAGAGGTGTGAGTAGCTCTCCCTCCCCATTAATATTATATTAGTTACTTGATGAGAATAAAAATGTTTACCAAAGCTTATAGCCTATAAGAATGGGGAAAAAATCCAAAAAGTTTTTCTTGAATTTCTTCACTACCTCATGGGTATCTAGTTTTGCAGAATTGTAGTCCCTCTCAAAGAAAGGTCACAGTAAATGAGTAATTCTAAGAAATGCTTTTTAAAAAAGTCAATGCATTTTTCTCTATCTTCTTTGTATACCTTAGAAATGCTTCAGTAATATCAATAATTCCAAGTCACAAAAATCCTAAGGTATAACTGCCAATGCAGGACAGAAAACAGAGCTCTCCCACTTCGATAGATGTGATCTAAATTATCCTGAGCTACACATTATGGCAAGACTGATGAAATGAATTTTGTTCTGTTTATATAATTGAGAGTGCTGTCTCTTTTTGTGTATTGGACTTTATGTACTGCTGTCTGTACTGCCCACGGCAGACAGGGCATCTAAGCCAGGATAATAACTCACTTAGCTAGAGGAAATTAAACACCAAACCACACTTTCCATATAACAACTCAATGAGATAGCTGTCACAGGCATTAGTGTACCCATTTTGCAGATGAGGGAAATGCAAACTCAGAGAGAAAGCAGAGCCTTGCCCCGGGTCTTAGGGCTCATCTGTCAGGCAGGTACTGCTGACTCCAAGGCCACCACATAATCCTTCACTAGAGTCCTATTGTAAACTCCTCATAGCTATACCAACCTGCATCTCAGTTTCCTTGGGTCCCTTCCAAGTCTAGATTTAGGATCCTGTGGGTGACCTTGGAAAAGTCACTTCCTTTGCTGACCCTCAATTTTCCTCTTCTGTAAAAAGAGAGGGTGAGACTCAATGGGTCTTTTAGGTCCCTCCTGGAATCCTAAGCACACAGAGGACAGTCATTCGAAGTGTGGCCACAGTGCCTCCTGGAGGGCTATCCTGAGAAGGGAGGGAAGGCTCAGCCTGGGGACGCAAGAAGAAAGAGCCTTCAAGCAACCTTACTGCCCCCAGTCATTAACTCCAAGAGAACCAGTGGCGACTGCCCAGCCCCCTCTCCTTCCTCTCATCCTCATTTCCGTTTCCTATGGTCAACATTTGGTGGCGCTCCTGAGAGGCCTGCTGGGAACTGGGGCGGGGGGGGGGGGGGGGAATGGGGGAGGGCAGGAGAGGGGTCTCACTTCCGGTCTTGGCTTATTTCCGCTGCCCGAGGAGAGAATGAGAGCGGTTCTTAGATAGGATAGACGGAACCAAGATTTAGGAGCTGGGACGGGACCTTAGAGGTCACTGAGGCCAACTCCTTCTTTTCCTTGAGGAGAAAACTGAGTCCCCAGAGAAGACAAAGGATTTGTTCCGCGTCACACAGCCAGCCAGTAGCACAGGTGGGATGTTCCCGACTCCAAGGGTTGACTCTTCTCTTCTGCTTAAGGGCTTCTTAAGCTTTTTATGTCCCAGTCCCCTTTGGTGATCCAGTGGATCTCTTCCCAGAATCATGTCTTTAAATGCATAAAAAAGGATCACAAAGGACACTAATTATATTGTAATACCGCTCTCCATGTTTTAAAAATTCATGGACTCCCTGACATCAATCCTTGGACCCCAGTTAAAGACCTTGCACTACAGTGTCAGGAAGATAAGGAACTGTTTGTACCCAGATATATTTTGAGGCTTCTATGACTTAGCCTCACTTTTCCAGGCTTTCTGGCCAACAGTGTCCACATTTCCTTCTTGTGGATATAACCCCTCTTTGAGCCCTGGGCCTTTTTTGATGTTCTGTCATTTGAATGATGGAATACAGCATTCCCAGAAAAGAAAAGAAAAAAATAGAAACTACTTCCTTGCTAAGGAAGCAAGAGAAAGAAAGGGAGAAATAAAAGAAGGAAGGAAGGAAGGAAGGAAAAGAAAATAGTCGACCTCCCTCAATTCAGTGCAGACATTATGGACGACAGGTATGGAATTATTCATATGGTGACAGACACGGTCAATCAGTCTGGTTTGGTTTGTTTTTTTGAAACAACTTAAATTTTTTCTCTACTGATCTTTGTTAAAAGGGAAAGCTCACCAGATAAGGGAAGGTTGAAAGGTATATTCAAAAGTGAATATGATGTAAAGGAAAAAAAATCAATAAAACTCAAAATAAACCTTGGTGGTTTGCTTAGAATCTAATCCATACTGACCCAATCAGACCATTTTATCTTTCCCTTCTCTGGGTCTTCACCACCAAAAAGCTTTCATCAAGCACCCATTTTCATGTAGTTACTACACAAAAAGACTAGAAAGAGCCCCTCCCCTCTGAGAAGCTATGCTTTTCTAACTGAGAAAGGGCCTGATGATTCACGGAGGTCTGACCTTCACGTACAGACTACGGAGGACCTGAAAGCTAAAAGCTCAATCTCAGACTTGAACAAACATTTATGTCTGGGACATTGGGTTCTCTCCTTAATAGACACAGGTGGGCCATGTTCCCATTTTAGGAACCAGAGGAATTGGTATCACAGGAAATAGGCAAGATCCTTATGGATTCTGCTTCTGCCATCAACCAATCTTGGGATTTG